>NC_141693.1:867090205-867837705 GCF_964263255.1 Lissotriton vulgaris | reverse complement strand
AATGACCCTGTCTAGGCAGAGAAGATGGCTTGCTTCAGAGAGCTGTGGGTATCATTGGTGCTGCAGTTGCAGGAAATACTTGCTGGGCCAGTGTTTCTTTGAGCCTTAAAATAATGGCCCAAGGGAGGGGAAAATTAAGCAGAGGAGACACCTTGATTTGGGCATCAGAGAGGGAGAGGGCTGATGAGACATGGGAGGTAGAGGGATGGTGTGAGATGGGAGCCCATGTTGTTAGCAAACATAAGAGGCAACAGCAAGGCAGTACCTATCATTAGTGAAACAGGCACAGTAACACTTTTACACAGGGGCCCACTCATTCATAATTATGAATAGTTAGCAATACTAAGTGGGCATGGGGGCTCATTTTCCTTTATAGCATTAGGGCAGAAGGTGCCCTTGGCACAAAAAAAGTGTGGGGGTGCAGTGTTCAGTAGCACATTTTCTTCCAAAAAAGAAACCAGCCTTGTTTCAAGATTGAAATGATGGTCATTCATGGTGGGTAAGGAGTGAAAGAAGAGGAGATAGCCTGCTTCTCAGCACCCCACCATCATTCATTAGTGCAGCAGGTGGAGTGCATTGGGCCCCACAGCACGGCAATTATGGGCGGTAGTGTTTTTGGTCAATTCTGTTCTTGTCTGATGCTGTTGCTTTTTTATAAGCTCACATCTAGAGTGGATTACATTACATTACATAGAGAGGAGTTAAAACTTCCGGAGGCTCTTTTAAACTTCTCTGCGATTCTGAGATTAGACCGTTTTGTGACTTAAAAGCAATCTTTGCTCAGAAAAAAATAACATTGTAGACCCGCAAGGAAATATGGGCAGTGCTTGATGTGTGCTGATGGTTGCAGGTGGTGGGCACCGGCACTCTTTTTAGGGACCAGGACCTGTGATACAGTGAGGGACTGCACCCGCCTGCAAAAGCGATTTCTTCCTTTCAATGGTCACCATCGGGGACGCACGCATTGACTGTGCACAGCCACAAATGTGGAGCACAATCAGTGCTCCAGCCCCCGCTGCTCCTTTGTCTCTGTCCCACGTCTCTACTATCGCGTGACTGCAGAATCAAAGTGTTCCCTCAATACCTCATTTTCCTTTGGTGGCTGCTCTATGTAAACCTTTAAAAATCATATAGACTGTGTAATGATTTTGAATTGTTTAATTTTTCTCATGATTGCCCCACTAGCCTAACTAAACTTGAGCCCCCTTCCTGCAAATTACACGGAGGGCCCCCACTCCGGACTCAGTCATGAGCCCCCTGGCCAGGGTACTGCGCTGAGGGTATGTGAGGGAGTAGGGCAAAAAAGGGAGAAAGAAACAGTATAAGTCTAGGCAAATAGTGACAAACAGGTACATGCATCAATATTGCTTTTTGCGATTTCTTAATTGCGAAAAATTAGGAATCGCAATTAAGGAATTGCAAAATGCAATGCATCAAGAAATCGCTAAATAAATTGTGATTTCTTAAACAGCTAGATTCATGAAGCATTTTTGCGGGCGCAAACGGTGCGAATCGCAGAATTCGGCTGTCTGTGGATTTGAAATTCATCTATGGGTCATGAACTCGCAATTTGAGAAATCGCAAAAAAATGCAATTTCTCAAATTGCGATCGCATTTAAGGAATCTCAATTTGAGATTCCTTAAATGCTATTCATGAACCATTATAAAAGAGCGAATTCGCTATTTTTTGCCGCTATTTACCGCAAAGTCAGACTTCCTGGTAAATAGCGAAAACTGAGAAAAATGCACTTTTGTGCATTTTTCTCAGTTGTATGTTACACACACACATGTCCTTTGGACATGTGTGTGCGCAACACCTGTGTAAATTTGCATTTCAGGGGTGCTGCAGGGTGTCCTTTGGACACCCCTGGCACCCTTGAAATCGCTATCTTATTTGCGATTTGCTAGGCCCATAGGAATGAATGGGGAGTTATTCCTTATTTGCGATTAGCAATTTGCTAATCGCAAATAAGGAATTTGTAGGAATCGCAATTTATTTTGCGATTCCTACATGCATCCCGTTTTGCAAGTCCTTAATAGCGATTCCTTAATAATCGCTATTAAGGACTTGCAAAACGGCTCTTTCATGAATCTAGCTGTAAATTCCTTAATTGTGACTCGCAAATTGCGAGTCGCAATTAAGGAATACCACCCCATTCATTCCTATGGGCCTAGAGGCCATAGGAGTGAATGGGAAGACATTCTCAATTTGCGATTTGCAATTAGCGAATCGCAAATTGAAAATGCGATTTGAAGGGTGCAGGGGTGTCCAAAGGACACCCTGTTGCACCCCTGAAATCAATCTGTGCACATATGATGTGCACACACATGCCCTTAGGGCATGTGTGTGCACAACATGAAACTTTGAAAAATTTCCAAACGTGCATTTTTCAAAGTTTTCGCAAATTACCATGAGGTTCAACCTCATGGTAATTTGCTCCCCCTAATTGCGAAATCGCAATTTTTAAAAGTTTCATGCATTGCCTTTAAGGAATCGCAAAATGCGATTCCTTAAACGCAATCGCAATTTGAGAATCCGCAAATATTTGCGAATTCTCAAATTGCGAGGGCCTTCACCCTTCATGCATTCCAAAAGCAGATTTTGCAATCGCAAACGGCCGATTTTTGCGATTCGCACCGTTTGCGATCGCAAAATCCTTTGATGCATGTACCTGAAACTGCGAAAACAGAGATAAGAAAGGACCCCCGAGAGTGCAATAAAGAGACAGGGTGTGTAGATAGAATGTAAAGTGGAGAAAGAAAGAGGCTGATGTAGAATCTAGACGAGACAGACTGGGTATTTGACAACCCCAGCATTCAGCAGCAGTATTCTAAGAAAAAGTTTGGCCCTGCATTTATTTATTTTACAAACTAAACGCTACACATCAAATTATTAATCTCAAATCTTTATTTGACCGACAGGACTTATTGCATTTATTTTTGGCTGTTGTCTTCTGTGCATCTTGTAACTTCAAGGAAAAGACCACTGACTACCCACCAACAACTGAGAATGCAAACAAAAAATCGTACCTCAAAGCAGGAAACGGGCGCGGAGATTGTGCTGTTGTGAAAAAAAAGCAACGCCTTTAGTGGCAGAGAACGCCCCCTCGATCTGTCAGTGCCTGAGCAGTGAAATATGAAGACACTTCAGCGCGAGAGGCTGCCTGTTAGCAGCCTGGAATTACAATAGGCTGTCATAATAATCAGCCGAAGGTAACGCGCGTTTGATGGGAAAAGGCTGCGCTGAATAAAGATAAGTGTGTTATTGCCGGATTCTGTTCGGTTATCCTGTTATTTAAGCGGAAAAGACGTTCACCAGCTCAACACATCTCTCTGTCTTTTATCGTGTGTGGGGGAACTCGATTGCGTCTCTTTGAGGCCCGCGACTAAGCGCTACGAGAATGTGATGGAGATGTAACTGTTCCAGAGAGCGCTGATTGTTTACACCTGTCAGCTCAGAGGCCTGTGCTCGATGGTACACACTACACACCCACTATATTGGCTGAGTGTTATCGCCTGACTAATACTGCACCTACTGCATCGATTTAACCGCTACAGACCACTCCTTTGGGGAAAGAATCCCAACCCATCCAGTCCAGCAAACTACAGGCCAGCCTCCAACAAGCCGCCTCTAGGTAAATTATTCAAAGAAGCCGTTTTGACTCAAAGTACCCATTTTACAGCGTTAAATAACTTGGTGCCGGATCAACAGCATGGGTTTAGATCAATCATCACTTGTATCCATATGGCTTGACCTAACACTCATAGGCCAAGATTATGAATGAAGGGGCTATTTGTCGCACGTGATACATGATGATACCAAGGGGTACATTATTTGCTCAGTGAGATAAATTACACCTATTGCAAGTTTGTAGGGAATAGTATTCGTATGTTGGTGTTTAATATGCCAAAACCCACATTATAGGGCAAATACTGCATGCTTTTCCCCTTTTGGTATGATTGACCTGCCCAAATGTAATGAAGGTTGAGGTATTGAATTAATCTGATAATTATCAGATGCTTTAAATAACACTCAACTTTTAATTCTGACCCCTGTGTAAACAGGGGTCTACATAAGGGTCAGAAATTAATGAGCCACTTGGACTCAGGACCCTTGTGGACAAGAACAGACAGACTGATGTATTGTATCTGGATTTATCAGCAGCATTTGACACTGATCACCACAAAACACTACTAGACAGAGTGCATCATCTCAGAATTCACAAAAATTCATTCAAATGAACTCCATCTTGCCTTGACGTTACTCAGGGGCAATCACCTCTCTTCATATAAATAACACCTACCTAACGGCCTTATCATACCACAACAGATCAGATTATTCATTTTACATGTTACAGCTATGCAGATGATACACAAATCATTCAAAAATGGGTAATCTGGATCACCTATACAAGTCCAAATTTGGTGATTATTCCAGGCATTTGCTGTATGTTGGCTGACTGCCTAATGCTCATCACTTCAAAGACAGAGATCATGACCTGTGGAAAATGGCACAAACACCAGTCTAAAAGGCACAACTTGATGCTCCTCCAGCCTATTAAAAAAAAGAGAGCCAACGATTAGCCACAGACTCTCTGATAATTACCTGGTCCCACATGCCATTTAGGTCAAAAGCAGTACCTTCTACACAATGAAAATGCTGTAGCTCATTGTCCCATACCACTTCATGATGATAAATTGTAGTTTATGCTGATATCCAAGCTCATCTATGCCATTTGTCTATACTTTGCCACTCTGCTTCATCATATAAAAAAATCACTAATCCAAAATATTGAAGCAAGACTAGTCCTCCGCCTTTACCCCAGAGAACATATGACGCCAGTCCTACAACTACTTCACTCTCTACTTGTAGTTAAACAATCAAGATTCATAGCACTTGGTATCAGTCACTGAGTCTCTCAAGGAAAATGACAACTATGCCTACAAATTAAATGTAAACAATAAAAACAAAATAGGGTAACCCGCTGCAGGCTAAAACTACAGATTGTAATACCATGTATCAATAAGAAATCTATAGGAAGCTCTGCTTTCTCTGCACAAGCCGCCAGTCTATGGAACTCATTCTCGACCAAGATTCAAAGCATCCAAATGCATTTAAAGTTCAGAAGAGTGGTGAATATGTGGCTATTCCAAACAAGATTCCATCAACTGCTGACCCTGGCAGAGGGCACTGAATGGTATTTCTTCTATCAGTATAAGCATGTTGAGAACTGTAGAACAGTACTGACCAGCACACCATACACCAAGGGCAGAGACTGGCACTTGAACCAAATTGGGGATCTCGACTTAACATAAACTTGCAACGACTTTGACATACACATAAAAGGTAATAACAATGCCTTTCGATCAACACTAGGATTACGATTCAGGAAAGATTCAGGAAAGCCCGATCAGGAGGAAGACGCTTCTCGGTACAAGCTGCCCGTCTTTGGAATTCACTCCCTCATAACTTACGTCTTGAACCACAATATCTGCGCTTCAGGAAGCTGCTAAAAACACATCTTTTTCCCTAGCTTCCATGCCCCCCCCCCCTGTTTTGATTTCCCACCCTTCCTCTCTTCTGCTCTCAGCTCCCGGTCCTCAGATTTGTTGAATTAGGGTTTTTAGCGCTGGGATACCTCCGGGTGACTATGCGCTTTATAAAAATAAATAATAATAATAATAATAATAATACGAGCTGCCGCTCTGCACCTGAAGAACTTCAACTTGCCAATGACATATGGGGCTCTTACAATGCCCCTGCCCCCTCACTTCTCCGACCATCGATCATTTAGACCCCGTCAGTTTGTACTTCTGCTGAGACCAAAGAGATCCACAATAAATTGCTGGTCACTGGAGGACTCTAACATAGTCCATTCTGCAGGCTCCATGTAGTCTTATACTCAAAGGGTTTACATCATATAATGACAAAAAAGGATGACATCTAGGCACATCTCATCAACTGACATCTGGTAATGCCCTGGTAACGGTAATCTTCATTACTCTGAGCCCTGGTCTTCCTACTTCTCCTTACTGAAAGAACCAATTCCCTAGCTGAAGCAAAACAGTTCCACAAAGATGGTCCCTTTTACCCAGGAGCCACCACAAAAGAGAAGAACTAATGATGCACTTCCTGTAATTAACACTCAAAGGAAAAAGGTTAAAATACCAAACTGGAAATAATCAACCACAACGCCCGCCGTGGGACTCACAACTGCATCAAGGAAGACCAGGACTCCGAGTAATGAAGATTAACAGTAAGTTACCAGGGCATTACCTCCTTGTCCGTCTTCCTGAATGCTGTCCTTACGCTTGAGACAATATCCAAGCAGCCTATTGATTATTTACAGACACCAAAGCCAAAAACACCAGTACACCACAGAGTTTGCTGAATCATTCTGATTTTATGACATCGCACAAAACAATGATCACAACAATACCAAACTAGCAGAAGAGCCCTTCAATGCGGAAAGGACATGACCCCCAAAATAAGGCGAAAAATGCCCACCTGATTGCAAACGATAATGAAAAAGTAAAGTGTGATGGGATCTCCAAGTAGCTGTGGCGAACATATGCTTCAAAGAGGCCTCCCTAAAGACTGCCCAAGAGATAGAGGCACCTCTAGTTGAATGGCCCTGCCCCTGCGGGGAGAGGTAGAACATGATAAACTCTCATGATTGCAAACTTAATCCACCAAGAAATGGTAGAAATCGAAGCTCGGGAACCGTTATTGGGGAGACCAAAATATCAAAAAAGAGAATCTGCCTTCTGAAAGGAAGTATGTCCCAAAAAAATGGACAAGGCCGTGCAAAGGTCAAGAGAATGCATGTTCACTACCTCAGCCAAAGACGGATCAGGAAAGAAAACTGGTTGAAAACTGTCCTCTGAACAGTGAAACTGAGAATGAACTTTAGGCAGGAAATTAGGGCTTGACTGAAGAACAAACTTATTTAGAAAGAAATAGACAACAATGCACCATGTTCACCCACCCGCCTTCCTGAACACACACCGAAGGCCTGTGTGGCATCCAGGAACACCACATTAGCTGTAAGCTTCAGGTACATGGTGTGCAGCAAGGCATAGAGAGTGCAGAGGTTGTAAACTGTGGAGTGCCCGGGACAAAGCCAGACTGATACTTTTGCAAAATGACCGGAAGAAGGGGGAGAATCCTAGCAGTGAGCATTTTGGCCTATATTTTTATTATCTATGCCGATTAAAGATAAGGGCCTATATGAATTGCATAGATTGGTCTGCTTATCAGGCTTAAAGAAGGTTACCAAGCGGTACAAAAGGGGGTGGTGATGGACGGAGCATCTGAAACAATCAAACCCTCACAACCAGTCAACAGATCTGGGTTTACTGCATCACCTTTCTTTAGCCCACTCTGCCACCCCAGTTAAGACATGGCCATAAGCATATCAGTCTGACCCTGTGCCTCATGGGAACAGTCCAGCCCGAAGTGCCAAGCATTGCCTTCCCTGGACCGGACTCAAGCTTCCTAGGACCGGTTTCTGGCATTACAGCCGTCTTCAGCCAGGCTTGCTTGAATCCAGTGGCAAAGTGAGCAAGGGACTCACGTCTGAGCATACCCTGCCAACTTATGGCGAACAAAGCGGTACAAAAGAAGGTTACCGTTAGGGATTTCCAAACCCAGGGAGGCAGGGGCCCAGTGCCCTTGGCCTCCTCATACATTGCCAGCAAATGTGATGCTTATTACTCTGAATATTCCTTATAAAACTGTGCAGTCAAGCCGTCCAGAAAGGTGACCTTACCTCCTCGCATGCTAGTGATTGCTTGGATAGTATCATCCCTACTAAATGGAGTACTGAGGTAATGTCAATGTCCATTGTCAAGCCAGAGCCAGAGTTTTGCCTGTCCTGTCACACTTGCCAAAGCGCTGAGTGGTGGCCTCCCTGTGCAGGAATCAGGGTTCTTTCTCAGCAACTTCGTCATATGCCGACAATTGGTTACGAAAATGCGCAAAGTATTGCACATCCACCATTTTGATATTCTAGTGGTTAAGCTCCCAGAGTTCGCGCTTAAGCATTTGCCAGTGTATTCACAAGTTTTGGAGGACTCCAAACTGCTTAGATAAATGTACCTTGGATATAGGCCTTGAAGGCCTCTAAGAGCATGCTAGGGGAGTCAACAATGGCAACATTTTAAGCGAAAAACTTGGCATTGGCACCCTTTACCTTGTTATAAGAGACAGGGTCTCTGAGAGAATTTGGAGTAAGACTCCAGGTAAAGGCGAGGTCCGACGTGACACTTAACCATAGTATAAAGAACACCGGCGCATGAGCAGATAGTGTTTGAGATAAATGTTTTACACATATAGTATGCATGTCAATATCCTTGGTGACCAGCCAGTAGTCTATCCACGATCATGAACCCAGGAGGTTGTCATACGAGTGTCTTCTGTCGCCTGGGGATGCCTAGCGTGCCAGATGCCACTTAAGTCATGTTCATTCGGGATAGAGTGCAATTGTGCAACAGTTTAAGTGAACTAGGACTTGCCTATGTGGGATCTAGTCCGACATTTAAGTCACTTCCCCCCACCCCACATACTGTTGAGTGGCCTAGGACAGCTATTTTGTCCTATACTACAGAGAAAAGGTCGGGTAATAAGCATTTGGCATTGTTAACCTTTTTGCCCAAGAGGGCACCAGGCAGGCATTTCTGTCTATATTTCAGAGTGATTTTAAGGTCTGCCACTTTAACCCTCTTTTACATATCACAGCAATCCCGTGCATAAGCTGAGTACGTTGACACAAGTGCTTCATCAATGCATCCCATCCGCAACAACCCCCGGGTACTCTCAGTTAGATGGAGTTTTTGTAGCAGAGCTATGTCTACATTGTATAACTTTTGTCTCTCTATTCTTGGGTCATTTATATGACACACATTCCCAGATAACAATGTGGCTTCCCTCATCTCAGACCCTAAGATATCAAGATTAGAGCACCAGTCTCCACCCAGAAGCCTCCACAATAGTTCGAAGTCACAGATTATGAGGTTGGCTGCCTGGCTTTGCACATCACAGTGATGCATGGGAACGTCTATTGAACATGCACCCAAACTAACCCTCCACCCTCCCACTTCAACAACCCCAACCCGTTGAAGAATATACTCACCCACAGAACATCAGAAAAGGGAAGAAACCAAGTAGGAAGCATCACAAGGGTGTCTCGGTGAGGCAGGTGGTCTCCTCATCCCTTAACAGGGACAGGTGGTCCAGTGTGGAAGATTAGAGGGATCTTAGATAGCATGCTAAGACTTGTGAGATGGTCCTTGTGTGAGTTGTACAGCTCAGTGGGTAGCAGGTTGGAGGCGGGGTCAGCACCTGCTCCAGGGGCCCACACTGGTCATGCCCGATTGGCTCAAACAGGTGCAGCGGCGTGGACCATCAGCTGCGTAGAACGCTGTCACTTAGATAGCTATTCACATTGTTCTAGGCATGGGAGCCTGCCTCCGGCATCTAGTGGACATGCTAACAGCAGAATTTAACAACCTGTGTTTGGGATCTGTGAAAAAGTGGCCCTTTTGGTTGATGGTGACTTGGAGCTTAGCCAGATAGATGAGGCGATATGAGAGACCTGCCATTATCAACAATCGCTTTGCAGGGAGGAATTCTTTGTGAGCAGCTTGCATGGTTGGGTTGAAGTCTGGGTATCGAAATTCAGTTGCCCTGGCTGTAAAGCTCTTCTTTTTTCACGCGCTCGGCAAGGAATCGTGTCTCTGTAGTATGTCAATGATAGGCCGAACAAGGGCCCCTGGTGGGGGTGGGGTGTGTGCAGGCCCAGAGAGCAGTGTGCGTGCTCAACAGAAAACAAGGTAGTCAGAAGGTCCCCGAAAAGGTGCCAGAGAAGGGCCTCCACATTGCTCTCAAATGAGGCCATTGCAGTAGATTCAGGAAGACCCACAACTCTAATCTTGTTCCTCTTGGAATGCACCTCTAAATCCTCAATCTTAGCTTTAATAACTGCAAGAACTCTCTCTGTTCATAGGAGCTGCTTTTTACGCATTGTAGCCAAATCTTCAGTGTCAGACACTCGTTGCTCCAAATGGCATAGCCTGATATCATGTTTATCGAGTCTATGACTCCTGCGGTCCAGCTGATTGGTAAGGGAATCAAACTTTGAGTTAATAGTTTTAAGGCTGCTGCACACATCAGAAAGTAGAGCCTTGATATCCATGTCCTCAAATGGGTCACCTTGGCCCCCCTCAGATGTGTGCCCTCCACCAGCATCTTTGTTGATGAACCTCAAGGGGCACTTCTTGTCAAACTCAAGTTCAGCTTGGTGCTTGTCAGTTTTCCCCGTCACAAGAGGCATAGTGCAGATTCAAATCCTCAGGTAGCAAGTCATTTCATGCTGCAGTGATGAGACAGTAGCCAGTTGTTTGGCTGTGCGGGGTGGTTAGTGGCCCACCTCTCCCCAGATTCCTGGGGTCATGGGCATGCCTCTGTTCATCCAAATGAGATCAGTCCCCTCAGGCAACTCGCTTTATGGTAGAAGGAGAGCAGTAGGCAGCGCATAAAAGACAGTAACTGTAGTACCGGCTGCAGAGACATGTGCTCTGGTTTACCATCATCCTTGTGTCTGCCGCTATCTCCGCATACTCCATGCTGGCAAAGTAAAAAATAGGCCTGCACTAAGAGCCGGTGAGAGACAGCAGCTCTGTTCTCCCTCTAGATGGGCACAGAGCGTGCAGGCAATGACAGGCCCAAAACCAGGCTGACCAGCTTCAGTCCAATGGGGCAGGCCACCGCCACCACAGCAGAAGGTCTCCACTCACTTGCACTCCCTGGAGAGCCCAACACGCCTGACTTGTTCTCTGCCTCAACAGTAGGCCCCTGCTACTGCATCTTGAACAGCACATCTCCAGAGGCCGAATTGACGCCTCAGCTGCCTCATATTCACCCATTGAGGCAAGCCCTATGTTGTGCAAGGCTGCATGTCACCAAATGAAGCAGATAAATAGCGGACAAGCACCAGGCCAGAAGAGCCTCACTCAGTGGCTGCCATCTTGAAGCCCAGCTCTCAGGCGTACCACATAAGGGTCATGTATAACATACCTGCTCTTCAATAGATACATGTATCCTCTGGTCCTGCACCTTCATACTGCAGTATCAAGCAAGACTTGGAACATGATGCAACGATTATGCAAATGAAAAAAGGCCAATAACCAACATCCCCAACGCAGTCGAACAGTAACGACATGGTCCTGGGACGCTGTGATAATCTCCACGCGTACTCACTATCAGGTGTTATAGTATCTACAGTGAAGTTCTTGAGGGTAGATTGTTCCTATGAAAAGGCTGAATTCGCAAAACAGTTGGCTCATGATTTTAGTGCTAGAGAACATCACACGATATAGAAATGGGGAACAAAGGAGATGCACCGTTGATATCCGGGACGGAAGTAGAGCGGTATCAAGGACTGAACTGACAAGTTTCTCATGAGAAGACAGCCCTGAAAGAGTTGTGGAGTACACCCTACACGACGAAATATGTGCTGGCTTGCTAAAAAAAAGATATCAAAGAATAATTACTGTTTCTGAACTTCTGCATAATTTGATATATTTTATATAGTGTGTGTTCAAGAGTCTGTGCATATGACTGTAGTGATCCATGTGATCACACTGTAAGGGGGTATGGTGAATCCTTCTTCCTTTAAGAGCACTGCAACATATATGAGGACCTATGACTTTAGCACGAGATAGAATGTGAGCGCTGTTCTTCAACTTACTTATATTCACTCAACATTGTAAACATCACCACTTGATTGAACCGTATTGTCCAATGGAGGAAGGAGAGCATTCAGTGTAGAATCAGAATCAGTGCCCTTGGGAAGAGCACAATCAAATTTACCACCCTTTGCTTATCTGTGTGTGTCGCCATTAACCTCATTGAAAGTAAGAAACCTAAGAGGTATGTTTGACGCTCACCTCCCTTCCCCAGTCAATGCTATGGTAATAAGCTGATCTCCAGCATGCACTAATCTGTAGAACCCTCCCACTCCTATGAACTGATCATTGGGTTGAATTAAATGAGAGTTTTGCTCATGGGATGCTTAGACTTGTGCAACATTGCTTGCTAAAGAGCGACTGGGCTAGGAGGGCTTACAGGAAATTCCAGAGGCTAAGAGCTGAAGCAAGTGAGCCACGCTAGAAATTAACTTGAGCAGGTTCACTTCCAAGTTGTTGCCTTTAAACTGGACCATCTAGTTGCAGGATACCAAGCAGAGGCCTCATAAAAAGAAAGCCAGCAGGGTCGGAGCAGCCTCAGGGACTGGGAGCGGCCTTATGCATAGATACAAATGTCAAAAAATTCATTGTGAGGGGAATTGGTGATGCACATTAACTAGCTAGGATTGAGCAACATTGAATTCTCCATGCTGCATCTCCTTGGACGAAGATGTAGACATAGACATATAAACACACACAGACACACACTGGGACTGGAAGACTCACTCTGAGTCAGTGAATACACTGACAGTGGGACATCTCATGCATTGATACTGAGACAGATAATGTACTAACTTTAGCACGAAGAATAGGGAACACTGTAAAAGTGAACATGCAGAGAATGGCACTAACACAGCCTTAGGGGTGCAAATAACTGAGTGGGAAATAAAAAAAACAGACACTAGACAATGGACAGCAATGGAGACAGGAGAGACTCTCTCATGACCACAGAAGCAGAATGTTCCTTCTGGGCATAGGCTTCTCTAGTGTGGCAGGGCTTGTGGGGGTTTTCATGGAGAGGCTCTGGTCGATTCCTATCGCCCCACACCATTTCTTACATTCCAAGATTGCTTTGACTGTACACTGGCTCACTTTTTCATCCTAGGAGTGAAGCTTCCCATGCATTGGGGCAGGGCGAAGCAGCATGAAGAAAATCCAGACACCCTTTGCCATATGATTCAGTGGCAGAATGTCATATGGGCATGCATTTCCTGCAGACTGGGTAAGAGGTTTTATCTGGTGGCACCAGGCTTATCAATGGTTGAGGCTACTCTAGTCAGCGGCAACGAAAAGGCTATCGCAGCCGTGAATTGTGCAATGAGTTGGGCCATGCACAGGAAGGGGTGGCAGTATGTCCTGGATGTGCTCCAACCAATCAACTCCTCACAAAAACTCATACAGATGGACAGAGAATAATCACACTGACAACAGTGCCACGGTGCAAATCGTCACTGCGAGAGGGAACACATTACCACTGGGAGGCATATACTTTCTTAGTACAAGGAGGGACTTATGCTATAACAGGATGACCTGAACACTGAAAAAGCTAGATATGGTCGGTGTTGTGTCAAATGAATATTCTGAAACGTTTGGTTTTTGGATGAATAATTTCACCGCAACCGACTGCCTGTTAATGTTATGTTATGTTATCAGGGTATTTGTAGAGCGCACAGCTACTAGACAGAGTGTCCTGGCGCTAGTTATTGTGGCAGCTGAAGTGAGAGTGACAGTGCAAGGCTACTGCTGCAACAGCCAGGTTTTCAGCGACTTCCTGAAAGAGAGAAGATCTTGCATCTATCTTAAATTAGGCGACATACAGTTCCACAGTTTGGCGATTTGAACCTGATAAGATCGACCTCCTATTCTAGATCGACGGAACACATGGGTTCTTGCCAGCGGATCGTAGGTGAGTGCAGAGGAAGATAGAATTAAACTCTCTTCCTTAGGTAAGGGGGTTCCAGTATCATGAAGTGCCTTGAAGGCCAGAACGAGGCCCTTGAAAAAGATCCTCTTACTGACTGGGAGCCAGTGGAGAGATTTGAGGTGTGAAGACATCCACGTTCTCGGGCCAAGTAGAAGTATCGCTTTATCTGAGATTTCATATTGAGGGTGTCATCCATTTGCACTCCCAGGTTTTTAACTGCCCTGACCGAGTTTAACGGGGGATGCATATCCTGTGCCCACCAGCTGGGCCACATATTGTTAGGGGCAGACCAAAGAAAACGATTTCTGATTTTTCGGAATTACATATCAGTGGGTTCTGCAAGAGCCAGGAAAACACCTCCGATAAACAGGAGTTGATAATTTCACCATTGAAATCCGTGTCCCTGTCACAGGTAAAGAGCAACTGCATGTTATTCGCGTATGACACTATTTTTGATCCGTGAGCCTCGGCCAGGTATGCTGGGGGAGACATGTAAATATTAAACATTGTGGGGCTGAGAATAGAGCCCTGTGGGACTCCCACCTTTAAAGGGGGAATGGGTGCCGAGAAAGACAGAGGCCAAACTGTTGGCGTTCCGACAGAAAGAAGGTGAAACACTTTAGTACCGTCCCTCCGAACCCAGACTCCTGGAGCCTCAACGGGAGACGGTCATGAGGGACGGTATCGAAAGCCGCCGATAAATCCAGCAAAATCAGAATGGCTTTGCCGCCTCTGTTGAGGACGTCTTTGATGGTTTCTGAGATTTCTAGGAGCGCCGTTTCTCTACCAAAATTAGTCTTAAAACCGGATTGGCTCTGATGCAGTATGTGGTTGGTTTCAAAGAAAGTAGTGGTGACGGAATTGACATACCTTTCCAGTGTTTTGGGAAAAAAAGGTAAAAGAGAGATATGTCTATAGTTTGAGGGTATCTCCAGGTCAAAAGAAGGCTTTTTCAGAAGGGGGATTATTATCACCTTCTTCCATCTGGCAGAGACCAGCCCCTGCTGCAGAGACATGTTCAGAATCTATCTGATTTACCACTGGATTGATGGTCACAGCTATTGAAGTTAGAGTAGAGACTGGACATGGATTGGAGGAGTCCCGGACTTCATAGTTTTAATAATTTGGAGTGAAATGGCCTGAAGGGAGGAAGGGAAACTCTGCAAAGAGAGGGGCCCTGATCCGAGGGGGAGAGAGGATGGATTATCTTAAAAATCTCCTTGCTTTTATTAACAGCCGCCTCAATTTTTGAGAAGAACTGTTTTGTTCTTATCAAGACTACATTTATTGCTAAGTATTAATGAAGAATGTGCAGTTATCTTCAACCTTAGTGATTCTCACCATCATTGGAATAATCCAAAATTATGCACCCTTGGCAAAAAATTAAATAAAAAGGATGGGGCACTTAAATTTTCATTTTGGCTGGCTTCTCCAGATTTTTTCTAAGAGCGACAGGTTGGGGGCCCACGTTCTGCAAGGGTAGTAGGAGCCAAAGTTAGCACCCAGCATAAAATGTTGATCTGTACCCCAACATATTTGTCACACCACCAGCATTAGTGAAAAGGAAGAATTAGAACTGAAGTGATACAAGGTCAGTTTCTGGTTGGGAATCTAAGTTGTCAGCATCAAAAAGGAATTTAGCAAAATATATGACTGAGCAGAGAGGTGAGTTTGAGGGTTGACATAAGCTGCAGCAGTCACAGCTCAAGAAACCTTTTTAATGTAGCATATATGATCAGCACCAGAACTGTTAACTATACCACTTTTCCTCCTGCATAAGTGATATCGCCTTCTCAAGAATGACTTTTAAAAAAGGGATGAAAAAGTACTCTAGAGAAATATCCTCAGTACATGTCATGGGGGATTTTTTCACCTTGACTGAAGCATTTCCCTGTTACGAAGGTCAGTTTTGGGTGTTAAGGGTCTTTGTCACTGATATCACTACATTGTGTTTTCCTTTGTGCACTATATAGGCTACACACAGGGTCAGACTGGCCCATAGGGCAATTAGGGAGTGCCAGAAGGGCAGGTTTCAAAGATCAGTGTCCTTCATATCCTAGTTCCATCACCTCCCCCCTCGTCTCCAACCCCCCTAATCTTTTCTCTGATCTACCAACAAATTCTCCCAACTTTGACATCTACACCCAACCCCCACTGACTACTCGAACTCTCAATACCATTAATAGCACTGACACCCTACACCCCCCAGCCCCACTTTCCCTCCTCACTGATTCACCCACTCTTTCACTCAGCCCTGAAGCACACACTCAACCGCAGCTGTACTCCCTAGCTGACTGCTATATTACCAGCACTGACTCCCTTCACCCTTGTTCCCCCTTATCTCCTCTCAATGTCTCCTCCTCCTCTTCTCCTAACCATGATGTTCTTTCGCAATCACTACAAACCACCCCTACTCTTAACATTATAACCTGTAACGACACCCTTATCTCCCAATCACCTAGTTTTTCTGCCTCTCTCCCATCCACCTCCACCAATGATTCTCACACCCCCTTCTTTCACTCCCCCCCCCCACTGTCCCTTCCCCACCCTCTTCCATCCTTGCCTCCCACCACTATATCCTCGCTCCCTCACCCCTTTATCCCCCAACACCACCCTCTTTCCGCCTGTCCCCTCACCCCGTCTTCTTCTTCCTCCCCTGCCTCCCCTATAACCCTGCAGTCTTTAATCTCTGCCAAACACTCTGCTCCTTGTGATCTCCCCCTGAACAAACCCTCTCCGTCCTCCACTTCTTACAACTCTTCCTCGTCTCCTCCAGCCTCTCTCACGGACCACCCTATACCCCTTCTTCTCAATAATACACTTTTGTCCATTCACCTCTCTCCTTCTGACTCCTGTAATACCTCACCCTTTGATGCACTTTATCCTCTCCCCATCGTTTAACCGCCCCATACCTCCCCAACATCCCCTCACATCTCCTCCGCTGACAATTCCCTCTCACACTCCCTTCATCTCTCCTGCAACCCTCAATATACCTCCCACACCACCCTATACTGTCCTTCCTCCTCATTTACCAAACTATCTTCCTAAACCTAATGCCTCAACCACTCCTATTTGCTCTGTCCCCCCTCCCCAGTACGAAACCTCTCACCAATCATAACTCCATTCTCCTCCCCCCAGGTTACCCCCCCTTCCTCTCCCCAATCCCCCCCTCTTTGATAACTCCTACTCTTCACACCTCCCAAAAACTTTTGATCCACTCCACTCCTCAGTTCTTACACTATCACTCCTTAATGTTGAATTTCTCCTTTCATCCCTTGTTTTAGAACTCTCCTACCTCAGATCTGATGTCTCACTCTTTGCTAAGGCCCACTCTTCTGATCACGCACACACATCGGTCTCTTCACTAAGCAGCTTATCATCGCACATCAGCACCCCTCTCACCTCCCCCATCAACAGCTCCCCTAGTACTGGTAACATTGATTACTCTCCCCATGGCCCACCCCTCCCTACAAACTTCCTGATCCCACCCAAACCCGTTGAACTTTCCAATGCCCCCCCCACTTACACGGCAACTAGGATCTCCACTCCTCAACATGCTGCATGCCCAATATCCTTTGGGGTTAACTTATCTCCAAACTCCCCTGTCTCTCCCCCTCCCTCTTCGTCCTCCTGTCCCCCTTACCCGCAGTCTACCATCCCAGTTGTATTGGGAACGAGCAGACTCACCCTTTACCCGACATCACCTAGACCCCCCTCAACAACTAACATCTATCCTCCCAGGTCCCTCCACCCAATACCCTGATTCCTCACCGCTCTACTGCATGTTGATTAACTGCCGATCTTCATCTTGCCATGCAACGGATATTGCGGAAACCATTCTCAATGAAAACATCGACATTGCATTCCTAACTGAAACCTGGCTCAACCCCCACTCCACTCCTATCCTCGACTTGCAAATTTCTCCAGGATATTCCATCTTTAGGAAAGATAGAATTGAGCAAATAGGAGGTAGGCTTGCCCTAATCTTTAAAGATGAACTTAATCTCACGCTAGTCCATCTCCAGGACCCTTCCACCTTTGAATACCTTTGCGCTGATCTTACTATTCCGGGCTCCCCCACCATTCGTTTACATACTATCTACCACTCCCGGCATTTCTATCCCCTTTACAGAGGAGCTGTCTGATCTTATCATTCAATCCTCGTTCACTCACTCCAAGAATCTCTTTCTTGGTAACTATAACATCCACTGGAATAAAAATGATGACCCCGCTGTAATCCTCTTTAAACGGTACAAAAGGGGGTGGTGATGGACGGAGCATCTGAATCAATCAAACACTCACACCCAGTCAAAAGATCAGGGTTTAATACATCACCGTTCTTTAGCCCACTCTGCCACCCCAGTTCAGACATGGCTATATGCAAATCAGTCTGACCCTGTGCCTTATGGGAACAGTCCAGCCCGAACTGCCAAGCCATGTCTTCCCTAGACCGGAAACAAGCTTCCGAGGACCGGTTTCTGGCATTCCAGCCATTTTCAGCCCGGCTTGCTTGCATCCAGTGGCAAAGTGAGCAAGGGACTCACGTCTGAGCATACCCTGCCACACTTATGGCGGCCAAAAGCGGTACAAAAGGGGGTGGTGATGGACGGAGCATCTGAATCAATCAAACACTCACACCCAGTCAAAAGATCTGGGTTTAATCCATCACCGTTCTTTAGCCCACTCTGAAACCCCAGTTCAGACATGGCTATATGCAAATCAGTCTGACCCTGTGCCTCATGGGAACAGTCCAGCCCGAACTGCCGAGCCATGTGTTCCCTGGACCGGAAACAAGCTTCCGAGGACCGGTTTCTGGCATTCCAGGCGTCTTCAGCCCGGCTTGCTTGCATCCAGTGGCAAAGTGAGCAAGGGACTCACGTCTGAGCATACCCTGCCACACTTATGGCGGCCAAAAGCGGTACAAAAGGGGGTGGTGATGGACGGAGCATCTGAATCAATCAAACACTCACACCCAGTCAAAAGATCTGGGTTTAATCCATCACCGTTCTTTAGCCCACTCTGCCACCCCAGTTCAGACATGGCTACATGCAAATCAGTCTGACCCTGTGCCTCATGGGAACAGTCCAGCCGGAACGCCAAGCCATGTGTTCCCTGGACCGGAAACAAGCTTCCAAGGACCAGTTTCTGGCATTCCAGCCGTCTTCGGCCCGGCTTGCTTGCATCCAGTGGCAAAGTGAGCAAGGGACTCACGTCTGAGCATACCCTGCCACACTTATGGCAGCCAAAAGCGGTACAAAAGGGGGTGGTGATGGATGGAGCATCTGAATCAATCAAACACTCACACCCAGTCAAAAGATCTGGGTTTAATCCATCACCGTTCTTCAGCCCACTCTGCCACCCCAGTTCAGACATGGCTATATGCAAATCAGTCTGACCCAGTGCCTCATGGGAACAGTCCAGCCCGAACTGCCAAGCCATGTCTTCCCTGGACCGGAAACAAGCTTCCGAGGACCGGTTTCTGGCATTCCAGCCGTCTTCAGCCCGACTTGCTTGCATCCAGTGGAAAGTGAGCAAGGGACTCACGTCTGAGCATACCCTGCCACACTTATGGCGGCCAAAAGCGGTACAAAAGGGGGTGGTGATGGACGGAGCATCTGAATCAATCAAACACTCACACCCAGTCAAAAGATCTGGGTTTAATCCATCACCGTTCTTTAGCCCACTCTGCCACCCCAGTTCAGACATGGCTATATGCAAATCAGTCTGACCCTGTGCCTCATGGGAACAGTCCAGCCCGAACTGCCAAGCCATGTCTTCCCTGGACCGGAAACAAGCTTCCGAGGACCGGTTTCTGGCATTCCAGCCGTCTTCAGCCCGGCTTGCTTGCATCCAGTGGCAAAGTGAGCAAGGGACTCACGTCTGAGCATACCCTGCCACACTTATGGCGGCAAAAAGCAGTACAAAAGGAGGTGGTGATGGACGGAGCATCTGAATCAATCAAACACTCACACCCAGTCAAAAGATCTGGGTTTAATCCATCAACGTTCTTTAGCCCACTCTGCCACACCAGTTCAGACATGGCTATATGCAAATCAGTCTGACCCTGTGCCTCATGGGAACAGTCCAGCCCGAACTGCCAAGCTATGTTTTCTCTGGACCGGAAACAAGCTTCCGAGGACCGGTTTCTAGCATTCCAGCCGTCTTCAGCCCGGCTTGCTTGCATCCAGTGGCAAAGTGAGCAAGGGACTCACGTCTGAGCATACCCTGCCACATTTATGGCGGCCAAAAGCGGTACAAAAGGGGGTGGTAATGGAAGAAGCATCTGAATCAATCAAACACTCACACCCAGTCAAAAGATCTGGGTTTAATCCATCACCGTTCTTTAGCCCCCTCTGCCACCCCAGTTCAGACATGGCTATATGCAAATCAGTCTGAGCCTGTGCCTCATGAGAACAGTCCAGCCCGAACTGCCAAGCCATGTCTTCCCTGGACCTGAAACAAGCTTCCGAGGACCGGTTTCTGGCATTCCAGCCGTCTTCAGCCCGGCTTGCTTGCATCCAGTGGCAATTTGAGCTAGAGACTCACGTCTGAGCATACCCTGCCACACTTATGGTGGCCAAAAGTGGTACAAAAGGGGGTGTTGATGGATGGAGCATCTGAATCAATCAAACACTCATACCCAGTCAAAAGATCTGGGTTTAATCCATCACCGTTCTTTAGCCCACTCTGCCACCCCAGTTCAGACATGGCTATATGCAAATCAGTCTGACCCTGTGCCTCATGGGAACAGTCCAGCCCGAACTGCCAAGCCATGTCTTCCCTGGACCGGAAACAAGCTTCCGAGGACCAGTTTCTGGCATTCCAGCCATCTTCAGCCCGGCTTGCTTGCATCCAGTGGCAAAATGAGCAAGGGACTCACGTCTGAGCATACCCTGCCACACTTATGGTGGCCAAAAGCGGTACAAAAGGGGGTGGTGATGGACGGAGCATCTGAATCAATCAAACACTCACACCCAGTCAAAAGATCTGGGTTTAATCCATCACCGATCTTTAGCCCACTCTGCCACCCCAGTTCAGACATGGCTATATGCAAATCAGTCTGACCCTGTGCCTCATGGGAACAGTCCAGCCCGAACTGCCAAGCCATGTCTTCCCTGGACCAGAAACAAGCTTCCGAGGACCGGTTTCTGGCATTCCAGCCGTCTTCAGCCCGGCTTGCTTGCATCCAGTGGCAAAGTGAGCAAGGGACTCATGTCTGAGCATACCCTGCCACACTTATGGCGGCCAAAAGCGGTACAAAAGGGGGTGGTGATGGACGGAGCATCTGAATCAATCAAACACTCACACCCAGTCAATAGATCTGGGTTTAATCCATCACCGTTCTTTAGCCCACTCTGCCACCCCAGTTCAGAGATGGCTATATGCAAATCAGTCTGACCCTGTGCCTCATGGGAACAGTCCAGCCCGAACTGCCAATCCATGTCTTCCATGGACCGGAAACAAGCTTCAGAGGACCAGTTTCTGGCATTCCAGCCGTCTTCAGCCCGGCTTGCTTGCATCCAGTGGCAAAGTGAGCAAGGGACTCACGTCTGAGCATACCCTGCCACACATATGGCGGCCAAAAGCGGTACAAAAGGGGGTGGTGTTGGACGGAGCATCTGAATCAATCAAACACTCACACCCAGTCAAAATATCTGGGTTTAATGATCACCGTTCTTTAGACCACTCTTTAAAGACACCATAGACATTACTGACCTGACTCAACTCTGCCAATCCCCGACTCACTCCAAAGGCGCCACCCTTGACGCTATTATGACTAGCAAGGATCTGGCCTCTCTCTCAATGATCCTTCCTGTAGACAGGCCTGATCACCACCTTATCCTCTTCACTTTGAACTGCTCCTTTACTCGCCCCACCCCTATCGGCACTTTACTGATGAAACATACTCGTAATCTTTACCTTATTGCCCCTGGTGATTTGGAATCCTCAATCAAATCCCGCTTACTTCTCCCCCCTCACAGCACCAATGACCTAACTGAACATTATAATATTTCTATCCTTCAAGCCCTTGACCAAATTGCCCCAATCAAACTTAAACAACAACAAAAAATACCCCCCAAATCCTGGTTTAATTCCGACCTTAATAATGAAAGACGGACCCTCAGGCAGTCAGAACGTTCTTGGAGGAATCATCCCTCCCCTGATAACCTGGTATTCCTTAGAAACGCCATAGCCAAATACAAGAAGCACATCTTCAATGAAAAGCCTCCTTCCTCCGTTTGCAACTTGACCATGCTAGAAACCATCCCAGAGAACTCTTTAACATTGTTAAAAAACAAACTTCCTCTGGTTCCCTTTAAATACCAGCCACTGTTGAAAGATGCAAAGAAATCGCCAGCTACTCTTCGAATAAAGTCAACTCGATTGAACTATCCTTCTCTTCCCCCCTCTCCCATTCCAATCTCTCCTTAGCCAACACCACCTCCCTAACATTCCTACTGTACCTTTTTCCTCTTCCCCTTCATGTCAGGACCCCTCTCTACCCCTCCCTACTCTACCCCACGCTGACTCGACTTTTAAGAACTCCCATGCTAAAAACAATGCCTCCTGGAGTGAACTCTGTCCAGTATCTGAATCTACTGTCCTTAACATCATCTCTAAACTCAAACCATCCTCACACACCAAAGATCCTATACCCGCCCAGTTAATTCAGGAACTCAAACACATCATTGCCCCCATTGGACCAATATCATCAATTCCTTCTTTACCGCTGGTTGTGTCCCACCATCCCTTCAACTAGGTCAAATCTCCCCCATCCTCAAAAACCCCACCGCTGACCCTAACAACTTTAACAATCTGTGCCTCTCCAAACCCCTTGAAAAATGTGTCCTGTACCAATTAGACAACCATATCATCTCCTTCAATCTCCTTGACGTTTTCCAATCTGGTTTTAGAAAAGGATGCAGCACTGAAACTGCTATGCTCAGTATTACTGATGATATTCATCGCTCTCTTGACAAAGACGAATCCTCCCTCCTTATCCTCCTTGACCTCTCTGCTGCCTTTGATACTGTCCACCATCCCACCCTTCTTAATACTCTCAAAGACCGCTTTGGGTTTGAGGGCATTGTTCACCAATGGTTCACCTCATATCTTCAAAATAGATCCCAACAAATTAAACGCAGTCACTGCCTCTCCAAACCCCAACCTGTCTCAATTGGTGTACCACAAGGTTCTATCTTTTTCCCAACCCTATTCAATCTATCCATGGAACCACTCACCATCATTCTCAAACAAGCTAATATCAGTTACCAACTCTATGCTGACAACACGCAACTATATTACAAGATCAAGTCCCACCATGACATCCATCACCTCAATGATACCTAGAATAAAGTCCAAGCGTGGTTCCATCTTAATCATCTCAAACTGAATCCTAAAAAAACTGAAAAACATCCTTTTCACTCCCAAAAACAGTTCTTTGCCTATCCAACTCTGGATCAATGATATCAAAGCACTCAACTACTCCCTCTCCACTTCTAGCTCTGTCAAATCCCTGGGCATCAGCATTGATCAGAATCTTACTCTCATTCCCCACATAAAAAATGCTGCTAAAGGTGTTCTCTTCACCCTTCTCCACCTTAAAAATATCAAACCTTTTATTCCAGCTGATGAATTCAAAATCGTTGTTCAATCTCTTGCACTTTCCAGAATTGATTATGGCAACTCCACCCTTGTAGGCACCCCTAAAGTCCACCTTGCCCCGATTAAATCTGTTCTCAACCTGGCTGCCAGACTTATCTCTGACTGTAAGCGATTTGATCACATCTCTCCTGTCGTCAAAAACCTCAACTGGCTCCCAACTGAAGGTAGATCCACCTTCAAGATGGCATGTATCACTCACAAAGCCCTTCACCAAAACACCCCCTCCTACCTCTCTGACAAACTACAAAAAGCTGGCTGCTCCAGGTCCTTGAGAAGCACTAACACCCTTGTCCTGATCTCCCCGAAACTCAACTGTAAAAAGACCCTATCACGTGCATTCTCTGGTAAGGCCCCTATGATTTGGAACTCTCTCCCCAAAGATCTTCGCTGCAACCCCTCCTACCCTATCTTCAAAAAAAGACTCAAGGTGCTTCTTCTCAACAAATATTGGGGCACCTAACGTTGCTGTGATGACACTGTCCTTATTTTGTACTCTCCTGGACCCACCCCCTTTTTCTTTCTTTTCCTATTTTTGCTCCCCCTCTCCTTCTTCCCATCTCTCTCCTACTTTTCAACCTTCCTCGTCTCCCTTATTTATCTCTTAGTTACTTTCTTTCTTCCTTCCCCTTGTCTACTGAAATGCCTGATCCTATGTTAGTTTAATTCACAATGTAATTTTGTCTCTATGTGTTTACCTATCTGTAAAGCGCTCTGATACTTTTGGGTCCAGTAGCACTATATAAAACCTTTTAAATAAAATAAAATAAAAATAAATTGTGGGCCTGTTTTAAGATCTTATGGGTTGGGATTTACTGTTGATTTTTCTGATATAATCTCAAACATTGCCTACATCCAGCATGGATGCTTGCAGTCCCCCACACCTTGCAAAACATGTACACAGCTTGTCTTTACAAATTTAAAACTGCCATGATTTGAAAAAGGTTGCCACTTTTTAAACTATCTGATTCGCTAATTGGGAACACTTTTAATTTGGTGCCTGGGGCTATTTTCTGTCACAGTCTGATCTTGGCCACACATGACCCTCCAGGTGTTACTTAGAAGCATGTGTGTGAGTGAAAAGTGAACCAAGCTGAATTTTCATAGAACCCATGATTTGAAATTGTGTGGATACATTGTTTGCACCTCTTTTTAATATGACTGTGGCACTGAAAAAGAAGCAGCAAGTAATCTAGAGCAATGCTGCCAAACTTTTTAGAACCATGAGACACTTTTTAGAAGAGCAAATGTTCCTGACCCACCTAGTTTTAATAGTCAGAGATGGGGCGATTTTTCAATGTAACTAAAACATCATGTTGCAGCATACTGTAATTTATACACAGCACATTTTTCATTGAAATGGCCACTACTATCTTGTGTTGTGGGATGCCGCGCGGACCGCTGCTTTACTTTTAAAATCGATCTTGCTGCTCCTTGCCTAAAACCCTGACACTCTGCTAATCTCCACCCCTAGGCCTTAACCAATCAGCCAAAAGGAGGAGGAGTCAGCAGTGGGGCCCAGGCACAAAAGCACGCTGCAGCGTGGGAGCGGGCAATCTTGTGTCGTGGGATGCCGCGCGGACCGCTGCTGCTAGCGTTTAACTGAATTGTCAAATCTGCTTTTAGAACTGTATTTTTTTTAAAACAAACAAACTTACTTTTAAAATCGATCTCACTGCCTCTTGCCTAAGAGCCCAGGCATAAATTCACGCTGCAGCGCGGGAGCTCAGCGGACGCCCACAGGCAAGCCCGTCACAAATTATGGCCAAATTATAAAATACTCCTCTAAGGTACTTAGATCATTAGCTCACTGTGCCCCCCCAACCCTGCTGCTCACAATCGCACCAGGGAAAATGGTATCTCTCAAACACAGAGTCGCCAGTTCCTTCTCCCTCCCCCTTTTCCCACCTCTCCCCTATCCCCGGCCCTACAACAGCAAAACACACCGCCCTGCGCATCCTCTAGCTCAATACTCGCTCCCTGGTCAAACACCAGCTAGACATCTTTCTGCTGCTTATTTCAGAAAAAACAGATGTCCTTCTGGTCACAGAAACCTGGCTAACCCAGGATTCCACTTCAGACATATTAGCGGCACTCCCTCCGGATTACTATATATAGTATGCTAATCGGCCCTCAGAAAAAATTGGTGGCGGAGAAGTACATAAACACTACAAGTTCATTACCATCTCAACCCTCGATCTTCCGGCGGTAGAGAATATTGTAATAAAAACTTGATGCCAACACTGGATCCCTCATCTGTGTGCTTATCTACCGACCCCCCCAGTCCATGCCTACCTTCCCTCTCTCCTTGAGCGAACAAATGGCCAACCTTGTTACGTACTATGCTAACGTTCTACCTATAGGCGACTTGGTTCAACAACGCCCTCGGCGGGCCACACGCTGTATACTATCTGAACTGCTCTCCAGACTGAACCCTACCCAGCATTTATCCTCCGCCACCCACATAAAAGGACACACTCTGGACCACATCTTGTCCTCTAACCTTATACTGACGGCGCCCACAATCTCACCATGTATATGGTCAGATCATCACTTAATACAATTTACAGCCACTATCAACTTCAAAATCAAGAACCCCACGGCGGTGGGAGGCATGAAAAGAAAGTGGAAGGCCCTCAAAAAACAGGAATTTGTTGAAACCTTGGCCAGATCAGCACCCTCATTCAACCCTGATGTTAATTCTATGGAAGCAAACATTTCGGATTGGCTACTGACGGCTTGCAATGCTCATGCCCCACGCACTAAATTTACCCGTGCTCGCCATACAGATGCCCATAAATGGTTTTCTACCGAGCTAAAAAAGCAAAAACACGAGCTTCGTCAAAAAGAAAGAAAATGGAGGCTAAGATACTCCATTAAAGACAAATTGCAGTTCTCGCGAGCTCGCAAAGAGTAAAAAAAAGCCATATTGGAAGCCAATGCGGCTTATTTCTCTGCCAGAATATTAAACACCCATAACAAGCTGAAGGAAATCTTCACATAGTCAATGACCTTCGCAACGCTGAGAGAATACTTCCCAAACAGACACCTACCCAAGATTTATGTAACTTTTTAAATAAAGTTTTCTTGGACAAAATCTCCAGTATCAAAGCCAGCATCCCCACCACCTTCAGTATGGAACCCCGGACAACCGGACAAATAACTCAGCTACCATGGATCACTTCCCTGTCATATGTCCTCAAATCTTATCAGACTTAATGACCCGCATTAAACTTGGCTCCCCTAATGACTGTGGCCCCCCTCACATCCTAAGGGACGCCTTTTCCGTCCTGCCTCATAGCGTGCTTCCCTTCCTAAACGAGTCTCTCTCTCACAGGGTAAGGTCACTACTGTCTTCAAGAACGCAATAGTGTTCCCTTTATTAAAAAAACAGGGGCTGACCCTCTGAATCCTTCTAATTACCGTCCCATTTCTCTCCTCCCTTTCCTGGCCAAGATCCTAGAGGCCCATGAGGCCAGGTGCCTTTCTAATTTCATCAAATGGTCAGAACACCTATAGCCACACCAAGCTGGCTTTCGGCCCGCTCACTCTACTGAGTCAGTATCCTCGCAGTACTGGACACCTTAAGAGCAAATGCGGACAAGGGCGTCCCTCAGGCATATTATTATTTTTTTTTTTTGTGTATCTTATATAGCGCACGGCTACCCCAACGGGGTGTCCCGGCGCTTCCATTGGGAACCCGTCCTGGCTTTTCCCTGTGAGATAACCCATACTGGGCATCCCCAAGGTGAAAGCCAGGCATCCCGCCACGGGGGCCATAGTGGAGATTAAGCAAGCTACTGCCCAGAGTTGCAGAGTGCGAACCCGTGATTCGAGTAGGCACCGAAGTGAGAATTATCAAGTCCGTGGACACTTGGGCTCAGACCCTGCCGCGTCGGGAATTGAACCCTGGTCCCGGGTCTGACCTCAGCTTCCGGGTATACCTCCTCTAACCATTGAGCCACACTTCTCCACTTGAGCCACACTTCTCCACTTGAGCCACACTTCTCCATTGGTGCTCTTGAACCTGTAGGCTGCGTTCGTCACGGTCGATCATATAATTCTGATAGACTGTGTTGAACAGGCCAGCACACAGGGCTCCGCATACAACTGGATTAAGTCCTTCCTTGAAGGTCGAACCCAAGCAGTACAACTTGCCCCTTTCACTGCCCCTAAGATCGCCACCACGTGTGGGGCCCCACAGGCCTCGTCCCTATCTCCACACTTATTTAATCTCTACCTCATGCCCCCGATTCACTCCTTAAGAAACAGGAAGGTAACTACCTTCAACTATGCTGACGATCTTCAGCTCCTCTTCACCTCGGACTCCCCTGACTCGTTCCATGAATTCCAAGCCACTATGCTCAACATCCAGCGCTTAATGGACCTTAACCATCTTCAACTCAACCCGGCACAAGACTGAACTAGTCTTGCCAGGGAAGAGTGAGATTTCCTGGGGCCCACACTACTGGCCGGCAGAACAAGGATCCTCCCCACTCCCTCCCCCTCCGTGAAAAGCCTTGGGTCACCATAAATGCAGATCTCTCGCTTAGAGGACAAGTGGGGGCAGTGGTCTCTACCTGTTTTCTCCAACTGTGAAAAATCAGGAAGATCCGCCACCTGGTGACCCACTCAGCCTTCACACAGGTCGTGATAGCTCTGGTACTCTCTCGTCTCGACTTCTCCAATTCTATTTACCTAGGCATGCTGTTCTTACTCAAACGCCTACAAATGGTACAGAACCGGGCTGCAAGTTTAATCCACAAACTACCTAGATGGCAATCTGCCAGACCTTTGCTATCCAAACTTCACTGGCTACCTATTGCCCAACGTGCAGCTTTCAAGACAGGATACCTAATTTTCAAGGCCGTGCACTGCAGGAACCCCAAATTCATCAGCTGCATGATTGTAAGGCATGCCCCACTCCGCAACCTGCGGTCTGCCCATATTCAGCTACTGACTACCCCTGCCATTAAACTCAAATGCCAGGGAGGGTGTAGGTTCTCCTACCTTGCCCCTAAATTCTGGAACTCTCCACCACTAGAAATCAGGATGCGTGACAACCTGTTGGGTTTCAGAAAGGCGCTTAATACTTGGTTATCGCCTCCGTCTTGACACTGCCCAAGATCAGCCCCATGAAACCTCCTGGTGACCGTGCACTTTAGAAGTTCCTACTAACATAACATAACATAAGTACATTTGCACAGACACAGTTTTCCTGATGAAACTATATTGCATACAAATGATAATGTGTGGAAATCGGGCTTCAGTGAATATTTATTATTTGTGCATCACCAAGTAAAGTGTCTTGATTTATTCTGATCTTACTAAAATCTGTGTTTCCATCTCTCATCACAATTTCAAAAACATTTGCTTAATTTTTTGCTTTTTTTATTTACAGGTATTTGGAATTTGTTGTGTGTTATGAAAAAAGGACATCCTGTAGCTTTTCCTTTCGCACTTACTTTAATCTAGCAAGATTGTTACATAATTCCCTTTAGTTTTTTTATCTGACTGTGCTAAAAAACAGAAGATGCAAAACCTGACATTTGATCTCTGTCTTTGAAGAGCAGCAAATGTGAAAAGATAAATAGAGATTTTAAAGTCTATTTATTGCCAGCGCCGGCTGGTGATTTTTGCAAGTGGTAGGGCGTAAACGTTGTGATTGTGTGTTGTGTTGCAAGCCAGCCTGATTGACTAAAGAGGAACTGGAGGGACTCTTGTGTCAAGGAAGAAGAAAAAAAGGGCTAAATGGTGCAAGTTAAAGCACATTTCAGAAAGCGAGTATATTTATAAAAGTAACGCATTTAACCCTGTCCCATATCTCGCTTCATTCCTCTTAGCCTGACTGCAATATTTTAAAACAGGAGGGTTTAAAATAATACTTTGATGCACCTCACCGTTTATTTAGCAACACAGAGGCTTCTCTTGAAAATGCAAGTTAAGATAAGTATCCCACAAATGTCATCGGCGCTCACTGCAAACACACACAAGGGCCAATAGTTTAAAGTGGCCTCCCTGAGACCAGAGGTAAGGGAATTTTTGTTTTCTTAACCCCCTGTGCCTGTCCAAGACCCCGCCACACCTCTACTGCCGCGAGCAGCCGATACTGTCAAGAGCACATAATGGACAATGATTCTCCGAAACAACCACATGAAGCAGCGCAACAGACAACCAACCAACATGCAGAACAAAACAAATAGACAAGTAATTTCCAAAACCTATACATGCACATACTGCTGCTCGCATATCCTTAAAGGAATCTAGTCTTCGACTATCCAGTATACTACATCCCTAAGCCATACATTATTTTGCGTCAACAGTGCTAGGCGCTATCCAGTATGACTCAGCTGCCAACAATATGAAACTAAACCAAATGCAATATCACCAGGCTACTTTGAATTCTGTTGACCTGAGTCCTGAAACTGTAGCGAATGGACAAATTCTGAAAGCATTTCGGACCAAACAATCAGAAAACATTGTAAAAAATACACAGAATACAACTTAGCATAACAGAATAACATGGCCCAGCATCCAATAGAATTTCAGCAGGTGCTCAAAAGGAGACAGAGTACAGACACATCAAAGGGAATACAGCATTTTGCCTCAATTTTGTGATTACTTTTAGATAAGTGGCCCCTGTTCAGACACCGCTACCCAACTACAAGCTTATTAACAGCATAGAGCACTGGCGTAGCACATAATCAGTATTGTTTTAAGCAGGCAGCCACCTGTAGTGACTTCCTCCATGTACAAGCCATCAGAGTTCTGCAGGAGCACAGACAGGAGTTTGAACATACACAAAGAATACTCAAGGCGTTACTTTGCCAAGTGGTCCCTCCTATTGTATGGCTAAGCTCCCTTATCCATCACCTGTCTTGAGGGCATTGGTCCCTGGTTGTCCATTCATCTCTGTTCCCCAACCATGTTCCATAAAGTGCACCATCCATACCAGGCAGTTACTATGTGCAATAAATCCTGGGCATCTTTAAGGCATAGTTTACATGAACATTAGTAGCACCTGCATGCAGGCAGGATTGCAGCTCTCTGAGTGAGTGAAAATGTTCATTCACCTCATAGTCTCTTAAACTTGTACATGAGACTCCTGTGTATATGTGGGGGGAAACATGGCGGCGGCAGGTTGAGCCGCGGCAGCTCTCTGCTTTTGGACTCCCGTCGTAAGCAATGATCCCGAGGGTTAGACCTTACCGCTGAAGCTGAACTGCCGACAGCGCGGTCTGGATCAGCTGGTGTTCTCTGTTTTTTTTTTTCGAGGCGGCCGTTCGTTTTTGCAAGTTTTTCAGGTTCTGCAGCTTTCCAACAGCGGAGGTGTCTCTCCGCCATTCCTTTACAGCCTATGTGCCTGGGGGAGGAGACTAGTGCAGCAGCTCCCCTAGCAGCGGCCGCGGAGCGGACCGGTGTAAGACGTTCCGCTGTAGCATCTTCGATCCCGGCAGGCGACTCTGGGCAGCCGGTGCAGGGACCCCCGCATTTGCTGGCGGGGGGATTGATTTGGATCAGAGCCGCCCTGGAGCTCAGGAGAGGTCGTCGAGTACGCGACACTCTGCCGAGGCGACATGCTTCCATGGTAGCGTTTTGGGAGCAGGCTGACCAACGCGAAGGGGAGAATCTGGACGAGGATTTTCGTCAAGTAAAGCAGAATCCACAGCACAGCCGGCGCTGCAAAAGAGGTGTCAGAGGTATCGCTGGTAACGGTGGGGAAGGGGCCAGTGGGTGTAATCCAGCTACCTTGTTTTCTAAAGGGGTTACAGCTAACACGCAGGAAACCACCAGAGGGGGCAGAGGGGGCAAAGGGAGGGGGAAAGGAAAGGTGAAAGCAGCTTTAAGGAAGAAATGTGCCTCCATTATTTCAAAAGAAGTATGTAAATCACCTATTCCCCAAACCTTGGAAACTCCCCCCGCCTCTGAAGTTACTACAGCCACCACTATTATTGATGCTGAGGATCTGGACTGCACAATTGATGGTGTGAGGGGTCCAGGGTTAAAGGGACTTGATGCTGTTATTGACGCTGACGCTGTTACTGTCACGAATTCAGCTGGAATTGAGAATAAAAAACTATCAACCTACTTAACAGGTCAGGTTAAGGCAAAGCGTTCATTTACCCCTAAAACAGCCAAAATAGCCAAAACTAAATCAAAGACCTTGGTCTCTACCTCCAAAATAACCCCCTCACTGCGTTCCTACTTTAAAGTGGTTCCCCAAGTACTGCGGTTAGGAAACGAAGGTGATACTGCTTTTGAAATTCGGAGAGCTGCTAAATTGGTGTTAGGTTCCCCTATTGCGGATATGGAGGATTTGGAGGGTGCAGCGAGTAGAAACACCCTTATAAGCAGCAATATGGTTATCCATAATAACACTGATAAGGGCATGGAATCCAACGACGATCAACTTCTCTCCCCTACATTAGGAGAGGTTAGTCAAGTGGGGCTAGTCGATTGTCAGATCCCTTCTAATTTGGAGCAGGCTATGCCTTCAGTGCCTTCTGTGTCTTCATTGGTTCTGTTCAATCCCTTAGCTCCACCACTACCGCTTGCCCCTCCGAGCATAGCAGCAGGGCTAAGCCTGCAGTCAATCCTTCTAAGGCTCTAAGGCCTCTACTAGGAACCAGGAAGATCCTAGCTCTTTCCAGGATACCACCCAGGCCTTGAATAGTGATCTCGTGTCCACACTGCAGGCCTCCTTCCAGACAATGTTTACATCTCTGGCGGCAGATATTAAAAAGGGGTTTGAGACTTCCGCATCCAATCAAGCCGATATCCGTTGTTACTGTCAATCACTGGACAGTAAGCTAGGGGATCTTACCACTAGAACGGAAACACTTGAAGATTCTGTCACGGAAGTAAATATTAACCTGAACGCCACAAAAACTGAACTAACAAACCTCAGACAGGAAAACCAGAGTTTTTCCGATAGGATGGAGACTTTGGAAAATCACGCTCGGAGGAACAATCTACGAATTCTGAATATTCCCGAGGAGAAAGAGGGCTCTGACATCAAACAATTCGTGGTTTCCCTGTTAAAAGAAGCGTTAAGACTGGACTTCTCTGAGCAAGAAATAGCTCTGGATATCCAGCGCATTCATAGAGAGCCTTTTCGAAAGAATCCTCAGAGAACCAAACCCAGAAAAGTTTTGGTCAACTTTCTTACCTACTCTCTTAAAGAAACCATTCTGAATACAGCATTGAAACAGAAGGTGGTTAATGCTAAGGGGTTCAACTTTCAGATCAGATCAGACCTGTCTAGGATAACGCTGGATAGGCAGTGGGAGCTGGGTAAGAGGTTGGAAGCGTTCAGGAGTCAGGGGGCCGTAGCCCAGCTGGTCTTCCCTGCGGCACTAAGAGTAATGTATAAAAACACAATGCACAATATAAGATCAGTGCAGGCCGCAGATGAATTTCTCTTAAGTATGGGTAGAAGGTCGGAGTCTCCTAAGTAGTTTCGGTCTACTTTCTTATACTATCTGCTTCTCTGTATATACTAGTTACTTTTTTATTTCCCTTGTCTGATCTCAGTCGAGTCTTTGAGGCTTGCTTAGATTATCCTGTAAAGGGTTTAAGTTTCTATTCCTTGTATTGAGATAAGGAGACTAAACACTATAAATACAAAAATAATATACAATAATATAATACTATGGGAGGTATATAGTACACAGTGAAAAGCATACGTGTAAAAAGAAGAAAAAAAAAAAAAAAAAAAAGGAGAAAAAAAAAAAGATAAAGAGAAAAAAAAAAATGGGGGTAAGAAGAAAGGAAAGGAGGAAAAATTAAAAAAAAAAAAAAAAAAAACTTCTATCTCCTGTCAAAAGGTTCTTCTCAAACTGGGAAATAATATTATATTTATTCATGATTCTCTTTCCCACCTTTTGATTCTCTTTAGGTCTTCCCTCCAAATTTTGGTACCTTTTCGATGGTGGCGGGGGTTCATAGCAGGGTGCTATCTCTCTGGTTATCCAGATAGATAGAGTAGGGGTTTCCCACGGGTGGAGGGTCTGGGGGGGGAGGGGTGGTAGGGGGCGGGGAAAAAGCAAAAATTGTCCTCTTAAATGTCCTTTAAAACAGTTCTTGGAGGGGAAAGTTATGAATATGTACAATTTAGTATTCGTAGATTGGCAGTATTGGCCCCTGGTTCTGGTAACTCAGTTTCAGTATAATGCATAATATACGCATTTTATCCTGGAACACTAATGGTCTCCGCACTACCCCAAGAAGGAACATTATCATGCAATATTTACGAGATTCGGTTGCACAAGTATTAGTGCTCCAGGAGACACATTTGGCAGAGATTGAAATGCAAAATCTGCTCTGTAAGAACAAATGGATAGACTTTGGGGTCATTACTTCACAAACTTCACACATTAGGGGGGTGGCCATTCTTTTTAAAAAATCTATCAAGGCAAGGCTAATTTCTAAACAGGTAGACCCTTATGGTAGATGGGCAATAGCCTCTGTTATTGCTTTGGGCTCAGCATTCACGATAGTAGGGTATTATGGCCCTAACCAGGACGATCCATCTGTTTTAACCACACTTTTTTCTCACTTGTACCTATTCCCAGAACCTGTTATTTTGGCTGGCGATTATAACATAGTATTGGACCCAGTATTGGACAAGTCACCCTCCAATAGGGCTAAATCCCTATCCAAAACTAGGATGTATTTATTAAATAACATGAAAGCATTGAATTACATTGATATTTGGAGGAAACTCCATGGGTCTCAAAGGGGGGTGACATTTAAGAACTTTAAATTTCACCACCAGTCTCGGATAGATTTTATATTGATTAGCCATATTTTAGTTAAACAGGTAAAATCAATCTCTCATTTACCTTTTCATCTTTCTGATCACACTGCCATCCTTCTGGAGCTTGACGCTGTTTCTAGGCCCTCTTTAAGAAATTGGTCTTTTGATAGATCAATTCTAGCCTCATCCAATATGGTAGAAGCATTAATACAGGAATCTAAGTCCTTTTGGGTGATTAATCAGGGGACTGCCTCACCCGGGATCACCTGGGATGCCTCTAAAGCCACGCTAAGGGGTTATTTAACCAACTTATCCTCATATAAAAATAAGACCTACAGGGATGCAGTAGCCTCGCTTGAATTAGGGATTGCAGGCCTTCAAGAAGAGATCGATCTAAATCTAGGGTCCCCACTAGTGGAGCTGCAAGATAAATTAAAGGTCTTGAAAGGAGATCTCTCCTCAGTTCTCAATGCTCGGGTCTTAGAGAGATGGGAGGCTAGTAAGTTGGCCCACTTTGAATATGGGGAAGGTGCCGGGAAGCTCCTGGCCTGGAAGGCTAAGACAGATAGGGTCCGAAATAATGTTAGTTCCATTTGTAAAGATGGAGTTCTATTTTCTACAGATGAGGAAATCAGTGGAGCTTTTAAAAGTTTCTTTACGGATATATATCAAGAGGATAAGAGGGTACAACCTAGTCAAGCAAGGGACTGGCTAACTGGTATATCTCTACCATCCTTAAATTCAGAACAAAGGGTTTTCTTAAACCGCCCTTGTACACAGGAGGAAGTAAACCTTGCCATCTCTAAAAGTAAAAAAAATAAAGCTGCAGGTCCCGATGGGCTACCTTCTGAAATATATAAATTTTTGTCCCCTATAATTCTTGCCCATCTAACAGACCTCTTTAACAGTATCTTAGTCGATGGTGCCTTACCTCCTGCATCCTGGGATAGGGCCTCTATAACCTTGATTTTAAAACCCGGTAAACCCACAACTAGTTGTGGGTCATACAGGCCGATCTCAATTCTTTGTACAGATTATAAACTCTTTACATCGGTCCTCGCAAACAGATTGGGGGAAATTGCAAATAACATCTTACATGCCAATCAGAAGGGATTTGTAAAAGGAAGGCAACTTTATGAATTGACTTACGACCTTATTGGAGCAATAGACATGGCCACATCAGCATCTTTACCTTTAGCAGTTTTTACCCTTGATGCAACAAAAGCTTTTGATAGGGTAAACTGGGTTTACCTAGAGGAAGTGTTGAGTAAATTTAACTTAGGTGATAACTTTAGGCGAGCTATTAAGTTACTATATAAAAGCCCTTCTGCCTCACTACTTGTTAACGGTGAACTTACTGAGCCATTTAACATCTCGCATGGAACTCGTCAGGGGTGTCCTCTCTCACCACTCTTGTTTGACTTATATATTGAACCTTTTGCTCAGTTAATTCGGGATAACCTTAATATAAAACCTTTTATTTTTGAAGGATGGGAGAAGAAAGTAGCATTGTATGCGGATGATGTTCTTATTTTTTCATCCGAGCTGAACTCGTCCTTTCCTACCGTTATATCTATAGCGGAAGAATTCGGGTCTATATCCGGATACGAAGTCAATGCATCCAAAACTGATATCATGGTTTGGAATCATCCTGTACCGGCTGTAGGAGTACAGCCCAGCTCTACCCTCAGATATCTTGGGTTAAACATCTACACTGATATCAATAAGATTGTCCCCCTAAACTTTGCTGAAGTAGCTAAGGCGGCTCGAAGATCGATGAGATTATGGTCTGCTCTCCCTATCTCTCTAATAGGCAGGTCTAACCTCGTCAAAATGTCCATTTTGCCCAAGATCACATACCTATTCAATACAATCCCTCTTTTTTTTGATTCATCCTTGATTGCCAAACTTCAAACTGAAATAAATAGATTTATATGGAACAGTCATACGCCTAGACTATCTTGGAAGAAGATTAGACGTCGTCGAGAAAAAGGAGGTCTTGCAGCACCAGACTTGCAACTCTATGGCTGGGCCTTCCAACTCTCACATACCAGGATGCTCTTAAAGACCCCTAATAATGCTGGATGTGGGAAGCTATTTTCAGCACTTTTAAGGGGGAAAAAATCGGGCTGACGAATTTTCTATTAAAATTTGGCGACCCTAAATATTTCAAGAAGGTCAAACTAAAGGTTTTAAGGGACCTGGCTAGAACATGGGCTAGTCTAAGACGAACACTCAAATTGGATTACTATTCTAGTAGGGCCCCCCTTTGGGACTCCCCAGGTACACCGTCTTGGCTCTTAGATAGTTTAGCTCTCCCAATTAGGGCAGCCGGACTTTCATCATGGGGGGATCTATTTGTTGAAGGAACTTTACTCACATGGGAGACGTTGAGCCTAACTATAGGAACTCGTTTTTCACGATTTAAATATCTCCAAATGCAGAGTTGGTCACAGGCCTATAGCCAAGGAAGGGGTAGGTTTAAAATAGGTATCGAGAGTAATCTACTAACCCACCTGATGGATAAACCACCTTTTAAAAAAGAAATTACATTTTGGTACAATCTTATTCTAGACGAGACTGATGGCGAGTTTCTGTTACCCCTTTCGCTTTGGAAAACCTTTATATCTGACATTGACGTGGAGGGCCTATGGATAAAATCATTTAGGATTTTGGGTGAGATCGTTAAACCATCTTGGCTCCGTCGCAACCATCTGTTTACTCTGCATAGGGTGTATTACTCTCCATTACGTCTATCAAAGTTCCCCAATAATGATCAAGTGGCATGCCCTAGATGTGGCTTGGTAGCAGCATCAGATATTCATATGTTTTTTGAGTGTCCGTTTATATCATTATTTTGGAATGAAATCTGTGCTTCTCTCTCGTTAGCAATAGGCTCGCATGTTAACCCTAGTCCCATGCTAATTTTTTTTGGCATTATACCAGAGCTAGACGGCATGTGTAAAAAATTGGTTTTCTATAGCTGCCTGCTAGCCAGAAGAGAAATATGCAGACGGTGGAAAGATAAGACACCCCCTCTCTTTACCGATTGGCGTGCAGCAATGCTACAGATGTCTAAATTAGACATGGCTAGGGAAGGTAACCAACACAAGAGAAGATTTTGGCTGCTTTTGAATTGGTAATGTTTTTTTTTTTTTTTTTCCCCATGTCCTATGATTTCGCTGCCTGTGGGGTCGTTTACTCGATTCTCGCCTTTTATACATACCCAACTAGGGCGACATCGGTCACAATCTGGGTTGTATTGAGCAGTACGCTAGTCCAGTTGGTACCATTATTCGATCATTGAGGTGTTGATGCTTGGCACTGCGGGATACCCCGGTAGGATCCAAGAAAGTCCCCCTCAGTTAATCTGGGTCAGTGTTTCAGTAATTCCCTCTAAACTGATCGTTATTGTTTGGTTTCCAAGGGCAAATATGAGGACACAAAAAAAAAAAAAAGAAGAGACTCCTGTGTATATACCAATGTTTCGGTTATCTACCCGTCCTGTCCCCTACCTGCCCTTCTGCCTCCTCAGTGCTCTCTAACCAAACTTTGTTAGCTGTTTTCGTACACTGATTAAAATAAAAATGTTGTGTCCTCTAGAAAACAAATTTATTTTGAGGTAAATATGTCTCCCACACCTGCGAACCCAGCTACCATTACTCGGTTACAGACGCGGCCGGCATTACGAGGGGGTTGTGGGGGGATGGAAATGGGGTCGTCGTGCCGTGGAGGGTATGGAGGGGGAGGCGGGAGGGGTTTATATAAAATAAAAGTAAAACTTACTGTCCCGCTGTTGGTTAAGTCCCGAGACTCCCGACTTCCGCCGTCCTGCGTTTTGAATTCCATTTCCTGCAGTGATCGTCATCAGGAAGCCTGCAGGCAGCCTCCCTCCCCTCCACCGCAGCGTTGTGATTGGTGAGGCCGCGCCCCACTCGGGTCGTTTTCTCTATGTATAGAGAAAAGGGAGAGTGGGCGGTGTTGCTCGAGGGCAGTGGGGAGTGGATTGTCGACTGTTGTTCATACTGACTATTTGGGCGGCCTCAGGCTGCCCAAACAGTCAGTATGAACAACAGTGGGCAAGCCACTCCCCCCTGCCCTCGAGCAGGACCGCCCACCCCCAACCAGGAACCTCTGCTTTCTCCAGTGTGAGAAGGCAGAAACAAATGGTAGTTAATACCATTTATGTTTCTGCCTTCTCGCACTGCAAGAAAGCAGGGGGGCGGTGCCCAAACGCCCCTATAGAGGAGCCGGCACTGTTTATTGCTTGGACTCTCTGCGACCCACCAAAAATAACTTGTGACCCACCAATGAGTCAGGACCCAAAGTTTGGGAAACACTGGCCTGAAGCACTGCATGCATAGAAAGTATCTTACATTGTGCCAGTGGCGTAGCTAGCCACTTTGATGCCTGTGGCGGTCCCTGCTTTTCCCGCCTCCCGTGGCAATCAAATCTAAGAGCGGGCAGGGGTGTTGCCGCCGGCCCTAAAAATCATGCCGCCCAGGGCAGACTGCCTCCTCACCCCTTGCTACACCACTGCATTGGGCTATACTTGGAAAATCTTTATTACTGAAGGGAGACTGGCCTGTTGAAATGTGCAAAAGTAGCAACCTATTATGTGTATGTTACATTTAAATCAAATCAGCAGTTCTGTAGTGTCAGCAGCCCCTGCTGAGCATCAGGGCGCTCTACAAATACGTTCATTTGGACTCCGGCTTCATACAAAATGGGATGATTGTATGAAAGGAGCACATTTGTCATATTTCCCTTCTCCTATGGTGACTGTTGTCAGCTAGAACAGGCGTCCAGCTTCAGTACAAGGATTTTCAGAGCCAATGGCACAATTTTGCTACATGGCACATGGCGTGCCCTTTCCCCCACACAAGACCATATTTGTGACCAGTTGTTGCTATTCGATTCCCTCTTGAGGCCATTATGGTAGTTCTTTAAGGCAGCTGCTTACAATAGCCTTAGTGTAGCACCTGCCTCGCGGGTGTCCAATATCCCAGAGTCACCCCAAGTGACTTTACAAAGACACTGAACAGTATTAGTGCCAAATCTAAGTCTTGGGAGAAACCATATCCCACAGAGGAGGATCTGCGTTAGGACATCTCAAATGTTTCATGTGACATGGGTCCCCTGTGACTCTGGCAGACATCTTTGAAGAGGCTCGTCAACCCTTTCTTTAATGCTTTGCCTCCTTTCTATTTTCTGCATTGCAGCAGACAAGAAACATTACCCATGGCAATCTGCTCAAAGCACAGAACATCTGCAGTACTTTATCTGGAGATTTCACGAGAGACTGTAAAGCCGAAGACACCTCTGTGGGTGAGCACACTGCCTAGCGGGAACAAACACATGTCATCTTTTTGATGACAAGCAAAAGCTCCGAAAAATGACATGATAGAGAGACAATGCCATTCATTAGAACTTTGTTAGACAGCGTCAGACATTTTCCCAAAGTTATTCACAAAACATTGGGGCAGATTTGCAAGGAAGTGCTGAAGTGCGGCAACGCAAGCCCTTTGGCTGCGCCAGGCTGCTGCACTGCAGAAGCACTGGAATGCAACATATTTACAATAGTATGTCGCATTCCTGTGATCTCCCCTGAGCTGGCGGAAAAACTACTGCCATGCCCAGGCGCAGGCACCCTTGCACCATGGTCCGAGGATACCTGCGTAATGGGGAGATTGATTTTGTGCAGGAAGGGGCACCTTCCTGCACAAAAACAATCACTACAGGCATTTTCCTCTTTCAATGGACGCTGTCTCACTATGCCAACCCTAGGGTGGCATAGCATTCAGATGCATTTCCAGATTTATGATTCCTCGTAAATCTGGAAATGTGTCTTGTTACATAGGTGTTGCGTGGGAACACCCACAGCAACACCCATGGAAGGCCGCTTTCAGGCAAAGTGCTGCGTGTAAAGAGTCCATATTTACAAGGACAGGAAAAACCACACAGGGGGCTTTTCCTGTCCTTGTTAATATAGAGCAATAACATGCGCCACCAGTACGTCACAGAAAGTGACGTACTGGTGGCAGGGGCCCCAGACGTGGCCTTCCTGACTGAGACCTGGTGGAACGGCTCCTCGGTGCCCGACATCACCATAGCCATCCCGGACGGCTACAAGATCACCTGCAGGGATCACGCCAACAAAATCGGAGGAGGAATAGCCATCATCCACAAGTCAACCCTCAAAGTTGCCACCCACGCAGATGACACCCTCAACACCGCCAAACACCTACACTTCCGGATACACACCGACCCCAACACCACCCTCAGAGGAACACTCATCTACAGACCACCCGGACCCCAGGCTCAGTTCAGCGACTCCATCGCCGACCTCGCCAGCACCCACGCACATGCCTCCACGGACTACATCCTCCTCGGGGACCTGAACTTTCACCTTGAGGACAACAACGACGCCAACTCCACCACCCTGATCGACAACCTTGCCAACCTCGGTCTCAGATAACTCGTCACCACACCCACGCCGCCGGCCACACGCTTGACCCCATCTTCTCCACAGGCTCCTACGTCACCTTTGATCACACCACCGAACTCCACTGGACCCGCTGCATCCACTTCACCTTCAAGAAACCAACCTCGCACCATCGCACCCAACAGCTACCTCGCCGCTGTTGGAGCAAAGTCACCGAAGACCAGCTGCTCACCTCCCTCGCCAAGAACCCTCCCACAGACCCCACCAACCCTGACACCGCAGCCCGCAACCTCAGACAGTGAATCAACGACTGCGCCAACACCCTCGTCCCGCTCAAGAAACCCTCCAACAGCCACACCAGCAAGAGAGCCACATGGTTCACCAACGAGCTCCAGGCCTCCAAACGCGCATGCCGAAAACTGGAGAAGACATGGCTACACGAATGCACACCGGACAACCACACAGGACGCCACCCGCAGACACCACCACCTCATCAGACTAGCCAAGAGATCCTCCTTCAAAGAACGCTTGGACAACAATGCGCAAAACAGCAAAGAGCTCTTCAGCATCGTGAAGGAACTCTCCAACCCCAGCGCCAATGACATCCCGCTCTCACAAGAACTGTGCGACTCACTAGCCATCTTCTTCCACCGCAAGATCACTGACATCCACAACAGCTTCAACACCTCGACCGCCCAACTACGCCAGACTCCACCTCCCCTGTGAACACCACCAGCGCCAACCGCCTGACCTCCTGGTCCAACGTCAACGACGACGAGACATGCAAGGTCATGAACTCCATCCACTCAGGATCTCCGTCTGACCCGTGCCCACACCACGTATTCAACAAAGCAGATGCAGCCATCGCACCCCAACTACGGAAGGTCATCAACATCTGCATGCCCAAATCAACGCCCTCCTCAAGAAACCCAAAGCAGACCCCAAGGAATTCAAGAACTTCTGGCCCATCTCCCTGCTCCCGTTCCCGGGAAAGGTCATCGAGAAAATCGTCAACATGCAACTGACCCACCACCTTGAAGACAACATCTTGGACCTGTCCCAGTCCGGATTCAGACAAAACCACAGCACCGAGACAGCCTGCATCGCCGCCACAGGCAAGATCAGACGCCAACTAGACAATGGCGAAACATCAGCCCTCATCCTCCTGGACCTGTCAGCCGCCTTCGACACGGTCTGCTATCGCACTCTAAAAACACGCCTCCTAGAAGCCGGAATCCAAGAGAAGGCCCTTGACTGGACCACATCCTTCCTCACTGGCAGAACCCAGAGCGTCTGCCTCCCACCCTTCCGATCCTAAGCTACCAACATCCCCCAGGGCTCACCCCTACGCTGTGCAAAGTCTACATGGCCCCCCTCGCACTAGTGGCCCGCCATCACGACCTCAACATCATCTACAATGCCGACAACACCCAGCTCATCCTCTCCCTCACCAAGGACCCACACACCACCAAAACCAACCTCCACGAGGGAATGAAGGCCATCGCCGACTGGATGAGGGGAAGCCGTCTGAAGCTGAACTCGGTCAAGACGGAGGTCCTCATCCTCGGATCCACCCCTCAGCCTGGGATGACTCCTGGTGGTCGACCACATTGGGAACAGCACCAACACCCACCGACCCTGCACGCAATCTAGGATTCATCCTCGACTCCTCCCTCTCCATGTCTAAGCAGGTCAACGCCATCTCCGCTTCCTGCTACAACACCCTCCGCATGGTCTGCGGGATCTACAAGTGGATCCCGACTGAAACAAGAAGAACGGTGACACAGGCCCTCGTCAGCAGCAGACTAGACTACAGCAACACACTCTACGCAGGAATGCCAGCCAAACACCTACGATGACTACAACGCATCCAAAATGCCTCCGCCCGATTGATCGTCAATGTCCCCTGCCGCAGCCACATCACCTCCCACCTAAGAGACCTACACTGGCTCCCCGTCCACAAGAGGATCACCTTCAAGCTCCTCACCCACGCACACAAAGCACTCCACAATGCCGGACCAGCCTACCTGAACAGCAGACTCAGCTTCCACACCCCCACCCGCCAGCTCCACTCCGGCAGTCTCGCCCTCGCCGCTGTCCCCCGCATCCAACGAACGACCTCCAGATCCTTCTCATACCTCGCCGCCAAGACCTGGAACACCCTCCCTACCCACATACGGCAGACCCAAGACGTACTCACCTTCAGAAGACTCCTCAAGACCTGGCTCTTCGAGCTGTAGCAGCACCCCCCCTCCCCTCAGTGCCTTGGGACCCTCTCGGGTAAGTAGTGGGCTCTACAAGTACTCGATTGATTGATTGATTGATTGAAAATCTGCCCCATAGTTGCCTTTTACCCTGTTTTATCAATTTGACAGTGATTTTTTTGATTGGACCAACACATACTGTCACCCATGACTTGACAAGTATAAAGGTATTGCTGTGCAATGCACATATTAATTCACGTTTCTTTACCAACCACTTAACATACCTGTATCGGATTTAATCAATATACACGTTCCTTTTCCATCTATTAAAATGCTTAATATGGTGCATTCCTGCCCTTTCCCAGTGACGCAGTTCAGCGCAACAAGGTTACTTGCTGCACTGCACTACTTTGCCATGGCCCTAAGTTCTCTTTCTAGCAAATGTTTTGCAACATTAAGCATTATCAGCGTAATTGAATACAAATTGCACTGAATCAGAAAGTAACAGTATTCTTTGATTCTGTATTGTGAAACGAGCAACAAACATCCATTTAACTCGCCATCATGTTTTATGCAATGAAAGCTAGGGGAAATCTTTTTTATCCACATGTAATTCAGCGTAATTCCTTCCATGCTGTTTTTTTGTGTATTTCTGGTACTGTTTTCTCCTTACGCTTACACTTTTCACGTCATTTTTCCACCCAGGAGTCTGGTTCAAGTGGGGAACGTCACACAGATGACCGCCCAAAACATTCTGCAGTTCTCTTGCATAATTTGTACCTGAAGCCATTTACTCCTTGCACTGGACTTAATTTACCCTTCCAAAGTATACGGGCTGCATTAAACAATCCCAGCGCATCGGAACACCCTCATGTTCCTCTAGCCTTCCGTCCCTGTCCTATCCTCTCCCCCATCATCATGACGCTCTTCAATGTTAGAGGTCTATGAGGTATATTTACATGCCCTGTGCACCGCAGGGCTTAGCCATATCGACAAGGCCATGTAAAGCCACCCTGCGTGGCTTTTCATGGCCTTGTAGATATGGAGTAAGTTGCTGCTTTGCCTTTCTCTGTGTGAAAGAGGCGTTCCATGGTGGTGTTGCCACTCAACATGCATAGAACTTGAAGGGATGTATGACGTTACAACGCATACTTTTACCACGCATACCATTACAACACGGTATTTACAACGCATACCGTTACAACGCATAGCGCTTAGAGGTGCTGGATAGTGGTAAGTATAATTTTATATTCCAACTCCAGTCCCCGTGGACACTAGGGAAGGTGTTGGATATAAAATTATACTTATTCCCTATCCTAGAGCACCCCCCAGCACAATGCGTTGTAATGGTATGCGTGGTAATGCCTGCGTTGTAGTGGTAGTGCGTGGTAAAAACTTCGTTGTAAACGTTGTATACCAACTTGAAGCTGCCCCAGATTTATAACATCAGTTAAACCTGGGGCAGCGCCGAAACTATGCGCATCCCTACAGTAGGCGTAACAAGAAGAAATGTTTACATTTCTCCTCATATTTTCCGCTTTCCACGAGTGCTGCATTCAGCTGAGCACGCAGAAAGAGGAAACCACCCATTGTGATTGTTTTTGTGCAGGAAGGTGCCCTTTCCTGCACAAAAACAATTGTGCCAACAACACAGACACCTGGGCTCGCGCACAGCTTTCAAAAAGTGCCCCCACGATGGCTGAAAAGAAATAAATTAATGCTATCTTGTAAATACTGTGCATTCCTGTCCTTTAGAATTGGCGTGGGTCAGTGCAAAAAAATGATTTGCAGCGCTTCCCTACGCCAATTCCTTGTACATGTGCCCCAGTGTTCCATGTATGGATGTTAAGTCCGTAAAGCACACAAATGCCGCTTGATGTAATCTTGCTATATAAAAATGTAAAATTAATTGATTAGTTAAAATACCTAACTGCAACAGAATGTCATAAATAGCATAACATAAACACAGAGGTGCATAAATAGATGATGCATGAGTTTTATGCAGTTCCCAACTACAATTAGTACGTTCGGACTTTTGTGCACCCAAAAAACTAATTTCGAAGTAAAGGTGATACGTTTTGTGTTAACAAGTGAGTGCAATTTCAGTGGGCTATAATACAAGTGTACCCCCTGTAAATGATTGAGGGTCAGATTTACCAAGTGTTTTCCCGTTCGCACACAGGCCGATTTGCAGAATGGGCCCGTTTGCTAATGGGAAAAAACCTTTTGGGATGTATCATCTCAAAAGGCATTCACAAAAAAAGGAATCACCATATTTGCGATTACCTATTTTGCGAATGCATTTACGGAACACAAAAAGAAATTGCGACCTGGCTTTAAGGGTTGCAAATTACCACCAACTTCAAGATGGTGACAATTTGCGAATTCCAAGAAAAATACACTATTTTGCATTTTTCCAGGTGCCATGTGGCGTACATACATGCCCTTAGGGCATGTATGTGTGCCACATGTGCACACATACATATTTCAGGGTTGCAACAGGATGTCCATTTGGCACCCTTGAAATTGCATGCAAAATTTGCGAGTACCTATTGGGTACTCGCAAATTGCGCATGCAATTCCCATCCATTCCTATGGGCCTCTAGGCCAAAATGAATGAATGGGAAGCCATTCCTTATTTCCGACTGGCAATTTGCGAATCGCAAATACGGAATGCTTAGAAATCGTAATTTTATTTGCAAAACCTACATACATTGCATTTTGAGAGTCTACATTGGTGAATCGGTAAAATTTGCTTTTACAGACTCACAAAATGTAATCTTTGTACATCTGGCCCTGAATCTTCTGTCAGTCCTTGCGATATGGCAACAACACTCAACGTGGAGGGTTGTATGTCATACCTTTAGCAAAAATATCATCTGGCTGAAACATTGTGTCCTAAATATGCTTTATAAAAATATTTTCACTGTGGGTGCAGTGTAAATGAATGATCTGATTTTGAGTTTGGCAGGTGGGTTGCTCCATCACAAAAATGGCGGATTTGTTGTCCCTCTATTAAAAGCGCATTATTTTCTAGATATTTATATCAAGGTGGGAAACAACAGTTACAATGCAACTTTTACAACGCATACTGTTTCAACGCTTACCATTAAAACGCAGGATCCTTTACAACGAATGCCTTTACAACGCATGACATTACATATCAGATGCTATTACAACGCATGCCATTACAACGTAAGTATAGGTAAGTATATCATTTTATTTAACCTTTTTTTTAATTACAAAAATATTAAAAATAAATTAAATAAATTAATTAAAGTAATTTTATATATATAGTTTGGGTTATGGGGTACTGGTGTATTTTTATGGTTCAAGGATAGGTTTGGGTTTGGGGTACAGGGGTATTTTTAGGGTTCAGGGATGGGTTTGGGTGTTGGGGTACAGGGGTATTTTTAGGGTTCAGGGCTGGGTTTGGGTTTTGGGGTACAGGGGTATTTTTAGGGTTCAGGGTTGGGTTTGGGTTTCGGGGTACAGGGGAATTTTTAGGGTTCAGGGTTGGGTTTTGGTTTTGGGGTACAGGGGTATTTTTAGGGTTCAGGGCTGGGTTTGGGTTTTGGGGTACAGGGATATTTTTAGGGTTCAGGGCTGGGTTTGGGTTTTGGGGTACAGGGGTATTTTTAGGGTTCAGGGCTGGGTTTGGGTTTTGGGGTACAGGGGTATTTTTAGGGTTCAGGGTTGGGTTTGTGTTTTGGGGTACAGGGATTTTTTAGGGTTCAGGGTTTGGTTTGGGTTTTGGGGTACAGGGGTATTTTTAGGGTTCAGGGCTGGGTTTGGATTTTGGGGTACAGGGGTATTTTTAGGGTTCAGGGCTGGGTTTGGGTTTTGGGGTGCAGGGGTATTTTTAGGGTTCAGGGCTGGGTTTGGGTTTTGGGGTACAGGGGTATTTTTAGGGTTCAGGGTTGGGTTTGTGTTTTTGGGGTCAGGGGTATTTTTAGGGTTCAGGGTTGGGTTTGGGTTTTGGGGTACAGGGGTATTTTTAGGGTTCAGGGCTGGGTTTGGTTTTGGGGTACAGGGGTATTTTTAGGGTTCAGGGCTCGGTTTGGGTTTTAGGGTACAGGGGTATTTTTAGGGTTCAGGGCTTGGTTTGGATTCTGGGGCACAGGGGTATTTTTAGGGTTTTGGGGAACTGGGATATTTTTAGGGTTCAGTTTTTAAATAAATAATTTAAATTCATTAAAAAAATAAATTTTAATAATGTTATTATTTATTAATAATAGTTATTTATTAACCCTTTCCATGCTGCCGCGATTCCCCTGGTGTGCTGTAAACAGCACGAACAGGGGCGGGCCGTGACGAACCCCAGCCATCATCAGCACACGAGCACCGTAGTGCATGACGGCTGGGGTTCGTCATCAGCATGGAAGGGGTTAATAATAGTTCTTTTAAAAATAAACTTAAAGTAATTTTTTACCCTACACTATCCAGCACTTATCCTACTATTACACTCCCCTGGAGTTAGATTTTTATTTTTAAATACCTAAACTATTTTTTTAAATATATATATATGTATATATATATATATGTACAAATAATTATTTTAAAATAATTTAATTTATTAAATTAATTAAATTTTAATTAATTACATTTTTTTATAAAATAATATACTTACCTATACTTACGTTGTAATGGCATGTGTTGTAATAGCATCTGCTATGTAATGTCATGCGTTCTAAAGGCATTCATTGTAAATGAATCTGCGTTGTAAAAATTGCGTTGTAACGGTGTGCGTTGTAAAAGTTTGCGATGTAACGTCATACATCCCATCAAGGCAGATGGGATTTCAACCACATTGGTGATAGAGGAAACCCTTTTCTAAATCAGGCCCCAAGGCTCTTCCAGGATGATAAGAAAATGCACTATGCTACCCTAGTCTGAGGAGCTCCATCAATGGGTCTCAGTTTCAGGTGCACCAACATGTGCAGGCTTGTATGGAGTCTTCATGTGTCCTGCCACAGAATCTGTTGGAATTTTATTTGGTGCCTCCTAAACCAATACCATGAAGCCAGCAAAGAATACATGTTATGCGTTTTCATACTTATGATATGATATCTGATTATTTATCAAATGAAATACGATTACAACAATAATTACTAAACTATATTTCCAAGATTCCGAATGATGAGTCTCACAAAATCAATTTGATATCCTACCATTTTAAGTCACGTTTACCAAAGAACCGCCCACCCTTCTAAGCATTCTGCTCAGAGCTCTGCCTTGGGGATCTTCATAGTCCAACACCTTTGTGCATTCGCACATTTGTCCTTCAGGGAGGGCACTACCCAGGGTTGGACTGACCTATGGTGCAATCAGGCGGTGCCCGATGGGCTGGTCTGACAAGTCAGTGTGTGGGACGGTTTTTTAGTAATTTTTAGGCCTGTTTTATGGTTTAGTGGGACAGTTTTTCCTGCTGCCCAGCAGCAAAATAAAATACCATACCTTGCAAATTACCCATACATGTCTTTACAAGTACGAAATTATCCTGATCTACAAACGTGGGGGCCACTTTTTTTAGCTATCTGGTTTGCTAATGGGGGCCAATTTTATTTTAGTCCCCGGCCCAATTTTTTGTCCCAGTCTAACCCTAGTCCTCCATAAGAATAACAATATTTTGTTATGTGCAGCTGACAAAAACATCTTTATTCTACTTTTACAAAGCAGAAAGATGTGCTGAAGACTAGCTCTTTCTTCTCTAGATGTGTAAATTACAAATGCATGAAAAATATATGTGTGGAAGCAGGGTGGCTATATTGAAGACACCTTCTCTCAACAGGCGTATCCATAAAAGTAGCACTCAATCCTAAATAACTTAACATGTGCAAACATAAACCTCACTAATAAACATGAATCATGCACTAAAATTAGTAACAAAACGATACTACAGGTGCTAGTGTACAAAGGCAAAAAATGTACAGGTCATAGGTTACAACTCTCGAATTATGGCACATATAGGTGAATAAATGCCACACTGCATGGCAAAATCTTCTTTTTCCCCACACAACAAATTTGACCATTCATCATATCTTCCCTCAAATGAGTGCACGTGGTATGTAAATAAAATAAGTTCCACCTTGTCTTCAGCTAGTCAAACCAAGGCCACCAAGGGAAACAAGGAATCACAGGAGGTCAACCTTGCCATGACACCCTTGTCAGATTAATTTGTCATGCTAGCACAACGTATGACTGTCTCTGTCCCCACCCTGTTCACCTCTTAAATTGACTGATTAAAAGTCTCTGCCCCAGATTCACAAAGGATTAGCATTGGGTTAGTGTACGTTTTTTAATGTACACGCCACTCTAAACCTATTTGGGGATTAACAAACCAACCCAAAATGGTATTTGCGTTCGTTTGCATGGAAAAATAGTGGAAAGCAGCGCAAAATGATGCTTTGTATTACTTTGCATCAAGGGGTGTTACATGGGTGGTACATGGGTGTTCCCCTGCAACCACTCTTGTTTTTGATGCTAAACCCTATCTACAAACATTTGTAGACAGAGTTTAGACAGGGTTTAGACAGGGTTTAGTTCTAAAAATGAACGCCTCTGAAAAGCAGGCGATAAAAGGAGAGCTATTTGCATTTCTCCTTGCTTTTTCAACTTTGCATGTGTCCTGCCCTGCACTGTACATCACACCTACAAAGTAGGAAAAGGTTTTAAACTTGTCTAGCCATAGTATTTTTTATATAGGAAGGGTACAGTTCCTGTACAAAATCTATCACTGACCATGTCATGAATGATGTAATATGTGACATCATCAGCAGTGGATTGCGGGTGCGCGATATATAGTTAGTGCAACTAACTATATATGGAATTTCAATGGTTTTGTGTGAGTAAAATAAGGTTTTGTAAATGCGAATTCCTAACTATCTATGGTCTATAACCTATGTTTTTTTAAGTGAATTTTCAAGGTTTTGTAAATGCTAATTCCTAACTATATATGGTCTATAACCTATGGTTTTTTCAGTGAATTTTCAAGGTTTTATAAATGCTAATTCCTAACTATATATGGTCTATAGGCTATGGTTTTTTCAGTGAATATATATATATACATACATATATAAACATATATCATCTGTATATCTATATAAATACAAACATAAATGCATGCATACATATACTTATATGCATACAGATGCATGTTATTTACATGAAAGTTGAAAAAACACGAATAAAAGCAAAGCTAAAAAGCCACCTCATTACAAACAGAATGGCTTTAACTTAAACGAGGGCGAGATCTATTGCATTTTCAATGCTTGTTTACTTTGGTTCCATCAAGAAGGCATTCAGATGTGTCACACATTTTCCATAAATTCTGAATGTTAGCACTCTAGTTGCACATTAGATCACTGTAGTAAAGCTACTGCTCACCAGGGACGTCTGCTGCTGGTATTCAAAGTGCATGTTTCAGTCTGCATGTCAGAATTTTTTTAATGAAATAGAAGAGGATTTGAGAAGTCACTCAAAATGATCCCTAATTTTTCTTTCTGAAGCACTAATCATACTTTCTATGGCAAAATTAACCCCCTCATGTTGTTCCTTTTTAAATTGAGTGTTTTCAGACTTACCACTTCATTCCAATCAAGATGGCTTCTGGTGTGCCATACTTTTGTCATAAGTAAGACTGTTAGCACTCTAGTTGTTCTTTAGAACACTCTGGGACATTCTGTCATTGGGCTATACTTGGGGTACATCAGGGTGATATTTGGGCTACATTTAGGCTCTTTTGTCTCTGGTGGCCATCTTGGGAGACTGTATGTCAGAATTTTTTAATGAAATTAAAGGGGGTTTGAGAAGTCACTCAAAATGTGCCCTAATTTTTCTTTCTGCAGCACTAATCATAATTCATATGGCAAAATATACCCCCTCATTTTGTTCCTTTTTAAATTAAATGTTTTAAGAGTTACCACTTTATTCCAATCAAGATGGCTTCAGGTGTGCCATACCTTTGTAATAAGTAGGACTGTTAGCGCTCTAGTTGTTCTTTAGAACACTCTGGGACATTCTGTCATTGGGCTATACTTGGGCTACATCTGGGTGATATATGGGCAACATTTGGGTTCTTTTGTCTCTGGTGGCCATTTTGGGAGACTGCATGTCAGAATTTTTTAATGAAATAGAAGAGGATTTGAAAAGTCACTCAAAATGTTTCCTAATTTTTCTTTCTGCAGCACTAATAATACCTTCTATTGCATAATATACCCCCTCATTTTGTTCCTTTTTAAATTAAATGTTTTAAGAGTTACCACTTTATTCCCATCACGATGGCTCCAGGTGTGCTATACCTTTGTAATAAGTAGGACTGTTAGCGCTCTAGTTGTTCTTTAGAACACTCTGGGACATTCTGTCATTGGGCTATACTTGGGCTACATCTGGGTGATATTTGGGCTACATTTGGGCTCTTTTGTCTCTGGTGGCCATTTTGGGAGACTGCATGTCAGAATGTTTTAATGAAATAGAAAAGGATTTGAGAAGTCACTCAAAATGTGCCCTAATTTTTCATTCTGCAGCACTAATCATACTTTCTATGGCAAAATATACCCCCTCATGTTGTTTCTTTTTAAATTAAATGTTTTAAGAGTTACCACTTTATTCCAATCAAGATGGCTTCAGGTGTGCCATACCTTTGTAATAAGTAGGACTGTTAGCGCTCTAGTTGTTCTTTAGAACACTCTGGGACATTCTGTCATTGGGCTATACTTGGGCTACATCTGGGTGATATTTGGGCTACATTTGGGCTCTTTTGTCTCTGGTGGCCATTTTGGGAGACTGCATGTCAGAATGTTTTAATGAAATAGAAAAGGATTTGAGAAGTCACTCAAAATGTGCCCTAATTTTTCATTCTGCAGCACTAATCATACTTTCTGTGGCAAAATATACCCCCTCATGTTGTTTCTTTTTAAATTAAATGTTTTAAGAGTTACCACTTTATTCCAATCAAGATGGCTTCAGGTGTGCCATACCTTTGTAATAAGTAGGACTGTTAGCGCTCTAGTTGTTCTTTAGAACACTCTAGGAGGCTGCAGTAGAACACAAAGGAATCAACTGACAGTCTCTGTCCTTGTTGGATGTACATGTTTTACTGAGAATGTCAGACTTCATTTTCACATGACTGAGAAAGATAATGTGAATTTACAGAAAATATGCTTTCAGTTTAGCTTATTGATCCCCTTCCAAACCACTGTGGGAAAATCATGAGATATTAGTTTTCTTTCAAACAATATTCATGATATCACAGCAGAAGTATTTTTCACATGGTAAAATCACCTTAGAACCCACCACAATTTCTAAAACGAGTATGGTACCATCAACAAATGATTTATAATGTAACTAAAGTCCTAAAACCCTCTATTAACTACAATGCTTTTTAATGAGGTGCTATCATGTATATTGGTCCCAAGATGGCTGCCAACACTTCTTGGATGAAGTGCTGACAGCCAATCAGATCAGATGTGTGGTTAGGCTCCGCCCAGATATATATCTTTTTTTGAACCTAAATTACTCAAAATCCACTGGAGCACATATATTGAGACCTAGCAAAGGCACATCGGGCTAACAGTCCCTACAATTTTGCCAAGTTTCGTGCAAATCCATTCAGCCGTTCGAGCTAAAAGTGAGGCCAACCGCCCTATGGAAATTAACATGGGAAAAACGCGTTTTGGGACCCCCCTTTTTTCTCAGCCCCCCCTTGATGAAACCCCCCCAAATTGTCAGGGGCTGCTCAGAAACAAAATGTTCAATTTTCCTGAAAATTTCAGCCAATTCCGTCCACAAACGCCAAAGTTATTAGACATAGAATTTTCAAAAATCCCATAGAGAAAAAATCCTAACTATATATACCGCCAGTAGGTATATATATATATATATATATATATATATATATATATATATATATATATATATATATATATATATATATATATATATATATATATATATATATATATATATATATATATATCTCAAAACAAACCCTTTCAGGCATAGAGTGTCGCATAAACTATGCAAAAAAGAAGCAGAGAACTCTGTGTAGTTCTCAAGTTTAGGAGGAAAGCAGCTCCATTATACACCTCTCTGAACACCAGCGACATTCTAAATTTGTTCACCTCAAATATCTGCTTTTCTATCAAAGTCTTCAGGCATAGGATAAGGTAGTGCCATCCACACAGCAATAGAAAGGGGCAAAGGGCCATATGTATCAAGATACCCATTTGCGATTCTCAAATAGCGATTTTTAAGAAATCGCTATTTGAGAATCGCAAATGGGTATGTAAGTACAAAATCGAATTTTTTTGCGATTCCTTAGAATTCCTTAATTGCGATTAGCAAATTGCGAATCGCAATTAAGGAATACTTTCTGATTCAATTCTATGGGCCAGGAGGCCCATAGGAATGAATAGGAAGTTATTCTCAATTTGCGATTCGCAATTTGCTAATCGCAAATTGAGAATAATTTCAAGGGTGCAGGGGTGTCCAAAGGACACCCTGTTCCACCCCTGAAATATGCATGGGTGCACATGTGGCGCACATACATGCTCTAAGGGCATGTATGTGCGTCACATGGCACTCTGAAAAATGCAAAAATGTGCATTTTTCAAGGAATTCGCAACTTACCACCAACTAGAAGTTGGTGGTAATTTGCGATTCCTTAAGGGCATTTTGCTAATTCTTTTTGCTACATGCATTGCATTTAAGGAATCGCAAAATTTGCGATTCCTTAAATGCAATTGCAAAATAAGGAATCGCAAAATTTGCGATTCCTTATTTTGCACCAGTTTTGCTTCATACATTCCATTTAGCAAATTCGCATTCGCAAAGGCCGAAATTCTGCGAATTTCGGCCTTTGCGATTGCAAATTTGCATGATACATATGGCCCAAAGTCTTTTACCATTTCCACAGCAAAGTCTTTAAGCATAGGATTAGCACAGCACTATCAATGCCAAGCTGTAAAATGGCCAAAGCCTTTTACCACTTCAGGCACAGTATTACAGCTTTGGATTCGTAAAATACCATGCAGGCCAACCTGAAATGAATAAAAGCAACCCCTGACGTGTTTTGGTCTGATTAGAGGTCTTCAGAGAGGTATAGATTTGCCCAGACACAATGGAGCACCCAGTATAAGTCAAAACAAAACCCTTTCAAGCATAGAGTGATGCATAAATAATGCAAAAAAAGAAGCAGAGAACTCTAGGTAGTTCTCAAGTTTAGGTGGAAAGCAGCTCCAATATAGAGCACTCTCAACACCAGTGGCACTCTAAATTTGTTCACCTCAAATGTCTTCTTTTCTATCAAAATCTTTAAGTGTAGGATTAGCCATGCTGAAATACAAATTGACAAAGTCGTTTACCATTTCCACTGGCTGAAGTAAGATGACTCACTGTCCAATGCTGTATGCTGTAGGGGATGTAAGCAAAATGTGCATGACACAACAAACTAATTGATGAAGAAAGCTGGCTGAAATTTTGTAAAACCAAAAGGTCTTGGCTAACATCAGACATAAAAAGGCAGTTTATTACTAACTAAAAGATCGGAGTTGGTTCGCTTTCCAAAGTGATGGAGGCAATTTGAGTGCAGTGTAAAAGGAATATGACTGCAGCAACACCACAGTTTTACACCCTCCTCTTCCTGTGTTTATAGCTGTTATTCTGTTGTATACTGTGATACTGTGTTTTGTCTGTGTGTTTCCTTATTTACTACATTTATCCTCTCTCAATACTGCTTTGAACACATTTCTGTAGCAAATGAGACTTGCTGGCATATTTGAAGACGTTTTCAAAGACCATAAAGCAAGCAGATATGTTTCCTTTGTGCACTCTGTGAATACAGTCCATTTACTGATGTACAGAGGGTGTAGATGTAATCTGCTTTTTGTTTGTAGGAATACATCATACTTGGCTTTTATGTAAAATTGCTTTCAGCCTACCAAAGGTCTGCTATCCGTCATTTTAGGTGCTACAGAAATATGTTTCTATTTCAGTAACCATGAAAACTCCACGTTTATTTTTTTTTTATTTGAGGATAGTTACTGCCATAGGATTGACATTTATGGTGCACCAGTTTTGTGAATGCAAATTCCATTGAATGTATTATAAGATGACATTTTCAGCTAAGATGCACAATTTTAAGTTTGGGAGGAAGAAATTAGTGATTTGTTGTCAGCTTTTGCACCACTGATTTACGATTTCCTCATCACTTTTGTGCACAATGCTGAGGAAGTTCATGTTATCACAAAGGTCCTGGTGGAGGGCATTTACTATACTTTTGATGAGGCATTTATATTGCCATGAATAAGCTCATTTAGAGGTGAGATACATGGTCTGGATTATGAGAGGGGGAGAGCACCCGAGACATAGCAGGAACTGGCCCTGGGGTTTTTTCCCTGGGGTGAAATAGGCCCAAGGAGAGGGAGGGCTGTGTGGCACTCTTCGCTTTTATCAACATTGCCAGGTGCAGGGGGTTGGAGACCTCAGGACTGAAATTGTCCCAGAGACGGGTACTCATGCAAACCTCCCCCTTCTTACCTATGGCCGGATTTAAGGCACAATTACAGTACAAACGGCTAAACGGAATTACACCATAGTTGCCAGAAAGATAGATCTTAGTCCAGAAAGATCTCTTTTTGTAATTTGGTATAAATGTATTCAGTAGTTTTGGATTTAGTGGAGAAAACAGATTAACGTTCATCTAGGGTCCATGTGCCAAAAGCAAAGCCGTGATTGGCTGATCTCATCCTAACAGGATAGTTGCAGCTGCAATTTTGTGTATCAGGACTCGGTTCACCGGGGGGGGGGGGATCAACTATAAATGGGACACCGAGTACATGGTAGAAGTACCCTGACCCCATAGGGCTGACTGAGGGATCGTGAGGGACACCTCATGGGCAAGAAATTGCCCAAAAACATTTTTCTTATACAACTGCGATGATCCACAGATCTTCCACTGCATTCAGCAAGGCCCCCATGTGAATCTGCGACAGATCCACGGATCCAGACCCAAATTAAAAATAAAATTCACCCTCTAACAGAGCCATTCACACTCTCACACCCCACATAATCACTCACACAGACACCCATACAGCCACTCGCACACCCACTTACGCCCACACACAACCACTTACACACAACCCACAAACCCAGACAGCCACTCACACACCCACTCAGAAGCCCACAAAACCACTCACACACCCACTCACAGACCCACCTAGCAACTCACCCATCCACTCACTCACACACCCACTGACACATCCCAGCAATTACTCACACACCTACTCATACACCCTAAAGTTACTCACACACCTATTCACAGACTTATACACCCACTCACAGCCCCACAAAACCATTCACAAACTTACTCAGAATCTCCCTCAGCACTCCCACACCCACAGAGACACCCACACAAACACTGAGACACTAACTCATACACCCACACAACCAGTCACAAACCCAGTCACAGACCCATTCAGCAACTCACAAACTCACTCACACACCGACTCAAAAACCCACTCATACACCCACTCACATACTCACACATTCAGTCACAGACCCACAAAACCAATCATACATCTTGTCACAGACCCACACAACCACTCAAATACCCATAAAGCCACTCAGATATCCACTGTCAAATCCACACACTCATTCATATACCCATATAGACACTTGCACGGTCTCCCATACATCTGTGCAGCCAGTCACACAGCCACTGTATACAATATGTTGTTGTTTTGAGTGAGTGCTTTTGGTTTGGAATCGATCAGTGGATCAGTTGTGGAGCCAAAATATGTTGCTGTTCTGTATTGAATGTGTGCCGATGGAACCGCGGATCCGAGTGAGAAATAAAAATAAAAAAAGATTTGAAAAAAAAAAAAACAGTGTTTGGGAAAATGTTTGGCTCTGAAAATATAATTTGTGTTTATGATGTGTAGATGATAATTACACATAGAACAGGATACAGCCTTTCAAGTTGTTGAGGAACACCCTGTCGTCTTCGTCTGTGAAATGGACTCTGTCTTTTTGAAATATTCCATCCATATTGAAGCGTACGTTCTTGTGGTTTATAGAGCCCATATTGTTGTCTCACAGGAATGCAGAAACAGTTTTATTGACATGTTTTTGTGATTTCTCTATCTGTGGACAAACGTTAATAGCCCACTGCAACTTCTGTCTTTGGCAAATGTTGAAGAACACCAAGGTAGTATTTGGGAGAAGAGTCATTAATTTACCAAATGAAAAAACAACAATTGATGGACACAATGCAGAACAATGTCATACATTCACCCCAGTACAGAGATCTGGGCCTAAATCCATCTTTTTTTGCACTCCATCAACTGTTGTTTTTGCATTTGTCAGCCGAGTGGGATGGGTATGCTCAGACGTGAGACCCATGCTCTCCACACCACTGGAGTCAAGCTATCCTGGCTGAAGATGGCTGATAGCCAGAAACTGGTCCTAGGATGCTTGATTCCGGTCCAGGAAAGACATGGCTTGGCAGTTCGGGCTGGACAGTTCCCATGAGGTACAGGGTCAAGGCTGATTTGCATATGGCCATGTCTGAACTGGGGTGGTGTGGAGTGCAAAAAAACGATGGATTTAGGCCCAGATCTCTGTACTGGGGTGAATGTTATGTTATGTTATGTTAAAAAGTATTTATTGAGCGCACTACCACCAATTGGTTTCCTGGCGTTGAGATAGACAGAGAACGGAACCTGGGGACATGAGAAGAAGGGGAATTAGTGATACACTTGTCTAAAGACCCATGTTTTTAAAGCTTTCCTAAATGACATGAGATCCGAGCAGGACCTGATCTCAAAAGGGAAGGTGTTCCAGCGGCGAGATGTAAGAACAGCAAATCTGCAGCCACCAGAACATTTGCGTTTGAAGGCGGGTGTCTGGAGGAGGGCTTGGTGAGCAGAACGCAGATTGCGGGAGGAGGTGTGCCTGATGATGAGATTATCTATAAATTTGGGGCCTTTGCAATAAAGAGATTCAAATATCATGCAGCCAGTTTTGAAGGAACAATGTTGGGCCAGAGGGAGCCAGTGAAGGTCCCTGAGCAAAGGAGATGCTGAGTGCCATCTGGGTTGCGCAGTGATCAGTCTGGCTGCGTAGTTCTGGACCATCTGGAGGCGCTTCAATAGATATAAGGGTAGGCCTAGGTATATAGAGTTTGCATAATCCAGGTGGGACAGTACTGTGGTAATCACCACCTGGATCATGGCCTCTGGAGTAAAAAAGCGTCGTACCTTCCGGATTTTTCTGAGATGGAAAAAACACTTGGAGACCACTTGACCCACTTGTGTTTTTAAAGAGAGGTCACTGTTCAGGGTCACTCCGAGTGTCTTTGCAGCAGGAGTGGGAGTAGGGGCTTTGCCCATGTTAGATGGCCAGTAATGAGAGCCCCAAAATTTAGCACTATCCCCTGTGAGCACCAGCTTGGTTTTTCCAGGGTTTAATTTTAAGTGGTTTTGGTTCATCCAGGTTTGGATGAACTGCATGGTAGACTGGAAATGAGAGATGGAGAGTATGGAGTTGTCAACAGTGAAGAGCAGTTGCCGGTCGTCTGCGTAATTGAACACGGACACCTGCATGTCTCTTAAGGCCTGGATTAGAGGGAGAATATAGATGTTAAACAGGTGGGGTGACAATGATGAGCCCTGAGGGACTCCACAGGTAATGGACCATTTAGGGCCAACCAGGGTGCCAAGGCGGACCGACTGGGAATGATTCTCCAAAAAGACTTCAGCCAACAGGCAGCTAGGCCCCTGATGCCAGCCTGGTTGACACGGTCGATCAGTATGTCATGGTCGACCATGTCAAAAGCGGCCGACATATCTAGGAGCACCAGGGCCTGAGGAGAATGTCTGTCAGCGCAGTCACGGAGAGAATCTAGGACCGCAACTACCACTGCCTCTGTTCAGTGGGCAGGGCGAAAGCCTGCCTGATTGGGATCTAGACAGTTTGAGCCCTCCAAAAAGTTGGACAGGTGTTTCGCAACATGGGCTTCCAAAACTTTAGCCAAAAAAGGGAGCAAAGAGATTGGCCGATAGTTTGCCATGCAGAAGGGGTCTGTCCCAGGTTTCTTCAGGAGTGGGATGACTGTTGCCTCCTTAAATGCAAGAGGTACTAAGCCGGATGTAAGAGAAGCTTTCAATAGAGTATAGGCCGGTGTCGGGACGGAGGACAAACATTCTTTGAGGATGTAAGGGGGACATTTGTCAGAGGGTGCCTCAGACTTGACTCTTGCCAGTAACTCTAAGAATTGCTCAGAGGTCATAGTAGGAAACCTGTTTAATGTGACCTTATTGGTGGAGGTATGGTGAACAGAGGGAGCAACGCCAGGGGAACTAGGAATGCTCTCCTTGATGTCCACGATTTTATCAATAAAATATGTGTTGAGGGCATCACAAAAGGTCTGGGTTGGAGCCACCTTGGGGCAGACGCCATCTAAGTCAGTCAGCTCATTTAAGATTGAGAAGGTGTCCTTAGGTCTGTCTGCTAAGTTTAGAATACGGGAGGAAAAATAAGCAGATTTTGTGACAAGAATGACCTTCATGTACTCCTTCCTGGCCGTGATGAACTCAGATTTTAGGTCAAGGGAATAACAACGGCGCCTCTTTCGCTCAAGTTGGCGCAAGGATAGTTTCTTAGCTTTTAAGTCTTGGGAGAACCAACGTTAAGCGTCAGCTCGCCGGGCCAGTTTAATATCTTTATACGGTGCCTGGATATCGCTAGCATTTTGAAGCCAGCCAGCCAGGTTGGATTCGGCAGAATTAATATCAGAATGTGGGAGAGGGACCGTATTATTTAGTGTTTTTATAAATTCTAGTTTGTCAAGTGTTTTCCATTTCCTTGCTCTGCAGCAAGTCAGAGCAGTGGGTAACTTAGTAGAAGACCAGGTGAGTTTAAACTTAAGTAGGAAATGGTCTGACCAAAGACAGGTAATGGTGACTGGGGTTGTGGTTAGCGGGAAGATGGACCAAATGTGGTCGAGGATATGACCTTTACAGTGGGTAGGCGAGAGAACTTGTTGGGAAAAATTCAGGTTTGTAAGGAGCTCAGTGAGCTCACAGGATTGAGGACCTTCCGAAGGGTCATTGAACCAGTAGTTAAAATCACCTGCCAAGAGGATCTTAGTGTGTTCCATGGCTAGGTTGGCGATTTGTTCACTAAACATAAAGGGGAAGGATGGCATAGTGTTAGGAGGTCTATACAAAAGAACACACAACATAGTAGTGTTAGGGGTTTTGAACTTTAACCGCTTCACCGCGGCGGCTTTTCCCGCTGTGCGCGGCATTTTTAAAAATCGCGCGTTACGTGACAAAGCCAGCTCGTCATCCGCGCAGCGCAGGTAACGCCCATGACGAGCTGGCTTTGTCATCCGCGTCGAAGGGGTTAAGACTAAGTTGTCAGTGTCTGGTAAGTTAATACAGGTGAGAGTGGTTGTTTTTAAGGAGGAATGGATAATTGCTGCTACCCCCCCGCCCGACCTGCCATCGGCACGATCTGCATGGATGATGTAGTAGTTTGGGGGAAGTGCAGCTATTATATCTGGCGCGGAATCTGGAGACAGCCAGGTCTCAGTTAGTAAAAGGACATCAGGGTGCTCTGTGATCAAGAAGAGGAAGATATCCTGCTGGTGTTTAACAAGAGAACGGGTATTTAAATAGAAGAAGGTCAGGGAGCGAGGTTGGGGAGTAGTCTTGGCCCGACAGAGATGGTCAGTGCACGGTGTAAAAGGCATTTCTCCAGGACATGTGCAGTCCACCAAGATCCCTCAGTTCTTAGCTTTGTTATGAGTGTCTCTTGATATGTAACCATGGCCATAGTTGTAGGATAGAAGGTCAGAACGAGAATAAGGGCAGATCCGGGCAGCATGCCTCGCCCCGGGTCCCGGTTGGGCGCGGACGGGCTCAGACGCGCTCGCCTTTGGTGAGCCTTCGGCGCGCCCGCTGCGCACGTCCGCTGATCTTCCTGGGTGGATGGACCATTTTATGGCTGTGAGGGTGGGAGGGGCTGAGCACTAGACCGCTCGCCTGCTCCTCGCCTCACCTAAGATGGCGCTTAAGTAAATACACTCCGAGCAGCACCTAATCGGCTGCGATGGGGGACAGCAACTAATTATTTTGGCAGGTAAGTTAGCGCAGGGAGCGCGATAGCCTCAATAGCCCCAAGTTATTAAAATCAACAGGTGGTGCTGAGTGCAATCGCTAGTGCAAGTGAATTAAAAAAAATACAAGGAGGGAGTATCCACAATACAGACACACGCTCACATGAAAGACCCGGCTTCCGCCTCAGGACATCGCGTTCAACTATCAATCAGTGAACGCTGCTACTGTCAGGTTTTTATGGCTGTGAGGGCGGGAGGGGCCGAGCACTAGACCGCTCGCCTGCTCCTCGCCTCACCTAAGATGGCGCCTAAGTAAATACACCCCGAGCAGCACCTAATCGGCTGCGATGGGGGACAGCAACTAATTATTTTGGCGGGTAAGTTAGCGCAGGGAGCGTGATAGCCTCAATAGCCCCAAGTTATTAAAATCAACAGGTGGTGTTGAGCGCAATCGCTAGTGCAAGTGAATTAAAAAAATACAAGGAGGAAGTATCCACAATACAGACACACGCTCACATGAAAGTCCCGGCTTCCGCCTCAGGACATCGCATTCAACTATCAATCCAATGAATGTATGACATTGTTCTGCATTCTGTCCATCAATTGTTGTTTTTGCATTTGTCACCCCCTGTGGGATGGGTATGCTCAGACGTGAGTCCCATGCTCGCCACACCACTGCAGTCAAGCTATCCTGGCTGAAGAAGGCTGATAGCCAGAAACCGTTCTTAGGATGCTTGATTCCGGTCCAGGAAAGACATGGCTTGGCAGTTCGGGCTAGACTGTTCCCATGAGGCACAGGGTCAAGGCTGATTTGCATATGGCCATGTCTGAACTGGGTGGTGTGGAGTGCAAAAAAACAATGGATTTAGGCCCAGATCTCAGTACTGGGGTGAATGTATTCTGTCATCAATTGTTGTTTTTGCATTTGTCACCCCGAGTGGGATGGGTATGCTCAGACGTGAGTCCCATGCTCTCCACACCACTGGAGTCAAGCTATCCAGGCTGAAGATGGCTGATAGCCACAAACCGGTCCTAGGATCCCTGATTCCGGTCCAGGAATTACATGGCTTGGCAGTTCCGGCTGGACTGTTCCCATGAGGCACAGGGTCAAGGCTGATTTGCATATGGCCATGTCTGAACTGGGGTGGTATGGGGTGCAAAAAAACCGATGGATTTAGGCACAGATCTCTGTACTGGGGTGAATGTATATCATTGGTCTGTATTCGGTCCATCAATTGTTGTTTTTGCATTTGTCACCCCGAGTGGGATGGGTATGCTCAGACGTGAGTCCCATGCTCTCCACACCACTGGAGTCAAACTATCCTGGCTGAAGACGGCTGATAGCCAGAAACCGGTCCTAGGATGCTTGATTCTGGTCCAGGAAAGACATGGCTTTGCAGTTCGGGCTGGACTGTTCCCATGAGACACAGGGTCAAGGCTGATTTGCATATGGCCATGTCTGAACTGGGGTGGTGTGGGGTGCAAAAAAACGATGGGTTTAGGCCCAGATCTCTGTACTGGGGTGAATGTATGACATGGTTCTGCATTCTGTCCATCAATTGTTGTTTTTGCATTTGTCACCCCGAGTGGGATGGGTATGCTCAGACGTGAGTCCCATGCTCTCCACACCACTGGAGTCAAACTATCCTGGCTGAAGATGGCTGATAGCCAGAAACCGGTCCTAGGATGCTTGATTCCGGTCCAGGAAAGACATGGCTTGGCATTTCGGACTGGACTGTTCCCATGAGGCACAGGGTCAAGGCTGATTTGCATATGGCCATGTCTGAACTGGAGTGGTGTGGAGTGCAAAAAAACGATGGATTTAGGCCAAGATCTCTGTACTGGGGTGAATGTATGACATTGTTCTGCATTCTGCCCATCAATTGTTGTTATTGTTATTGTTATTGTTAATGGGTTTTTATAGCGCGCCTAATCACCTGCAGGCCTCTAAGCGCCAGGAAAGATGGTAGTAACAATAACTTAGCAAGATGGGATTACACTGTGTTCATACTTTGTCTGAACAAGAATGTTTTTAGGCTCTTCCTGAAACGTAGTAGGTTCCCTTCCCGACGCAGTATCTCCGGCAACCTGTTCCATAGCTGAGGGACTAGCACTGAGAAGGCTCTCCCTCCCTTGGTCACTAGCCTGTAGCGGGGGCAGACCAGTAGTTGGGAGTCTGAGGATCGAAGTGTTCTCGTGGGGCAATAAAGTTGCAGACGATCTTTGATGTAAGATGGGGCTTTCCCGTAAATTGCCCTGTGGGCCGTGCATAAGTTCTTAAATTCCACTCTTGCTTTGATGGGGAACCAGTGCAAGCTTTGTAGTAGGGGAGTGGCTTTAGATCTCCTCGGTAATCTGAAAATCAACCGGGCAGCGTCATTCATTATGACCTGGAGTCTACTGGTCAGAGTTTTCGGTAAGCCAAGGGACAGGGCATTCCCGTAGTCAATTCTGGAGATGATGGTGGCCGTTACTATTGGTCGCATCATGGATTGTGAGAGGACGGGAGTTAACTTCCGCAGTTGCCTAATGATGTTCGTGCAACTTCCCACAACCACAGAGATCTGAGGGGCCATTGACAGATTGTCATCCAGTTTGATCCCCAAGCTCTTTACAGACGAGCTTGGTTTTGGAGCCGGGCCCAGCTCTGTAGGCCAATAGAGATCACCCCAAGGTGAGGCAGTAGATGGAATCACTAGTACCTCGGTCTTGTCAGGGTTGATTTTTAACAGATTATCTGTCATCCATTGCACTGTGAACCGCAAGATGTTCTGAGTTTGGAGTTGCGCGGCCGTGGTGTCATCGACACTTAGCAGCAGTTGCGTGTCGTCCGCGTAGTTATAGACTTTACAGCCCATAGTGGCCAGAGAAGCAATCAATGGTTGCAAGTAGAGGTTAAATAGAAGCGGGGACAGGGCGGACCCCTGTGGCACCCCGCACTCTAAACTCCCCACCTCGGATGTTTCGTCCCCCAGTTGTATCTTTTGGGTCCTTCCTGTAAGGAATGATTGCAACCATTGAAGGGCCTGGCCCTTAATCCCAAAGTCCCTCAGTCTGTCCAAAAGCAAGGCATGGCTGACAGTATCGAACGCCGCTGATAGGTCCAGCAAAATCAGGGCGCTCGGTTTCTTGGAGTCAGCCATGCCTCTTAGCTCATCCAACACCGATAGCATCACCAACTCGGTACTGTGATGAGCACGAAAACCTGCCTGTCGCTCGTGGAGTAGATGGTGAGTTTCCAAATAGAGGGACAGGGACTTTAGTATATGCTGCTCGAGAACTTTAGAAAGGAAGGGCAACTGGGAAATAGGTCTATAGTTCGTTAACATCGCCGGATCAGATCCAGGCTTTTTCAGTAAAGGTCTTAAACGCGCCTCCTTCAGTTCAGCCGGTAAGTACCCCGTGTCTAAAGATCTATTAAGGAGGGAGATGATACGCTCCTCCAGCAAGGGGCGTGCCACACGGAAGATCTCAGGTGGGCACGGGTCAGCTGGGGAACCTGATTTGATTTTCCTCATCAGTTGTTCTAGGATCAATGCATCCATCTCTGGGAATATTTCAAGGGAGCAGTCGGTCACGATCTCAGATGCTGATGTTATAGCAGTCCCTGATCCCACCCCAATCTTTATCTCCTGGATGATGAGCTTCACCTTCTCTAAAAAGTAGGCCTGAAAGGTGTTGCAATCCATAGGAGCCCTAGAATTGTCGTTTTTTTTGCTCAACTCTGCCAATATTTTTAAGGTCTCTTTCTGAATATTCGCTGCCTGACTTAGGCGGGACTCGAAGTGGTCCGCTTTAGCTTGGGTCATCAAGTTTTTATATTGTTGGAGGGAAGCTTTATAGCATTTCCTGTCAGAGTCCTGTTTGGTTTTCCTCCATACTCTTTCTAGAGCTCTGAGCTTTCTTTTTGTTTCCCTTAAGGCTGGCGTAAACCAAGGAGCTCCTTTACCGGATCGCTTTATTTGCTGTAGTCTCACCGGCGCTATTTGATCAAAGGCCCGGGTCATGCTCCCGGTAAGATCAGAATATTCACAATCCAAGCTGCATTCCAGATCAGTGGCCTGGGATATTGCCGGGAGCGCTTTAGTCAGGGATGCTAGATCAACCTCAGCCCATTTCCGGGTTTTCCTGATACCAGGCGGACAGCTGGTGATACAGCCTTTAATGTGGGCCTCACAGGATATCAGGTAATGGTCAGACCAGACGCAAGGGGCTACGTCTATAAGGGTTAGACTGGTATCTGTGGTCCACACGAGGTCAAGAGTGTGACCTTTTTCGTGTGTGGGAACATGTACAATTTGTTTAAAACCCACCGCAGACATTAAAGTGTCCAGCTGGCGCGTGGGTAAGTCCCAGTTGGGTTTATCCCAATGTAAATTGAAATCTCCAGTTACCAGGATTTTCATATATCTGGAACATAGATCGGATATAATAGGGCAGAATAGATCATTGAAGAGTGGAGTTGAATTGGGCGGACGGTAGACTGACAGGATCACCCAGCACACATCGTGCACAGTGACCTTTACCCCAATCACATCCGTCAGATCAATTGTCTCAGATAATAACTTTTCAACTAACAGGGTCTTCCTATAGAAGATAGCTACCCCGCCTCCCCGGGCACCACCTGGGCGGTTGTGCCACATCACATCATATCCGCTTGGGAGAGCGGTGATTATATCCGGCATTGAGTTCTCGCCCGTCCAGGTCTCTGAGAGAGTCAGGATATCGATGTCACTATCCTGAAGCATGTTGTAGATCTCCAAGTGATGGCAGTGGAGCGAGCGAGTGTTAAGGCTCCCTATCTTTAATGTAGGAAACCGAACCGGCGGGGGCGTGGCCTTATCGGGATGCAGTATAGCGTGTTTCTTAAGCGTCGACAGGACTGCCTGATCAACAGGCTGCTCACCTCTATTAAGGGTGTATAGTTCCTCCCTGGAGTAGAGAAGCCGTTGGCCAAGAGTCCCCGCCCCCGGGCCCGTCCATGCGCGGACGGGCGCAGACGGGCGCAGACGGGCGCAGACGGGCTGGACTCTGGCGTGACTCCGGCGGTGCTCCGGCGAGCCCGCCGCGCGTGCCCGCTGCGCGTCAGCATGGCTGCGTTATATACCGGTCTAGCGTCCTTGTGACGACTAGACCGCTCCAATCCCCAGCCCCCACCCAAGATGTCCGCTGCTTCTGATGTTACACGAGAGCCCCGGAGGGGAAAGGGATCCGCTCCAAAACGCGGTGTGCCAGCAGCTAAATGCAAGTTAAATGCAGTAAGCAGGACGTTTTTTTAAAATTACACAGATAAAAGTGTGCACAAAGAAATTTGTCACCGAGTAAAATACACGAAAATAGGCTACAATTTTAAAAGCTAAAATGCTCCTAGTGAGCGCGCTGTGTTCCACAGACTAGCAGAGCCTCAACAGGGTTGCTACAATCGTCACAATCACTTTCCAGGTGATCGGCCGCCTAATTTGCCTGCATTATATACCGGTCTAGCGTCCTTGTGACGACTAGACCGCTCCAATCCCCAGCCCCCACCCAAGATGTCCGCTGCTTCTGATGTTACACGAGAGCCCCGGAGGGGAAAGGGATCCGCTCCAAAACACGGTGTGCCAGCAGCTAAATGCAAGTTAAATGCAGTAAGCAGGACGTTTTTTTAAAATTACACAGATAAAAGTGTGCACAAAGAAATTTGTCACCGAGTAAAATACACGAAAATAGGCTACAATTTTAAAAGCTAAAATGCTCCTAGTGAGCGCGCTGTGTTCCACAGACTAGCAGAGCCTCAACAGGGTTGCTACAATCGTCACAATCACTTTCCAGGTTTTGTTTTTGCATTTGTCACCCCGAGTGAGATGGGTATGCTCAGACGTGAGTCCCATGCTCTCCACACCACTGGAGTCAAGCTATCCTGCCTGAAGACGGCTGATAGCCAGAAACTGGTCCTCGGATGCTTGATTCCGGTCCAGGAAAGACATGGCTTGGCATTTCGGGCTGGACTGTTCCCATGAGGCACAGGGTCAAGGCTGATTTGCATATGGCTATGTCTAAACTGGGGTGGTGTGGAGTGCAACACAACAATGGATTTAGGCCCAGATCTCTGTACTGGGGTGAATGTATATCATTGGTCTGTATTCGGTCCATCAATTGTTGTTTTTGCATTTGTCACCCCGAGTGGGATGGGTATGCTCAGACGTGAGTCCCATGCTCTCCACACCACTGGAGTCAAACTATCCTGGCTGAAGACGGCTGATAGCCAGAAACCGGTCCTAGGATGCTTGTTTCCGGTCCAGGAAAGACATGGCTTTGCAGTTCGGGCTGGACTGTTCCCATGAGGCACAGGGTCAAGGCTGATTTGCATATGGCCATGTCTGAACTGGGGTGGTGTGGGGTGCAAAAAAACGATGGGTTTAGGCCCAGATCTCTGTACTGGGGTGAATGTATGACATGGTTCTGCATTCTGTCCATCAATTGTTGTTTTTGCATTTGTCAACCCGAGTGGGATGGGTATGCTCAGACGTGAGTCCCATGCTCTCCACACCACTGGAGTCAAACTATCCTGGCTGAAGATGGCTGATAGCCAGAAACCGGTCCTAGGATGCCTGATTCCGGTCCAGGAAAGACATGGCTTGGGATTTCGGACTGGACTGTTCCCATGAGGCACAGGGTCAAGGCTGATTTGCATATGGCCATGTCTGAACTGGAGTGGTGTGGAGTGCAAAAAACGATGGATTTAGGCCAAGATCTCTGTACTGGGGTGAATGTATGACATTGTTCTGCATTCTGCCCATCAATTGTTGTTTTTGCATTTGTCACCCCGAGTGAGATGGGTATGCTCAGACGTGAGTCCCATGCTCTCCACACCACTGGAGTCAAGCTATCCTGCCTGAAGACGGCTGATAGCCAGAAACTGGTCCTCGGATGCTTGATTCCGGTCCAGGAAAGACATGGCTTGGCATTTCGGGCTGGACTGTTCCCATGAGGCACAAGGTCAAGGCTGATTTGCATATGGCTATGTCTAAACTGGGGTGGTGTGGAGTGCAACACAACGATGGATTTAGGCCCAGATCTCTGTACTGGGGTGAATGTTTGGCATTGTTCTGCATTCTGTCCATCAATTGTTGTTTTTGCATTTGTCACCCTGAGTGAGATGGGTATGCTCAGACGTGAGTCCCATGCTCTCCACACCACTGGAGTCAAGCTATCCTGGCTGAAGACGGCTGATAGCCAGAAACTGGTCCTAGGATGCTAGATTCCGATCCAGGAAAGACATGGCTTGGCAGTTGGGGCTGGACTGTTCACATGAGGCACAGGGTCAAGGCTTATTTGCATATGGCCATGTCTGAACTGGGGTGGTGTGGAGTGCAAAACAACGATGGATTTAGGCCCAGATCTCTGTACTGGGGTGAATGTATGGCATTGTTCTGCATTCTGTCCATCAATTGTTGTTTTTGCATTTGTCACCCCGAGTGAGATGGGTATGCTCAGATGTGGGTCCCATGCTCTCCACACCACTGGAGTCAAGCTATCCTGGCTGAAGACGGCTGATAGCCAGAAACTGGTCCTAGGATGCTTGATTCCTGTCCAGGAAAGACATGGCTTGTCAGTTCGGGCTGGACTGTTCCCATGAGGCACAGGGTCAAGGCTGATTTGCATATGGCCATGGCTGAACTGGGGTGGTGTGGAGTGCAAAAAAACAATGGATTTAGGCCCAGATTTCTGTACTGGGGTGAATGTATGACATTGTTCTGCATTCTGTCCATCAATTATTGTTTTTGCGTTAATTTACCAAAGGCATACTTCATTAGGATTTCCAGTCCTAGCCCAGTGATTGTGTCTAGGTCATTGCCATCAGAGTGCACAATCATGAGGTCTGTATGCTGGCAATCTGCAATGCTTTCAGCCAAAGGCAGCAATTGATGCCACTTAAACCCTCTCTGGCCAAGCCAAGTAATTATATTAGGCAGACATAGGTCCCTGTCAATGCTTCTCTTTCTGGAACTCTCTCTGGACCAAAACACAAAATATTGGCCCACAATACTAACTCTGACCCTTTTGGAGACAAACAAATGTAGCACACAGGAAAAGGCTGCAGCAGAATGAGGCGGTTTTGAAGATAAATGGCAGCTAAAATGGAGGACAGCAAGTAAAATACAAAAGAATATATTTAATTGGAAGGTGGAGGTGTGCAGGGAACTAAAATTAGGTAGTGACATTAGCAAAGATGTAACTACCTCTGTGATTGGCTTTTGAAAAATAAAAAAGCTATATTGTTTGTGATATGCTTAGACTTTCTAACAGTCAACCACACCTGCTACATTTAAAGAGAAGCTAGTATGCTGCTTAAAGGAAGTCTTGTGAAATTTTCACCTACTGGTAGGCAGATACTATTTTAAAGCATGGTTACTATGGAAATGGAGCTAAAAGATTGTAGGGGAAGGAAACAAAAGATACAGCAGTGTTTAACTCAAGCACAGATAAGTGTACAAAAATTGCTTAGGGAGTGTATGCCTTGTAATTGACAATATTTTCAAAGTGAAACATAAATAAAAAGCATTAACAGCAGATTGTTGAAAGCTTTTAAGCGCTTCCATGTGGATCCGTGGATCCATCACGAAGTTACAGAGGGGCGCCGCGCTGAAAGCTGCTTTGGATTTGCGGGTCTCCAGAAAAGCTCCCAAATTGGGCTTCTTTACAGGAAACATGGAAAGGGTTAAGAGATAGTGACCATTTATGAGTAGTATAACAAAAAGAAAAGATGAAAGGAAGTCAGTGATTTGCTAAGTATAAGAGTACGAGTAATAGCACATGGTAAAGAGAATACATTTTAGCTGCTTTTCTACTGTGAATGGAGAAGAACTGCCATAGTTCTAACTTGAGATTTGTATGAAAAAAGATGTTAACAGATATTACAGTGAAAGTTGGACAACAGCAAAGAGATATACAGGTATGTTAATTAGGTTGTAGTGTAAAAGGGTATATTTAAAAAAGTGTGAGTATATACGAGCTGAAAGAAAATGTGCAGTTTCTAGATACTACAGTAAAAGGCAAAATAGAAGGGAGCTTAGATGAGAATATTAACTATAAATATTGTGAGCAGCAAAGGAGGAAGAGAAATTCCTATACTGAAAATATAGTTCTTTTAAGAAGCCAGTATGAATGAATATGTTAGAAATTAGATGTGTGTGCTTACTTACAGTATATAGTTTAACAATATGTAATTTGCACCCACTCTCACAGGCAGGCAGGAACCTACGCATACAAGTTATGCTCCAAGAAAAACACTTATGTACCTATCACGGATATAGTCAGAGAGTGACTGACACACTCAGTTACACTCCCATAAAACTATTCACACACCCATTTACTCACCTATACATCCACTTACATCGTCATTCACACATTCATAAGGCACAGCCACACTCACACACCCATACACTCATTCATCTACCCAGCACCCAGACGGTGAGTTACACATGCACTTACATACCCATACACGCTGTAATACATCCAGTCACCTACCCATACATACCTATTTACCAAACCCGACAGCCACTAACACACCCAGTCAGTGACAGAGAAACTTACAAATATATCCACACACACACAGAGTACCCCTTGCACACCCAGTTACACTCCCAAAATCTCATTAAAACAGCTAGTTACATACCCATTTAGACACCCATTCCAAGACATTTACACCCCCTGTTACACACTAATATAACCACTTATTTAGCTATTGACTTGCTTACAGTATGTAATCTAATAGCATGTAATCTGAAAATAAATTTATTCTGAATTTGCTTAATAGATTTCTACTTGTGTTTCAGAAGCAATGGAAGATGGAAGGATGATTTCGAAAAAGAAATATGAATTATGCTATTTGACAGCATCCATAAAGTGGGCTAAAGAAAATATATTTAATTGCACTGGCATATGCCGTTTGGCACTATGAGTTACCACGTCCTGCAGTTTTGGTGAAACAGCAAGAATGGTAAGTATCTGTTCAAGTTGTAGGGGTCCCACAGATGGTCCAACTGTGGATGATGATGCACCACCTTAAGTCTCTCTTATTATCCTCTGATACGTCACTGTAATTATGGTTTTTAGGTGTTTCGAAATGAAGGTTGTGCCATGTGAACACTTTTTCAAAGGATCTCTTGACAGTTCATTGCTGCCTATATTGGTTTGGAAACTTTTGGAAGTGGTAAGTGTTCTGTTTGTCCTTTTCTTTACATTATTTTCTATCTTCAGCAGAAGAGATGTTAACTTTAATACTCTTTTATTTAGAAGGAAAGGGAGTTATACAACGGAGCTGTGCTGCAAAGACTTTCTCCTGATAGATGTGACACTAAAATAACTAATTTAATGTATGGTTTTTTATGTGGATCTGAATGTGTGGTGGCATAGCAGTAGATCTGCAGATCCATAAAACAAACTGAAAACAGTGTTTGCATTTGTAAAATATTAAATAAGTTATGTTTATTTGTTAATTGTTTGTTTTAAATTGTATTATGTGTTAATAAAATACATTTATAAACTTATAAAAATGTATATTACTGAATTGAACTAATGGGTCAAATCATAGTACAATTTATAATAAAACACAGTGAAATTCACAAAAAAAACAAAGGTGGCATGGATGTTATAGTTAGGAAATTGAATTAAAAAAACTCAGCAGTTAGAGTTACCTGAGCTAACTATAACTTATAACTCACATTCCTGCAATGCACTGGTTAAGACTTCACATATGATATCACGCATGACATGGTCAGTTACTTCATTGATGACATCACTGTTGACATCTCAAATGACATCACTGATGACATCCACCAGCAAAGTACACTTCAACAAACTTCATAAAATACCATTTATATTTTTGTAAATCACAAGACAACGCAGGTGAGAGACGTTCAGCACCGAGCTCACTGTAGCTCATCAACTACTACGCTCACTTATCACCTAAGAGACAGTTCTCAGTGTGTCATGTGCTTATCTAGGTTCCTGATCGATACTGTGACCTTATGCCCCTATTCGGCTATAAATCCATTTGTTTCCCTATATTGGCATAACCGTTCAAGTGCGATTTTCTGAAAAGTCATCTCTGGCCTCACACGAGCAGAGCCACAGAGCCACATTCCAGCATGACTCTCTGCTACTTCCTTTGCGACCAATTAGTGCAATGACAGAGCAGCAGTCACTATCTGATATTCCTAGATAACACTCCGAGTTCTTCAACAAGATAAAAACTTAGCAAACCTGGAAATCCCCGCTTGCTATGTTTTGATTAGTAATGGAACTCTAATGAGCAACTGATAACTATCACTTCCTAGTGACATCTTTAATTGACGTCTTATGTCCAGCAAACTTGCGTCAAACCCGGCACCTGTCAGGTATAAATATTACCAACGTTGCCTTAAGCAATGAGCGAACATGTTGCTGATGCCAGCTGCCTGCATGACCCCGTGTTGGTAAAAACTAGCACTCTGTCGCTGCAGCCTGCTATCCTGTGGTGGTGAAGCTACTGATTACCATTATCGCCGCTACAGCGCGACCTATGGTGCAGTACGCTTGAGGAGCCGTGCAGCCGTCCTCTGTGAAGACATCCAGCCCAGCTGCCCGCGGACGCTGTCACCCCTCCTTCCTCGACGCGCTGAGAGAAGCCGCTGCCTTTCTCGTGCAGAGAAATCCAGTCCCGGCGCTTCCAGTTTACCCTCGCAGGTGACTGGGATATCGAGAGAGACCCCTGAAGGAGATACCAATCCTCCATCATTCTATTCAGAGGTATGGTGTTGACTAAACCCTTAGACGAGAATTCTTGAAACAAACCTTGGCAAAACCAACTTAACTTAAGCTACTTACTTACTCCCCTTCTCACGTGTTAGGCCTAGGTCAGGCACACTGGGGTAGGCTTAGTTAGAAGCACCAGTTGAGTATGTTAGCCTAATGTATATATGACTGTATAAATGTTTTATTACTTTTAAACCATTGTATGGCTAAGAAACCATATCAATGCTTTTACAGTTCTATTTCGCTATTCTTATCTTACTGTACGTACTTTTTATAATAACAGTTATTGCAATTGTGGCAATACATTTCTCTTGTATGAGAAGAAAGACTGTTCAATAAATGTTAACCTTTATTGATACACGCCCGTCTCTCTATTCTCTACATACTGTGAAAGTAAACTGCACTAGACTGACTGAGTGAAATCTATGTCTATTGTTTCACACGACCCTAGAGATCGACTCTTGATCTGAGGAGCAAAGTTGTCATGTTGCACGGTTGTTGGAAAGCTGAATCCCTTCTTGTCTGTGCCAAGGAAGCTGATCACTTCCTATGCAGAGAAGAAAGTTTCCAGTGACCTCTGAGCTAGTTGGTAACACAACCCAATTAAGTTTAGCATAGTCAGTGGAGGCCTGGAATATAAGCAGTTCCACGTCGATACTACTGTTTATGTTATTCCAATGCGCAGGGCCTAGTGGGAAACTAGGAACTACACTACATGGCGCCCAACGTTTGGTAAGGCGATAAACTAACGCAAGACTTATAGAGTAACTCAGTCGTGCATATTTCACACCCTTTCTCCCGTAAATACTCCAATAGACGTCTGGAGTGGGTGAAAGGTTAAAATCCGCCCGACCTTAGTAGGAAGAGATTCCTATGTAAAGCTCTGGTTTATTCAACGTTGAAGGATACAGTGTTCCAAAATATTGTGCATCTAATCTTTGTCTCCTTGGAGACCTACTCTGCAAACTTCGCATTTTTACAATGCCAGAAAACGGAACCACTGGGGCCGCAGTAGATGCGACTCAGCAAGGTCCCGAATACACAGACCCGGGTGCTATTATCATCCCGGTCCAGTTAAGAAGATCTATAACTTTAAAACTTATAGAAAACGGACTGACACCTCAAGGTGGTACAGTAATTTTCGTGATAGAGGCTCACGAGTATCGGCAGACAGAGGTATTCTATTCATGGATAAACTTTCCAGCGGTAAACGCTATAACACAAGAGTTTCACTATTACAAAATAGAGGAACCTCCGGGAGAGTACGCTCCTTTCGAGGAGGTTGAAATCCCACTTAAATTTCAAGAGCACCTGCTCTGGTTTAATGGCGCCCTAAAACACAATGATCACATAACCAGGCTCGGTCCACTAGGTAGACCAGGAGCCACGTGGCCGGTTCTAGCCAGCTACACACCACATCCTGACATTGCAAAAATGTCTAGAGAAGAGCTGTTAGCACAGCTAAACACATTAATAAAAATACATAGGCAATTAGTCCAATATGTAATACGGACTGCAACAGTCCAGCCAGCTGTTAATACACCACAGCTGACCCCTCATCAGGGGAACACAAATAAAATTACACCACAGAACATACAGTCATGTCTTGGTAAAACACCCGTAAAACGGGAACAAATTCCTTTCTGGTTAGCCCAGAAAATCACTCAAATAGAGGCAGTATTTCCTGATACTACCCCTATTGAGAAACACAGAATCTTGACCATCTGCCTTCCTATGGGAATCGCACCACACGTGGAGGACTGCGACACTTGGGGTACAGTCTTTGCTTCCATTTACACAAAAACACACGGTGTTCCGTCTATGGCGGTAATACCAGAAGTGCTAAAACAGATTCAAAATGAATTCGGTCCAGAACCCGCTTTAAATCTAGGTATGAAATTACTGAAAGACTTCAAGCAGGTCACGGCTATATTATTAGCCAATGTAAAGGGAGAAGCAGCATCTGTGGCGATTCGCCAGAAGTTGAGGGAAACAGATATAAAAGATCCTGTTGAGCTTGCAAAAATCATAGAAAAATGCTATGAAGAATTAGGTAGAGACAGCTTGGGTGGGAAACCAGTTAAGCCCCAACTGCTCGAAAATCCAGAAAAATTATTTATTAAAAATAATTCAAACACTCCTAAAAAGAGCTGGGATGGAAATAAACAATCCACTCCCAAGGAAAAAGTTTTCCAGTCCAGAGGAAGGTCTCCTCGACGGAGGGAAAGAACTCCGACTCGAGAACGCCAGTCTCCCCAACGGGAGCCCTCTGAGAAAAGATATAACCTTAGAAATAGGGATAATCTAAAAAAACCTGATAGATATCAAAGTATTGATACACGTCCCTCTCGATCTTTTCCACAGAGTTCGGAAAGAAGAGGACGGTCAGACCCAGGAGAGCACACCAAGTCCAAAGACAAGGAACCTGCTCAAAATAAGAAATCTCAATTTCAGAAAAAGAAGGTAGCCAGTATTAGAGTAATCAACCATGCCGAGAATACTGAGGACACAGTTGAAAAACGGGGAGTGGGCATTGACAATGTTGGACAGTGCAGCAGAAATCAGTATAGCGCGCAAGATCTTGATGAGTCATCTGGAGACAGTGGACACGAATGAATACATTCAGGTTGAAACTGCCGACGCCAGGCTTAGCGAGCCCCATAAAATATACGAAATAACATTGCGTATGGAGGGTGATAAGACTAGGAAAATTAAGGGTCTATTTTGGGATAAGCTCTCAAAAGGCTATGATATTCTGTTAGCTGAAAAAGATTGGCCCCCGGAGTTTGTCAGGGAGTGCCCTCGTGGCGAAGAAGTGATTATGCCTGCCTTCTCGAATCACATACCGATTCACAAAAAATACACATATGCAAGGAAATGGGCAGTAGCCCAGGCACCTGCATTGTATAGAAATCATGTAGGATGGGATGAGGATTCACCGCCTCACAAAATCCAACTAAAAAGTGAACCAACTGCCCAACGGCAGTATCCCATTAAGCAAGAAGCTAAAAAACAGGTCAGGGAGATCTTAGATCAACTTGAGTACCAGGGGGTGATTGAAACATGCACCTCTCAAATGAACAATCCTTTGTTTCCTGTCTCCAAGCCAGACAATTCATATCGTCTAGTTTTGGACTACAGACACCTTAATACATGTTGCAAAACTTTTGCAGTACAAAACTCGCATAGTGCAGCCCTAATGAATAACATAGTTAGGAAAAAATATAAAACGACATTAGACATTTCTAATGGTTTCTTTTGTCAAAACATTGCACCAGAAAGCAGATACTTGACCGCTTTCTCCAAATTTGGGTCACAGAAAAAATTCTGTCGACTCCCACAGGGGTTCAAGAACAGCCCAGGACTATTCTCAGCTAGGGTAACAGAGTTACTACAAATCTATGATGATGAAGCATTATCTTACGTAGATGATATTTATCTCACAGACGATGACTTGGATACTCACTTGAAAAGGGTGAACACCATTATACTTGGGTTCGCAGCAGAGGGTTACAAATTCAACTTTAAAAAGTCCCGAATTGCCCATCTGACAGTACTATTTTTAGGGTACGAATTATCAAGTGAAGGGAAAAGCCTAGCGGACAACTTCTTAGAGAAGTGCGCTGTACTCCAAGCTCCAAAAACGCTGAAGAATTTACAATCCATACTAGGTTTTCTGAATTTCGGAAGAACTTACATCCTAAATTACGCAGAGAGGGTTAAACCTCTCTACGAACTAATTAAACCTGATTTAAAACAAATCAAATGGACTCAAAAACACACAGAAATTTTGAGATCACTGCAAACAGACATGTTAGCAAAAACAAAATTAGATACACGTGACAACACGATCGATCTTGTAATCCGAGTCATCCCAGGAAGATGCGGATTCACGTACCTAACCTCTAATGAGGGAGAAAAGGTACCAATTTCAAATAAATCTCACTTGTACACACAAGCAGAAAAAACATTCAGTCTCACAGAAAAAACTGTGAACGCAGTGCAAATCGCATTAGCAAATGAAAGAGAACTAGCACACGGCAAACGGATTAATATCCTTACAGCGGAATCCGCCTTCGAAGCGCTATTCAGCCCAGTAAACCTGCCTACAGTGTCACTGGATCCAAAATGGATACAGTGCATAGATTCTCTAGCAGCGGAAGACGTGAAATACTATTTCGCCCCGCAATACGAAGAACTGAATGATTTAGAATATGAAGAAGAATATCCTCTGCCAATCGAAATCCTGCCTCTCCCACAATACGCATGTATAATCTATACAGATAGCTTTGTACAGCATTTCAACGTAGAGAGAAAATCCTACGATGCAGCATGTGCGATTATTAAAGGTCGTTGGCTGTGCGGTAAATTCAGACCGAAAGTAACAAAAACTGAATCAGTAAGAAACTGTTCGGTTCAGAGAACTGAAATCAGATCTTTAAAGATGGCGCTCGAAAATGCAGAACGCGAATTCCCCACACTTATCGTGTGCGATTCTCATTTTTGCGTCAAATCTTACAACAACAAACTGCAGAGTTGGATCGAAAACGACTACAAAGATGACACAGGTGCCACAATAAAGCATAAATTGCTTTGGGAACAAGTAGCTCTTTTACACAAAGAACTACAAAAGACTCACGTGATTCACGCACAGAGTCTTCAACGTGATGGCGTTCACGTTGCAGGGAATTCATTGGCTAATACAGCCACCGCGGAAGCAACTAACCCGGCTTCCGTAGCCACAAAAAAGCGTACAGATAAGTATATAGACGGGGAAACCATGCTAGCAGTAAAAACGACCGTAAAAGGCGACTGTGCAGCACTACCCGTAAACTATCCACTCAATTATGCATACATAATCGATGCAAACTCCGTTCCTTTTGCTCGAATCCCTGGAGTGGGGGATAGAGTAATTCCAAACATGAACAGGAGAATATTTTTAATAGCAGACGCACACATGGGTTTGGGTCTTAGGCACAGAAAGATCAAGGAATCACTGACTGAATTACAATCAGTATTCTGGTGGCCGGGAATGAGTGTAGAACACCAAATATATGCAAACAACTGTGAAAACTGTAATAGGGATCGCAGTAGCGAAGCTTGCTACCGGCTACCAGTCAGAAAGAGCGTAACGCTGCCTACTCCCCACCCTGCGTCCTATTAATAGTTAAGACGAAATACACTTAAATAATGAGGCCACCAGCGCTCGGCTGACGCTAGAACGGTTATAAAAGATTTGCGAGTCCATATCGGCATATACGCAATTACCACGTTCCAGTCTGACCAGGGTCCTGCTTTCAGCTCTCGAGCCTATAAGGAGGCCATGGCTAGCATGGGAATTGGGTTGCGGTATTCTTGTCCGTCGCACAAGTGTGATAGAAAGAAAAAACCGGGACATAAAGCAATCTATAACAGCGAAGGTATTAGGTTCAGGCGCTGGGTGGGTCAAACATTTAATAAGTGTCCAGACTAGTCTTAACAACATGCCAAGAAATTCTCTAAAAGGTTTCAGCCCATACGAACTATTGTTCGGAATAAGAATGAACGTTCAGGACCTCGATAGTCAGATGTCAGTGGTACAAAAAGAAACAAAGCAGTTTGAAGTAAAAGACCGTTTGGCTGTTTTACAGGAACTGAATGAAACAAGAAAATCATTAAGCAACATAAAGTTAAAGCAACAGCCAAGTACCACTGACGAGGCACCACCCGCAACAGCCCCAGCAAGGCCTGTCTGGATTCCAAAGATTGGGGATCTAGTCAGAGAAAAGATCGCGGTTAAGAAGGAATTTGGGCCTTCTTACAGAAAAGCAGTACCTGTCTTAGCAGTCACCGGAACAAGATCAGTTGTGCTACCGCCCCTTGCTGGTAAAAAGGAGAACAGAGTCGTGTCCATCGATCTGGTAAAACCACAAGCATGTGGCCTATAATCAACAGTAGGCCCAGTGGACTCCCAAGAAACAACAGAATACCCAAACTTGCAACAATCCAAGAGGTTCAAACTGAAAGACTAATCACATTCGATCAGCCTGCAGTGCACAATGAAGGACTATGCAATAATGCCATGGAACTCGTGCCTCTTGAAACACAGATTGAAACAGTTCGTCAAGAAACAACACCAGTCTACACTAATGTGGCATCAGAAAGTGCTACCGAGAGACAGATTGAAAAAACAATCCCATCAATTGACAGAACTGCCTCTGGTTATTTCATCAACTTCGACAACTTCTCTGAAGATTTAAACGACCCCGAAGTGATGCCAGAAACAAAAAAGATTTCTAAAGAAAATGAAACAGGACTCCTTCAACAAATCAAAGAACTATATCTGGATTCGCCGTTGATTGAGCATTGGATTATCACAGGGGTATTCATACTCCTACTCTGCCTAATTTTAGTTTTAATTTTAGGGAAGTTCATTACAATTGAATGGACACAGCAAGTCAGAACATCAACCTAGTCCTGAAACCACACAGATCATCCCACGTGAAGAAAAGAGAACTGTCAACAGTAAATGTCACAGCAATTCCAATACCTGGTGGGGTAGTATGGGAGAAAACAGACTATGAGATCTATGGCCCGGTCGAAATCCTGAAGTATCCTCATCAACTAAAGGTTTCCTTAAGTGACTTTTTGACACCAAGTACATTCTCTGATGATTGGGACTTTAACAGTATTAATGACATGATGTCTGATTTAGTAATGTCAGCTAGATTCACAGATCATGATTATTTACAAGGTTCATCTAGTTATGAGCAGTTATTCTGTTACACCCACTATGGGGATCATTACTTGCATAAATCTGCACAGCCTAGAAATGTTTTTATGTATAATCAATGGGAACATTGTTCTACACCACCTAAAAGCAGTTCTAAAGCATTTTTTGAGAAATTCAAATACTTCTCAGGGTTTAACACCAGTGATGCAGAAACGTTTTATTATAAACTGTTAGATAAAACAGGAATGAAAACAATGCTGACAAATTCTAAATTGATATATTCAGAAGCATTTTATGACAAAATGATGACATTTGGTTTTGATTATTGGAAAAATAATATTGAAACGAAATCAATTTGGGGTACAAAAGATTGGCAGGTGCAAGGCATAGAAGCACTGTTTAGAACCTGCATGATACCAGAACAAATGTTATTTTTAAATGACACTGTACACCAAACATCTTGTCTTGGCCTAGCCAAGAACAAAGAAATGAAAACACCGTCTATACCAAAGCCAATACCTGAAAATGCAACTGCAGATAATGAGTTAGACGTGTCACACATTTTACATTTCAACAGAACACATCCTGATTGGAAAAAATGGTTAATCTGGCCTACAGACACAAATAGCTGTCAAGATAGATTCCTGAATAAAACACAGGGTTTAAAAATGACCAGATTAGACCCTAGATATTCCCAGAGACAACATCCAGGAATTATAACCACATACAGTGTAGGGAAACTCTGCCTAGAATGGCTAACTACATCCACACTGGCTGAAATTAAGCAACACTTGTCTTTATTAAAAGATGGTGCTGATTTGCGTGACTTCATTCTTGGACCACGCAAACAGCGTCAAAAGCGTTTCATAGCGACCAGCATCTATGCTGCTTACAACGAGGCTTGGAAAGTAAAGCAAATTGAAACTGCTGAAAAGATACGAGAAATTGATCGTATTAATTTGGAAAAATCACTTTCTGTGGTAGACAATGGGTTAATGACTCTGTCTTCCAGAATATATTCTTTGGACAATATTGTATCCTCTGCCTTTGATGTGATAGACAGAGATTTGCTAATGTTACAACATGGCCAGTCTCAATTACGCTCTATTATAGAATTAGGCTGGACGCTGCAAAATCTTCGTTCAGGCTATGTGCCTTGGCGTCTGATAAACACAACGTCATTATTTTCCATTTTTAACCTTACTGATAAACAGATCAGTTTGGCACAGAAAGGAGCAGACTATACAATCTTGAGCATCGAGAAACTCGAGAGATTATCATTGACAATGTCAGAGAGCCCTGTCATTGAATGGATAATACACGGAATTATCACAATTCCGATAACAACTTTCCGTTTTAAAAAATGCCTTGAATACATACCTGCTGGCCAATATGAACAATTGGGTAAGGGATATGTAAAATCCGAATGGAAATTACCATACACTCATTCTTGCTATAGTGACAGCGACAAAAATGTATTTCTTAGTGGTGAGAACTGTAAACACTCACTAAGCGGTATACTTTTGTGTCAGGGTATTAATTTACACGGAGCATGTGATGGCAATTCAAACAACCTTTCATGCCACCAGCTAGTCACACCTGCAACTCAGATAGAGCCCTTCTTTATGCAACTCGCAAACGGGAGTTACATTCTAAGAACGGATCACAGGTGCTGTGGCCTCGCGCCCGGACTAAGTTATCTAATACAAGTAACGTCCATGGTCAAATGTTGCATGCAAGCATTGTTCCCGAGCGGGCCTCCAGACTTAGTGACTCCCCTCTGGCCTCGTCTGAATCTCTATTCTATACGAATTGATACATTAAGCAAAATGAAATCTGTGCTTTTACAGACAACAGTGCCTATAACGTCATCTAAAGAGACGTATGATCTTCTAGTCGCAAGGACGGCTACTGAGGTTCATGACCTTTTATCAACAAATTGCCCCGTGCATTTCGTACAAATGCTCGACCAACTCCTTAACATGTCTAGTGCTACAAGCATCCCAGGCATATTTAAGACAGTCTTTACGGGACTGCTAACACCCTTCCAGGCAATTTTGGGAATCTTTCCTAATTTTGTGCACTCCATCTTTGGTGGTATTCCACTATTTTTTGGACTCATCGCAGGGATTCTATTTTTGACCCTTCTGCTACGTTATGGCAAGCCTCGGCTCAGACATAGCTCCCATGGGAATGGAAGAAACAATCCTAGCAATGCGCTACAGGGACAGGATAACTAACGTCCTTGGATTGGCCAGGCTGAGAGATCTAAACATGACCTGGTTCCTTTCATTCAGACCAATATGGCAAAATTGCATTTTACCTGTGCTACGGTGTATGCTTTGCGGCGATGAATGCGTGTTGGACATCTGTCTTTCACTTCCATCAGCAGTACCAATGGACGTCGATACTTTGCTCAGTCCAATAACGGCTCACGCATTGTGTTGTCCCCAGCGGCTACCAATCCTGATGACGGCATTCGTGGAGACTCCTGTACTACAGCCAAGTGGTAACAGTGGAGCGAGTGACAAAAGCAACATCATCCAGGTACAACGTTCTGTGAGCAGGGCTGATCCTGTCTTCGATGACAGCAATCATTCTCACACCTGCCAAGTTACAGCGCTATCTAATTTGGTTGAACTATCACCTGATTTTGTAGACCAATTCTTTGCGAGCCTGTCTGATACGATGTTCTCACCCACAGAGAAACAATAACTTTTGAAAAGCTTTCCGACACACGGCGTTCCCATGAACTCTGAATTCGGCCTTCAGTTTTGATCAACATAAAACTGCCAGGAGCTTTGGTAAACTGATTTTTCTTTGAATTGGACAATTTTTTAATATTGGCCCTCTCCTTTTGGCACGAACAATTCTTTGCTTAACGTAAAAACTATTCTTAGAGAACAGAAGCTTCACACTTCTATTTCTAAAAAACACATCTAGAGACATAACAACATAACACCAGCCTCTAGCACACATATTATTACAATGCATTTTTATGTGATGATTTATCTCGCATTTCTTCTGTCAGAGATACTTCATGTGTAATTCTTTTTGCATAATCGTTCATTGACTTCATATGCAATACCTTTTGAATGATTACTATGCTTTAAAAAACGTACAGTACCTAAATTCCATGTATTACAAGTACGCCTATTTCGAATGCATTTATGTATTTTGGGGTGGGCTATGTTACACAATGTTACACATGCATCTAATTGCTTAGTTTTAGTAATTTTGATGGACATGAATTCGTGGAGTGGGTGTCATGTGCTTATCTAGGTTCCTGATCGATACTGTGACCTTATGCCCCTATTCGGCTATAAATCCATTTGTTTCCCTATATTGGCATAACCGTTCAAGTGCGATTTTCTGAAAAGTCATCTCTGGCCTCACACGAGCAGAGCCACAGAGCCACATTCCAGCATGACTCTCTGCTACTTCCTTTGCGACCAATTAGTGCAATGACAGAGCAGCAGTCACTATCTGATATTCCTAGATAACACTCCGAGTTCTTCAACAAGATAAAAACTTAGCAAACCTGGAAATCCCCGCTTGCTATGTTTTGATTAGTAATGGAACTCTAATGAGCAACTGATAACTATCACTTCCTAGTGACATCTTTAATTGACGTCTTATGTCCAGCAAACTTGCGTCAAACCCGGCACCTGTCAGGTATAAATATTACCAACGTTGCCTTAAGCAATGAGCGAACATGTTGCTGATGCCAGCTGCCTGCATGACCCCGTGTTGGTAAAAACTAGCACTCTGTCGCTGCAGCCTGCTATCCTGTGGTGGTGAAGCTACTGATTACCATTATCGCCGCTACAGCGCGACCTATGGTGCAGTACGCTTGAGGAGCCGTGCAGCCGTCCTCTGTGAAGACATCCAGCCCAGCTGCCCGCGGACGCTGTCACCCCTCCTTCCTCGACGCGCTGAGAGAAGCCGCTGCCTTTCTCGTGCAGAGAAATCCAGTCCCGGCGCTTCCAGTTTACCCTCGCAGGTGACTGGGATATCGAGAGAGACCCCTGAAGGAGATACCAATCCTCCATCATTCTATTCAGAGGTATGGTGTTGACTAAACCCTTAGACGAGAATTCTTGAAACAAACCTTGGCAAAACCAACTTAACTTAAGCTACTTACTTACTCCCCTTCTCACGTGTTAGGCCTAGGTCAGGCACACTGGGGTAGGCTTAGTTAGAAGCACCAGTTGAGTATGTTAGCCTAATGTATATATGACTGTATAAATGTTTTATTACTTTTAAACCATTGTATGGCTAAGAAACCATATCAATGCTTTTACAGTTCTATTTCGCTATTCTTATCTTACTGTACGTACTTTTTATAATAACAGTTATTGCAATTGTGGCAATACATTTCTCTTGTATGAGAAGAAAGACTGTTCAATAAATGTTAACCTTTATTGATACACGCCCGTCTCTCTATTCTCTACATACTGTGAAAGTAAACTGCACTAGACTGACTGAGTGAAATCTATGTCTATTGTTTCACACGACCCTAGAGATCGACTCTTGATCTGAGGAGCAAAGTTGTCATGTTGCACGGTTGTTGGAAAGCTGAATCCCTTCTTGTCTGTGCCAAGGAAGCTGATCACTTCCTATGCAGAGAAGAAAGTTTCCAGTGACCTCTGAGCTAGTTGGTAACACAACCCAATTAAGTTTAGCATAGTCAGTGGAGGCCTGGAATATAAGCAGTTCCACGTCGATACTACTGTTTATGTTATTCCAATGCGCAGGGCCTAGTGGGAAACTAGGAACTACACTACAAGTGGATAGTCCTATCTCTTCTGACCCACTACTCTAAACACTAATGTCCTTAGTAAAATGTCTAACTGTATAGGTGAGTCTATTGCAAACCTCAAAATCACCATTCATCAACCTGGAAAGAGGTTTTAGTCCAGATGTCATATTTACACAAACCCCTACAACATACAATCAGTAGAGTGGTCTTGGCGGACAGGTCACTGTGTCACAAACCACTACTAAATGTATTCTTCATCCCGTAGAAAGGTGTGAGCTGAATGGCCAGTTTGTTGTAAATGTCTACTACACTGAGCCATCCCTCTAGAGAAAGGTCTTAGTGAACAGATTCAATTATTGCAATTTTCTACTACAGTCATTCTTCACAAAGGACAGCGGTCTAAGGAAACTGGTCAGTATGTCATAAAACAGAATTATATTGTAAATGTATGTAAATGTATTGGCATTTATATAGCGCACTACTTACCCGTAGGGTCCCAAGGCGCTTCGACCGCTGCGAAACCCTTCCTGGCTTCCCTGAGAGATGGTCCCTTAATGGGTATCTCCAGGGTGAGACCAGGCATCCCCAGCGGTCTGGTGGGGCCGTTAGTGAAGATGAGGCAAGCTAATGCCCAGAGTTGCCGAGTGTGATCGCTGATCAGAGTGGGCACCGAGGCGAGAGAATTATCGAGTCCGCTGACCCTGGTCCAGAAACCATTCAGCCATCAATGTGGAGCGAAGTATCAATGAACATATTAGACTACCATACACAAACATCATCAGTGGACATGTGTCAGTGTATATGTTGGCTGCCTGATAAATAGTACACCCACTTTAAAAATTGATTATACATCACGGGCCACATGTACGTACGTTAGAAATTGTGAGTCCCTAATTGCGATTCCATGCAAATAACAACTAGGAAATTGCAATTTCAAATGTACTAAACTCTATTGAGTTTCATTTGTGATTCACAGTGGTTTGCAAATAGACCTTCCTCATTAATATTCATGAGGTAGGTCACAATTTGTGACTCATTGGGAATCGCTTACAACACAGTGAGGGTGGCCTGCTGGGGACAGCAGACCACCATGTCTGTCTTTGTGTTTAAATAAAGCAACAGTTTTTTTTAAAATGAAGCCTGTTTTTCTTAAAGGAAATTGGGATGTGTTTCAAAAGAACAATGAAATATTTCAGTTTCATTTTTTAAGAGTAGGCGGTAGTCTTTGGGACCACAGCCTGCTCTAAAAAAAAACGTTTTTGCATGCACTAACAAAGGAGAAGGGGTCCCCTGAAACCTCTTCCCGTTTACGAATGTGTTACTACCAAATTTAATTTGGTGGTAAAGAGCAAATGTTTTGCAACCACATTTCAATCGCAAGACATTTGTACATGGTACAGCAAGTCGTTATTTTAATGGAACACCTCAACATGCTTCTTTCTAAGACCGAACTGCAAAACCCAAAATGTTATTCAGTAACAAGTTACTGAATCACTATTTCGAATTTGTACATGCTATAAAGCCTTTTAGTGTTTGCAAACGGGATAATTTTGCAAAAGCCTACAAAAAGGTCTGTACATGTTGCCCCAGATGACATATGTTAGAAATGGTATCACTCATTAGTAGTACAGAAAAAATAGCAAGTTTACTTATGTAGTAGCTTAGTATACATCTTTAAGTCTCATAAAACTTTTATGACACACACAACACTGGATGATGTCATCAGTGATGTCATTAGAAATTTAATGTAAGAAGTCATCAGTGATATCATTAGTGATGTCACTCACCATGTCATGAGTGATGTAATATACAAGGTCGTAAGCAGTGCATTACGGGGCGTAAGGTGTAGTTATCTCAGGTAACTATAACTGCTGAATTTCTATGGTAATGCATGCATGTAAAATCTGAGCCTAACTATAACATCTCTGCAACCTTTGTTTTTTCAGTGAATTTCAAAGTTTTATTAATCTATTTCCTACTATAACACTCCTGTAACCAAAGTTTTTTAGTGAATGTATATATATATATATATATATATATGTGAAGAAATCCCCGCCTGTCAATGGATGACAGGCAGCAGCAGGGTGCAGACCTCGCAGCGCCACAGCAGACAGGCAAATGAAGCTCTCCAATAATCCAACTCGAGTGAGTAGCAGGTTCAAAACAGTCGCCAGTAGGTATATATAGTTAGGATTTTTTCTCTATGGGATTTTTGAAAATTCTATGTCTAATAACTTTGGCGTTTGTGGACGGAATTGGCTGAAATTTTCAGGAAAATGGAACATTTTGTTTCTGAGCAGCCCCTGACAATTTGGGGGGGGTTTCATCAAGGGGGGGCCGAGAAAAAAGGGGGGTCCCAAAACGTGTTTTTCCCATGTTAATTTCCATAGGGCGGTTGGCCTCACTTTTAGCTCGAACGGCTGAATGGATTTGCACGAAACTTGGCAAAATTGTAGGGACTGTTAGCCCGATGTGCCTTTGCTAGGTCTCAATATATGTGCTCCAGTGGATTTTGAGTAATTTAGGTTCAAAAAAAGATATATATCTGGGCGGAGCCTAACCACACATCTGATCTGATTGGCTGTCAGCACTTCATCCAAGAAGTGTTGGCAGCCATCCTGGGACCAATATACATGATAGCACCTCATTAAAAAGCATTGTAGTTAATAGAGGGTTTTAGGACTTTAGTTACATTATAAATCATTTGTTGATGGTACCATACTCGTTTTAGGAATTGTGGTGGGTTCTAAGGTGATTTTACCATGTGAAAAAACCTTCTGCTGTGATATCATGAATATTGTTTGAAAGAAAACTAATATCTCATGATTTTCCCACAGTGGTTTGGAAGGGGATCTATAAGCTAAACTGAAAGCATATTTTCTGTAAATTCACATTATCTTTCTCAGTCATGTGAAAATGAAGTCTGACATTCTCAGTAAAACATGTACATCCAACAAGGACAGAGACTGTCAGTTGATTCCTTTGTGTTCTACTGCAGCCTCCTAGAGTGTTCTAAAGAACAACTAGAGCGCTAACAGTCCTACTTATTACAAAGGTATGGCACACCTGAAGCCATCTTGATTGGAATAAAGTGGTAACTCTTAAAACATTTAATTTAAAAAGAAACAACATGAGGGGGTATATTTTGCCATAGAAAGTATGATTAGTGCTGCAGAATGAAACATTAGGGCACATTTTGAGTGACTTCTCAAATCCTTTTCTATTTCATTAAAACATTCTGACATGCAGTCTCCCAAAATGGCCACCAGAGACAAAAGAGCCCAAATGTAGCCCAAATATCACCCAGATGTAGCCCAAGTATAGCCCAATGACAGAATGTCCCAGAGTGTTCTAAAGAACAACTAGAGCGCTAACAGTCCTACTTATTACAAAGGTATGGCACACCTGAAGCCATCTTGATTGGAATAAAGTGGTAACTCTTAAAACATTTAATTTAAAAAGAAACAACATGAGGGGGTATATTTTGCCATAGAAAGTATGATTAGTGCTGCAGAATGAAAAATTAGGGCACATTTTGAGTGACTTCTCAAATCCTTTTCTATTTCATTAAAACATTCTGACATGCAGTCTTCCAAAATGGCCACCAGAGACAAAAGAACCCAAATGTAGCCCAAATATCACCCAGATGTAGCCCAAGTATAGCCCAATGACAGAATGTCCCAGAGTGTTCTAAAGAACAACTAGAGCGCTAACAGTCCTACTTATTACAAAGGTATAGCACACCTGGAGCCATCGTGATGGGAATAAAGTGGTAACTCTTAAAACATTTAATTTAAAAAGGAACAAAATGAGGGGGTATATTATGCAATAGAAGGTATTATTAGTGCTGCAGAAAGAAAAATTAGGGCACATTTTGAGTGACTTTTCAAATCCTCTTCTATTTCATTAAAAAATTCTGACATGCAGTCTCCCAAAATGGCCACCAGAGACAAAAGAGCCCAAATGTAGCCCAAATATCACCCAGATGTAGCCCAAGTATAGCCCAATGACAGAATGTCCCAGAGTGTTCTAAATAACAACTAGAGCGCTAACAGTCCTACTTATTACAAAGGTATGGCACACCTGAAGCCATCTTGATTGGAATAAAGTGGTAACTCTTAAAACATTTAATTTAAAAAGGAACAAAATGATGGGGTATATTTTGACATATGAATTATGATTAGTGCTGCAGAAAGAAAAATTAGGCACATTTTGAGTGACTTCTCAAACCCTTTTCAATTTCATTAAAAAAATTCTGACATGCAGACTGAAACATGCACTTTGAATACCAGCAGCAGACGTCCCAGGTGAGCAGTAGCTTTACTACAGTGATCTAATGTGCAACTAGAGTGCTAACATTCAGAATTTATGGCAAATGTGTGACACATCTGAATGCCTTCTTGATGGAACCAAAGTAAACAAGCATTGAAAATGCAATAGATCTCTCCCTCGTTTAAGTTAAAGCCATTCTGTTTGTAATGAGGTGGCTTTTTAGCTTTGCTTTTATTAGTGTTTTTTCAACTTTCATGTAAATAACATGCATCTGTATGCATATAAGTATATGTATGCATGCATTTATGTTTGTATTTATATAGATATACAGATGATATATGTTTATATATGTATGTATATATATATTCACAGAAAAAACCATAGGTTATAGACCATATATAGTTAGGAATTTGCATTTACAAAACCTTGAAAATTCACTGAAAAAACCATAGGTTATAGACCATATATAGTTAGGGATTAGCATTTAAAAAACCTTATTTTATTTGCACAAAACCATTGAAATTCCATATATAGTTAGTTGCACTAACTATATATCGCGGACCCGCAATCCACTGCTAATGATGCCACATATTACATCATTCATGACATGGTCAGTGACATCACGGATGACATCACTGATGACATCTCAAATGACATCACTGATGACAACACCCAGTGACTGTATGTTTCTGTAAAGTTAAAATATGTCTTACATATTGAAGAATGAGTGGATGTATAAGTGTCTGGATGAAGGATTTAGTAGGTGCATGACTGACTGTATGAGAGAATGATTAAATGTGTCTCACTGAGTGCATGGGTTAGTGATTAAAGTGTCTTAATTTGGCAATTATTATTTATGTTGTTCTGTAAACTGCTGCATGTTTAAATCAGTAGCTATATCAGAAACTATATGGGTTATTGAATGGTTGCCCAAGTATTTGTATGGGAGACTGAGTATGTGTGTGGGTGGCTGGGAGGTGTATAAATCTGTGCATAGATGTGTGAGCAGTTGATTCCCTAGGTGTATGGGTTCAAAAGTGCATGTAGAAACAGCTGTATGGACAGTTGACTGTGTGCATGGGTATATTGGTGAGTGAATGGATATCTCAGTGCTACATGTCAAAGAAAGTACATTTGTAAAACACACTCCATGTGAGAGTTGACATATATAAATAACTGAACATAAGAGCCAGTGAATGTGAGAGTGGCTGTATGAATCATTGTGAACTTGTATCAAGGATTGTATAAGAGAGTAAATATGTGTTAGTATATATTTGAATAAGTAAGGTGTGTATAACTGTATAGTTGAGGAAATGGAGATGTGAATGATTCTTTGCATGACTGACTAGGTGTGTGAGTAACTCCATGGATGTGTGACAGTCTGTGAGTGCCTGTTTACACTGAGTGTATCTAAGGTTATATTAGAGTCTGAAGATGTATTATCACATAAATGATATCATCAGTGATGTAATCAGTAATGTCAAATGAGATGTCAGTGATGTCATCAGTGATGTCATTTGAGATGTCATCAGTGATGTCATCAGTGATGTAATTTGAGATGTCATCAGTGATGTCATCAGTGATGTCACTGACCATGTCATGAATGATGTAATATGTGACATCATTAGCAGTGGATTGCGGGTCCGCGATATATAGTTAGTGCAACTAACTATATATGGAATTTCAATGGTTTTGTGCAAATAAAATAAGGTTTTTTAAATGCTAATCCCTAACTATATATGGTCTATAACCTATGGTTTTTTCAGTGAATATATATATATATATATATATATATATATATATATATATATATATATATATATATATATATATATATATATATATATATAGCCTACTGGCGGGCGCCAATAGGTAGTTATAGTTAGGACCTAGTTTCCATAGGAAATCCATAACATTCTATTTGGAGGTGATTCGTCAAGTGGTGGCCGAGATGCATTTTTCCATAGGGACCTTTAGCCAGGGCTACAGCCCGAATGGCTGAACGGAATTACACAAAATTTGGCAGAGAGGTAGAGTTCTGTTCGCACATTGTGCTTTTTGTTAAATTGTGTAAATCCGTTCAGTAGTTTCTGAGAAAATTGCAAGTTAAATCATAGTGATATCTGGAGACGGAGCTCAGCACGCATACGGAAATCTGTTCCGAGCGCGAGCTGCATGCTGATTGGCTGTGAACTCTCTGTCAACCCTCGAAACCAGGAAGTGTTGGTGGCCATCTTGTGGCTCACTAGAACCGAGTCAAAAGAAAACAGTAAAACAAAGTTAAGAAATAAGTGAAGGGGGTAGGCTAGAGACATTCTGACCCTCTAGGCTTGCTCAGGGGGTCATATATCAATGTTTAGGCTCTATTTTTTTTTAAAGAAAAATCGCAGCGTATGCGTATGGAAATACGTAGAATTACGAGGAGGAGCTGGATGCTGATTGGCTGTCAATACTCTAAACCAGGAAATGTTGGCAGCCATCTTGTTTGTCAGGAGAGCAGAGTCACAAGAAAACAGTAAAAGAAAGTTGAGAAATAAGGAAAGGGGTCAGGGTAGAAACATTCTGACCCTATAGTCTTGGTCAGGGGGTGGTACATGGATCTATAGGCTCAATTTTTTAAATAATTTTTTTTAAATAACAATGGCGGGGTACTTGTGCAGTACTTGTACACGGTGGAAAAGGTGGAAAAAAGTAGAAGTTTGTTTTATTCATTAGGTCCCGGGGGGCAAATTACGGGGGCAATTTTTCTGCATAAAGGGGGCTTGTAAGGTGCCCTGAGCTCTGGGGAACGGCACTCCTCTGGTTTTATTTTGAAGTATGCGGGGGGTTTGGGTTCTACTCCCCGCAGTCTCGGTGAGCGGCACCCCTGTTGTGGGAAGCAATCAATGACACCAGAATAGATGAAAGATGTGTTTATTATGAATGTAACAAGGGCCCACAAGGAGCCAGAAGATAAGGGTGCATTCTCAACCACCCCTCCGGTCTTTTAAAAAAAAAAATATGTTTATATGGAAATACGTAGAATTACGAGCAAGAGCTGGATGCAGTTTCCTGTCAATAAAACTGTGATAATGTTAACACCGGTCCTTGATAATATGCACCTGAATTTACTGGTCAAAAAAAGAGCAATGGGCCATATTATCAACAAAAGGCGATACATTATCGTCGCTTTTATCAGCAGGAAACTGCCGATAAAGCGGCGATAATGGGCTTGATAATATGCCCTTGTGAATAACAATAGCAGCTCAGGTTAACATCAGAACCTGGGCTGCTATGGGAATTTACAAGGGCCTATGGTTTTTTATTAATGTTAGAAGGGTGGGCTTGATAATCCGTCCTTGTAAATTCCCATAGAAGGCTATGTTCTGGTGTTAATATGGGCTTCTATGGGAAATAAGAAGGCCGTATTATCAAGCTCATTATCTTCCTTGTATCTGTAGTTTCCTGCCAATAAAATGGTGATAATTTTAACACCGGTGGTTGATGATATGCAGGTAAGTTTAATGGTAAAAAAAAGAGCAATGGGCCATATTATCAAGAAAAGGTGATACATTATCGCTGTTTTTATCGGCAGGAAACTGTTGATAAAGCGGCGATAATGGGCTTGATAATATATCCTTGTTAATTGCCCTAGAAGCTCATGTTGACACTAGAACTTGGGCTGCTATAGGAAATTACAAGGGCCTATTATCAAGCCCATTATCGGCGCTTTAGCGGCAGTTTTCTGCCGATAAAAGTGGCGATAATGTAATGCCCTTTACTGATGATATGGCACTGATGGGCATATTATCAAGGACCGGTGTTAAAATTATCGTTGTTCTATGGGCAGGAAAGTGGTGATAAAATGGTGAAAATGGTCTTGATAATCCGCCCTTGTTAATTCCCATAGAAGCCCATGTTCTGGTGTTAACATGGGCTTCTATGGGAATTAACAAGGGCGTATTATCAAGCCCAGCCACGGCCCCTGGAGGGAGTTGCGGTGGGACAGGCGGGGCGGGGGAAGGGCAGGGTGGGGGGTAATAAAGAACGGAATCTGGATGATTGTAGGCAAGTAAACAAATAAATTAATAAAACAAATTTCTGGCTATATTATCAACAACATAAGGCAATACATTATTGCCGCTTTTATCGGCAGGAGACTGCCGATAAAGCGGCGATAATTGTTTTTATAATGTGCCGTTGTGAATTGCCATAGCAGCCCATGTTAATAGTAGAACCTGGGCTGCTATGAGAATTTACAAGGGCTTATTATGAAGCCAATTATCGCCGCTTTATCGGCAGTTACTGGCGATAAAAGTGGCGGTCATGTATCGCCTTTTGTTGATAATATGCCCCTTCATTTCTATGATAGTACTGTCCTTTTTTTGTGTAGCAGTTGTACTCTCTATGCATGCGCAGCCTCGTTTCGAAGCTGACGTTTTTTTATTTTTCTCCAAGTTTAACAAACAAAGCTTTCTTTTATTTCAGGTATTAAATTTGGCGCTTTGTTTTCCCGGGTCGTGTGTGTCATCCGCTGTTGTACTTTTGTAATATATTAATAATTGTATTTTATCTACATTTATTTGGAACGTAGTGTTGAGGCGCCAAATGTTGATGAGGTACTCCGTCCACCGCCATTTTCGTAGTTTTTCACCGTTGTTATTATTATATCTGTTACTTTCATTTTATCATCCTCCTATTTCCTTTGTGATCGACGAGATTTCGAGGCAGAGACACCACAGTGTTTGTCCTTAAACTCTGATGTTATCAGACTTGGTCACACGTATACCTAAAAACTAATTTGAAGGATGTAAGTCACAGCCATTACAACGCGTGTTCGTCAACACAAAGTCATTATTAAGATTATCGCCGCTTTTATCAGGAGGAAAACTGCTGATAAAGTGATTTGATTTGATTTGATTTGATTGGCGATTTATATAAGCGCAACTTTGCCCAAAGGCGTCAAGGCGCAAAAGATGGAATATAATAGCCAGGTACTAAAATGGAAAGGAGAAAAGAAAAGTCTAAGAGTAAGCTTCAGTGAAGAGCAGGGTTTTGAGGCCCTTTCTGAAGAGCAGCAGGGAGTCCTGGCCCCTGAGTTCCAAGGGGAGCTCATTCCAGAGTCTGGGGGCAAGTGTGGAAAATGCCTTACCACCCCATCTAGCCTTGGCAACTCGAGGAATGGACAACAGATACTGACCGGAGGAGCGTAGTGTCCTGCCTGGGATATAGGGCGACACTAAAGTTCTGATGCCCTCAGCGCCAGCGCCGTGAAGGGCCTTGTGGGTGATGGTCAGGATTTTGAATTTGATTCTGGCATGCACCGGAAGCCAGTGAAGGTTTCTCCTGATCCTGGTCCCGGAGGAGCGTCTGGGGGCGTTGACAGCAAATCTTGCTACCGCGTTCTGGATAACCTGCAGGCGATGGAGAAGTTTAGCGCTCATGCCAAGGTAAAGAGCATTGCAGTAATCCAGTCGCGAGGATAGAAGAGCAACTGCGACCTGTTTCCGGGCATCAGGAGAGAGGTAAAGAGTAAGTTTTCTTAGAATTCTCAGGACCCCACAGCAGGTTGCAACAGTTCTACTTACTTGCTTATCAAAAGCAAGTGAGGTGTCAAAAATGACTCCCAGGTTACGGGCAGAAAGGGAAGGCTGGGGACAGGATCCAAGGGTCTGGGGCCACCAATCATCTGACCAAATCTCCTTTTTCCCCCCGAAGATCAAGATCTCCGTTTTCTCCCCATTCAATTTAAGATAGTTCGAGGCCATCCAGCCTGCCACAGCTTCCATACAGTTTCGGAAATTGAGGGCCGTGGTCTCAACAGAGTGGGACAAGGAGACCATAATTTGGGTGTCGTCGGCATATGAGAGTACTTCCAATCCAAAAGATCTTACCAGTCTAGCAAGTGGGGCCACGTAGATGTTAAACAATGTGGGGCTCAAAGCGGAGCCCTGTGGAACCCCACATTGCAAAGGCATGGCATTGGAAAGGAAGTCACCCAGTTTGACCCTTTGCTCCCGGTGGTTGAGGAAGGAAGTGAGGAGGCTAAGAGCAGGCCCCTTCACCCCCGTCTCACTGAGACGGGCGGCCAGAATGGTGGGGGACAGGGTGTCAAATGCTGCCGTGAGGTCGAGTAGGATCAGAAGAGTAGTCTGACCACTATCAACCTTGGCGCGGATATTATTGACCACCACTGTAAGGGCTGACTCTGTACTATGTGCCTTTCGAAAGCCATGCTGAGAAGGGTCAAGCAGGCAGGTCTTATCTAGAAAGGCACTAAGATGGTGGTTAAGATAAGCCTCCAACATCTTAGCTGGAGCAGGAAGAAGAGAAATGGGACGAAAATTCTTCAGAATCCCAGGATCCAGGGAGGCCTTTTTTAAAAGGGGCTTAACGATGGCAGTCTTCCAAGGGGCTGGGAATTCCCCGCTAGAGATGGCTCTATTCATAACTTCCATCAAAGGGGGAAGTAGAGTATCCCTGCAATTTTTAAGGATTTTAAGGGGACAGGGATCCAGAGGGGAGCCAGACTTGGTTAAGTCTAGTAATTTATCCAGTGTCTCCGTCGAGCGAGGAGGGAAGTTGGTCAAAATATCTTCGGAGGCTAAGGGCTGATCTAAAGTGGGATAGGAGACATGGGTAAGATTATGACTCTGGAGAGCAGTATAAATGTCCGAAATTTTTGTATGGAAAAAAGTGGCAATCTGATCGCAAAGTTCTTGAGAAGGTATTATGGGATCAGGGTGTTGAACTTGAGATAAGTTTTCTACCACCTTAAAGAGATCTCCAGGGCAGGAAAGAGATGATGTTAACTTAGAAAAGTACATTTGTTTTTCGGCCAACACTGCTGTTTTATAGCTCTTAAGGAGGTTTTTATGCTTGATCCGAAGATCGGCATCGAGTTGTGCTCTCCACAGCCTTTCAAGTCTCCTACACTCCTGTCTCTGAAGTCGAAGAGCTTCAGAGTGGTGATAAAGGGCTTAATAATAGGCCCTTGTGAATTCCCATAACAGCCCAAGTTAACACCAGAACCTGGGCTGATATGGGAATTTCCAAGGCCCTATTATCAATCCCATTATCGCCATTTTATCTGAATTTCTACTGCCGATAAAAGCGGCAATAATGTATCGTCTTTTGTTAATAATATGCCACTTCTTTTCGTGCCCTGCATCGCATTTTGCGATGCAGGGCGCAGGATACGAAATTCATTTTATTAATTTAATTGTTTACTTACCTGAAATCATCCACATTCCGCTGTTTATATCCCCCATCCTGCCCCTCCCCCAACCCACTTGCCTACCTCACCACGACTCCCTCCATGGGCCGCGGCGGAATCAGTTACTTGTACTCACCTTATGGAAATACATTTAAAAAAAGTATATATTATAAAATTGTCACCTGTGGAAGATAGAAAAAAACACAGTTACTAGATATATTTTACAACACAAAATAATTTGTAAAACATTTTATTTGCCTTTTTTTGCTGTTCTCGGAATATATTGAATTTCACTACAAACAGTGAGTTCAATAGTACTCATCACATAACAGCGGGCAAAAAAAAGACAATCCATAAGAATATCTTAAAAAAACCCAGTCAACATTCTCAATAACAATATCAAAAATAGAAATAAAACATATCTCAAATGTTTTTTTCTAAGAGCAATTTCTTACGTAAATATAACATCTCAAACAATCATAAAATAACAATATATTCTGATTAATTTTCTTACACTGTAAATAATGTTACTTACAAATAGATGCTGACAAAATACACAGCAAAAAGTCCTTAATGGTTTTGCACACTTTTCCTTACGACCAAATAGTATGCATCAAGTCCTTTGTTTGGAAGTTGTTCCATAGTAATCCTGAACGTCCGGCTCCCAGCCTTCTGATCCAAAACCTCCGACATCATCTACGGGTCCCCCAGGACTCATTCATCAGTCCGCCGCTGTTCAACATCTACATGGCCACCCTAACACAAGTAGCCACCATCACAACTTCAACAACATCTCCTACACAAAGGACACCCAGCTCATCCTCTTCCTCACCAAGAAGCCACATACCACCATAAGCAACATCCAAGACACAATGAAGGACGTCACTAACTACATAAAGAGCAGCACTGTAAACACAAACTGGCAGAAGATGAAGGTACTCATCCTCAGACCCACTCCATCAGCTCAGACAACTCCTGCTACCTGACTACAGTGTGAAGAGTACCAACACCTACCAACCATGTGCACAACATAGGATTCAACCTCAACTGCTGCCTCTCCATGTGTAAGCAAGTCTACACTGTGTCCTTGTACTGCCATAACACCCTCCACATGCTCTGCCACATTTACATGTGGATCGTAACCAAAAGAAGAAGAACAGTGACACAGGCCCTCATCAGCAGCAGATTACATTGTGGTAAAACACTCTACACATGAATTCTAGCCAAACACCTACAACAACTACAACAAATCCAAAATACCACTATGTGACTGATCATCAATGTCCCTGGCTGCCCCCACATCACCCACCAACTGATACACCTACACTGCCTCAATATCAACAAAGCAATCAACTTCAAGCTCCTCACCCTCACTTACAAAATACTCTACAACACCAGACTAATGTACCTTAACAGCAGTAATCCTAAAGGGAACATTTTCATCTCAAACTTTTGTCTTTAAAAATAATAGGTAAGAATTTGGCAAATCTTTGGGCAAACGTTGCTTAAAAACTAATTGAGTATCATTACACTGTATCCAACCTTTCAGACATTTTAAATAAACAATGTAATGTCCAGATGTGGTAGAAGGTCCTTCATGAAAAATAATAGCAACAGCTTTAAAGGTTCTTCCTGATATTGAACATTGACCAGCTACAAAATGTTTAATTAAAGTTTTCAATTTTGTTCCATCAGTTCTACAACATTGCAGCATTAAAATAACATACTGTCCCTATCTTTATATAAATAATGTTGATGACATTTCTGATTTACATTGGCTACACTCCATGTTTTGACTTGCTCCTCTAATTAGATTGTTAAAAGACACTGATTCACCGTCAGGTAAAGTCAAATATATGAATCTCTCAGTGTCTATGTCAGTGCTACATGTAAACGAACAATTTCGACAGTTATGATGCCATTTATAAGAAAGGCCAAAAAGGTTTTCAACATCTATACCTTCATCTTCCAGTACACCAAGCATTGGGCCATATGTATCATTGAAATTCGCATTCGCAAAGGCCGAAATTCGTAGAATTTCGGCCTTTGCGAATGCGAATTCTCAATATGGTATGTATTAAGCAAATGTGGGTCAAAATAAGGAATTGCACAATTTGCGATTCCTTATTTTGCGATTGCATTTAAGGAATCGCAATATTTGCGATTCCTTAAATGCAATGTGTGCAATGTATGATGCAAAAAAATATTGCTAATTGTACCTAAGGAATCGCAAATTACCACCAACTTCAAGTTGGTGGTAAGTTGCGAATTCCTATAAAAAAACATTTTTTTAAAACAAAAGGTGCCATGTGACGCTCATACATGCCCTTAGTGTGACTTTGTTTCCAGGCGCGACTAGGAAAAGATTCCTTCCTTCGGGTGCTCCAACGGTATGCAGCAGTTTGATTCCCGCTCCGCTTCCCGTATTTCTCCGTGGCTCGGCCGTTCCCCTACGAGTGCAATTTGGGTGCAGCCTACTCAAAAAAGAAAACGATCATGTGAGTCGCCCCTCGAACCGCGCACCGTGCCTCGGGCGCTCTGTATCCAGACACCTTTGCTATCGCATACAGAATACTTACCTGACGTTCAGTCTACTTTCCCTCGTGCAGCCCCTGTGCTGGCTGATAAGGTAAACTCCTATCCAGTCCCTGTCCTGAGGAGAACCTATACTTATCACGGTTCGAAACGCGTTGACCCCTAGCCTGTGTCAAGAAAGAAGGGTGCAGCTAGGGACTAACTAATACCACTTTTGTGGGCCCTTGCTGTCAATCTAAAAAATATTCTACCACAGGTGTTGTGAGACAGGCAGGCAAACCCATTCCAGATCCGCCTGTCCACTGGTTTTTTAGTCAAAGGACTGGTTCTTTCCACTTATAAACGGTGTTTTTTGTGTAAAGGTTGTTCATGTTGTAATTACTTTGCAATGTAATTTGTTTGAAGTGTTTTGTTGGTGTCGTCAAATCTTGAGTATTCACCTTAAATGTCTGTATATTTGTATATATTGTACATATATTTGCATGTTTTTGAACTGACTGTTTTGATAGAAAGTTCCTTTGATGTCATGTTCTTGATGAACTAATGCAAATTGATTCTAAATGACAATAAATTTGTTTGTAATATACAACCGTTGGCCACGCAGTACGTTTTGGCTGTGTGGATCTTGAATTCTCTTGCAACAATCCTGATCAGCCACTTTGTTCTGTTTATCAATTTTCAGGGGTGCAGCAGGGTGTCCTTTGGACACCCCTGCACCCTTGAAAATATTCTCAATTTGCGATTAGCTAATTGTTAATCGCACATTTCCCCTTCATTCCTATGGGCCTCTTTAATTGCGATTAGCAATTTGCTAATCGCAATTAAGGAATTTTAAGAAATCGCTAAAAAGAAGCTGATTTCTACATACATACCATTTTGCGATTTCTAAATAGCGATTCCTTAAAAATCGCTATTTAGGAATCGCACAATGGAATGTTGATACATATGGCCCATAAACAGTAAAAATTCCTGACAATCTTGCTGAATATTCTGCGTAAATTGACTAGAACCAGAACATATGTCCAAAACATTTCGAATATTGGAAACAGTTTGTATTTTTCTTTTATTACTAGTACATTTCTTATAAACCGAATTCAACAATGAACAGAATCTTTTGTCCCGATTTTCTACAATTTGCTGTTGGAAACTTTGAAGAAAAAAAACAACATTAACAACTACATTAGCATAGCAGTTGACACCAGAACTATTTTCAAACCGATAACCAACATTCTCTTCAACACTGTCCTTTGTCTTTTTGCTTGGAGGCCAAACTTCATCTTGTTTTTTTTCTTTCTCTAGAGTTTCAGAACAGATATTCTCAAATCTTCTTTTTCTACCTACCACACGCTTTTCAATCACTGGCTATTGACCGAAATTGGGTGCATATTCTCTTCTTAACCTATTATACTCTTTCACACAGTTTGTATCTGCAGAAAATTTTGTCTCATCAAAATCAATCAAGTACAATCCAGATAAAGTTCTGACTAGAGACAAAGCAACACATGTCATACCTTCTTTAAACACAGTACTTCCAATATTTACTAAAGCACAATCTACACTTAAACCTTGAGATTTATGAATGGTCACCGCATATGCCAAACAAACAGGAAACTGTTTTCTGCAGACATACAAATCTTTTACAAGCAAAAAACGAGCTGCACAATGACTAACTTGTTGTACTTCAGCAATTTCATCACATTTGACTTTCAAAATTTCAATGCCAGCTCTGTTATAATTAACAAAATCAACAATTTTACCCATTGCTCCATTTACTAAACCTTTTTGCACATTCAAATTTTGTCGCAAAATTACCCTACAATTTACACATGCATACAAATTATTTTCTAAACCAGCAGTTTTACTTATCGATTTGTCTAAAGAATCCAATTTCCTCTTCAAGTTCTCACAAATAATACTGATTCCTTCATGTTCTATTTTATCAATTGCTTCCAATTTTATAATTTCTTCATTTTCCAACTTTAACATTTCTTAATTGAATATAGAACATTCATGCAGTGTTGGAATTAAGCAGATTACAGATTTGTTTTCTGCAATTCTCATGTATATTTTCTCTGGGACAATATTTGCATTTGGAAATAAATTGGAAAGTAATCGTGTCTGTAAAGCTTGTTGGCCATGTTTGGTCTATTTTCCAATTCTTATATCTTGAAGAATAGTTCCATAATCAACATCATTTGCTTGTCGCATATTTGTAGTAAGTTCCTTATACTGAAAATATGACCAAATGTTTACCTTGCCAATACTCCCCAAATACTTTCTAGTATCTTCATGCACCAGTGTTTTAAACACTGGCTGTCCTTTTACAGGAGTAAGTTGTAGAAGATCTCCAAAAACTATGACGTGTTTTCCTCCGAATAATACGTCATACTCTGTTTTAAGAATTTGCTGCATTCTTAAATGCACAAAGGTAAGCATTACATTTGAGACCATGCTTACCCCATCAATAATGAGAAGCTTCATTTTCTTCAACACTCTTGAAACTTCATAAGAAGCTTCTCCAGATAGCTTGTGGTATTGTAATTTGTTGTCATGCTCTACTGGTAGCATTAATAAACGATGTAAAGTAATTCCTTCAATATTGTCTGCCGCCAACCTAGTTGGAGCAGTGACAACACAAGACAAATGCGAGTCAGTTCTTTTCTGTAGAAAACTTGTGATTACTTTAATTAAAAAACGTTTTTCTGTTCCAGCTTGTCCACTCACATACATACGGATAGGTTCAAATGAAGAGCAAGAGCACTCTTTCTTCTCAGGAAGAAATCCATGGTATATCTGTTCTCTCACTTGCTCATATATTTCTTTCTGCTCAAGATTTATTTGTTGTTCCAAGTTTCCTAAGTTTGTTAGATGTTCTTGACCTTGATACATTACTGTTTCCACCTCTTCCAGAGCAGTTGCTGCTTCATTTAGAACAATTAGTTCCCCCAGTGGGTCCTGACTCAACGGAGCAGAGGTTTGACTGTCTTGAGAACTGTCTCTAGCAATCTCAGCTGCAATTGTAGCTTCTTGCTCAATTTCCTCATTCAACATTTTACCATAATTAGCAAAAACAGGACATTTTAAAGTATCTTTAGTTGCATTGAAGGACTCTTCATAGCTGTCAAAATCTCCAAGTAATTCCAATTCTGAAAGCCATGGCTTGAAAAGTAGCAAAAGAGCTAAATAGTAAAATTCCTTTTTGTCAGGTGTTTTGCAACTCAGTTTACGGTGATTAATCAAATGTCCTTTTCTTTGTTTCACCAGACATCCTTCAGAACCAAGAACGGCATATATACCATTATTAATGTTTTCGGTAATATTCTGTTTAAAAATATAGTTTCGCAGCACTTCATAGAGACAAATGTTTTCAAGATGATGACTTCTATTTGGATAATATGTATCCAACATATTTGTTTTCACAATATCAGTACTTTCTGGCTCTTTTTCAGCTAAATATTCAATTTCTTGTACAGATTTAAGAACTCGGTTTCGTGTTGCAGCAAGACCTAGACTCACCTAAATGATTCTTCTAGATTTGGAGTATAGGCTTGCAGATGATAAGCGATACGAGCACTTATACGCTCCAATTTCACGATGAGATAACATCTTCAAACTGTAACTGTATAATTTCTTACTTAGACTCTTCTCATGGCAAATCTCTTCTCACATTTCCTTCAATTCTGCCTTTTCTAACTTTGTTATGTACAATGTTACATATCGAGCAACAGCAATGGAATAGTCTGCAACATATTGAATATCCATATTAGCATTCCACATGGACAAAATGACTGGGTTGTAGTCATTTATGTATTTTGACTCTTCATTTCTTCTTAAGTTATAGGTATTTTTTGGAGACTTTCTTGTGATATTATGTCGTAAAGATGACATAAAACTGTTCACTCTTCCTTTCGATATTACAGGTCGAGGAAATGCAAAACGGCATTTGCTGTAGAATTTGTCTTTAGATTTGTACTTTCGACGACAGTATTTGCCACAACGGTGGCTTTGGAATCGTAATACGTGTTGTCTTAAGTCCTTATCTTGTGAACTTTTGGGTACTTCACATGTAGTATATTCTTCAATAAAAGACAACACAGTATCATCTGAGTCGGTTCCAAATTTGGGAGCATCTTTGATCCATAATAGCATATGTATGTGAGGAGCACCTCTCGCTTGGTACTCCTTTCTCCAAAAGAAATCCAGAACCTCTCCAAGAGGAGGATTTTTTTTATTGGTGATAAAAGACATCATAGCTTCGAATCTATGATTGAAATACCTGCATACTTTAACAGGATCCAAAGAGCACAAGTCTCCAGGTGTCTTGTATTCGATATTTGGTATATTTGGATTTGCCTCTCGATGAAATTGAAGTAAATCATCCAAAGCATATTCAGCACAGCTTAGAGTAAGGAAACTATGTAGGAGTTCCTAAGTTCCTTAGCATACATTTAAGTTCTCCATGACGATGGTACCAGTACTCATTAGTACCACGCTGACATGCCATCAGATTAATCAGCTGAGCTTCCAAAACATTATCTTTCTGCTGTACTTTATCCATAAATTCCTTTGCCGAAACATTTTGCAGATGTATTCCTGTTTTTAATATGTGGTTTACTGCATAAGAAAGTCCCGACAAATCACTCTAAAACAAAAGATGAAACATATATGGAATACATTGTCGAAATCTTGCATCTTCTGCATATAATCTTGATGTCCGATATTCAGATGCAGGAATCTGCACAGGTCGTTCATCATATCGTCCTCCTTTTCCTGTAGGAAACAACTGAGGGAACCAACGAGCTTCCAAGCTTTTTTCCCATGCACTAATGGGACTTCCTTTTGCTTGTTTCATTTGAAATAACTCTATAGCATTCCCTTCATTTCTTTGAAATGCAATGGATGAACACTGTAATGTTCGTAGATTTCTTCAGTTCTGGACACATCCACTTTTTCAATTTGTCCAGATGGCAAGTCAGTATCTTCTTTTACAGTTATTTATTCTACTCCCACATACACATTTTTGTAATATTGATTATTTTTTACCAGATACAACGTTGCCTTTTTCACTTTCCTAACATCCACTAATTCTTGCCAGATTTTCTTACTCTTAGTAGGAACGCTATTAACGAGAATAACTAAAGGTTCATCCTCTACATTTTCTACACCAATAGTTTCAATATTTTTCTTTAAATCTAGAGGCAATAATACTACTCTTCCTTTTAATCCTCTTTGTAAATCAGAAGGAGGCAATTTTCCTGTCTTAGGCTCCATACGAACAATAGCCTGAAATGGATGCACAAATTGAATAAGAATAGACTCAGAGGTATTTAAATCCATCAGTTCAGAAGGAATATTTACAAACTCAAGATTATTATGCAGAGCTCTAGCAGGCATTTTGTTCTCTTCTAATTTGTTATACCAATATTTACAAATACGCTGATCAGAACCCAAATCAAAACAATTCTCTACCAACAAATAAGTTGCAAAATACTTCCACTCATTATTATTTTTCTTTTCACTTTTTAAATACAGATCAACAGTCCTGGTCTGATTTTTATAATGAATTCGTCGACAACAGATACAATAATAATTTGGCCTTTCACCTGAAATCACCTTACACTGTATAATTTATTGCTCAAAATTTTCTACACTGCACTGTCCTACATTCTCTTCCACATTTTCTTCTATTAATCTTTCACTTTCTGCACTGTCTTCCTGAAGACCAAAGTAACTAATCTCTCACTTTCTGCACTGTCTTCCTGAAGACCAAAGTAACTAATCTCAATTTCATCACAAACATTTGTTACATCTGATACAGATCCATGCAAAAGAGCACTGTTCAACTTTTTTTAAATTAGTGCTGGACTTTTCGCGTAATACAATGTTCTGACTAATTTCCTCATCTGAGTATGATGAACTGCTAACATCCTGAAATGGTGGAAAACACTTTGACATACTTTTTTAGAAACACAAGGCAGAGAATGACCTTGCAAACCAGTATTTTCTCTCACTCTGCAAGGGTCTAGTCCTTGTAACATCTTAATCTTTTGTTTAACACTTTTCTTGGTATAATTACATAAGAAATTGCTTAAAAAATCAATAGATTCTTGCTGAACACTGCAAATACTACTACAATTCCAAGTGTACACTGGAGCTTTAGGACGTCTCACTAAAACTTCATCAGCTAACACCTCTTCTGCATTTCTAGGAACAATTTTCTCTTTCTCAATAGGACAACCATTTCTAACCTCTTTAGCACGACCACTGGTGTCAACTGCATGCAACAAATCATTACTCTGAAGATAAATTTCTTCATTAAAAAAAGGCTCAGAATTTGAACTATGTTTCCATTCACCCAAAAAAAAACTCACAAAAATTACTTCTGTTAATTAATCTTCTCCACTTACTTTTGGACTTCATTAAATGGATTCGCTTATCTAGTGATCTAACTCTATTGATTACTAAAATAAAGAGTTTTCTTTTTAATTCCAAAGCTTTCTCAACTACATTTTTTATAGCTTTCTTCTTCTTATAAAATACAGTTTTTTCTTATATACCTTAATTTCTTTCATTACATTTGATACCAATCTATTATAAAACATTTTTTTCCTAATTTCCATGAATTGCTTTTTTATCCTTGTACTATACACAGTTTTGTCTGCACTTGATTTTCCATTATTCTTTTCTTTATTAGTAGTTTTTTTTCGTTGCAGATACACTAAAGACATTTTTCTGTTTCTGAACACTATTCTTAGGGGTTCATTAGGATGATGGGCGGACTTTGTCCACCCGTCATCCTAGCGGGGATTAGGACTGCCCGCCATAAGGGCTGGGGTCCCGTGGGGGCATTAGGATGTGCCCGCCACAGTGGCGGGCACATCCTGCATCTCTACCATTGTGGCGGGCGGTGCTCTCAGCACCGCCCGCCACAATGCTAGAAATGCATTTCAGCATTTTCATAAACAAAGCGGCAGGGTCCGCGCGGTACCTGCCACTTTGTTTTTGGAAATGTAGGGGGTACCACAGGTACCCCCCGTATGCAGCCCCCACCCCTCATTCACTCAGGGGGCCTGCAGGGGACCCCCAGAGTGAAGACCGCATGCCTTTTGGTGGCGGCATTCCCGCCACGGAAAGGCATGACTGACACGCCATACTAATATGTCTGGGGGTGTCTATGAGACACTGCCACCATATTAAACCTTTTTCGCCCCGGCCGCAAGGCGACCGGGCGGATAAGCGGTGGACGGTCTTTCCGTCCACCTCAGTCCCCCCTGCCATACTAACATGGCGGGGATATTCGGGAATGGATGTCGGGCGGATTGCCTCCGCCAGGCCGGCGGTGGCTACCGCCAGCCTGGCGGAGGCAATCAGCCGGACATCATAATGGGCCCCCTAGTCTTTAGTATTTTCCTCAAAAAAGTGCTCCTGCTCTTACCAGGACTTTCTTTCTGTTTGTTAAGGCATCGCTCATCATGTAAATGTTCTTGGTGAGTTCTGCTCAAATACACACTTTTCTTTCGTTGCTTTCTCTTTTGGTCCTTTGTTGGCATGATGCAGTATTTTTAGTATCGATAAACACAACCTATAATAAGAAAATATATATAACATTACAAAAAAAAAATATCAAATATTCTATTATATTACTTACAAGAACAGAGGGAGGAGTATAAGGACAAACCTCGGAGTATACAAATAAGAGGACTTACAGCAAAAGAACAAAGAGTATGAAGCAAGGAAAATGTAATAAAAAATGATAGTATAAATAGAGAGTACAATATAACGGAATATAGAAACAGCCGGGGCCCGTGGAGGGAGTTGCGATGGGGCAGGCAGGTGGGGCGGAGGAGGGGCAGGGTGAAGAGTGATAAACAAAGGAATCTGGGGGCATATTACCAACAAGTAGCGATATTTATCGCTAAATAGGTTTAGCGACAATTTTTTTATTGCTGCCTATCGCTGGATATGTTAGCAGAGAAAACATGCTATTAGCAACGTTTTTCTCCATTGTGCTAAAATATCCAGCGATAGCGGCGAAATGCGTGAATATCGTTGAGAATACAGTGATATTCACGCATTAGAGACGAAATGGTCTTAGCCATGTTATCCACCTCCCATTGGATAACATGGCTAAGAACTGGTCTGGGCAGGTGTTAGTATTTGGAGATATTCCAGCGCTACGCCTGCCTTGCTAATAGGCGATAGCGATGTTAGCGACTGCTTTCAGTCGCTAACTGATTGGGTACGCCCACTTTGCACTTCATTAGTGATAAACATCGCTGACATGGAAAGCGGGTCCCAAACTGCTCGCTATCGTCTAAAAGCTGTCGCTAACATCAGTTAGCGACAGGTTGCTAATAGGGCGATAGATTTATCGCCGCTTAGCGGCCGAAAACGGATGATAAATCCTTGGTTTTATGCCCCCTGGATCATTGCAGGTAAGTAAACAATTACATTAATAAAATGAATTTCGGGACATATTATCAACAAAAGGCAATAGATTATTGTCGTTTTTATCGGCAGGAAAATGCTGATAAAGCGACGATAATGAGCTTGATAATATGCTCTTGAGAATTCCCATACCAGCTCAGGTTAACACTAGAACTTGGGCTTCTATAGCAATTTACAAGAAGATATTATTAAGCCCATTTCGCAATTTTATCAGCAGTTTCCTGTCCATAAAACGTCGATAATTTTAACACTGGTCCTTAATAATATGCCCGTCAGTGCCATATTATCAGTAAAGGGGTACATTATCGCCGCTTTTACCGGCAGGAAACTGCTACTAATGGGGCGATAATGGTCTCGATAATATATCCTTGTGAATTTGAATAGAAGCTCAGGTTAACACCATAACCTGGGTTTCCTATGGGAATTCACAAGGATATAGGTTTATTTAATGTAATTGTTTAGTTACCTGCAATTATGCAGATTCCGTTGTTTATCACACCTCACCCTGCCCCTCCCACGCCCGTCCTGCCTGCCCCATCGCAAGTCCCTGCACGGGCCGCTGCTGAAAGACGCGGTTGCGATCTAGTCATTTACCACAGAGTTGTGGGGAATTGTTGGTGAGGCGCGCGCTCACTAACGAGTGCGCACTTCACCGAAGACGTTTCCGAGTTCAGACCCGTTTTCAGTTGCTCTTTAGACATTCGTGAAGAGAAAGTTGAAATATTTCTGTTAGACTTAAAGAACGTTGTTTGACAAGTTAGTGAGTAAGTAAACTTACCTGACATTATAGACAATATTGAATGTACTCAGTCGATGTATTTTCTCTAACTTAAAAGAAGAAACAATAAAATTTGTGTCAAGCAAGGTCTTTAGGGAAAAAAAACACATTGAGTTAGGAATAGTAGAAAGACTTTTGAATTAAGAAGGAACATTAATGAAAAACACAAGATATTGAAGGATTAACAGAATAGATAACTAGCAACTGCATAAAGAAAAGTTAGTAGAAGAACACAAGGAAATTAATAATATGAAAATTAGACAATAAACTGAGAGGCTTAGGTTAATGAATGTTACGTAATTATAGGTTAAAAGCATTGAGAAAAATAAAGAACCGTAAGCTACAAGGTTACAGATAAATACTAGAGGAGAGGCTAGTTCGAAATTGGAAGGGGTAGGTAATTAGTAGGGTTAGACTAAGTTATAGATGAGGAATAGAGATAGAGTAAAAAAATGAAGTATTTAAAAAGTAGTGTAATAATGCTGTCTAAATATACACAGATACACAGTGTTGTTCAGGACAATGAATCGTATGTTTTCCATTATAGTAAAACACATTTACTGTTTTGGAAAGGGTAAGTTGAATAGACATATTCTACATTTTTTAGTAGTGTATTTTACTATAACAGCCTGCGTCTTTTCCTATAGTCATAAGGAGTGACTGCTTTCAACATTTAAGAAAAGCTAAGAACAGGATATCCTTAAAAGTAATTATAGTTGTATAATTTTGCAAAGGACTAAAACTCTACTAATGGAATGTTATTAGATAACGGTATTTATGTAGTATTTTTTGTAGGCCAAAATAGGTGAAAACTGTAGTTTTGTATTATATATTACGAAAAGTGATACAATTATCTGTTTATATTTTTATACAAGGAGCAAGAACATAAAGGAAAAATTATGGAAAGAGAACAGCCTCATACTCAGGAGATTTTGGATACTACCTTGAGTGTAATTGAAGAACTAATCGTATCTGTCACAGGCAATGAGAATGAAAAGGGGAAATAAGTGCTGCAGACATGAATTGTAATTTTGAACACAAAAGCTTTGATGCAGATTTTGTTGAAGTTTTAAATTATGTTGACATTTTAGAACACATTAAATCAGAACCTGCTGACGAGGAAATTGATCTGAATGACATATCTGATGAAGTTGCATTGGAATGTCTGTTAAATTATGAGATGTTACAAGAATAAATTTATTGTTGAAAAATAATAAAGGTTTGAGCACTTTCTACTAATTTATTTATTGTACTAAAAGTGAAGCAGTTATGTATTCAGTCATATTTTCTTCAAATGTTTGTATTGATAAAAAAATATGCAAAGTGGGTTTGAGGGTATCGATTTCTTTAAAATCCGTATGGAGTATACATGCTGTCTTGTATGCAGGTACAAACTTGTGTTTTATGCCTTCAATTCCCCAGTCTATATCCTTAGACTTCCACCAAACGCCCTGCCACTGCTATTTTAGTATTGTAGTGAGCCACTCAGCAGTATGTTCTTTTTAATTGTATGGTGGTAAAACTGAAGCTGTAATAAATTTAGTGACAAACTTTCTTTGCAGAAGTGCAATGTTCCAGTCAGTATCTAGATAGTCATGGATTAAAAAAGGACTTAGTGCATAGGCTGTTTCAAACCTCTATGGACTGTGGATGCACTGTTCTATGCACCAGCAAACTTATGTTTTATATGTTCAATTCCTCAATGTGTATCCTAATACTTCCAGCAAACATTCTCACACTACTGTTTCAATATTGTAGTGAGCCATTCAGCAGTATGTGTTTATCTGTGTACTGTGGTACAACTGAGGCTGTTATAAATTAAATCACATTCTTTCCTTGCAGTCTTATAATCATCCAGGCACTATCTAAGTACTCATGCATTAAAATAGGCCTTAGGGCATAGACTGTTTCAAAATCCTTACAGACGAAGTATGCAGTCTTCTATGTACTTGCAAATTTGTGTTTTATACGTTCAATTTACTAGTTTGTATCGTTACACTTCCAGCAAAACACTCTGTCACTGTTGTTTTAGTTTTGTAGTGACTCATTCATTGGTATGTAGTAATCCTATCACTACATTAAAACACTAATGGGCACATATACAATAACTGGCATATCCCCAGGAATATGTGAGTTATTGTGCTCTGTGACACCATCACCATGGATGCACCGTATTTACAATGCAGTGTACCATGGGATAAAAATAGCACATATATGTAATGTATCTGTGCTGTAAAGGTGGTGCATTGTTTGAGTTATGTTGGAAGTGCAACGTATCTCCAGCAATGGTCTGGGGGCCCTATGCTCAGTCTCCTGTGTCAATCCTTACACCTGCTTCAAGGTAGTGCAGGGTTTTGACACAGCATGAGCCCAAAAGTGACAAAGTGAAATCTTGTAGATTGTAGTCAGCCACTTTTAAGAGGTGTTTCTGCACAGCAACGCCCCCCATGTAGGAATGTGCCCTTCTAGTACAGGGATTTACAATGTGACGTACGTCCCAGATACGTCACATTCTAAATAGCACATGTCGTGGTGCATCATTTGCACCACTGCTTCTTCAGAAAAGTGATGCAACGGTTTTGTAAAAGAGGCACAAGGGTGTTGTAAATCTGCCTCTAACAAGCACTTACAAATTCACTGAGGCAGTTTCACTAGCACTGCATTCTTTTTGAATTTACTTTTTTTATTATGTTATATTAAATTATGAAATGTAACTTAAAAAATAAAATAAATATAAGTATTTATAATAAAAATGTAGGAAATTACCATAAGAAGAAAGAAATATAATAATTAGTATATCTCAAAATGATCATTTACAAAACCTTTGAAATTCACTGAAAAACCATAGGTTTCACACACGTTATAGTTAGGAATTAGCATTTAAAAAACCTTAGAAATTCCCTAAAAAAACCATAGGTTTCATCCATGTTATAGTTAGCTGGACATTTCTCTCATACAAAACCATTGAAATTCCACCGTTATAGTTAGTTCAGCTAACTATAACTCGCGCGCCCGTAATGCACTGCTGATGACGTCACATATTACATCACTCATCACATGGTCAGTGACATCACTGATGACATCACTGATGACATCTCAAATGACATCACTGATGACAATCACTGATGATATCTCAAATGACATCATTGATGACATCACTGATGACATCATCCATGTGAAAGAGTGGCAGACCTCCTCTCATCCTAATATAACCTATAATACACACATTCAAAAATAGATACTAATATTTTCAATAAAATGGAGATACCAATACCAGTTACAACAACCTATTCAGTAATTCCAACATCTACATACACATCCACTCATCCACCAACAGTTCTATATAGTCACTTAAACATGTACTCACTCATCATATGTATTCATACATCTATACATCCTGTTACACACTGATACTCATCCATACAGTTAATCACACACATACTCACACATGCAAATAAACTATCAAACATCCATTTGTTTGCATATACAGCTATACACACACCACTACACTTAGTGTTACAGAAACGTACACATACTTACTCTCTTAAACAATCAGTTATAGAAACACATACTTATTTATACATGATGTTTTTCAATCTGTCACTGTCATATATCCTTACTTATATGCATCAATACTCATGTATACTAGTTTAAAACATATGTACTTTCTCATACAGACACTTTTGAGGCAGCCATTCAGTTAGTAACATACCCATACAGACATTCATCCACCTTTACAGTCCTGCACACATGCTCTCTTCAAAACATATACAAACAACGAGTCAGTCATTCATGCATCTGTGCCCTAAGTAATACCCTCCACCAAACCATACAGACACTCATTCTGATACTCAAAAAACCAACTAGTAACCCATATAGACACTCGTGTAGCTACTCACCGACACATGCAGCCACTTATACTGAAAGTGAGACACTGATACAGATATTTACATATTTAAATATTACTCACTAAAACATGTATTCACTAAGATGCACTTAATAAATCAGTTATAAAATGAAATTTACCAAAAAAACATCCATTTAGATACTTATTTACCCATTTATTCTTCCATCGACCTTTAGATATACATATATAAAAATATTTATTTTTCAGAAAGACACACATTCACTGGATGATGTCATCAATGATGTCATTTGAGATGTCATCAGTGATGTCATTTGAGATGTCATCAGTGATGTCACTGACCATGTGATGAGTGATGTAATATGTGACGTCATCAGCAGTGCATTGCGGGCGCGTGACTTATAGTTAGCTGAGCTAACTATAACGGTGGAATCTCAATGGTTTTGTATGAGGGAAATGACCAGTTAACTATAACATGGGTGAAACCTATGGTTTTTTCAGTGAATTTCTAAGGTTTTTTAAATGCTAATTCCTAACTATAACGTGTGTGAAACCTATGGTTTTTTCAGTGAACATATATATGCACACAGAAACCGGCTGGGAACTGGTAAGGAGGCACTCACTCAGGCAATATTCGGTTTTAGACCAACTGCTTTATTTTCAGCATACTCGTCTTAACCCAACGCGTTTCGCCTTCAGCCGAAGGCTTGATCACGGGTGTTGAGCTCTAACACGAGCCTACTTTTATTTTTAGTGCACAGTGAAAAAAACCTGATAGTGAAATGCAATTGCATTGTGGGTAACGTAGTTTTTCACGTGAAAAGTGTTAAAGTGCTCAATGTACAATAAAATTACATGGAAGCAATTATTTGGATTTTCATGGACAGTTAGAGCAATGTTTTTCAATGTTCATGTTTTTAAAGTCTTTGGTGACTGGCATTCTCAGCTGTAAATGTGTCGCAATACATACTCTCTGGTGAGTGATTTCCACAGTGATCAGGGAATTATTCAATTTTTGTGTTACCTCTGTGTTTTGCCATTGCTTGTCTCAGGTGAATTTCAATTAGTAATTGGGGAAATACAAACTCTCTGGTGTGTGAATCTTACAAGATTGTTACATTTTATTGCCAGTATAATGCAGTTTCGTATCTCTGTCAAACTTTAGTTTGAGGTTGATTACAGGTGGACATGTAATTCTTCAGTTTGATTAAGACCTCGTGGCTCGAGGGTCCCGAAGCCAATGATATGTTTTGATTCCTTTTGTCTCAATGCTTTTCTACGGTTCCCTCCTCTTTCCGAGTTCGCTTGCTGATCAATTGCACAGTACTTGAGGGTTTCCCAGTTGTAATCGTGGTACTGTGTCATATGCTTAGCAATTGCATTGGATTGATCTTGATGGGTAACAGCTCTTGTATGTGCAAGGATTTATGCAGAGGAAGCACAACGCCAACTTATGGATAAAAACTGCTATGAGCTATTGAAACAAGATCCAACTGCAGAATTACAAGAAGAAATCAACAATCTGCTAAAGAATTGGACTGCTGCTGGCCTCATAAGCGATGATGAACAAAAATACATGACAAACAAATTTCCAACCTTACCCACATTCTATTGCCTACCAAAAATTCACCAAAATAGCCAAAAACCACCGGGCAGGCCAATAGTATCCGCTATCAATTCATTGCTTGAAGGAATGTCAAATTATATCGACCAATTCCAAGCTCCTCTAGTCAGAGAGTTACCATAATTTATAAAGGATACAACTGACCTCTTGAAACGACTAGAAAAAGTTGTTTGGAAACCTTCTTTCAAACTCATCACCATGGATGTAATATCATTGTATACAAACATCAAGCACAACATTGGCATGAATGCATGTAGATACTATCTGGGCAAAAGAAACATAAGATACAGGGAACACAACGAAATGTTGAACCACATGATTTTCTTGTGCCTACACAACAATTACTTCCTATTCAATAAAAACATCTTCAAACAAATACGGGGTTGTGCCATGGGCTTCTCCTTTTCACCTAATTATGCCAATCTCACCATGGGTTGGTATGAACAAAATGAGGCCTGGAAAACAGAAAACTACGCGTGGAAAAAGAAGACGATACTAGCCATTTCTCTGTTGAAATGGCTTTGTGATGTAAACTATCAGCAGCAGCAAATATTGGAAGTAGCCTCTGTAGTCTTGCTGATAATACTTCCAAAGGTTTGTTTTAACATGGACTTAGGGAGATATCTCTTTATCTTTGCATCAGTGGTGCTGGCATCAATTTTTAGGTGGAATCTTCGGGGGACGGTGTGGAACTGGCTTAAATCCTTTCTAGCCGGCCGTCGGCAAACGATCTGGGCGCCCCCACACTCCGCCATTATGGCACCTCTGGAAGTAGGGGTCCCTCAGGGGTCTATTCTTAGCCCCCTGCTTTTTAACATCTTTCTGGCCCCCCTTTCAGAGGTGGCGGAGTCCTTCGGCGCTCAGATCGTGTCCTACGCTGACGACACCCAACTCTTGTTCACATATGACAAGAATGAGGTGTTTGACGGGACTCGCATCAGAAGCTGCTTAGAGGCAGTCTTTGGTTGGGTTAGAGGACACGGCTTAAAATGCAACTCCGACAAGTCGGAGCTGCTTTTTTTTGGCTGCGCCACTGAACCAAATTGGAAAAGCTGGTGGCCACAAGACCTGTTTCCCCCTGCTAATGCTAGTGTCAAGGCAAAAAATCTAGGAATCATTGTCGACAATGATTTAACTTTTGGGCCTCAAATATCCTGCCTCTCGGGGAAATGTTTCGGCATCCTTCGGATGCTCAGAAAATTTCTCCCCTTGATCTCAATCAATCATCGAAGGGTCATTGTTCAAGCACTTGTTGGATCTAGATTAGACTATGCAAATGCTCTTTACCTAGGTCTCCCCTAATACCTTGTGAGGAGACTTCAAGTAGTCCAAAACTCAGCTGCCCGGGCTATCTACGGGCTCCCCAGACGCGCTAGTGCCTCAGACTTGTTAGAAGAACTGCACTGGCTTCCTATAGCCAAGAGGGTCCTTTTCAAAAGTCTGACGCTGACTTTCAAAGCCCTTCATGACATTGGCCCCAGCTACATCAGGAAACGTCTTGTTTTTTACAAGCCTAACAGAGCCTTACGGTCCGCCTCTTTGTCTAAAATGGTTGTTCCAACCATTAAACGCGCCAGACAAGGCGGCCGCTCTTTTCATCACTTGGCTCCTCATGCCTGGAATGAGCTTCCCCTTTCTCTTAGACAGATCCCCAGCCTTATGTCTTTCAGAAAGGCTTTAAAAACCTGGCTCTTCACCAGATAGGCCCCCCGCCTTTCCTTACGGTTTGCAGTTATGTTGCCACCCCCGAAGGACTACTTCGCCAAAGCGCCGGGACACTCCTTCTGGAGTAGCTGTTGCGCTATAGAAGAATCTGATAACATAACATAACATTAGATCACTGAAGTCATAGGTATTGTAAAAAGAAGTTGCAGCTTCACGCAATAAGCAATTGTGGCAAATGTTTTCAGCAGGAGAGTAGTAAGGGCATAGTGTGTTGCTGATAATGCATTTTGGAGTGCACTGTCACAAATAAATTACTTAAGCATTATGTGGTAGTGCACTGTCAGTTACAGACAACACATTTTCGATTGAAATTGCCACTAAACTTGCACAGACATACAGTTCTATTGTTAAAATTACATAGCACACAAATGATAACATGTGGAAATTGGATTTCAGGTAATATTTAAATTTGTGCATCACCAAGAAATGTACTTAATTTTTGAGTTCCAAACTACTGATACATTTTGAAATATTTGTACAGTTCATTTACAGGAACTTACATTTTGTGTTACACAACATTAAATCCGAAAGCAAATCCTTTCAAACTCATTGTAATGAGCAAGATTGTCACATAGCCCACTATATAAACTTCTCTCACTTTGCAGTCAGAAAAGAAAAGAAAAGAAACCACAGATCGCCATGTTAAAAGAATAAGCAGAAATTTGCCAGAAAGCATAGGCTGACATTTGACTTGTATTTGAAGCACAGCATATTAGACAAGATTACTGCAAGATGTAAAGGCATCTTTATTAAATACTTTTTCACAATCAGAAGACCGTGACTTTCATTACCCACAGTTTGGGAAATGCTTCCTGGTGGCTGTGGAACTTTTTCCTAGCTCAATGTTTGCAGTTCACAGTAGGAGAGAACCACTACCAATTTCAAGCCCTGCCTTTTGTATTGGTGGCTTCTCCCAGTGATTTTACAAAGATATAGGCACCAGTTGTAGCATACTTACAGTTGCAAGAAATATTTATTTTCTGTTATCTTGATGACTGGTTATTTCTAAATTGGCTTCAGCAAAAGGTATGCTGTACTAGGATAACTATATTCCCAGCTTTCAGGAACAAGCAGTGTTTTATCAAACTAAATTTTCTTTACCATTTTTTGTATTTTTTTAAAAACACAGTGCGTTTTCCTTATTTTTGTGGTTTCAACCTGCTTGCAGTTTGTGGTGTAAACAGGTATGAAACTCACTTGTGAGCCCGCAAAGCTATACATATCTGAAAATAAGATAAAACTCAGTTTGTATAGATCCCACACATTTTTCACAAAGAAGCTAATCCTTGAAATAAAAAATAATGAAAATTGCAATTGGTGATAACGTTTTCGTCTGTAATTTTTTTGACACAATGCTCAAATTTTGGAAAGTGTTGAAGACTCGCTTATTTGAAAAACACTTGTAACAAAGAATTAACTTCAACACTCAGCTTCCTCTCAAATTACTCATTGACTTTAAGCTTGCCTTTGACCATGTACAGCCCTCCACTGACTTTTAGCTAGGTTCACGTAATATAAATACCATATACATATGTACATAGATATAAACGTACATGCATACATACATACATACAAACATACATATGTGCCCAGTGTCCTGTTAAAGATTTGGGCAGCACCAGGCAATAAATATTTGGAGGCCTCTGGGCGGCACAAAAACAGTTGAAATATTTCTTACCCGGGACAAAAAGAATTCTTAACATTACATGGGGTAGAGAGAGAGGGTCAAAGGTTGGGATAGGCAGATAGGTAGAGAAATTTAGATAGAGAAATAGAACACATAGAGGACAAAGAGCGAAAATTTACTTTCCCAATGGGCCCAATGGAGGGTGGGGCCCTGGACATTTGACCATTTTGCCCATGCCTTAAATCATCTCTGTCTAACTTGCCACATCACAAGTCATTCGAACCGTGTGCATCTGCAAACAAAACAGACATAAACGTAAAATTACTCAACTCCATTTATTCAAAAGGTTTCAAAACAAACAAACAGCATTCACCAAGACACTTATGAAGGAAGATGGAAAAAAGTAGAACACTACAAAAGACTCAAACCAAAGACATAATTTATAGCTAATGTAAATGTAAACATGTAAATATACATTAAAAATAACAAATGAAAAATAAATGCATACAATTACGAATAAAATAATTTAAATAATTATACATCAATTACATCTTTAATTTACAAGAAAAATTAATTAACAAGAACATTATATTAATTATAACATACAATATCATAATTATTATAATCGATACAGCACCCTAATGATGAATACATAGAAGAAAATATATTTTTTATAAATGAAAGGAAGAAGGAATCAAAGAAACGGAAATAGAAGGAAACAGGAAAAATGAGAAAAGAAAATGAAAGGACAGGAAAGATATCTTAATCAAGTAACACTCTACAGATATAGCAAATAATCACAATAGTAACAAAAATGTGTATTGTTAACATGCAATATGGCTTGAGTAATTTATAAACATTAATCATTAATATAGAAAGAAAGACATATAGTCTGAGGAGATAAAGGGAACCCTTAAAGAATCTACATCAAATAAGTAGTAACAAGAGACCTTAAACAGTTATGTTTGATTGGTAATGAAGCTGCGTGAAGATGGTACATATCCAGTCTATGATTGTGACACATTAAATTCCACCATTGTTCCATTGGCATATCTTCCTTTGTTTTAAAATTGAATGCAATTACCTGTAGACCCACAGTAATGAGCAAATCAATTAATTTTCCAAGAAGGTGATCATGAGACCCTTTATTATTTAAGCCTTCCATAAGCAATTTGTTGAAGGAAAATGTTGAAACAAAATTTGTAATATCACATATTTTAAACCATACTTATTTCTAAAACTGTAGTACTCTAGGACAAAGAAAATAGAAGTGCATATATGAACCATCTGCACAATTACTGACATGCCTGTTGGCCTGCAAGCATACATTTCGAAATTGTTTCTGGGGTGTAATATAATCTATTATAGAAGAAAACTAAAGTTTGTGTTAAAGAGGCCGACCGAGCAGTAGAATGTAATTTACCCATATTTCATCCCATAAAACCAAGGGCCAATTAGGTGGGGAATCAAGTCATTTATAGATAGTAGAGACTTTACTTTAAAGTTTGTGTCCTATTGAAGTATCACTGGTGTTAACTATATCCAAGGGAGATTGCGAAAGATTTGATTGTAATGAAGAGATTTTTTCAAGTAAAATATTATATTTGCTAAGATGTGAGGTTGGCAGGGTAAATTTAGAGGAATAGAGAAGGAAGGTAAACTATTTTTATGAAGTAACTGAGAAATCATATTTATCCTTTTTATCTGCTCAATAGTTCTCTGAATCACAAGGCCATTCTGTGTAATATCTTTGCTGTACCATATAGGGGTAGAAATAAATTGATGAGACGAGAGAGCTTTAGACCTCATGAATAGGTTAAGCAAGTGTGAAATAACAGGAGGTAACCAAGACTTTGGAGAGGATTACATAAATAAGATATGTGAGTATGTGAACTGATGTATGAATGCAGATTATAAATCCAACAATAATTTCTGTGCAACAGGGATGCCAGAAATGAAGCATTCTTTGTTTGTTTAATACCAAATTCCTCATGGTAAGGTATAAAGTCAGGAAAGTTGACACCACCAGTCAACTTTGAGAGCTTTAGCTGTGCAAGAGGGATGCCTGATTGATTGCCGTTCTATAACATTTTTTAACTGTGTTGTCAATATGTCAGCAAGCCTTATTTGTGTTCTTAGTTGAGAACATCATAAGGAAATGATTTATGAGAGAACGAAACATCATTTTAACTGTATTCAATCTACCCCACCACAAAAGATACAAAAAAAGGACCATTGTTGTATATGATCATTTATTTTGTCTTCAATAAAATATTATTATTATTCTTAAGAGTATCTTGGAGTGTATTAAGCCCAGACTTTATTTTGGAAGAATCCCACATCAACCCAAATGCTCATAGTGAGCCTTTCCAAGATATTTTTTAAGGGGCAAAACCTCTGACTTATTAACATTCAGTTAATATTCCGAGACTTAAGAGGAGGTTTGTAATTCTTAAAACAAAGGCTGGGAGGGATGGTCTGGGGACGAGAGGGACATCTGCTTAAGTGGTGAATTTAATAAGTTGATTTTTAAACTGAAAGCCAGATTAAGATGGGGAAGACTCAACTAAAGGGTCCAAGGCTAAATTGTAGAGAAGAGGAAAAACAAGATAATTGTGTACCATTAACATATACTGCTGGTTGGGAGGAGGAATACAAAAGGAACACTAGGTCTATGAATTTAGGCCTGATGCCATTGTAACACTTTTTTTAAGAATCACCAATTAACCCTATCCAATGCTTTTTCAGAATATAGAGATAATATTGTTGAAGAATGGTGTAATTTATTTGCTTTATTAATGATATTAAGGAAAGTGCGAGAATTGTCAGAAACATTACGTCCTTTCACAACACCTGTTTATTTGGAACCGATAATATTAGGTAAGAGTTTTTCTAAGCAGAGAGCCAGGGCCGTAGCAAAACTTTTATAGTCCATATTTATGAGAGAGATTGGGCTGTAATCTCTCTCATAAAGCAGAGCCTCACTCAGGAGCAGCTATCTTATTTGGCGCCTAGAACACACAGCCCCAAACGCTCGATATTTTGTCCAAACACCGGCTGCACAGAAACAGCATCCTAATCATTAACATACAACAGTATTTGCCATATGTTACAGCTGCCACCGCAAACTGTTGGCTGCAGTCGAGTGCTTCAAAGATGCACGCTTTCAAAATACAGACTACTGGATTTACTAAAATTTCACGCAATGCAACACAACACAGCAAGAGAACTTACTGTGCTGTTCTGCGTTGCGTGAAAGGGAGAGAGCAGAAATGTGCCATATTGACAAATATATGGTGCACTTCTGCACTCTCCTTGCACTTGTGCGCGTGTGGCAGGTCAGTTGCAATGTATGCACATGCGAGCCATGATGCAAGGGAGTCTGCATTGTGGTCAGAATAGTTTTTGTGCAGGAGGGGAAACCTTACTGCACAAAAAATATTGTTAGAGGCGTATTCCGCTTTGTAAGTGTGCTGCAGAATACAGCACACATGCAAAGAGAAAGTAACACGGATAGATAAAGATATTTCTCCTCATTACGTCCGCCTTGGGTGATGGTAATATTTTGGCATCAGGCCTGGACTGGCCGTAGTGGGCACCAGGCAATCCCCCAGTGCACTGCAAGGGTGGGGGCCGGTTTTGCGTTTTTGTTACAGGGCCGTTTTTGCAACAAAATCGGATGAAAACCGGCACTAGCAAAGCGCTCGGCGGCACACCCAAGCCTGGGGGGAGGGGAGGGCGGGGGCCGGCCGAGCACTTTGCCAGGGCCGGTTTTGGTTCCCAGTCCGGCCCTGTTTGGCATAAACCCAAATTTACAAACTTTAGTAAATCTGGGTTGGGATCAAAGTCCAAGGGTGGAAGTACGGTAATGACAATGCTCCACCCATGGAACGCCTCCATGGCACAAGATAACGCAAGGCAGTGCTATGCGCTACATTGCCTGACTTTTTTTACTAAACCACACTAAATCTCGGCATACATTTGGCTGCGGCAAAAAAGGTGACACAACCCAGGTGAAAAATGTAAATAAATCTGAGACCGAAAACACTGCAAAACACACATTTTTATGTAAAATTCGAAATGAAGCTCCTTTCAAGTATGAGAATGGAAAGATGTGTCTTGGTTTGTACAGGAAACCCCTGTAGCAAAAATAACGTGCCATGTAGCTACCCCGGTAAGCGACCTGACTCAGGATGTGTTTCCAATGGAGTGAAGGTGAGGGCGGTGTAGCAGGGAGGGTGTGTTATTTTCCTTGACTGATGGATTAAAATCTGAGCAGAGAGAATATATTTTTTAAAAATACTACAGGATTGACATCCAAAAGCATTCTTAGAACGTACATGTATTTGCATTTCCTTTACGGTTCAAAACGTAGCTATGTCCCTTCCTGAAACACAGGGGCTTCATTGTTAATGACTGCCGTAATGCTTTTGAAGCCAAGTTAGTCAGACTTCCAGCTCCAAGTCCTGACTGCGCGCGCGACGCGTGCCTCCACGCTTTGGTGAACGCAGTCGCGCTTAATGTGCAGTGCTTTCCTAAGGGGATTTTCAGCAAACGCTGCCATCTCGAAGCAGTTTCCTTCACAATTCCAATTTTATTTTCACATTATTGGCTCTGTTTCCACAGAGCTGAGTTTCAGAGAGCCTACAACAGATTTTTTTTTACAATCACTACAAATCTTAAAGTTTTTACTTTTTAAGTACATTGGGGCAGGCACGCATTTAGCGTGTGCCCAGACCATAATATTTACAGGCACGTGAGCACCTGCGCGCACAGAATAACACACACATGCATGACTGCAAAATAATCAGTAGCCATACAGAGGTTTGTGCAACAGTCTGTGGCGTAAGGAAACATGAGTGGGAACCCTCTGCAAAGTACATAAAGGGAGCCCCCCCTCCGACTCAATCAGGAGCTCTCAGGCCAGGGTACTGTGCAGAGGGGACTCCCAGCACCCCCCCTTCTGAAGCCTTTGGTACGCCACGGTAGCAGTATGCAAAAAGAATTGTGGATTGCCGTCAGGTTTCATGGGGGCGTTCTGTCGCATGGTGGGCGTTCCCTCACAGGAAAGCCCCGTAAAACTGACGCAGTGAAATCTACAAGATTTCACTGAGTCAGTTTTACAACGCTGCTGCATCAAATCCTTAAGCCTGCTTGAAGCAGGCGTAAGGAGTGATTCACCACGTTTAGCATGGGCGGCCCCTGTGCCTTGCAGGAGTTGCATTGCGCTTGCGCTGCCCGTATGCCACAAGATGCGTCACGCATCTGCCTTTCCTTGCACCATTGTGCGCCGCATTGTAAATGTGGCGCATCTGTGGTGGAGCAAGGAGGGGATTGCGTGACTCATCTGTTCTGCCGCATCCCTGCTGATTTGCAGAGATGCTCCAGAACTTGTAAATATGCCCCAAGGTGTATATGGTGCCGTGCAGCGATGAGAGCACAGAGTGGTGTGCACACCTGGGGAGGCCAAAGTGATGTACACCTATGAAGCACCACAGATGCACCTCAGGGGTCCAATCGGTGATTTGCCCTATAGTACCATTGGAGGATGAGATTCAAGGGCGAACTGGTGCTGGGCATTGGGAGTCCTGGGTTTTGGGAATGAAGTGAGCACAAGGTGGCGTACATCAAGGGGTACAGGGTGATGTACAGTGGGACTTTTCGAAAGTTAAACTCCAAGAATGAAAAGCCATGGTAAGTACAATACAGGAGCTGGCTGAAGAACTAACACTTGACTTTGGTCACTTAGCAGCTACGAAAGTTGATGAATTAAAAACACACCTCTCTGCATTACGCTGACAATGTTACTGCTTTTGTTTTTCTGTTTAAAGTCTTTTATGTCTTTTTGCTATTCAACATTCTAAGCACAAAAGTGTGTTTTAAGTAACAATTTCTCTACTCTGTTAAGAATGCCTGATGAGTTGAGAAAATGATAATAGGAAACAGCTCTCCTCCACACTCCTGAAAATCGCAGCACGTACTCTGGGCCTCTCGTCTTGATATGGGCATCACCTTACCAACATGTTCACTGCAATCTTCTCTAGTGCCTTTGAAGGCTGTCTTGCATGCTATGCTGAGTCTTATAAATGTTTCACAAGAATATGATCACATTAACTTGATAGTGAGAGAATTACATGGGCTATCCCTAAATGCTAGATTTAAATTCCTGATCAGGCGTCTGGCAGAAATATTGCTTTCGCTAAGAATCTTTTATGTTTGAATATATATTTTTCTGTTTCCTGACATTAAAAAGTGTGATTTTGTACAAGAGAAAGCTTCCTCTTTTTGTAGAGTGCCATTTCTGTGGCAGGAAAAAGCACAGATAGACTCTCAAAATGTGTTTATTATTGGCCTTCCAGATTCTCATTCGTCCGTCGTAAAAACGTCATTGATGACTTATAACGACAAGTCAAAAATTAGGCTGCCCGGTCGTTAAGATGACCAAAAAAGGCACAAAGAATCCCCCTTCGGAAGAGCTGAGGGAGTTGTACAGGGGACTTCTCATACCTCTTCTCCAAAGACAAAGTTGAACACATCTGAGCACCTTTCAGCAGAGTGGGTGAGTAAATAAAAGAGGAGAGGAGTCTGACACTTCACGCTCAGAACACTCAAGGGAGTATTCTACTATATAACATATTTGACCTACAGTGAATTTGTCATCAGACACAGCATCTTCACAGAGGGTTTCTTCTGCACCCTCCTCTCTATCCCCTGATGCTACTAAACCATTCCCTCTGCCCAGTGCTTAATTTGTAAAAAAGATAAGTGTGGGGTCCCTCGTCAGGAGGCCACTGCAACTTACGCCACCTATTGCTTCTTCCAGGGCAACCAATGACAGTACTAACATATCTACTAACCAACACACTCCTACAAGTGTGACAGACTATTCCAGGCCCCCAAAGCTATACGAATGCCCCGGGCGACAGATATTTGTCATTTTTAATGTATATTGAATGAATAAACAACTGTTGATGTCCTCATCTCGAAATTAGTTAGACAGCACCACCATATGGCAGACTGTCATAAGTGCCAGTGTTGACAATCAAGTGCAGGTGCTGAGCACCGGAAACCACTGGCTCAAATTAAGCACTAAATGGTTGATTGGGGGCGCACAACAGTTTTCAAACTGTTAGTTCAGGAAGATTCTCGTTTGTTACTTGAAGGTTGGGTGCTACATGCAGGTGGCACGTCCGTCCTACGTGCGTTTAAAGATACAAATAATTATTGTGTTCCCATGTGCCTTGGGAACATCCCTGCCATCTGTGCACACCGTAGGTGCTTAAAAAAAGCTTCCAATCGTTGGATTGTTGAAGTGTTTTTAATTCTTTTAATTCTTTGTCGTCATTATTTTCATGACATTATATTTCCTGGTTTCACATACATCGTACAATTTTGAAATTGCTCCAATGCATTTCGGGTGGTGTACCCTTCGTCTGGGAGCTTCTGAAAACAACAGTAAAACATAGCGGAGTATAAGAATCTTGTCTCATGCGGTAATGATCGCAACATGCGGGGAGGGTTGGTGAAGTGGTTGGTTTGCCGAGTTTAGCTAGGTGATTCAGGCGAGTTTAACTTCGTGTTTGGGAGAATGAGTTCATGCTCGTTAAATGCCAGGTTAGCGTGTTCATTTAAAGCGGGTGCAGCATGCGGGTGAAATGTGCTCTGTGTACATGAACAGAGAGTCATGTTGGATCGGGGTTTAGTGAGCTTACGTGTAACCGGTGAACCACGGCTTCTGAAAGAAATGGGTTTAGGTTCGTTTTAGTGATCGGTATATTATTTCATTTCGATGTGTGCATAAAGCACCTCTATTGTTCAGCGCTGGGTTCGTGATTCGGTACTTACAGAGTGTCGGTGTGCTCCGTATCATGAGGGTGATCAGCTCCGGCATTTCTACTCCTAACGGACCAGGAAGTGGATGTGCATTACTCGGAAGTGCCTAGATATAGAAAGTGGACTGCAGGTAGCGGCCATATTGTGTGAGTGAATTCTACCACGTAACAACCTAGAAATGTACGCAAGGTATAAAGATGATGTCTCTATCATCTGGAACAATACGGAGGAATCGCTAAAACAAGCATTAACAACCCTTAACCAGGCAAATGACAGAATACAATTTACGTGGAAGACTAACCAAAGAACAATAACTTTTTTGGATGTAAAAATTACATCTACAGAAACTGGCTTTGATACTGATTTATTCCGTAAGCCCACAGACAGAAACAATACACTCTGTGTACATGACTCTCTGTTCATGTACACAGAGCACATTTCACCCGCATGCTGCACCCGCTTTAAATGAACACGCTAACCTGGCATTTAACGAGCATGAACTCATTCTCCCAAACACGAAGTTAAACTCGCCTGAATCACCTAGCTAAACTCGGCAAACCAACCACTTCACCAACCCTCCCCGCATGTTGCGATCATTACCGCATGAGACAAGATTCTTATACTCCGCTATGTTTTACTGTTGTTTTCAGAAGCTCCCAGACGAGGGGTACACCACCCGAAATGCATTGGAGCAATTTCAAAATTGTACGATGTATGTGAAACCAGGAAATATAATGTCATGAAAATAATGACGACAAAGAATTAAAAGAATTAAAAACACTTCAACAATCCAACGATTGGAAGCTTTTTTTAAGCACCTACGGTGTGCACAGATGGCAGGGATGTTCCCAAGGCAAATGGGAACACAATAATTATTTGTATCTTTAAACGCACGTAGGACGGACGTGCCACCTGCATGTAGCACCCAACCTTCAAGTAACAAACGAGAATCTTCCTGAACTAACAGTTTGAAAACTGTTGTGCGCCCCCAATCAACCATTTAGTCACTTCCAGTATCCGCCCAACGGAGGGCTGCACGCAAACATGCAATATGACGAAATAGCCAGATCCACAGAAGCTAGGGCTGACACCCTGGCTTTTGATGAAGGAGAGACTGCTCGCATCTATGCATTAATCAACGAAGACATAGCGACAAGCACCTCCAATCGTACTAAAGAACAGTGTATTCGACAACTAATGTATCTATCTAAACGGGAAATTAACCAGAAACTCCACGCTAGCACGCTACTAAAATACCACCGGTCAATGCGAATTCCCAGAGGGTTACGGTTGGCGTTGAAACCATCACTCTGTAAAAATTCGAAAGCCTTCCAAGAAAAATGGAACGCCATTTTGAACAAGTGTAGCCTCGACCTAATCTTGCTGATTGTCCAAGAATTATCGAACATCATCATTGAACTCAACAAGAAAATTAAAGAAGTAGAAGCCGAACTAACAAAAATGATCACTCCTGAGGAGTTAACGAAAATCCTGGAAGATACCAAAACACAAATAGAGAAGCACTCTAAAGAAATAAACGACCGGAAAATCAGGAAATTTAAAAGAGACACACAGGATTATAAATTAGGGGAGGTATACACTTGGGCAGACGTGTATGCCCAAAGGAGACGCAACAAACCTTTTAACCCCCAGACAGATACATCCTCCTCAGAAAGTGACACATCTAATCAACCACCTAGGAGAGAAGGACAACCACGAACCCAGGAGACTGCACAGACAACTGACAACAACAGAACTGAACCACCAACTGCGGTTCCTTTTTTATTGGAAGGCCAAGACAACCAAGACGACCCAGGAGGGGCCTCAGGAAGAACCACAGAAAAAGAACCCCTACAATCCAACACGAGAGGCTCCAAGAAGCCCAAGAAGAGAAACACCTAATCATCAATATCTCTGACACTATCATGAACCCACATGAAATCAAATTACTATCCAGAGGCATATCATTCTACCCACCACCAAGACTAACCACCTGGAACTTCAAATAAGCACCTATAAACTTATACAAAAACTCAAGTTGAGACATTTCTTTGACCATATCACCCCACCCGCCAGCAACAGGACTGACCAACTCATGGGATTAAGACCACCCAGCACATTTGAAGCTCCGATGAGCCATAAAAGTATCGACCTCTTTAAAACACTAATAAAACAAGACATATCCAAATTCAATTACAACAAACCAACCAATAGAAACATGACACAGAAAGATTTTGATACATTGCGCAGGATTTCACAGAACACCGATATTAAATGCGTCAAAGCTGACAAGGGAGGCGCATTAGTTGTGATGAACTCCAGCATGTACAAATTGAAGATGGATGAACATATCAATGATGAACTATTATACCTGAAATCGCCCAACAATCCCACCAACCAATACAAAGAGGAATTGGCTCAAATTATCAATAAAGCACATGAAAAGAAAATCATCGACGACAGGACCAAGAAATACTTGACAAAAACATTTCCCAGAAGTCCAACCATAACCATGATCCCTAAGATTCATAAGAACCTAATGGACCCTCCCTGCAGGCCCATTGTTTCAACAAAAGGATCTCTCCATGAACCAGTGGGGAAATTCATAGATCGATATCTCCAACCGATAGTGAAAAACATGAGAAGTTATATCCAGGACACCACGGATTTTCTAACGAAATTGGCACAAATAAAAGTGGGCATTGGCCAGCAACTAATTTTATGTACAGCAGATGTACGATCATTATACACATCCATCCCCCATGACGGAGGGATAGAAGCAATGGAGAAGGCCATTCTTGAAAGTGACATAGAGAAAGAAATGCAGGTATTCCTGATGGAGCTAATAATTTTCACGCTATATCACAGCTATTTCCGACAAGAGGACACTTGGTACCTGCAACGATCCGGTACCTCGATGGGAAATTGCGCCGCACCGACCTATGCGAACGTTTACATGAAGCTCTTTGAAGAGGAGAACATCTACAACAACCCTAATTGGACGAACAACCTAGAAATGTACGCAAGGTATATAGATGATGTCTTTATCATCTGGAACAATACGGAGGAATCGCTAAAACAAGCATTAACAACCCTTAACCAGGCAAATGTCAGAATACAATGTACGTGGGAGACTAACCAAAGAACAATAACTTTTTTGGATGTAAAAATTACATCTACAGAAACTGGCTTTGATACTGATTTATTCCGTAAGCCCACAGACAGAAACAATACACTGTTATATACCAGTTTTCATCAAGGATCCCTTAAGAGACACTTACCAACATCACAGATGTTACGAGTAAAAAGGATCATATCCAACCCTCCAGTAGTTGAGATGCGCCTGAACGAGATGGGCAAAAGATTCCAGGATAGAGGTTACCCGGAAGAACTAATAAAAGAAGCCATACAAAGAGCTCGAGACACCCCAAGAGAAAAACTACTGACCAGAAGTACCAAGAAGACAGAATGGTCATAGTATCAAGATTCTCCACTCAGCACAGCTTACAGAAAGACCATTTTAAAACACTGGCCAATCCTGGCGGTAGAACAAGACTTTGGGAACACATTCAAAAATCCCCCCATCTTCGCCTACATCCGCAGCGCGAATATCAAGGAAATCCTCAACAACGACATAACCACCAAACATCATTATAAAGGGACCCAACCATGCATGAACTGCGGCAATTGCAATTGCATCATCAAAGGCTCATCCATAAACCATCCTATGAAAGGAAATAAAATCAGATTGAAAGTCAACGCCACGTGCGATACACAGAATGTCATTTACCTAATCAAGTGCCCATGTGGCAGCACATACGTTGGTAAGACTGAGAGGAAAATTAAGATCCGCAATTATGAACATAAGTCAAATATAAGAACAAACAGCACAAGATCCAACGTAGCAGTACATTTCACAGAGTCCAGACACAACGTGTCACAACTCAAGTTTCTGGTACTTGAAGTTGTCGAGAAAAAAGAGGGCATAGACAATCACCAAGAACTTTTGAAATGAGAGATGACGTGGATTTATAAATTACAGTCTATGAAACCTATGGGATTGAATGACCGTTTAGAATACTCATGTTATTTATAAAGACACCTCATGGTGTCATATGCCGTATACAGACTGTCCTGAAATACGATTGGTGATCTACCTAGGGGTATAACCATAGAACTCAACATTTATTACTGATTATTTGTTATGTTTTTTTTAACACTTTTTATTATCTGGTTCATCATCATGTTCGTTAATATGTGCTCTAGAACCCGCACCATACGCCGTGCATGTTACGTGGTAGAATTCACTCACACAATATGGCCACTACCTGCAGTCCACTTTCTATATCTAGGCACTTCCGAGTAATGCACATCCACTTCCTGGTCCGTTAGGAGTAGGAATGCCGGAGCAGATCACCCTCATGATACGGAGCACACCGACACTCTGTAAGTACCGAATCACAAACCCAGCGCTGAACAATAGAGGTGCTTTATGCACACATCGAAATGAAATAATATACCGATCACTAAAACGAACCTAAACCCATTTCTTTCAGAAGCCGTGGTTCACCGGTTACACGTAAGCTCACTAAACCCCGATCCAACATGACTCTCTGTTCATGTACACAGAGCACATTTCACCCGCATGCTGTACCCGCTTTAAATGAACACGGTAACCTGGCATTTAACGAGCATGAACTCATTCTCCCAAACACGAAGTTAAACTCGCCTGAATCACCTAGCTAAACTCGGCAAACCAACCACTTCACCAACCCTCCCCGCATGTTGCGATCATTACCGCATGAGACAAGATTCTTATACTCCGCTATGTTTTACTGTTGTTTTCAGAAGCTCCCAGACGAAGGGTACACCACCCGAAATGCATTGGAGCAATTTCAAAATTGTACGATGTATGTGAAACCAGGAAATATAATGTCATGAAAATAATGACGACAAAGAATTAAAAGAATTAAAAACACTTCAACAATCCAACGATTGGAAGCTTTTTTTAAGCACCTACGGTGTGCACAGATGGCAGGGATGTTCCCAAGGCACATGGGAACACAATAATTATTCAAATTAAGCACTGCCTCTGGCAGTTCTTCAACCAGTTTTCCTCTCTGCTGGCTCCTCAGCCAGTGATTTCTTTTCCCACTCATTTACTGGCCACTTCACCCCTTAAAAAATGTACAGCGGCTAGACTTCACTCTAGAACAAAGGAAAGGAATATGAGATCTGAACAAAATTCTCATCACTGTAGATCCAAAAGATATTTGCGGTCATCTTCCATTCATGCTGAAGATCTTCCTCAGCTTGGTCTTACAACCAGAATTACCATCTTACTCTGTGTCTGAGTCTCCTCCTCCGAAGAAAGTCCTGATAGATGACATAGCTGCATTTAATGAGGTTACGTCGAGAGGTGCTAACAAGCTAAGCATTCCTATCCTGACTTTTCATATGTAAAATTCAGTATTTTTTTAGACTCTCCCTTTGTGCATTCTCTCACAACACAACATTCCTGTAATTCTAGACTTTTTGTAGCCTGCGATGGAGCCTATTTTGACACTGGTTTCAGTTGTAACTTCACCAGCTAGATTGTAAAAATAGTATAAACCACTATGCAACTATACAAAAATTATAACTCATACCCTAGCAATGCACTGTTTAGGACCTTACATATTACATCACTCATTACATGTTCTATGACATCATTATTAACATCACTAATGACATGTGAAATTACATAATTGATGACAAAGCTATGCATAGCAGGGAGGGTCAGTTAAACTTAGTTCAGTTAAATATAACTAACAATAACTGGTGAATTTGGTGGTCATCACTGGGTTAAGACCATGTTTTTCTTATAGGAAAAGCATTTTTTTGTTTTCTTCACAACTTTGGTGCCATTTGATAAATCTTGACGGAACTTTAAAAAAAAGTTCACCCACCTCAGCTTTTAATATAATTAGGGTTCAAAATGTATGCATATATCATGCCGCAGAGGATCGGCAGATTGAACAGATCAAAAGATTTGATATGATTGGCACACTCTCGAAGGCAAAGAGCAGCTGTGTATCATTGGCATAAGAAATTATTTTACAGCCGAATGGCTCAACAACAGACACCAAGCGGGCCATGAAGATGTTAAAGAGGGTAGGGCTAAATGAAGTACCCTGTTGGACCCCTTGGTTAACTGCCTTGACCTCAGAGGAAAAAGGAGCAAGCCAAACTGATTGGCCTCTAGCAGTCAAAACATATTTACACCAGTTCCACACAGAACCCTCCACTCCCAAAGCAGAAAGATGGTGAGACGGTGTCAGAAGCATGCAACAAGTCAACAATGATCAAGGCTGCATTTTTCCCTTAATCCAGCGACCATTTGATATGGTAAGAAACTTCCAGCACTGCTGTATTCCGTGCCACGATGGAAGGAAGCCCAGATTGGCTGGAATGTAACAGATTCCCTTCCTCAAGACATTCTAAAAGCTGAGTGTTAACAAGCTTTTCCAGCCTTTCTGTCAAGGCTGGCAACAAAGAAATGACCTTTAGTTGGAGAAAATACTGGGGTCCAATACAGGCTTCTTGAACAGAGGGATCACTTAGCGAGCTTTCAAGTGTCAGGCACATACACCGAGGAAAGAGAAAGATTAAACACAGGGTAATGACAGAGCTGATAATGACCACAGCTTCTGCAAGAAATGTTGGTGGGCATGCATCAATAGGAGACCCAGACTTGCATTTTAAGATAGCATCCCTGGACTGTTCCAAGGATGTAGGCCTAAACTTAGTGAACCTATGGCTGAGCATATCATAATGAACGGCAGGCGAGGAGAGTGAAACCATAGCAGGCAATCATTTCTGGATATCAGAGATTTTTGTTTCAAAGTATGTTATAGGCCTATTGCAAAGCTCTTGAGAGGGCACAGTAACTCGATGACAAGATTATGGAGAAGTAAAAGACTTCGCAATCTGGAAGATAGAGCAGGAGCTCTGCTCAGCAGTGATGATCTTCTAGGTAAAAACTGACGCTCAGCCTGTTTAAGAGAGGCATGATAAGCTCTGAGCTCTAATTTGTATACCACCTTCCTGTCAGGAAAGTAGTCTTTACGGCAGCTTCATTCAAGCTTTTTACAGGCTTGGCTTTTTATTCCTCAGTAAAGAGTGAGGAAAACGTAAGGCAGAGGTTCAGCCCTTGCCCTTTTTCCACTCCTGTAGAATGGCTAGCACATCCGCTGCCCTGATAAGCCATCCATTGACGGTCTCAACATTAAGAATGACATCATTAGTAAGAAGGGGCATATGTTGGCAAGGAGGTCTACCCAGTCCAAACGCTTCACCCTCTTCCATGCCCTAAAGGTAGTGTGCTCAGATAGCCTGTTCTGCTGACCGGAGATGGAGGGCAAATAGATAAGGAGTTTAAGAAGATCAGATTGATAGTGTGACCTGCCAAATGCGTCAGTCCCAAAACCTGATGGGGCAGATTCAATGCATGCATGCATTCAGAATGCCCCCGGAATAGGCATAGCATTGTTCGGCACGAAAGACTCATTCATCTACATTTCAGTTGTAAAAAACACATCCTGGCCCCCATCACTCAGCGGATCAAAAATGTGTAGAGCTTCTTTATGCAGAGACTGGACATTGATGAGAAGAGAAGACAGCTCCTTCTTTCGACTGCCATCTACCCATAAAGTAGCTACAGGGCCAAACTGAGGCATGAGAGGGGGACAAATGGGTAGGCAGTCAAGAGGTGGGATATAGTAGCACACAGGGCAAGGTCCTCAATGTCAAAATACAGGGACAGGTAAAGCTTGGACGGAAGGCTCTAAGCATATGCTAGAATAGCAGAAGCCTTGGTGGTTAGCAGGGGCCCCATGAGCAGCATGACTGGCATTGGCCACGGTCTGGATGCGTAAGGGTGAAGATGGCCTTGCCTTAGGCATGCCTTCAGCAAGCCAACGGTGCACCAGCTTCACGCGCCCGCGCCGTGGTGCTATTGAAATGCACCAGCAACATACGATGCTCCCATGCCTCCACACGGATGACTAGAATACAGCCTTACACAAAATGGCTCCTCTAGTGTCACAGGGGTACAGATGGCCCCCAGTTCACACTCACATTACAGCCCTGAAAAGAGTGACCCCAATGAAGATGTGCTCTTGCTGAGCACAATGATTTGCTCCAGTACAGCAACAGGTGTTATTTTTAAAACAAGTCTTTTCCCGAACCACACACCAATATGAGAATAAAAAGTTAAAAAGGTGCCACGTAAAAATCGGGCAAGTACCCAAAAAAAAAGAATCTTTTTTTTAAAACAAACAAAAATACAACAGCTAAAAAAGTGGAGAAAAATATGTACAGGAGATAAGGAGCCTCAGTGACCTGAGGCCGTTCTGCTGTGCTGTTTAAATGCACCAGTGGCATTCAACACTCACCTGCCTCCACCCGGACGACTAGAACGCAAAATGGCTCCTCTAGTATCGCAGGGGAATAGATAGCCACCAGTACGTGCTCACGTTACAGCCCTTAACAGAGTGCCCTGAACGAAGAAGTGCACGGTAGGCAGAGCTCCAGCTGAGCCTGATGATTTGCAAAAGTAAAACAACAGTTATTATTTTTAAAACACGTCTTTCCCCGTAATACTACCCCAAACCCCCAACACTAATATGAGAATAAAAGTTTAAAAGGTGCCATACAAAAGCCGGTTAAGTACCAATAAAATCAGTCTTTTTAAAACAAACAAAAATACACCAGCTAAAAAAGTGGGGAAAAATATGTGCAGGAGATAAGAGCGTCACACAGATTTTGGCTTGGGGATGGGGTCACCAGGGCCCAAGAAAGCTTGGTGGGCTTAGGAGTCCCATTCCCATTTTTTATTGCATTTTGTTCCAGGGGATGTGGTCCCCAGGGCCCATTAAGACTCAAGAGAGAGCTGCATGTCCGCCTCCCCCGGGTCTAATTAAGGGTCGTGGAGAGGGCTGCAGGCCCTCCTCCCTTTAATATATATGATTTGGCCTCAGGGAATGGGACACTGGATCTTGAAGGCCAGCCCAATGCTGCGCATGCCAAAGGATGTGTGCAATGTGGGGTTGGCAGCCTGCTCGGTGATTGGCCATAAGGGTTGGCGGCTGGCCAATCCTTGTGACCAGCCCCTTGCTGCATATGGTCTAGGGCTGCATGCAGCGTGGGGTTGGCTGCCTGCGGGGAGTTGGAAGCAGGGCCTAGATGCAACACAGGTCCTGCGGCTAACCCCATGCCACACATGAGCAAGGGCCATGGGGCAAGGGGCTGCCTCTGGGTGGCCATGGTGTGTGAAACAAAGGGCAGTGTGCAGAGTGAGGTTAGTTTCATGCAGGTGTTTTGGCCGCCTCTTGGTGAGTCTGCCATAGGTCCTAGCCCCAGGCCAGGCCCTGTTGCCAACACCCAGCTGTGCACGGGCAGATGCTGTCTACAGTTTGGGGGTGGCTGCCTGTGGGGGGGTTTACGTTTGGTAATAAATAAATAAAATAAAAAAATAAAAAATATTACTTTATGTTTAAAAAAAACTAGAAATTTACTGAAAAATCAAAGGATAAAGTAACTTTGAAAAAAAACAAAGATTAAAGTAACATTATAGTTAGGTGGGAATGTCAGTGAAAAATGTTATGTTTTTTAACTAAAAAAGAGAGAATTGACCAGTTATTGTTAGCAGAGCTAACTATAACTTGGGCCCTCACCATGCACTGTTTATAACCTCACATATTACCTCACTCATGACAAGTTCAATGACATAATCCAAGTTTCTTTTGTACACATTCCTCTAAACTCGTATGGCATTAGAGGCCTGAAAAAAAGTATAAAATAGCTTTTATAGTATGAAGCATCATTAATGCCTTAACAGATACAACTCCCTAAGGTGTAGCAAGCATATGTTATGTGAAGTAGTGACCTTATACTATATACTTCATGGGTAGCCTAGTTCACATTAACAATCAACCACAGATATATATAGGAAACCCTCATTGCACACAGTACTCAATATGTATACAACATTTCAGAGAAAGCCATGTTCCTCAAGATACTCGTCTGTTTAAAAATGAATGCCCTACTACGGACAGCTTTTATCTGTATCAGTGAAACGCTCATGAGAAATACATGACAGAGTATTAAAAAGTATCTATTTATGTGAGAAGCTGTGTAGGTGAGTGAGTGTCTGTATTGCCGTGTCAGTGATTGAGTGCATGTGTCAATATGGGTGAGTATGGGAAAGGCAGTATAAGTGAGTGACTGTATGGAAGTGAGTGAATGCGAGAGTGGCTATATGGATGAGTGCATGCTTCTTTCAGTGACTGTATAGATGAGTGAGTATGTGTTACTATTTGTATGAGAAAGTAAGTGGGTGTGTGTTACTGTTTGGGTAAGTGTATGTGTGATTAACTGTATGGGTGAGTGTTTAGGTGTGTGAGTAGTTCTATGGGTGACTCACTCAGTGTGTGAGTGCCTGTATGAGTGGATATGTCAATGGCTGTATTAGTGAGTGAGCGGGTGTGTCAGTGTCAGTATGGGTGAGCGAGTGGGTGTGTAAGTGCTGGTATGGCTCTGAGAACGGGTTTGTGAATGGTTGTCTGGGAGTGGCAGTGGGTGTATAAAAGATTCTTTAGGTGTGTGAGTGGGTGCGTCAGAGATGCTGTGGATGATGTTATCACTGATGTCATCAGTGATGTAATTTGAGATGTCATCAGTGATGTCATCAGTGATGTCACTGACCATGTCATGAGTGAAATATTATGTGAGGTCATAAGCAGTGCATAGTGTGGGCATGAGTTATAGTTAACTCAGCTAACTATAACAGCCACATTTCTTTGATTTTGTATGAGTAAAATCTGCCCCTAAATATAAGATCCCTGTAAGCTTTGTTTTTTTGTATATTTCCAAGGTTTTTTTAATGCTAATATCTATAACGTCCCTTTAACCTTTGATGTTTCAGTAAATTTCTTAGGTTTTTTTAAATGCTAATTCCTAACTATAACGTCCCTGTAACCTTTGGTATTTACAATGAATTTCTATGGTTTTTAAAGTACTAGTCATGTTTGTAGGGTAGTGGAGAAAGGGGGCGGGCCTTCAACCAGCTCACAGGAATTCCGCTGTGTAGGACTTACAGGAGGTACCATGAGAGCTTCTTGGCCCCTAAGGTCCCTCTGGAGCCAAGGGGAGTTCATCCCCCAACTAGTAGTGTGCCAGGAGGCACGTTTGCAGAGTGGTGGAGAAAGGAGACATGCCTCTGACAACTTCTCAGCAATCCTGCTGTGTGGAACTTACTGGAGGTAACAGGACAGGTAGTTGGCCCCAAAGACGTCCTTGGGGCCAGCTACCCCTCCTATTAATTCCAGTAAGTCCCATAGAACAGGATAGCTGAGATCTGATAGCAGGCCACGCTCCCTTTGTACGCCACTCTGCAAACACGCCTCCGGGTGTACTACTAGTAAGGGGATGAAGTCTACTTGGTTATTGAGGGTTCTTGTGGGCCACCTAGCCCTCCTTTTACCTCCAGTAACTCCCATACAGCAGGATTGCTTAGATCTGAGGGCAGGCCACACCCCCTTTCTCCACTGATCTGCAAATGCACAACCTGGCGCACTACTATTTGGGGTATGAAGTCACCTTGGCTCTTGAGAGTCCCTGGGGGCCAACTAGACTTCCTGTTACCTCCAGTAAGGGCAACACAGCTGGATTGCTGAGAGGTGGTCAGAGGCCACGTCCACTTTCTCTACCACTCTGCAAACATGCCTTCTGGTGCACTTCTGCATGAGGGAAGAAGTCCTCTGCAGTCCTGACCCCTTCATGAGGAAAGGGGATTTTAACCCCCACCAGCAGTGCACGAGAGGTGCATTTGCAGAGTGGTGGAAAAAAGGGTGTGGCCTCTGACTAAGCCTGGGCGGAGTACGCAAAGTGGTGCGTCGCATAGTTCCACAGAGTTTAAAGACAACTCTCTGGAACTACGCTCCGCTCCGCCCCAGGCCCACAACATTTTTTTAAGAAAGGACAAAAAACACACTTTCCTTGTCTTCTATGTCATCTGCGGGCCGCCCTCCTCCTCGCCGCGATGTCCCTCTCTCCTGGCTCTCCTCCTTGCCGTCCTCCTCCTCCCCCTTCGTTTTACTTCTTGCACATGCGCAGGGGAGGAGGAGGACGGCAAGGAGGAGAGCCAGGATTTCCAGGAAACACCGCAGCGAGGAGGAGGGTGGCCCACAGACGACATAGAAGACAAGGTAAGTGTGTTTATAAAAACTTTTTGGGGCCATGGTAGAGGGGGCTGAGTGACGTACTCCACTCCGCTGTGGAGTTGGAGTTTTACCTCAACTTCGCGTTCCCAGAGGAGCGCAGAGTTGGTAAAATGCTGCAAACTCTGCTGACGGTGCGGAGTACGCCGCCCGGGGTTACTGCTGACCACCTCTCAGCAATTCTGCTGTGTGGGGCATACTGGAGGTAATAGGAGTTCTTCTTGGCCCTAAGGATCCTCAGCAGCCTAGGGGACTTCATCCCCCAACTAAGAGCGCACCAGGAGGTGCATTTGCAGAGTAGTGGAAAAACGGGGCGGGCATCCTGTGAGTTATTGGCAAATGAATAACAGCTTTTTAATCGAAATCAGGTCCTAACTATAACCTCCTACTTGTGACTGATAGTAGGTAATAAACATATATGCATATAATCTATAAGTCTATCTTTCTGTCTTCCTCTCAGAAACAGCATTTGATGCCACCATACCTAATTGACCTGTAACCACATGACCACCCTTTTTATATTTGTTATATAGATACATATCTCATAGCCTATACTTATATTTTTATTTGTGTCATTTCCACCTCTCTCATTTTTTTTGTGACAAGCTTGGTCACCGCGGAATTATCATCTATTTTATTCCACAGGGTTATAATAACACTCTTTTACAACTGATGTACTTGCTCCGTGCCTTTATGTAAAGAGCACTGATGCTAATTCAGCCCAGGAGCCTTGGAGAACTATCAAATAAATAAATATAAATATATGTGCTCAGAATATTTCTAAAACTAATTTAACGCAATATCTGAAAACATTTTCTCAATTACTTTTTGGGTGAACTGTGCCTTGAAATCTCTTTTTTCACAGAAAAAAAGATTTTAGTGGTGATGAGAAGATGATTTTCTCCCTTATGGTTCCAAGAGGAACCTACAAATAGTAAAAAGAAGACATCCAAAGTACTTTATATGGATATGTGGTTAGAATTCCTTGTACTCATAGCAGGTTTGAAGCTTCACCAATTAGCAGAACAGCAGTAATTCTATTTGCGTGTGTGGTGCAGTGACTAGATTCACTTTAAGTATACTGAGTTGGTGTAGTTCTAAGTCAAGGTAGTGGTGTCTATGTAGTAAAAGGTCAAACTTATGGTAGTAGAGGTAGCAAAACACAATCACTAGCAAGGGCTCAAAAAATCCCAAGGCAGCATTCCAGTTTCCACCCCCGGAGGAAACCACACGACCCTCAACTTTGTGCTCCCCAGGGGATGCAACACTAAACTAGGACCAGTCTCCAGGCTACCATACGTCAAGGTGGGCAGAGACATTTAGGGCATGGGCAAAGTAGGCAATTGTTCTCTACCTCAGTCGCCCTTTATTTTTCGAACTACCTCTGCTTGTGAATCTGTCTCTCTCTACGTATCTGTAGCTCAAGACTCTCTTCCTTTCTGTTTACCTTGTTTTCTCTATGCTGACCTATATCTCAATCTATCAGATTTCCCTGCCAACCTCTATCTCTCTATATGCCTTTCTTCTCATCTCCGTCTGTCTATCTTGTTTAACCCACTCTCCTATCTTTTTTCCTAACCTTTTTTCCACTTTAGCTTTCACTCTCTCTACCTCTCCAATTGATTTATTTCTCTCTACCTCAAAAATCAATAAATCTCTGTGCTTCTTTTTACCCCATAATTCCATCTAACCATCTCTCCATCACTTCTCTTTACCACCTCCATGTCTCTCTCTCTCTCTCCCTCATCCATATTTCTATCTTTGTCCATACTTCAACTAACCTCTTTTACTTCACCTACTTTGTTTTGCTCTACCGACCTCTAGATTCATATGTACCCACCCCTCTCTGTCTATCTCAACACCCTCACCTTATCTTTCTGTCTCAAATATACCTCTGTCTACCCCACCTACATCTCTCACAACCTCATCACTCTCACACAACTTCACCTCTCTCTACCATTCTATGCCCTGCCTTTATGTCTCCACAACTCTACCCTTCACTCTGCCTTGCCTTCCTCTCTGCGTCACCACTCTCTGTGAACCTCACCACTCTGATTTAATTTCACCTGAATGTAGTTCTCATTCCTCTCCTCTCCTTTCCTTCCCTCACTCTCAATCTCATCTCTCTCTTTACCTCTCCCACTTTCTATTTCTATATTGGGCAATACTTCCTACTTTCTGTCAACCCTCTCTCTTCCTTACCACTGTTTGTCATCTCTTTGTCTACCTTGTTTCTATTACACACATCTCACTCATTCTCCATGTCTTTCTTCTCCACCTCTGTCTCTATCTCTTATTACCTAAACTCTAAATTTTCTTCACCATGTGCTTTCGTACCTCACCTTTCCAAAGACTTCTTTTTCTGCATATTTTCCCTCTACCTCACCTCTCTCCTTACCTTACCCTGTTATTGCTACCTCTTTCTCTACCACTATATCTTCTTTCTATCATTTATTTTTCTCCCTTTCTTTTGCTCTCTTTCTCTTTCAGTGGCATCTTCTCTATTTCAACTCATCCTTTCTACCTCACCCCTCTCTCTTTGTACAGCTTTCTCCTCTCCTCACCTCTCTCTCTAACTCACCACTCTCTTTCTTAGCCCCTTTCTCTCTGGAATCTTCGCCTCTTTTTTCTTCCTCACTTCTGTCTCTTGATTTCACCCTTTTCCCTCTCCAACAATCTCTTTCTACCCTTCACCCATTCACCCTATGATTCTTTCTCGCTTGCCTCCCAGTTTACTTGACCCTTCCTTCAATACCTCACTTTCATTTTGCCCTGTCTGTATCGCTCCACACTTTATCTTCCTTGCATTATTTCTACATATGTTTCTCACTACCTCACCTATTTACCTTCCCCTCTACATTTGTCTGCTTTTAGCTCGCTTTAGCAGCCCCATTGGTTTTGTTTTACCTCTTTCTGTATGGCACACCTCTTTGAATTTCCACCCACCCACTCTCTACATTTCCTTTTCCACATTGTTCACCATCTCTACCTTTCTACCTCACTGTAAGAAATTGGGTTAGATTTGGATGGGAGAGGCCCACTTCAAGTAGGAATCACAATCCTTGTCAATGTGAAGCACTAAAATTACTACATAAACCTAAGCTTAACCCTTGGTAGCTATGTATGGCATTGTGCACACAGGTTTAACTTCGAGTCAAAGTGTACAGTATTTATGCAGAACAAAAACACTAATAAAATTGAAATGCAAAACAATAAAAATCCAAATGAGAAAAATAGAATGCATTTTAATACACAAAATGACACCAAAATGTCAAAATGCCAGTAAAGGGTACCAGATTTATCAATTTAATTTTTACAGCTTTAAGTACAATTAGTGCCAAGAAGCACAACGTGCCAAACATGGTCAATGGTCACGGTAGAACAGGACCTAAGTACAATTTGACACTGACCACAATGGAGTCCGGGTCGCATCCACTAACCAGGTACGTCCTAATCAAAGATTTTACCTTCTGACTTTAGCCCTATAAGCTCCAATTCACCACAGGAATACAATTCTAAAGCCCCTCAACGCTCAGGAGAGGAACTTAGGGGCATATTATCAAGGGGGTTTATCTCTGCTTTTTTGGCTTTAAAAGCCAAGAAAGCGGAGATAAAATTATCTCCCTATTACCTAGCTGCCGCTAACACCAGTTAGCGACAGCTAGTAGGAGATAGCGACCATTTTGGGCCCCGCTTTGCATGTCAGTGAAAATTATCACTAATGACATGCAAAGTGGGCGTGCCAAGATGTTAGCGACTGGAAACAGTCGCTAACATCGCTATCTCCTATTACCAACTTTTGGAGATATTCGCGCTAACCCTTGCAGTCCACTTGTTTGTCCAATGCGCATGAAGGAGCGCAGGTCCAGGCTTCTAGGCTCCTCTTAGTTCTCAGACCATAGGTTCAGTCCTCTTCTAAACTTCCAAAGGTCCAGGAGTGTTCTGAAGTGGGTGCCTAGAGATGTCACCTTCATGACTGGGATGAGCTAGTGGGTGGGAATAAACCAGAGGGATGCCCTAGCCAATGGAATAAGGTTCTTGGAACTAACTGTATCAACTTTGGGCATTTTTGAAGACAGTCAAAGTCTTTGGCAACACTAAAATTTGGCTCTGAAGGCTCAGGTAGGAGTATGGAGTGTACTAAGGTGATCCTAGTGTTCTCCAATATCTAACACTAAAATCAAGTTTTAGGCAGCCCTTATAGCCTCAACAAACTCAGCGACAAATACTGGTCGACAAATTTGGCTTTCAATGAGCAGACAATGGATACACACAAATTTCTTTGAGCTCTCTGTTTCCCTCCTTTGAAGTGTGCCCAAAAGTGTCATATGAAAAACTCCAGCAAACAGGCAGGTCTTAACACTCCAGGGAACTATGACACTATGATGTTAACAAGAGGCACAATGTGATAGAGGCCTTGGAGACAAATTAGGATGCAGGCATGGGTATTGTCTATATCTGCTTGTGAAAGAGTAGGCCTCCTCGAAGATAATCAATTCCTTGGAATCAACTCACAGATCCCCCTGTCAATGGCGCAAAATTACCTCACCATGCCCAAGGCCTTTTGTCCATGTCCTAGGAGCAAGTTCACACCTCATTCACTCCTATAGATGTGCTATTTATTGGCTGGTGAAGTGGTGAAACAAAATGCTGATTTAGCTTCCAGGTAATTCAGAAAGGGCAAAGATAATTTTTTTAAAGTCATCTTTCCAAAATATTTATTATAAATCTGACTACACCTGTGAATTGGGCTTGTAATATATATTTTAAGTCCAAAAATTACATTTGCAGTTCTTTCCTAGGCCGAGCTAACAAATATCAAACGTAATATGGTATTCCAATGTTTCTGATGAAATTGCCACTCCTGCTACAGTGAAAGTTGCTTTTTTGACATTTTCACTGTAAAGACATGTTTAACATTAAACTTTCACATGTCCATCTTTCAAAAAGCATGCACACTACCTTATGGACAATAAGGCAAACTCTGGCGTGACCTATAAATATTTGAAAGGAAGGTTTGTGCCTGTCAAAAGTGGTTGTTTTGACAGCTCAAATTGGCAGCTAGAACTTGTACAGACAGGCTACTGATGGCATGCCTGCAGTCATGTTTGCATTGCCACTATAGAGGATGGCACAATGAGTGCTGGTCCACTTGTGGTATTTAACTTACATGCCTTGGGTACCCCTTGGAACCATATAATAGGGACTTTCAGGTAAGTTAAATATGGCAATCAGGTGTATACCAATTTTACCAGTTCGAAAGGAGGAGAATAGCTGCTTGGAAGTGGTAAAGAGCATATAGTTCTATAGCAAGCAAATATAGGGTTCAGCAAAAAGGAAAAAATCCAGAGTGACCCTGCAGAAAGGGTACATTTCTGACACTCACTCTAAAACCATACCAGTTTCTGTAACTGTTTCTCCGTGTACTTCTTTCTCTTTGCAGCTATCATTCTGGCTACCTCTTTTCTCTCTCGTTATTTTACACCTTGCCTTACGTCACTTTTCCGTTTGTGTACCTATTTTTAAATATTCTTTCAATTCTATTGGAAGGGTTTGGAAGCCGGTTGTTGATTGTCAATAACAGTCATTCCAGTTTCACTGTGCATGCTCAGAGAGAAGGCGCAGCTCCTCTATAATGATCTTTCTTACCATTTATAAGACAAAAGACAAAGCACTCTCTTCCAGGAATCTGAGAATCCAAAAAACATTGTTTTCCCTTCTCCTTGCCTCCACTTTATACAAAATAGCATCTTAAGCAATGCACACACCCAATATTGTTAAATATTAAACACTGCTGATGCCTTTGAGGGAGCGTAATCCGCTGAGCTGCTGAGCCCTCCGTGCAATAACCCTTCATTTCAATGTGATGGGTTCCACAGGGATATACTGCGATCAGTGCTATTTCAATGCAAGTAATTATCATGGCACTTAAATGTCATAGCATTTACTTCCATTAAAATTCACTGGATAACGTGAAGAGTGGCGGATCCTTCAGGGAGTTGGTATTACTGTATCTAACATTTCATTTCATAGCTAAAGTCGGTGAACGTTTATGCAGCATGTCACAACTGAGCACTAATTCATGATTACTGTATTCTAGATGGGGTTTCCAGGAAAGGGGGTGACCACAGGGCTGTTTGGGGGATCTGGAAGTCATGACTCTCCCCTGTCGGCCATTTTAGTGTGTGTTTTCAATCATAATCCCACATTGGTTATCAGGGACTATTTCCCCAGTTCTGCAATTGCCAGATCATGCTTGGGCCAATCCCCAGTCAAGTTTGTGTGAGGCTACCTTTCCTAAAGCTGGGAGGCTTTTAGGAATCTAACCACTGTATCAGCTTCATGAAGAAAAGATGAGGTAAATGCTGATCCCAGCATAAATATTGAGGACTTCAGCATTGCAAATGTGCAGATGAGCAAAACAAAAAACTCTACAAAAAGTGGAATTTTACAAAGGGAGCTAAATCCTCTCAGGTTGACCATAAGCAAGTGACCACTGGACGCTTCAATGCTGGACTTCTTAAATCCAGCATGGCTGGCAAGAGACAGACATCACCTCTTCAAGAGGGCCCAAAATCAAGCAAAGAGCCAACCTGAAGGAAATGGTGGATGCATGAACTGGCACTAGTCCCGTAGAGTACATCCAGCTGTATGTGAAAAAGAAAAAGAAAGGTAGGAGTCATGTAATGTCAGAAGAGAAAAGTAGTAGGGTAAATTTCCTTCAGGACAAGAACCCTCACTCACTGTTAGGTGACATGCTTCATCATATGGGTTCCCTCCTCACACCACGGTGTAGGCTACAAGTCCCCTAGGGGAGGAGCTGAGGTGTTTTCTCAAGATGAGCGTATGGATAGTGGTTAATGAAGGGCAGAGCACAAACAAGTGTGAGTGATTAAAAATGTCTCTCTGGATCCACTCAATCTTTATTGGCTGGCCTCAGAGACACTGTTAAAAAGCAAGAGGACTAGGGATTAAACCAACATATCCATAGAAATAGGTCAACATGTTTCTGCCATAGATTGGTCCCCTAAAGCGATCCAGAGGCATTCATCAGGACCCTTGTTAGATAGTCACTCTGCATACGTGAAAAAAATATATGTAAATATACTGGGCACCACAGAAACAGGGCGGTCAGGTGTTCAACAACCCACGTCACTTCAAAGGGTGGATAGTTAGCTTGCAGGTGGGGAAACCCTCATGGACATCATTTGGGAGTAGTCAGGGGTCACCACTGTGATCTCTAACTTGCTCCCTGCTACTTCATGCTCTTCATTTGCGTCCTCAGAGGACGCAAAGGATTTGCTCATTCTGAGGCCAGGGGTTGCAAAGGAAGTGCCAGGAGTAGCAGGGAGCAAGCTAGAGGTCACAGCTGCAACCCTGACGATTCCCAAATTATGTCCATGGAAACCCTGGCTGTACTTTGATATATTCAACTCACAAAAGGTGGTGTGAGGAATGCTTGCAATTTGTCTAACCACTGACAGTCCCTCAGGGTAGCCATCGCAACGCATCGTTCTTTTGCTCACCATTGCACCTCATTTTGGACCCTGCCATATGCAAATCAGTTTTGACCCTGCTCCTCATGGGAACAGTCCTGCCTGAAGTGCCAGGCCAGGTCCTCCCTGAAACAAAACACAAGCAACCCAGGGCTGATTTCACCCACGTTATGGGCTCATCAGCCGGGTACAGCTTGGTTCCAGTGATACAGTGAGCATGGGTCCCTCGTCTGGTCATACCCATGCCACTTAAGGTGGTACATGAAACACACAAAAAGTGATGGGAGGAATGCTTGTCCAGAGTTGCTTGTGTTCTGGTTCAGGGAGGACCTGGCTTGATAGTTTGCTCTGGGCTGTTCCCAGGAGGAGCAGGGTCAAGACTGATTTGCATATGGCTGGGACCAAATGAGGTGCCACGGTGATCTAAAGAACAATGGGTGGAGTGCTTCCCCAAGCTTTAGCTAGTGGTTAGACTTATTGCAAGCAGCCTCTCATCACCTTGTGTATTTAATATATTATTTTAATGCATTCTACATAATGGCTATATCTCAAGGAGTTTTTGGGCTCACTCTGTCATAGCTGGATTGCTGGGGTGCAGTGGTTGCTTTGCATTTGGGATTGGCATGAATAGGAGATGGGACGGAATGCACCAAAATAGCAGTCAAGGAAATGTTATCTGGCACTCATGAATGAACAGGCTAGACATTTGCCAGACTATTTACATGAAGACATCCTGTGATTTTACCCCACCAACTATGAATGGCCACAACATGTCTCCTCAGTGGGAGCAGTTCTTGTTGAGACATCAACAAACATTGCGTAACACTGGACCAGACTGACCTTAAACTATATCCCACAACACTTAGGATCTGCTCCAAAGCAACCACACTTTATCCAGCAGCACATGTATTGCATGTGCGGGCTGCCAATTGACCCCATGCATTCAAACTGCTCCCTACAGCTTCACCGCTGCACCCTGCACTGCACACAACCGCACTTCACAGCATGCACACTGCACCTTACAGCCTCTTAGAAAGTACATTTTACTTCAACAGCTTACTACAATGACTCCATCCTTCCCCCACCTCTTATCTCCCTGTTTACCAAGCCCTTAAGCCCTCATTACCAGTAGTTTTACCTCATGGTTTTCAGCTGTGGCAGCTGTTGGCAACAGAAAGTGGTGAGGAAGCATGGGGGAAATAACAAAACAAAAAAAACACTTACCTGCTGCTGCCGGCTGCCTCAGTGCTCCTCTGCTCCCGGCGGCCATTTAGCACAGGCTCCCAGACTCCCCACCCAATCCAGACTCTGCTCTTGTGCTATTATCTAGCATGAGGACAGCATCGGGATTGGCCTAAGCGGGCTGGTTTAACACTCGCTCGGTCACAACGAGTCTGTGCCTTTTCTCCACCTGGCTGTACAACACAGCTCGGTTGGAAAAATCTAAGCGTGCATATCGGTTTGGCCATCCTAAGACGGCCGGCCAACCCGGCATGCGCACTTACAGTGCCCACCACTCCTCCTCCCTGCTATCCATGTAGGATGGCCTGGTTCCGCCCTGCCTTGCGGCATCGACTCACTCAGTCAGGCAACTAAAAAATAAAATGATAATAACATTGTTTAATTATCATTATATTTTTCATTTGTTCGCGCTGATCAGTGGAGCGACACACCTCCGCCATGACGGAGGAGCCGCCACTGGATTACAAGTGTTACCAGTGTGATGTCATCAGAGGATATTACCACACCTGCTATCACCACTCGCTTTTCTCTGGTCACAAATGCCAACTGCTCAGAGCAGGTAGAATTTGTATGCAGAAAGGTGAAACCCATGTGATCAACAGCCTGGTAATACCGACTTCCGCATTATTTGCCATTCCCGTGCGCATTCTCATAACGATTGGTTAATAGGACTGTAATCCCATCCAGTAGCAGTAATTCTGGGTCAACTATTATCACCCAATTTTATTTGGTCATGAGGACATAAATAGTGTCTTCTCGGGGTATTCTCTTTCCTTCCCACAGTGTTGCATACGAGTTGCTGCTAGAATAGGGGTGGTTTGCCACAGAACAGTCTGATTTACTGTTTAATTGTCAGAGGTTTCTTTTTGAAATTTACGACTGAATCACTTTGAACCCTGAATTATTGTGTGTGCCGTGTGGGTGAGTTATTGTTCTCGGTTTTAGATCTGTTATTGTGGAATATTAAGGCAAGGTAATGCTTATTGCATTTTTTTGGTCTACGTTCGTTTCCAGAGATCGGTAATCTCAAAGTGTTTGACTTTTCTATGATGCAGCTACTCAAGCTTCAGTCAGCACAATGGTTATCCGGGTCCTTTACACCGAACAGGCTCAAAGGCGCTGGGAGCGCTATGGAAACTGGAGTCATTTATTGCGCATTATGCATATACCTAGTGATGGAGGGATAGGCTGTCACAGCTGATTCCATTTCCCCCACAGAATAGACAGCGCATTTGGGTCTCGCGGGTATAACAGTGCTCCACAGGGAAAAGCTACCTTTAACTTTTTTCAAAATTCACATTTCTTCACCGGAGCTAGACGTGAGGTCACAAAATCTTAAATCTGCGGTATCTTTATGGAAGAATACCTGCACGATTATCAGTATTACCACGATACTACCATTGAAAATATGCAAATGCGACTGCCCGGTGCTTACCTAAAAGTGTATCATTAGACCTCTATTACTATTTATCTGTAGGGCGTCCATGCTGTTCAAATAATTTGCGCCTGCTATCGCTTTTATGAGCCAGGATTTTATGTCGCTTAGAAGTGAAGATTTGAGGCACACAAGCTGAGCGTAAGGACCTTGAATTCATTGCTTCTAAACAAACCACTTAGAAAACCTATGCACCACACATTCTTTAACCCCAATTCTGCCAGCTCCCCCCTTTGTCCCTCGTTAGCTTCTATGCTATTCCTCCCCTCTCTGTCTGCAGTTTCATCGTATTCCCTCCCTAAACTACAAATATTGTCCCTATATCTCCCTCCTCGTGTCCACTGTCTCCTTCTTCCTCTTCCCCTTCTCTCTCACCACTACTCTCTCTTCTCCTCGTTTTCTCTGCTTCTTCCATCACATCCGTCTCAGCTTTTCCCATCTCTCCTCTCAGCTTCTCCCTTCTCAACTGGTCTCGCTATCTACCTCTCCCCATCACCATACGTCTAAACTAGCAGCTTCTCTACTCCTTTTTTAATTAAATCTTCTAGCCATCTTTTTTCCTCATAGAGATGAAGGATGTGGCGTAACAGCAAGAGCTACAGACTTTGGAGTTAGGGAACTAGGGGCCTGACTTACAGTGACTGGGAGACCGTCACTGACAGCCTGTCGGTGGCGGTCTCAACGCCATCGTAAGCATGTTTACCGCTCGCCATATTACAATGGTGGGTGGATGGATGGAGGTCAGAAAGCACGGCCGCCACGCATCCAAGGGCTGCGCCAAAGGCACCCATAATCCCTACAATGTTTGCGGTGCCTGCCAGGCACCGCTGTGGGGATTATGATGTCCCTCCCTACCAGCCATTTCATGGCGATTTACCTGCCACGAAAAGGCTGGCGAGAAGGGACATTGGGGGCCCATAGCGGGCCACCCTTCCACCTGTCCCTTAGTTTTGGGTCTACATATCCCTGCACCATGTGGCAGGCACACCCGCCGCAATGCAAAGTATAGGCATTGTGACCGCCGTGGTGGCGGTCGCATCATAGCCTCTGTCAGGACCATCGACAGCCTGTCGGGCGGTCCCGTTTTCTGATAGGGTGGCTGTGGACGTAAATCCACCCACATCTAAATCAGCCCCTTAGTTCGAGTCTCGCATCAGCCCAACATCCTGAGATTCTAGGCAGGTCACTTAATCTCCCTGTGCCTATTAACCCCTTTGACCCTCATGACGAGCTCAGCTCGTCATGAGTTACGCCTGTCGTACGCTCATGACGAGCTGATCTCGTCATGAACCGCAGGTTTATAAAAAGTCAGCGCACAGCGGGAAAAGCCGCCGCGCGCTTGGTGTTAAAAAAAGAAATGTGTCCATGTGTAATGTAACTCAAGGTTATGTAAGGCGCTCAATTACCTTTTTGACGAGTTTGCGCTATGTAATAACTGCAAAAACACATACATACCACCATGTGCCTTTCCCTCTCACCTATCTATTCTTGTTCAAAGACACTTGCCGCCTATTCTGCACAATCATCTTTACTCCATATTCTATCTCCCTCTTACTCCCGCCTTCCTTCTCGCTCCCCACCTCTGCTTGTCACTTCCCCGTAACAAGGCCTACTCACACGCTCCCTCTTGCCCCACCAACACCATCTTTGGCTCCCTTCCTCATTTCCTCTCAGTGCCCTTGCTCTCTCTCTCCTCCCATTTTCCCTCTCAAACCTCTCCCTCAGTACTAATCAATCCGCCACCCTATTTCTTTTGTTACACTGCCTCACTCCTTTCCCAGCCTGTCTCTCTTTGCACAATTACAAAGCCACACACATACTCACATAACCCTGTTGGTCGTCTTTCATAATTTTTCATTACACCTGATGGAGCAAGGATTCGCACGTAACGCGACTTGCTCTCTTCATGAACCTCGCCTTAAATCATAACTGTACTAACTCCGATTGTTTGTCATTTATTTGTATTTCCCCAACACACGGGTGTCCCTAGGAGGCTTGCCTATGTGTTTTTCATCGTAATCAAGCTTGCACATTAATAAAATGGCCGCTTTGCAGAAATTCAGTCTGCGCATGCGTCGGTCATACCCATGTGACGTGACGCACTCGCAATCTGGAGGGAAAAGTTCGCTCATGCGCAGTGATGTTAAAATGGCCGCTTGTCACTAATCATGCTTCATGCTATCTTAAGCCGCTTTTGTCTATGCATCTTTTCTGCACTAACTCTTAATGCTATAAGTATTATAAAATAAGGAATTAAGAGTAGTTGGTCATGGTGTACAGTGTATTCATATTATTCTGTGTTATTAATTTGTTTTCGCTTACTTTTCATGTACCGCGTAAATGAGGGCCTTGAAGTGGGGATGGGATCCATTTTGAAGCTGACGTATCCCTCATCACGTGATCAAAGATCTGGGACGTGCAGCAATGGAACCTGGCCAGTTGGCCATTGAAAAGGGGACTGTCCTTTCCAGGCGCACCTTTGCCCTTGAAGACTTTGCTATTTTTATTCTGAAATGTGCAACAATGTTGCAAACCTTTTCTTCACTATTGTACTTTCCCACACGTATGCCTGGGAACCCAGATGTTAGGGGGAGGGTAATGTCACGTGAACTTACGTAATAGAAATATAGGTGGTGACAAATGTCTTAAACCACATCCCTTGACCAATCAGAAGATGGGACTTTGTCATTTTGCAACATTTATGGGTGGTCTTGGGGACTTAAAACTGTATATATAGCCTAGCTTAGCTTAGAGAAATTGTCCGACTTGTCCGAGTAGCAGACCTGTCACTGACCCTACGAACTCTATAGGTGCCTGATACAGAGTGCTGCGGAGCATTCTGCCTGAAACTTTCCACAAACTCCAAGGGGTGGAAATTAGTCCTAAGTGCTAAGCGAAGCATTTTGCTGGGAGATTCGAAAACCCAATCGGGGTTATTGGCGGATTCCGTGCAGAAGAGGGGGTAACGCTGGCGTTGCATCCGATGCTGTGAGGGGTTGGTCGTGCCTTGGTGAACCCAGTCCTGACCCAGACCTGAGGGGTATCCTGTCCTGACTGTCCATGAGCTGTACCTGCTCACCTTCTGGTATTCCCTGAATCCTTGAGGGTCCTTGTCCCGTTCTTTCCCAACTGACCCGTGGCCAGGGTTAGTCCTCATTCTCACCTAGGTAAATATTGGCATAGGTGTCTGTCCATACTATACCTTCAACTTTTCCTCCTCTGATTAAAGCAATCTTGCCTGTGATATTCTCCATTTCTCCTTTGAATGTAATTTCATGCAATTGATTATTAGTAAATGTTCCACTTTTACCCTTCCTATAGGACATTGTTAAACCCGACTGCTTATCTAGCTTGTTCCACTTATTCCCTTTCCCTTAGTATGGTTGCCGTGAAGTTAGAAAGATAGCATAAGGTTTAGGAAATAGTATAAAATTATTAGGTCGAACATTAGGTCTTCCTCACGTCCTTGCCCTAGATTAAACTGTATTAAATAAGTGTTTCTTATGATTCATGCCCTATAGTGTTCCCTTTTACTCTATGATACTCACTTTAATCCATAGTTACATTCTGGTTCTGATTTTAATCATCGATGTATTGCTTTGCATTTGCCTCCTTGTAATGGCATTTTCGTTCTAAACTTATACTATATAAAACCCTTAAAACCATCAAGGTGTCTGTGGTCATTATACATGAAAGGGATATTAAAGGTATTAAATGTGTAAAATAGAATTTTCTCCTTTTTAGGAAAACCCTTATCACCTGTCCACTGCTAGCTCCTGATCCGTCAGGAGTAATGTGCCTGTGGTAAGTCAGGTACATGAATAGTGAGTGGTGTAAGAGTCACCCACTCGATTACTGATAGTAGCGTGATAGAGGTTTCACCCGGTTCATTGCAAAACACGGTCATCATATGCACGCCAGGGCCCAGTGCGTGGAAAATTTGGTAATCTAAGTGAGCCGGGTGACCCGCGCGCTCTATCAGTAATTTCTGGTAAGCAGAGGAATGGTTAGGACTAGTAAGATAGGTAGATAAGATAGTCAGAAAATAAACCGTGAAAAATAAATGTGCTGCTAAAATTTTTTTTAATATTGATTGTGTTATTTTTGCAAAAGAAATCGATTTCAAAATTGTTTTAAATGATTTATATATGTATTGCTGCTAAATATTATATGTTTTATTAACCAATTGTGTGTGATTGTTGAGTGTTGTCTGAAATCCCCGGGGAATTGTATAACGGATGGTGAGTAGAATCCATCGCGTTCTGAGGTCATTTGTAGGGAGGAAAGGTTAGTGCATGGTTCAAGTGGAACTGGAAGCGCTAATTAGGTCTTTTCAGAAAAACTGAGTGAATGACAGTAACGGGACTGCTGATAGAAACCTTGGTCTGATATCACCTAGTAAGGGTCACACTAAGGGAGTAATAGAGTTATCGGAGCTTGTATGATAGCAAAGGGAGACGCTGACGAACCCCAGGCTTAGTATATATCCCGGAAAGAAGTGGATGAGACTGGGTAATAGCAGGTTTTCTAATGCTTGCGTGAGGGTAGGCAAGAGAAGTCTATCCGAAGTGTATGAAAAGTAGACAGAAGTGGTTTACTTGCAGTAAAAGAAGAACTTTCTATCTCTTTAGAACACTCCTACACAATGGCGAATGTTACACGTTGTTGACTAAAATTAACAATAGCACCTTAGAGAAAATACAAAGTTTCCGTTACCTTGTGAAGGAGGGAGACAGTCGAAGGGCTGCTCTGACGTCACTCCGTGCCGCGCTGGTATTGGTTAAACCAGCGGGTGTGTAGTGAAGCCGAAATTGTAAGGGAGGGGTGAGTGCCTGAGCGTGAGAACGCGTCTCGCGAAAAGGCCGCACACCCATTGGTCAAGAACCTTTGCAACCTCTGCACTGATTGGTTGTTGAGAAATTGGAGTCGCGCTAGCATTGGAAGCACAAACGAAGTAAAAATTTACCGCACCGAGCTTATAGATTGTTACGAGCGGTGTATGTGGTACCCTGATTTTCTGCCTGATCCACGAAATCTAGGGTGTCATAAAGAGTTGATGAGCAAAGGCAGACCTCACAACATGTACGGAGGAAAGAGAAAAATGTCATTTGCCAGCAAAATAAAGAATTTCTTCAAAACTGACAAACCCGTACGAACTAGGGAGGGCGTGATCATTCCTCCGCCAAATACTCCAGCCTCTTTCATGATGTTAGAAAAAGGGTATCATACCTGTGTATGGTTAGAGAACTGGGTAAAGTACACTGCGGAGGATGGAGTTTTAGCTTTTCCCATTGATGGTACTTTTAACGGGAGAGTCCTATTTAACCTGAGGACCCGAATGAATGAATTACATCCCAGACCTAGATTAACTCAGTATGAAGCTTTAGAGGAATGGGAAATTGAGGCTCTAGAGCGAGACAGACCCCGAATGGACAAGGGAGTGACCCGATGGTATCCAAAAATGGTAAAGGAAACCAAGGAGCAGAAATTGAAACAGTGGAGACAAAATATGATGGTAGAAGGGTTATTCCCCATGTTCGGAGCTAATGAAATGATGGGAGGGAAGAAATGTACTGAGAAAACCCGACACATGATGCCCCTGGGTGAATCGGAAGATGAATTTTTAGAGGACTTATTTATGAAAGGTCCCCTGCCGTATAATGAAGACACCAGATCTCAAAGCTTAACTACTCCATTGAGACCTTCAGGAAGAAGGAGCACTAGTGAAGCCGATTCCACAGGGATAGAACAGAAAAGAGCGGGAGGAGAGGGATTTGGTTCCCGACCCCGTGGTCCCGAATTACAACCCCTTTGGTGAGGAAAGATCAGTTTTATCCACTCCATCTGCTCCGAATATATATCCTTCTCTAGTACCCCAAATGATACAGGATCCCCCCATGAATCGAGTATTACACGAGCAGGAAAGGGATGCCCTGAGAGGACAGCGGAATGATCTCATACATGCCATAGCTCAGATTAATCCAAATCCTGAAGCCCTGACGATTCCAGTAACGATTGGTCCAGTTTTTCCTCTATATGGGGACAGAATGAATACTCCTAAAACTCCAGTCATAACACCGATGATGCCCCCGCCCAGAAGGGAACCACTCATTATTGATGGCCAAGCAAGTGAATGTGAGTCCATGGCTTCCTTGATGGATCTGCCTAACAGGGAACAAGGACCTAGTATGTCTTGAATGAGAACTCAGACTGGGAACAAAGATGTACTAATAGAGTCTTCATCAGGAACTCAAAGTGCGACAGTGGTAACTCCCGAGGAAATAGAAAGATGGACCCGAGAATTAGAAAAGGGAACCCCTCATCCGAAACCACTAGATATTTATAAGCTAAGAATAGAGCTAGAGGAACTGAGCGCAGGGAATGTGGGTTTAGAACGATTGAATGTCCGGGAGGAAGATGAGTTGTTGTTCATGTGCAAACACCTTACTCGGAACGCAAAAATATACTATGACAAATTAATGGACACGGCAGTTTGTATGGGAATAGATATCAGCAGATCCAAGGTACTACAGAAATCCTATAGGGTAGAATTTTCAGACAAAGATCTAGAAAACCTGAATACCGCAGGGAAGAAGACGCAGATTAAAGAACTGATATACTTAGCACAGAAATGGGGAGATCTAGACAAGTGGAAAGCCAGGTGGGCAAAGAAAAAGGAGGATAGCAAGGAGAGACCACGGACTGCTGAGTACGTCTTACAAGAAGCTGACAAACCAGAAAAATGATGTCCCATGAGAGAAGTCCCAGGGGGAAAATATGTCCATGTCCCTTGGTCCAGACAAGATATAGTATCATTTACCAATGGCTTTCCAAAATTACGGGAGAAACCAGTCGATTGGTACCGACAGGTCGAACGCTTCATAAAAGTTCAGAAATGTCTTCTGAAAGACCTGGATGGGTTTTTCGACATTGTGGTCCCTGTAGATTTGTGGACCGACTGCAAAATTGAAATTGATTGGCCTAGCGAAGAATATGCGAGAGACGAGATAACAGGAGCTCCCGCACCTGAAGTAATGAGGAAGTATGAGCAAGTCATACAGTACCTCAAGAAGAAGGTGCCCGCAAAAGAAACTGATTGGACCCGTATAGATAGAACTACCCAAGAGCGTGATGAATCAGTCCACTCCTATTATGAAAGGTTACTGCAGGTCTTCAAAACTTACAGTGGAATCGATAATGTGGACCTGAAGGATATGACACATTTCTGTTATCGATTCGTGTTAGGATTGAGACCTGAAATATCCCAGTGGATTAGGGATAACAAAATCAGTTGGCAAGGGAAACCCATTGATGATGTTCTCAAATATGCCAAATACTGCGAAGATGAGATCGAGAACAAAAAGAAAGCCCTAAAGGAGAAAGTTATGTGGGATCAGGTGAAATTAGCTGAACAACAAGAAAAACAGTTAAGTAAAATGACTAACAGTAATAATGCTCCAAATCCGAATGCTGGGGGTGGAGGCAGGCCCCGGGTAAAAATGAGTAGGGAAGAGGCTATGGAAAAATTCCCCTGTCACGGATGTGGTCACATGGGACATTGGAGAGATAAATGTCCGCACTTGCAGGCTGGTAATGTCCCCGTAAATGGTTTAAATCCACAGGTGCAGAAAGAGGGGATCCGAAAGACCCAACAGCAGGTAAATCAACCCCCGGTGCCACGCGCACCTAGACAGAATTATAGGAATCAGGGTCAACAGAATGAAAGGGTCGAAGTGTGGGAAGGAGAGAATGAAAGAAATGCACCCATTCCACAATACCTGTTAAATGATACTTTTCTCTGTGATGATCAATACTGACGGGGCCTGAGAGGGGAGGACAAGGAGTGCGTGCTTGGCGCCTCCTTACCGGTAGACCAGACTGGACCATACATTGAAGGAAAGGTTGAAGGGACAGATGTCACCTTTCTGTTGGACACTGGTGCTACCCGTTCCACTGTGAGAACAGCGGACGTTCCTAACCTACCCCTCTCGGGAGAAGCTATCCAAGTAATGGGAGTTTCTAATCAAATAATCAGTACTCCGGTAACAGAACCTATGGAAATTTCCATAGGAAATTTCAAGGAAATGCACAGATTTGTGGTCTGTGATTCCAGTCCTGTAAACCTATTAGGACGAGATTTGCTATGCAAAATGCGTTGCACCATCTTTTGCTCACCAAATGGTGTTGAAATCCAGACCCCAGATGAAGATGGCCTATATAAATTGATGTTACTAAGGCCCGACACAGACATTAAGCCCATGTCCATTGAAAGTCTACCTGAAGAACTGCAATCAAGCGTAATACCTGAAGTTTGGGATTTTACTGGAAAAGATGTAGGCTTAATGGCAAATGTAGACCCAGTTAAAATAACTATAAAAGCAAATGCTGTATACCCAAATACCAAACAGTATAAAATGAGTGCAGAAGTGAAAGAAGGAGTCGCTAAGGAATTAAACAGATTGCTCAAAGCAAACATCATTCAGGAAGTGATGAGTAGTCCCTGTAATTCACCCATACTCGGAATTAAGAAGCCTAGCGGAAAGTATAGGGTAGTGCAGGACCTGCGCAAGGTAAACCAAATTGTAGTACCTTGCTGTCCCATAGTGCCAAACCCCGCAGTAATACTGTATCAAATTCCTTGGGATGCGGAATGGTTCACTGTCATAGATTTGTGCCATGCGTTCTTTTCCATCCCATTGCATCCAGAAAGCAAATTCCTTTTCAGTTTTGAATTCAACAGCCAGGTCTATGTCTGGAATCGTGTCCCCCAGGGGTACACCGAAAGTCCATCGATTTTCAACCAGATTCTAAAGAAATGCCTTGAATCCCTAGTACTGCCCAAAGAGTCTGTCCTGGTACAGTACATAGATGACCTGCTGGTAGCATCTAGAAGTCAAGACGACTGTGTCACTGATACCATTGCCTTGCTGAATCACCTAGGAAAAGGAGGACATAAGGTCTCACCAGACAAATTACAGTTCTGCAAAACTTCAGTAAAATATCTGGGGCACCAGATAGAGAAAGGGATAAGGAAAGTCACTACAGAAAGAATTAAAATAATTCGAGAAATGTCACTACCAGTAACCCAGAAAGAAGTAAGAATGTTCCTAGGAGTTGTTGGGTACTGCAGACAGTGGATCGTGGGTTTTGCGGCTATAGCTAAACCCTTGATTAACATGACAAAGAAAGGAGCGGAAGACCCAGTTTGTTGGAATGATGAATGCATGACTGCATGGGTAACATTGCGGAATTGTCTGTGCACAGCTCCAGCCTCAGGAATGCCTGACTATTCCAAGAACTTTGAACTGTTCTGTGACACGAGAGACAATTGTGCGCTCTCGGTCTTAACCCAGGAACATGGTCTGATTAGACGTCCCGTGGCCTACTTTTCGGCCGCCCTAGATCCAGTGGCTGCTGGATTACCTGGGTGCCTGAAAGCAGTAGCTGCTACCTGTACAAGCCTAGAGCAGAGTGAGAACATTGTGATGGGACATCCTGTCACTGTATTTGTTCCACATTCAGTTGTGATCTTGCTCACCCGAACCAAGACACAGTATCTCACCCCTAGTCGGCTGACTAAGTATGAGAGGATTCTCATTGGTGCAGAAAATGTAATAATCTCCCGATGTAATACTCTAAACCCCGCCACTCTATTGCCCCTTCCCATTGATGTAGAGGCAGGAGATGAAATTGACCATAGCTGCATAGACTTGACTGAATTTAGCACAAAACCCCGTCCTGATATCAGAGAAGTGGCCTTGGTTGATGAAGACCTCAAAATGTTTGTGGATGGTTCATGCTTGAGACATGAGAATGGAGGTTTGAGTGCTGCCTATGCTGTAGTCACTTTGGAAAAGACCCTGGAAGCTTCCTATCTTTGTGAAGTTAAATCTGCTCAAGTAGCGGAGCTCATTGCTCTAACAAGAGCTTGTAAAATAGGGAAAAACAAAAGAGTAACTGTTTATACTGACAGTCAGTACTGTTATGGGGTTGTTCATGACTTCGGCCAGCTCTGGTTGCAAAGAGAATTCATGACTTCCTCAGGTTCTCCTATCCGAAATGGAAAACCAGTACAAAACTTACTAGAAGCCATCCAATTGCCCAAAGAATTGGCTGTGGTCAAGTGTGCGGCTCACCGATCTGGAAATGACGAGGTGACAGCCGGAAACAGATATGCTGACCAAATTGCCCAGTACTGCGCCCGACACAAAATGTCCCTCCTAATTAAATTATGGGGAGGTGAAAGCAGCTGCCAACTGATGTTGTTTGAAAGATTGGGAACATGGGATGAATTAAGAGAACTACAACAGACAACAGACAGGAAAGAAAAGGACATGTGGAGGCAGGATGAATGTCGACCAAGGGAAGGAGATGGTGTTGTGGTCCACAAGACTGGTATGCCTGTACTACCTGAACGACTGGTTACCGCAATGGCACGGATAATACATGAACCAACACATATTGGGAGGGATGCCATGTGCCGTATGTTTGAAAAGGTGTTCTACAGTCCAAAATTCAGGAGCACAGCAGACAAACTTTGTCAGAGGTGTTTAGTGTGTCAACAGTTCAATGCAGGAAAGAAGACAGTAGTGGAACAAAGTACCATTGGGAGAGCAGAAGGTCCCTTCATTAGGATGCAGGCAGACTTCATAACAATGCCCATGTGCAAAGGATATCGATATGTCCTGGTCATAGTTTGCTAGTTTTCCCGGTGGGTGGAGGCTTACCCAGCAAAGAAGAATGATGCCCTGACTGTAGCTAAATTATTACTTAGGGAACTGATACCACGCTTTGGAATTCCAGAGACAATTGAAACAGACCAAGGTGGACATTTTTCAAACGAGGTCCTAAATGAACTCTGCAGAGCATTCAAAATGGAGCAAAGACTGCACTGTGCCTATCATCCAGAGGCTTCTGGAATAGTCGAGCAGATAAACGGCACTCTCAAGTCCAGGCTGGCAAAACTGTGTGATTCCACAAAAATGAATTGGATAGAAGCTTTGCCCATGGTGCTGATGAGCTTGAGAAGTATTCCAAACAGAAAGACAGGCCTGAGCCCCCATGAAGTGCTGATGGGAAGAATGATGCGACAGGCATGGGTACCTGGACACAAACTGCTAAGTATTTCTGATGATATGGTGCTAGAATACTGCAGGCAGTTGGGTGACCAAGTGCGTTCTATCTCTCACCAGATTGGAGAGACTGCTGTCGAATGGCCTACAACTCCAGCACACAATCTGAGACCAGGTGATTGGGTGGTGTTAAAGAAACACACCCGGACGAGTTGCCTTGGACCGAAGTGGGGCAGGCCTCGACAAGTGATCCTTGTCACCACAACTGCTGTGAAGTGTGCTGGTGTACCAAAGTGGATCCATGCAAGTCACACGAAGAAGGTGACTGGAGAAAACGCGACTGAAGCCGGAGGTAGACCAGCTGAGGAGACTCCAGAAGAGGGTCCGGATCCCGCTGACATCGAACTACCAGGCACAAGTCAAAAAGTTGAATGGTTTCCTGCGGATGATCAGGTTCTTGATCCAATAAGAACCAGAAAATACTCTTACCTAGGTAGTGAGTGGGACAGTGCAGGTGAGTCAGAACAAGAAGAAGAAGGTCAGATCATCAAAGCCATCATAAAATCTGACCAGGGAATAGGCCAAGTAGGGACAGATCAAGTCATCAACACTCCTTCTGAGACAGAGGAGACTGGAAAGGGACAGATAGTAGTCAAAGCAGAAGTTCATGCGGAAGAAAATCAAGAGATCGAAGAGCATGAACCAGGCCAGTTAGTAATAGATGAACGTGTTCAGGAAGAAGAGTCCAGTGAATCACTAACAAACGAAGATCAAATACAGTCTAAACCTGAACTAGGTCAGCTTAAGGACCAGGCAGAAGAAATAGATGAAAGACCTGGAACTAGTCAGACAGGAAGGGAAAAAGACACTGCTGAAGCAATAGTGCGACAAAGAAGAAAAAGCAAAAGAGTTCACGAGGAAGAGCAAGTTTCCTCGACTACAAACAGGATCGAAAAGAAGGATGAACCCCGATATGTAAAAAGACTAAGAATAAGAATAAAAACAGTCGAGGAAAAACTAAAGGACCGAAAAAGGGCAGAAAGTGAAAGAAAAGAAGCCCGAGGAAAGTCCATCCGAAAGGGCGGCAGAGTAAAGAAACAAAACAGACTGTATCGTAGCCCTGAGTGGACCTATTTGGTGTTGGAAGAAATTGATGAGCCCGAAGCTTGTGGCAAAAGCGACGAAGGGTCCATTGCTGATCGGAGTTCTGACGAAGACCCTCCTTGAGGTGAAGCGAAGTAAAACCTCAGCTGAGAAGAAACGAAGAGGGGTTGAGAAAGCCACCTGTAAGATAAAATGTCTGATTCAAATGTCACTGGAAGGTCCAGATTTAGCTGTTGCAAGACATGCTGTAAAATATGCATCTGTAGTGTAGTGGTACTAGTAATGATATGGATAGGATTAACAGTGTTTATACCTTTTATGATAAGCAAAGACCCTAACATGTATCCTACAGACTTGACGACACAAGACGCAGAAGTTGTACATACTGAAGAAACACCACGAAGAGTAGAAAGACGCGACAATGCAATGAGTCTGAGACATACACGACCCGACTTAGAAGCATCAGATGAGGGAGAACTACATTATCACCAAATGAAGAACAGGACACACTTAAATGTTTTCGCAAACCTTTTAGTGCACTATGTAGAAGCTATGGAAATAGAAGATTGCTATGTCTGCATGATGCTACCTACTTCAGTAGCCGAAGGCGTGACATACCACCATTTACCCCTGACCTATGGAATTTCCTGTAGTATTTTAGCTAGTTTATTCTATAGAAGCACTTTACAGTACTATTACTCAAACACTGACGTTATCTTTTCAGAACTTCCTATTAGAGGGAATCTGAACCTTGTACATACACTTGGTGGAGTGACTCGCTACATGGGAGAATACTTCCTGACAATAGGTGACATAGATCTGAATGAAGCTCGTAGAGACAACTTGACGTGTTCCTTACATGCACAAGAGAAAATGTTCTTGAAGATGGCAGAGAAGAGAAGGGAAAAGTTTCAGAAAAAGGCAAATGACGAACAGAACAGAACCCCTAGATGGGCAGAAAACATGGATAACACCTCACAAAGTGAAGTTACTCCTGCTCTGTTGCTGGATTTTGAACGGAAAGGGAAACTCTGTCTTCATAGAGAAAAGACTAGTTATTATAACAATGTATTCATTGGTTCCAGCGAGTGTGAACATAATTACAAGGTAATTAGAGGTTGGGGTTTCAAAAATGGGTCAGAACCTGTGTTTCCAGGAATTTATTATATATGTGGAAACAAGGCTTATTTCAAATTACCGGATCACTGGTATGGAAGCTGCTACTTTGGCATTGTCTTTCCGAAAATATACCATGTGAACAATGCAGCTGGAAGCAATGAGATTACTAATGGCTTAGTGCGTAGAAAACGTGAAAGTGTAGGAGAAATTATAGGTGATATCTTTAGTGCACTGATACCTGGAATGGGGGTAGCTCTGAATACTCATACAATCTGCAAATTATCTACAGTAGTGGATCGGTTATCAACTGACACTGCTGCTGGATTTCTGATGATCAATACCGAAATGGTTGCGATCAGATCAATGGTTTTACAGAATCGCCTTGCTCTTGATACCTTATTGGCAAAAGAGGGCAGAGTCTGCAGGATGCTGAGGGCACAACATTGTTGCACTTACATTCCTGATAAAAGTGTCGAAATTGAGAAGTATATAAGAAATATTACTAATTTGGAAAAAGAACTCAAACCATTAGAGGTTGACAGTGCCTGGAAGAGACTGACTGATGGTCTCTCCTCTGTAGGTAGTTGGTTCTCTAACTTAGGTAAAAGTCTTATATGGAAAATACTGATGCCAATAGCTGGAATAGGTTTGATTGTTCTGATCATATTCATCTGTTGCAAGTGCCAGAAATGCAGAAAATATATAGTGAATAAAAGAGGAAAGCGAAAGGCTGAAGACTTAGAATTAGAAGAATTAAGAAACCAGATATATAAGAAAATAAAGAACAATCATACACACAGAGAGGCGGAGAGAAAGCTCAACAATAAGTTCATTGAGGTTGAGATGGATGAATTAGATGAATGAAGTTGGCATCTGTTTTCATGTGTAGTGATGATAGTAAATATCATCAAAGAGGGGCTATATGGAGCAAGGATTCGCACGTAACGCGACTTGCTCTCTTCATGAACCTCGCCTTAAATCATAACTGTACTAACTCCGATTGTTTGTCATTTATTTGTATTTCCCCAACACACGGGTGTCCCTAGGAGGCTTGCCTATGTGTTTTTCATCGTAATCAAGCTTGCACATTAATAAAATGGCCGCTTTGCAGAAATTCAGTCTGCGCATGCGTCGGTCATACCCATGTGACGTGACGCACTCGCAATCTGGAGGGAAAAGTTCGCTCATGCGCAGTGATGTTAAAATGGCCGCTTGTCACTAATCATGCTTCATGCTATCTTAAGCCGCTTTTGTCTATGCATCTTTTCTGCACTAACTCTTAATGCTATAAGTATTATAAAATAAGGAATTAAGAGTAGTTGGTCATGGTGTACAGTGTATTCATATTATTCTGTGTTATTAATTTGTTTTCGCTTACTTTTCATGTACCGCGTAAATGAGGGCCTTGAAGTGGGGATGGGATCCATTTTGAAGCTGACGTATCCCTCATCACGTGATCAAAGATCTGGGACGTGCAGCAATGGAACCTGGCCAGTTGGCCATTGAAAAGGGGACTGTCCTTTCCAGGCGCACCTTTGCCCTTGAAGACTTTGCTATTTTTATTCTGAAATGTGCAACAATGTTGCAAACCTTTTCTTCACTATTGTACTTTCCCACACGTATGCCTGGGAACCCAGATGTTAGGGGGAGGGTAATGTCACGTGAACTTACGTAATAGAAATATAGGTGGTGACAAATGTCTTAAACCACATCCCTTGACCAATCAGAAGATGGGACTTTGTCATTTTGCAACATTTATGGGTGGTCTTGGGGACTTAAAACTTTATATATAGCCTAGCTTAGCTTAGAGAAATTGTCCGACTTGTCCGAGTAGCAGACCTGTCACTGACCCTACGAACTCTATAGGTGCCTGATACAGAGTGCTGCGGAGCATTCTGCCTGAAACTTTCCAAAAACTCCAAGGGGTGGAAATTAGTCCTAAGTGCTAAGCGAAGCACTTTGCTGGGAGATTCGAAAACCCAATCGGGGTTATTGGCGGATTCCGTGCAGAAGAGGGGGTAACGCTGGCGTTGCATCCAATGCTGTGAGGGGTTGGTCGTGCCTTGGTGAACCCAGTCCTGACCCAGACCTGAGGGGTATCCTGTCCTGACTGTCCATGAGCTGTACCTGCTCACCTTCTGGTATTCCCTGAATCCTTGAGGGTCCTTGTCCCGTTCTTTCCCAACTGACCCGTGGCCAGGGTTAGTCCTCATTCTCACCTAGGTAAATATTGGCATAGGTGTCTGTCCATACTATACCTTCAACTTTTCCTCCTCTGATTAAAGCAATCTTGCCTGTGATATTCTCCATTTCTCCTTTGAATGTAATTTCATGCAATTGATTATTAGTAAATGTTCCACTTTTACCCTTCCTATAGGACATTGTTAAACCCGACTGCTTATCTAGCTTGTTCCACTTATTCCCTTTCCCTTAGTATGGTTGCCGTGAAGTTAGAAAGATAGCATAAGGTTTAGGAAATAGTATAAAATTATTAGGTCGAACATTAGGTCTTCCTCACGTCCTTGCCCTAGATTAAACTGTATTAAATAAGTGTTCCTTATGATTCATGCCCTATAGTGTTCCCTTTTACTCTATGATACTCACTTTAATCCATAGTTACATTCTGGTTCTGATTTTAATCATCGATGTATTGCTTTGCATTTGCCTCCTTGTAATGGCATTTTCGTTCTAAACTTATACTATATAAAACCCTTAAAACCATCAAGGTGTCTGTGGTCATTATACATGAAAGGGATATTAAAGGTATTAAATGTGTAAAATAGAATTTTCTCCTTTTTAGGAAAACCCTTATCACCTGTCCACTGCTAGCTCCTGATCCGTCAGGAGTAATGTGCCTGTGGTAAGTCAGGTACATGAATAGTGAGTGGTGTAAGAGTCACCCACTCGATTACTGATAGTAGCGTGATAGAGGTTTCACCCGGTTCATTGCAAAACACGGTCATCATATGCACGCCAGGGCCCAGTGCGTGGAAAATTTGGTAATCTAAGTGAGCCGGGTGACCCGCGCGCTCTATCACACCTACTCCCCACCCTCCCTTGAAATACTTTCTTCACACACACCACACACCATTCTCCACTTAGCTCTTTCCCTCCATATACTGCTCCTTCTTTTCCTCTCAAACTTCCACAACTCTCTCACGACTCTCTCACTCCTCCCTCCCTACTATCAATTCCTTGATTATTCTCATAGCTCTAAATTACTTCCACTCTCAAAACATGTCACTGCTACATGCACGTCCCACCATCATGTCCAGTCTCCCCCCTTCCATACTGTGCATTCTCACCACTTACTCCCTCTATATACCTCTAGCCTCCCCTTCCACTTCATTACAGGACAGCATATTAGATTACATGACAACATAACCTATAGCATACCACACCACACATGCCTACTGCATATCACATCATTTAAATCTACCACCCTACCACACAACTCCAGTAACCCCATACGCCCTCCATAGCAGAAGCCTAACCTTCCCATATCCATACACCATTGTTAATTCAATGCCACTGTTATTTGTACGTTGTGGACACCAACCCTTGAAACATAAAATGTTCAACGCTAATATCACAACCCCTAAACTTCTTCAAAACAATACACTATTGCCTACAATATCCGATTAATTCAATCCGTACTGTTGCCCTGATTACAAGTGGGATGGTTATTCTGTTTAGGGCTCAAATTCCAGTTTGTGTCTTAACTAGGATTAAAATTTGGTTGTAAATTGGTTCTGGTGCACTAGTTTGTCTCACCGATAGTCAACAGATGAAACCTGTTGCAAATTGCTCGTAATTCTGGATCTCACACCTGTGTACAGGGTAATATTATGCCAAATACATCGTAATTCCCCATTCTACGGGGTGCATCTCGGAATCTGGGGTTGTTAATAGGTACACAATCTGCACCCCCAATTTGCGAGGGGCATGTAATTAGGCATTGAGGAGCATGTTTATCAAATGATTGCATTGCCCATGCGCCACACTAGGTAATGCAAGAGTGATGCAAAACCTAGATGGTATTTATGAAGCCACGCAAGGTCACCTTGCGTGGCCCTGTGGTGCTTGGTAATTCTGGAAAAATGCAAGGCAGTGTAAGTTGCTGCCTTACATTATTCTTCTCAAGGGAGGCATTCCATGGGTGGAGCATGGCTGTTCAAATTGTTACACTCATGGACCTTGGCACATTCACAGAGTTACCATGACAGGTAGACTTGGGAATGCATGAAAATACTATGTCTTCCCAGGACAGGTGTAACAAGGTGAACAATCTTTATTTCTCCTTGTTTTTCCTCTTTCTAAGATACTTCAACAATGGACCAACCACAAACCACACTGATGAATGGCCCTGGGTATGATATCTTCAAAGTCAAGAATTCCAGACACCCAGGACAACCCCACGCCCCACGGCCCACCAGCTGTAGGCGCGTCTCATCCCCAGCACCACAGGCCCTTCCCTGACCTCAGTGCCCCCTCGTGCTGCTCGTTCCTTTCTTCCCGCTGTTGCCCTTCTGTGCTATTCGTTTCTATTGTATTTCTATTGTATTTATTGTATTATAGTCTTTTTGTCCCCTTTCTTCTGTTACCCATTGGCCGCCCGCTCCCGCTTCCCAGCTGCTCCTCCCTCCCACTTGGCCTTAAATGGAGCCCGCGCGTACACGCAGCGGTCACGCGCAGCGGTCATGCGCAGCCGGTATGCCGAAGGCGCGCCAAAGGCAAGCCCATCTACATCCGTCCACGCCAGGACCGCGCCCAGCACCAGGACCCCTGGTCCTCGACGATGCCAGCCCGCCCGACGGACTTACGACGCCGCCACCCTCCACGCACTCAACACCGGCCGAAACACCGCCTGCTACCAAGCCACCCTGAGGCGCACCCAGGGACCCTTCACCTGCCAAGCCTGCTGATTCACCTGCCTCCGGACCTGCACCGCACCCGCCGAGCCGAGCACCAGCAACAACAACCTCAAGTGCATCCTGCTCAACACCCGCTCCGTCCACAGGCACGCCGTGGAACTCTGGAACCTCCTCGACACAACCTCACCAGACGTCACCTTCCTCACGGAAACCTGGATGAATGCCTCCTCAGCCCCCGACATCGCCATAGCCATCCCGGACGGCTACAAGATCACCCGGAGGGACCGCGTCAACCAAACCGGAGGAGGCATCCCCATCGTCCACAGAAACACCATCCGCATCACGACCAACTCCGACGACACCCTCACCGCCGCCAAACACCTTCACTTCCAGATCCACACAGACCCCAAGACCACCCTCTGAGGCACCCTCATCTACAGACCTCCGGGACACACAATTCAGCGAAGCCATCGCAGACCTCGTCAGTCCGCACTCCCTCACCTCCACAGACTACATCCTCCTAGGGGACCTCAACTTCCACCTGGAGAACAACAAGGACCGCAACACTGCCGCCCTGCTGGACAACCTCGCTAACCTCGGACTCAAGCAACTGGTGAACACCCCCACCCACTACGCAGGCCACACACTTGACCCCAGCAAGCACATCTCTTTCAGCCACTCCACCAGACTTCACTGGACAGACCACAGCTGCGTCCACTTCAACTTCAGGAAAACCACGACCCACCACCACCCGCAACAGGTCCCCTGCAGAAGCAGGAGCAAGATCACCGATGACCTGCTCACCACCACCCTAAGCCAGAACCCGCCCACCAACACGACGGACCCCGATGAAGCAGCCCGCAACCTCACACAGTGGCTCACCGACTGCGCCAACGAACTCGCACCACTGAATAAACCCGGCAGCAGGAAAGTCTTGTGGTTTACCAACGACCTCAAAAACTCCAAGAAAACCTGCTGCACCCTCGAGAAAGCCTGGCACCACAACCAGACAGCGGAACACATGACCGCCCTCAAGATCGCCACCCGCAAACACCACCAGCTAATCCGCAGCACCAAGAAGACAGTATTCAAAGAAAGACTGGACAACAACACCCACAACAGCAAGGAACTATTCAGCATAGTCAAAGAGCTCTCAAATCCCAGTGCCTGCAACACCGACATCACTCCCTCGCAAGACCTCTGCGACCCACTCGCCTCGTTCTTTATATTACCGCAAGATTGCCGACATTCACAACAGCTTCGGCGCACAAACCACGCACCTAAACGTTGAACCAGTGCCCCCAGCCACCACCCTCTGCACCTGGATCCCTGTCAGCACCGAAGACACCACCCGCATAATGAACACCATCCACTCCGGCTCCCCTACCGACCCCTGCCCGCACCACATCTTCAACAAAGCCGACTTCATCATCGCACCCCAACTCCGGAACATCATCAACAGCTCCTTCGCATCCGCCACCTTCCCGGAGAGCTGGAAACATGCCGAGCTGTGCGCCCTCCTCAAGAAACCCACAGCAGACCCCACAGACCTGAAGAACTTCCGCCCCATCTCGCTCCTCCCCTTTCCAACCAAAGTCATCGAGAAGACCGTCAACAGACAACTCTCCGCCTTCCTCGAGACCCACGGATCCCTCGACCCCTCACAGCCTGGCTTCCGAGCAAACCACAGCACAGAGACCGCCCTCATCGCAGCCACCGACGACATCAGGTCCCTGCTCGACAATGGGGAAACAGCTGCTCTCATCCTCCTGGACCTCTCAGCAGCCTTCAACACCGTCTGCCACCGCACCCTGATACAGCGCCTAAACCGGAATCCAAGGAGCGGCCCTAGAGAGGATCATCTCATTCCTGGATGGAAGAACCCAGAGAGTCCGCCTCCCCCGTTCCGTTCCTTGGCCACCGAAGTCTTCTGCGGCGTCCCGCAAGGATCCTCACTCAGCCCCACCCTCTTCAACGTCTACATGAGCCCTCTCGCAGCCATCACCCGCAAACACAACCTCAACATCATCTCGTATGCCGACAACACCCAGCTGATCCTCTCCCTCACCAACAACCCCGCCACCGCCAAAACCAAACTCCAGGAAGGAATGAGAGACGTCGCAGAATGGATGAAGATCAGCCATCTGAAACTGAACTCAGACAAGACGGAAGTCCTCATCCTCGGACCATCTCCCTCCGCCTGGGACGGCTCCTGGTGGCCCCCTGCCCTGGGCACCGCACCCAAACCAACGGACCACGCCCACAACCTGGGCTTCATCCAGGACTCCTCCCTCACGATGACTAAGCAATTAAACGCCATCTCATCATCCTGCTTCAGCCCCCTGCGCATGCTCCGTTAGATCTTCCGATGGATCCCCACCGAAACCAGGAAGACGGTCACCAAGGCCCTCATCACCAGCCATCTGGACTACGGGAACACCCTCTACGCTGGAACAACAGCCAAACTCCAAAAAAGACTCCAGCACATTCAGAACGCCTCAGCACGACTCATCCTGGACATCCCTCGCCGCAGCCACATCTCTGCCCACCTGAAAGACCTGCAGTGGCTCTCCATCAACAAGAGGATCACGTTTAGACTGCTCACCCACGCACACAAGGCTCTCCACGACATGGGCCCGAAGTACCTCAACAGTCGCCTCACTTTCTACACACCCACCCGCCAGCTCCGATCCGCCAGCCTCGCCCTCGCCTCCGTCCCTCGATTTCGGAAATCCAACGTCTGAGGAAGATCCTTCTACCTGGCAGCCAAGACATGGAACTCCCTCCCCACTCACCTACGGCTGACCCTGGATCACCTCTCCTTCAGGAAACAACTCAAGACCTGGCTGTTCGAGCAGTAGCGACCCCCCCCCCCCCCCTCAGTGCCTTGGGACCCTCACGATTGAGTAGCGTGCTCAACAAATTTCTGTGATTGATTGATTGATTGAAAACGTACAGGACCCAATATACTATCAGTCCTAGCCAGGATTTTGGGGTTTCCTGTACAAGGAATGGGACTGTGAGGGAAATGATAAACCTGGAATACAGAAACATGGGATGTGGGACAAATAATGGAACTCCATTACTTTGGTGTGACATCAGACAATAAGGACCTAAAGAACGGATAGCTTTCAATCTCTCTAACTCATGATACCAGTCAACTCGATAAGAGGCCAACTCAGCCAAAGCCACTGGAATTATGTGGTAGGGGAGGACCAAGTTATGTGGCTCGATGGACTAAATTATGAGGCATGAAAAGGTAAATAATGAAGCGTATTACAGCATATTTTGTCATCATAATTGCTTCCCATTTTTCATTTTTACACGATAACTCTGTCTTGACAAAAGTTTCACCCTAGTAGTACCGATTTAAGATCTAAATATAGCAATAAGCAATAGGTAGGTGTAGAGTCAACCATTGCGAAGAGCCTTCCACAGCGCGGTAACACATGTTGCTGCATTTTTCGCAACTTTTGATCTGTCTGAGCGTGAAACAATTTTTGGGGATACAAGCAGCAGATTACGTAGCACATTATTGAGTATGTGACCCATTCAGCGAATCCATAACTATGCAGAACACGCATTAGCCGCTAAATCGCATAATTCTAGTGACTGCCCAAAACCAGGATCGTTAGCTCTTACACTGGAACTGTCCATATAGCTATCACAGTGCAGTTCCATGCACCTCCTACCTGCATGTAACCATTAAAGACGCCATTATAAGCATGTAGGAATTCCTGATTCAGAAGAGAGTTTCTGGTGAATCTGTGAATTTGAACTGTCAAGGGACACCACATTTGAGCTTCTCCCTCTAGCAAACCCCCTCAATCCTTTCCCATATTAAACCTAGTAAAATTTATGGGAAGTCGCCAGTAAACAGAGAATTTTAGTAGGAATCGAGAATATTAGTTGAATTTCTGGATTCAATTTACTGTACTTGTAATGCCTGTATTAATAGTCTCTGAATGACAGTCTCTATCATAAAGATGAACTGAGTTTCTTATTCCATTGAGACAGAAAAGATGGTGCGAACAGTAGAGGCAAAGAGCAGCCTTTTGATGTCTGAGCAGTAGAAACTCTCAGTGTCCTCTATCTGTGATATGCACAAACGCTTCCACTTCACCCTGCAATCATATAAATGCTAACAACATATAGCAACTATTTTGTGTACGCATGAATGAAGAGCCAAACACCAACGCATTGCAGGCAGCTTATATAATTAGATAGCAGAGCCATATGAGTGAGACACACAATTGCTGGGTGAAGAAGCTCAGTGTCCATGTTAGAGTAAAGAGAATCGTCTCTTGAGGCAGACGCAGGCCACAGCAGTGCCCAGAGCAGCGACAGCCACCCACACAAGGTAATCCTCTTTTGGACACTCGGTCGTCAACGGTGGATGGTCCCACAAGTTGTGTCAGAGCTTCCTCCTGCACTGGGTGGAATAGCTCAAGTCAAGTTCTCAGTCCTCCCTTGTCAATGTGGAAATGTGGCCCAGTTTTGGCACATGTCTTGGGTTGGCAGCTGCATCACTTCTGATATATAGATCACTGATACAGCTAGAGATTCCTGAGGTGGAAGCCGGGAATCAGGGAACATAATCTTTTTAATCGTGTTGAACGCTTTGGTCTTAGTGTGCAATTTTAAAACCACGCACTTTTCGGTTGCAACTTTGTAAATGAAATCATTTTCCAAGGGCCGATTTGGTCTCACTTTGGTCGCGGGTTCAGACACTCGGGCGTATATCCATGGGTGCCATCTTGGGAGGAGTTGGAGGTCGGCGGGCTAGTGCTGCGGGCGAGTTTGGCCCCGCACTACATATAGGATCTTGAATCGCAAGCACTCACTGATAGAGCTTGAGATTCCTGAGGCAGAAGCCGGGAATCAGGGAACATAATCTTTTTAATCGTGTTGAACGCTTTGGTCTTTGTGTGCAATTTTAAAACCACGCACTTTTCGGTGCAACTTTTTAAAAGAAATCATTTTCCCTCACCTACCATACTCGCTCTCCCCGGGGGCTAACGCGCTTCCACAGGCCGATTTGGGCTCACTTTGGTCACGGGTTCAGACACTTGGGCGCATATCCACGGGCGCCATCTTGGGAGGAGTTGGAGGTCGGCGAGCTAGTGCTGCGGGCGAGTTTGGTCCCGCACTACATATAGGACCTTTAATCGCAAGCACTCACTGATAGAGCTAGAGATTCCTGAGGCGGAAGCCGGGAATCAGGGAACATAATCTTTTTAATCGTGTTGAACGCTTTGGTCTTTGTGTGCAATTTTAAAACCACGCACTTTTTGGTGCAACTTTTTAAAAGAAATCATTTTCCCTCACCTAACATACTCGCTCTCCCCAGGGGCTAACGCTCTTCCAAGGGCTGTTTTGGGCTCACTTTGGTCGCGGGTTCAGACACTCGGGCGCATATCCACGGGCGCCATCTTGGGAGGAGTTGGAGGTCGGCGGGCTAGTGCTGCAGGCGAGTTTTGCCCCGCACTGCAAAATGAATCCCGCGTCGCGTTCGCGCAGCGGACGCGCCGATGGCATGCCGGTGGCGCGCCGGAGGCAAGCCTGTCTGCGCCCGTCCGTGCCAGTCCGGGCTCAGGGCCAGGAACCCCTGCCATTTTCTCCAATAACATCATTACTTACTCGCGCGAAGCACTCCTTCATTGGAGAACGGAGAGAAAGCCTGCGTGTAGTAACTTGCATATCACAGATAGTCCACATACCCATTGCAGTTTTTGCAATTATTCTATGCCTGTAAAAAAGTCTACCAACTATGCCACGACCTGCCTGCGCATGGCCCTACTGAATTGTAGGTCATTGCCGAAACGTTTCCTAGAGATCTACCTCTTGATTCAGGACTATAAACTCGATGTATAGTTCCTAACGGAGACTTGGCTGTCCTCAAACTCTGTTCCGCATATAGTTCGCGCTCTCCCTCAAGGATATCTTATCCAGTTCCATAATAGGCCTAACGGCAAAGGGGGCGGAATCGCCATAATGTATAAAAACCACCTTTCCTGCAGGCTGGTCGACAGCGGCATTTCAGACTGTGAGAATTCTTATTTCACTATCCAAATCTCCCCTACAAGAACTATGTCAGGTCTTCTGGTGTATCGCCCTCCGGGCAGTCTGGGGCACTTTGGTAGCTCGCTATTGGAGACAGTTATCTCCTTAGCCACTACCTCAACCAACTTCACTTTACTGGAAGATCTAAATCTTCACTTTGATGACGCCCTAGACAAAGTGGCAGGTGAATTAATACTCGACCTACAATCCTACGACCTCTGGCTTAAAAGTACACATGCTACACATACATCTTCTTGATCCCATATTCTCCAATATTCCATTCTTGGAATCAAGGCATCCGCTACCTATCACCTGGTCTGATAATTTCCTTATCCCGTTCAACTGGCAAACCACCATGGACACATGTCAAGTCCCGGTGATACGAAGCCAAGAAAGACCATGGTCCAAGCTTTTACCTGAGAACTGGACAAGTGTACTGGAGCAGTCTGTCCCTATAAACGACCCAGATCTGCTGGTAGCAGACAAAAACTTCACAAGCTGGCTCGACAGCTCGCTTGACTGTGTCTTACCTAGGAAAAGAGTGGAGAAGAAAAGTAGATTGTTTAAATCTCCATGGTACACGCCTGAACTTAGGGATAAGAGAAAAGGATGCAAAAAATTAGAACGCGCATGGAGGAAAGACTGGGCTAATAACAAGAAATCCGCATATAGATTAGCCATTAGGTCCTATAAAGCCTCACTCAAAGCCGCCCAGGCTGCTTTTTTCGAGGAGAAAAACCGAGCCTCCTCAAATTCTTCCAGAGAAACCTTCCGGATAGTGAAGGAACTCCTGAAAGTCCCGGATCCTCCTCCCACCCCCGATACTTCAGGGTCCAGATGTAATCTACTTGCCGATTTTTTTGCAAGTAAAATCCAAAACATTGTAAAAAGCCTGCCCTGTAGCGACCATCCACCTGAACTTAGCATTTCCAGTGCCCCAATGCCTGTACCACATCTGGATTCCTTTGCCCCAGTTACCAGGGAAGAATTCCAAAAAATGCTGGGATCAATAAAAAGTGGGTCTCCGGGTGACCCCGCACCAATGCACATCATGAAATTGGTGACACCAACTATTACCCCATTAGCCACTGATCTTATCAATTCCTCCTTTTCTCAAGGCATTGTTCCGCCCAGCTGGAAAAAAGCTATAGTAAAGGCCTTATTAAAGAAACCACAGCTGGACCCCTCTGAGCTGGTCAACTATCGACCTATCTTGTTATTGCCGGGGAATAGAAAGATTGCGGAGAAAATCGCCAACCAGCAACTGTCCTCCTTCTTGGAAACAGGTGAGCTGCTGCACAGCTCCCAGACAGGCTTCCGCCCTGGCCAGGGTACAGATACCGCCCTCATAGTGGTGATTGAAGAGGCGAGGCAGATCTTGGACTCAGGAGGATCAGCAGCGGTGATCCTACTAGACCTAAGTGCGGCCTTTGATACGGTTGATCACCGTATCCTTATCCAGCGCCTTAGCAGTGTGGGAGTTTCAGGCTTAGCCCTGGTGTGGCTAAAATCCTTTTTAAATAATCGAACCTTTCAGGTTTGGGAAGGTAACACTCGCTCCAAATCTATCCCTCTCCAGTGTGGTGTACCACAGGGCTCATCTTTGAGCCCGACACTTTTCAACGTATATATGTCCCCACTGGAAGATATAGTCACTCCTTTCGGGATTAAATTAGTTACCTATGCTGATGACACACAACTGGTCGTCATGCCTACTCAATCAGACCACTGCTCCGAGAACCTCCGATCCTGTTTGTCAGAAATCTATGGTTGGATGAGTAAATCCCTGCTTAAATTAAACGGAGGTAAAACTGAGCTCATGCTCCTAGGACATAAGACGCCATCCATAAACGACTCCATGTGGCCTACATTTATGGGAGCAATCCCTACCCCAAAAAGCGAAATTAAAAGTCTCGGAGTATGGCTAGACCAAGACCTCTAACTTAGAACCCAAGCTAAGAAAACTGCTGGTATATGCTTTGGCCTACTTCGCACTGCACTGAAAGTTCTCCCCTTCCTACCTCCCCACTCCAGGAAGCTCTTTTATTCAGGGCTTAATTCTCTCCAGGTTGGATTACAGTAACACCCTTTACCTGGGCGCCCCAGAAGCCAGCATAAACAAATTGCAACTTATCCAGAACTCAGCAGCGAGACTGCAAACTGGATCATCAACTAAGATTTCAGCCAAACCTGCCCTTAGAACTCTCCACTGGCTGCCAATACGCGAGAGAATTAAATTCAAATCTTTTTGCATTATGCATAAATCCTTACAGGGCAATGGTCCCCCCATCTTGAGAAGTCTGGTGGGCCCTTATAAAGCCAACAGAGCAATCCGATCTGACCACCTGTACCTTGCTAATGTACCTAGAATATAGAAGGCACGAACAGGAGGACTTCGTTTTCCTTTAATGCCTCGACACTGTGGAATTCTCTTCCCCTTAAGATCCACACTGAACCCAGTCTCCAGAAGTTTCGTAAGCTTCTTAAAACTTTCCTCTTCCCTAAGGTTCCCCAAAATATCGCTTTCCCCTGTTGTAATCTCTACTCTTTAGCACTGGGACCCCTAGGGGTAACCACCCGCTTTATAAATCCCCACAAAAAAATGAATCCGCACACAAACTTCAAGGCATTGCGACAACAGCGATTGAGTTCTGATTGGGTACATTTCCAATCTACACCTTGGTGGCTGCACAGTCACTCGGGCACACTCTGGCAGGATCCTCGAGGCAGTAGCTCCTCCTTTGAGGCGTAGTCTGCCCCGGCACATGATTAGCAAGTGACATAAGGCAAGCCACTGTACAAGTCCATTCGGGCCCACTTGGAGAACGTCTCTTCAGCGGCGCAGAGGTCTCAGGCCCATTTGGAATGTCACAGCTGCAACAGCACAGTTGATGGGGTGTTAGCTCAGGCACACTTCAGCAGTGCTGCTTTTCCTCTATTACTATGACCAGCTCTGAGACTAGAGCACTGCAGGCATTATTCCATAAACCTCTGTCAGATGGACCCACAGCAATGGGGTCACTGCTCTTGCAACCATTCTTGCCTATGCCAGGGGTCTGCTCCTCTTGTAGGGATGGCTTCCTTCTTCTCTCAGGCAGCATTCTCCATGTGTTTAAGGGCAACGGATCAGTTTTTCTTGCAGGTTGCATCCCAAGTTATGTTCCCTCACATCTGGGAAGCTTGCTCTCAGGCAAACACCATCCCTGGTTGTGCAGAATTCCCCTCGGTACTCTATAGAGCATCCCCTCCTTGGTTTAAGGAAACTTGAAACTCGAACAACAATCAGCATCAATGGCCCCTGCTTTTTTACAGGTACATCAGACAGGGGATGTGCATTCTTTTTCTGGAGAACTGGCTTAGTTCGGTTCTTCTTTCATGTGTCCTTCTCAGGCTGTTTCTCACGCCCAGCCTTTGTTTAGAGTGAAATTCCTCACAGGTTGGTCATCTCCAGTTTAGAGCACCCACAACACAGGCACAAAGAGGTGTGAATGGTGTGCACCTGACTAACACAGCCACATCTGAAAATGTTCAGGAAGAGAAAAAAAAGTCAGAATGCTTCTCAAGTACCCTTCACGCTCTGTCAGCAGAATATAGTTTCACTCTCCACCGATGCCATCCACCAAATGGCAGTCTTCAGTGAGACAAGTCAACAGCTAGCTGCAGCATTAGGACCTCATTGAATTTACACAGGTGTAAATTCAATATTCGTATATATTTTCGTTGCGTGTACCGCATCCCCAAATGCGATGCAGTGCACGCAACAAAGTGTATGTTTATTTATATGTTTACTTACCTGTAAACCTCCGTAATCCATAGTTTACTACACCCCACCCTGCCCCTCCCTCTCCCCACATCACTGCCCAGCAGGTACTCCCACTACCGACAGCGGCTGGAATAAACTCCTTTAATTTCAAGATATGTATCGCTACCTCTGTATAATGAGTCTGGTGTCAGCAGAACATTGATGGAATTATAACTGTAAACTTACATGTTAAAAGATTTCCAAGGACCCCCTTAAGAACTTTCTGTTTATACATTTGCCAAGTGTAAAGAATTCTCGATATGCATCATAAATCGATTGAAAGATGCATATGGTGAATAAGACTGAACAACACTTGAGATGGAGATCCCAATCCTGAAAAATATAATTCTATGTATCTGGTCATAATTAAGCTGTTACAGGAAAGAGCTTAAATCTATCCGCTCATTGAGACCTTTGGGATTGACAGTATCAAGGTAATTAATCCAGAAGATTTGGGTATTGTCTCCTCCCAATATAATATGAACTTGTTCATGGATTGAAAACCTGAGTTGTCTTATATTATGATTGTTGAGGTTAAAATTAATTGCAACGGTTGATTTCAGATTTTTTGTTTGGATGTTACTTTTGTGTTCATTGAGGCTTATCTTTATTTTTCTCTCCGTTTTTCCCACGTATGCTTGTCCGCATGGACATTTTAACATGTAAACTACATTACTGCTGTCACACATAGCTTTCACTTTCAGTTTGTTGGTAGTCCCTCGAGTAGGGTGTAATGGGGTGTTGCCTTCACTGCTAGGCCTTTCCCCCCCTGTGCTAAGCCTTTTATGGGCTATTTGGGGTAATGTGCACTTTTTGACAACATAAGGTATCCACACCAAATTTGCTGCTTTTCTTCCAACATCATGGGGATTCTAAAGGTACCCAGGAATTCTGGATTTCCTTGGAGGGGTCCCAGAAATTAGCCGGCACCTAGGGAAACCTAGCAAAGCTATACATTCTTGAAACCTAGACACCCAGGGGAATCCAGGATGGGGTGACTTCACTGCCTCCCATCAGGTTCCTGTACAGAGAATCCCTTGCAAACCTAAAAAATTGTCAACAAAAACACATTTTCCCCACATTTCTGTGGTGGAAAGTTCTGGAATCTGCGTGGATCCGCAGATTTCCATCCACCCCGTATTCCCCAAAGTCTTCTGAGAAAAATGGTTCCTCACTTGTGTGGGTCAACCTCTTGCCGGCGACAGGAAACAGCGCAAAACGCAACGTGTTCACACCTCATTTTCGCAGTGAAAAATGACCCTTTTTGACAAAGTGTCTAGCTGTCGTTTTTGAACCTTAGCTCTGCCGGCAGAAACCTAGCAAACCTATAAATGTTTTAAAACTAGACACCAAGGGGAATCCAGAATGGGGTGACTTGACTGCCTCCCACCAGGTTCTGGAACCCAGATTCCCTTGCAAACCTCAAACAATTGTAGAAAAAAACAAATTTTCCCCATATTTCTGTGGTGGAAAGTTCTGTAATCTGTGTGGATCCATAAATTTTCACCCACCCCGTGTTTCCCAAAGTCTTATAAGAAAAATGGTACCTCACTTGTGTGGGTCGCCTAGTGTCCGCGACAGGGAACGGTGCAAAACGCAACGTGGTCACACCTCAATTTTGCAGTGAAAAATAACCCTTTTTTGGCAAAGTGCCTAGCTGTCGTTTTTTAACCCTAGCTCTGCCGGCATCTAGAGAAATCTAGCAGCCCTATACATGTTTGACAAGTAGACATCTACCTCTGCCGGCACCTAGGGAAACCTAGCAAACCTATACATTTTCAAAAACTAGACACTACATCTTCTAGTGGGTAAGTATTTTGAAGATGTGGGAGGAATGTATTCAGGAAAGTGGCGATCTTTCAATCGAGCCACATCCTCCACCATTCAGAATCTAGGAACGCGTACGTGTTCCACAACAACAAGGCTAGCTCTTACAGAGAGCTGAAACTGAAGAAATGTCAACTTTGACGCATGAGAACACTCCTTGAACACAATAAAAGCATTGAAAGTTGCTAAGTTGAAATAATGGATGGCCAACTTCTTATACCAAACATAAGCCTTCTGAATAGCAGTGTAAGGTTCCAACCTCTGATCTTCTCTGTCAACACCACCCATGTACTTATTGTAGTCTACAATGCACACAGGTGGTTTGTGCACTTCAGCAACCTGAACCCAAACAGGCACAGGTGAAGTACTCTCATCATTGATGGTAGTCAGCATGTACACATCCCTCCTGTCCACAAATGTCACAGCTAGTAGTTCATCACTACGCAAGGAACTGCACTGACCCCTCTGAATTTTTTTGCAGACAAGCTCTTTCAGATAACCTTTGCGGTTAGAGTGGATTGTGCCACGTGCAAAAGTGTCCACTTTAAACAATTCCTTAAATAATTGCACAGCAGTGTAGAAGTTATCAAGGTACAAATGGTGGCCTCTGTTAAAAAGTCTTCTCGCAAGATCCCACCCAATTTTCTCTGAAACTCCAAAGGTAGACGGACAACTTGGGGGGTCAATAGTGGAATCTCTACCAGTGTAAACATGGAAATTAAAAACATATCCTGTTCTACTCTCAGACAACATATACAGCTTAATTCCATAGCGTGCCCTCTTGCTAGGGATGTACTGCCTAAAAACCAAACAACCCTTGAACAAAATCAAAGACTCATCAATAGATATTTCTTTCCCTGGAGTATAGATCTCTGAAAATCGATCTACAAAGTGATCAAGAACAGGCCGAATCTTAAAAAGACGGTTATAGTCAGGGTGAATACGTGGCAATGCCAAAGAATTATCAACAAAATGCAGCATGCGTAGAAAAAGTAAATACCGATCACGAGTCATAACTGCAGGAAATATGGCTGTTGCCATCAAAGGGCTAGTAGACCAATATGAAGCCAGGTTCGGCTTCCTTAGCAAACCCATCAATAAAGTCAAACCCAAAAACTTCTTAATCTCTTCCAGATTTGTGGGAGTCCACCAGGTAGCTCTAGAGTGGGGTCTAAGTTTGTCACTGTTGTCCCTAAAAACTGTTCAGCATACAAATTAGTCTGCTCAACAATCTCACCCAAAAATACATCATCCATAAATAACTGAAAATACTGTATAGGCAAAAAGAATTCACAATACATTCTATACCCTGCATCACCGCTAAAGGCAGGCAACACTGGCTGCACCATATTTGGAACAACCCAGAATCCAGCACTTCCAGTAGGAAGCCTAGGAGCCTCAGGCTGCAATCCAGATGCCTCTTGCACCATCGGCACAGCAGTATCCTCCTATAAAACAGGCACTTCATCTGCACTGCGAGAACCTTCATCATACGATGATTCCATGAGGAGAGAAAACTCACTGCCAGAATCTTCCCCTCCCTCCTCTCCCTCAGATGCACTGTAAGTCTCATAATCGAGCTCAGAGGAAGATTCAAGAAGCATACCAACCACCTGCTGAGCAGTCATTCTACAGATAGCCATAATGATTACTAATAAAGGTAACTTGTCAAACAAGTCAACAACAACAAACACTTTGTAAAATAAGTAATAAACAAAATTCACCTTTATCAAAAATACCTATACACTCCAAAACGATACCACTCACTTGCCAGAAGCAGCTCAACTCACCACTGCGTACACTGCACAGACGCAATATGGATCAACAATATCCCACAAAAAAAAGAGAAAAGAAAATTACACATAAGACAATTCAAAACACAACACAAAGCTTTTCACGCTCAAAACACTAACTAAATATGGTGCCACTATGAGACTACTTACAAAAAATATTCATTCCAACATTACAATATTACTCATTTGGCGTAAATACAACAAAAATGTTTTTCTTACAAAAAACTGCAAGTACGCAAAACTGCAGAACAACCACTGACGAAACTGCAAACAGGAATCAAAAGCTTTACACTAGATTAAAAAGGAGAAAAAAACATTACAATCACATATGCAAATAATGCACCAGTCCACCTGCCAAGCTAAGGGGTAGGTGGGCCTAAAAGTATAAATTCATTCTTCATCCCTGTAAAAGGGGAGCAACCCTTGCCCTTGAGGCGACCCCCCAAAACAACATTTTTAAAAACTCTGGTGTCTAGTGGCTTCTACCCCCCTTGGGGGCAGATGGGTCTAAAAACATACTGCTACTCTGCCACCCAAAGAGGGCAGAAATGGCCACGATCATCCTCCCAAAAAAGGGAGCAACCCATGTCCAAGGGGCTGCTCCTCAACATCAAAAAAAATCCTGGTGGCCTACTGGCCCTAAATAAAAAAAAAATCAGCTGAACTGCCCCCCAAAGGGGATGATGAACAGAGCGCTTGAGCAAATCTAACACTCACCCCCGTCAACTGATCTGGGTTTAATCCATCATCATTCTTTAACTCACTCCACCACCTCAGTTCAGACATGGCCATATGCAAATCAGTCTGACCCTGTGCGCTTTCATTGTCCTAAGTTGGCAAGGTATGCCCAGACGTGGGTCCCTTGCTCACTTTGCCACTTGACTCAAACTAGCCTGGCTGATGACTGCTGATTAGCCAGAAACCTGTCCCAGAATGGTTGTTTCCGGGCCGGGGAAGACATGGCTTCACCAGACTGTTCCCATGAGGCACGGGGTCAGACTAATTTGCATATGGCCATGTCTGAACTGGGGTGGTGGAGTGAGCTAAAGCATGATGATGGATGAAAAATTAAATCTGCCCCCCCCCGGGGGCAGACAAACCCAAAATGTATGCCCCCAAAGGGGAGTGACCCTTGCCCAAGGGGCCACTCCTCACTACATTTATTCTATTGCCCCAGTGGGCCGAATACATTTTTTTAAATTTTAATTTACCCCCCAAGGGGGGCAAACAAAGCAAGAGTGTAGGCTCCCAAAAGGGGAGCGACCCTTGCCTAAGGGGCCGCTCCCCCAACCAAAACCTAACATCATGGGCACACTAAAATGGCCCCCAAAGGGGAGTGACTCTTGCACAAGGGGGCACTCCCCACTACATTTATTCAATTGGCCCAGTGGGCCGAATACATTTATTAAATTTTAAATCTGCCCCCCCCCAGGGGTGCAAATAAAGAAAAAATATAGGCCCCCAAAAGGGGAGCGACCCTTGCCTGGGGTGGTGGAGTGAGCTAAAGCATGATGTTGGATGAAAAATTAAATCTGCCCCCCCCGGGGGCAGACAAACCCACAATGTATGACCCCAAAAGGGGAGTGACCCTTGCCCAAGGGGCCACTCCCCACTACATTTATTCTATTGGCCCAGTGGGTCGAATACATTTTTTTAAATTTTAATTTACCCCCCAAGGGGGGCAAACAAAGCAAGAGTGTAGGCTCCCAAAAGGGGAGCGACCCTTGCCTAAGGGGCCGCTCCCCCAACCAAAACCTAACATCATGGGCATACTAAAATGGCCCCAAAAGGGGAGTGACTCTTGCACAAGGGGGCACTCCCCACTATATTTATTCAATTGGCCCAGTGGGCCGAATACATTTATTAAATTTTAAATCTGCCCCCCCCCAGGGGTGCAAATAAAGAGAAAATATAGGCCCCCCAAAAGGGGAGCAACCCTTGCCTAAGGGGTCGCTCCCCAAGACTGAATCAAACATTGTGGGCTTCCTAAAATGGCCCCCATGGGAGTGACCCTTGCCCAAGGGGCCACTCCTTAGCACATTGCCCCAGTGGGCTGATTTTTTGCAAATACAAAAAATTCTGCCCCCCCCCCCAAGCAATTTATATTGACCCAAAATAGGGAGCGACCCTTTCCCAAGGGGCCGTTCCCCAAACCAACAAACACTGGCCACTTCAACAAAAAAGAAAATCCCCGGATCTAGTGGGCATTCCTGCTGCACAATCGCATGATCTTTCAGCAGGAATGCACAAAAGAGCCTTCAAGGGAAAAGGAAAACCCTTTTCTTTTCCCCGATGCCTCTTTCATTCAAATCCCCCCTCCCTGCCCCAAAACTCACCTCTGTAATCACCGACTCGCAGGAAACAAATGGCTTCCTGCACATCGGTAAACAAAAGGGAATCCTCCGATGACGTCAGCGCGCCTCGCGCGCTGACCTCATTGAAGACGCGGAGGAGGGAGTGGGGGAGGCAGGGGTAGGTCTTCCCCTGCCTTCTCTGTAACAAATTTTAAGATCGACCGCCTACGGGAGGAGCGCCAGCGCTTCCCCAGTGGGTGGGTCTCATCACGAGCTGAACTCGTCATGAGCACACGACGACTGTGTGCCATGACGAGCTCAGCTCGTCATGAGCATACAAGGGGTTAATGATGGAATTACAGCTGCTACAATTCATTCAGGGTAGAGTGCCAAGATAGTTTTGTTCCTTTTTCTCTCACATTTGTTATTAAGAATTTGTTGGAAATGTTTTGTACGTAAATAAGCAAATCTGGGTTGATTTTCAAATATACCCCTGAAGTCCTTTGACATTCTTAACATCGGCCAATATTTCAGTATGGTATTCTTGATCCTGTAACTGCGAGTGGAGAGATTAGATACAAAGGCCATTCTGTTTTCCTTTTCTATTGTTTGATTTGTGCTGATTAGTAAAGTTTCCAGTGTTTTATTTTGTACTTTATGAATCACCTCCTGTAAAATGGTTTCTGGATAACACCTTTGTCTGAATTTTTCAACCGTGGTAACCAAACTGTTGTTGTACAGTGTATCATTTGATGAAATTCGTTTCATTCTCAGCATTTGGGAAAATGGCAGTTGATTTTGTAATGAAGGTTGATGGAGACTGATGTCATGAAGTAAATTGTTCCGATCGGTTGGTTTGGTGTAAACATTTGTGATGAGGTGACCGTTTTGGTTAGTAATTAAAATGTCTAAGAATGTGATCTGATGTTTGCTGATCGCAAAGGTGAATCCAATTTTGTCATCCACTATATTGAGTTTTTTGATTGCTTTTGGTAAATTTTGGTATGGTTCTTTCAATAGTAAGAAGATGTAATCTATGTATCTGCAATACACAATGAGGTTATCAATCCACTCTTGTTGGTTAAGTATGTGATCCAATTCAAACCTGTACCTGAACAAATTTGCATACGCTGGGGCGGCGCAATTTCCCCTAGATGGCCTTGATGATTGGATTCAAAAATCATTCTGCATGTTTGAAATAGTTGTGAATAACTTTAAGATCCACAGCTTTATCTGAGTTTAACACAAACGATTTGACCGCTTGTAGTCCCAGATTGTTGGGAATTGACATGTATAACAATTTGAGGTCAATGTTACTGAAGGTCATATCCTGTGTTGAATCCAATTTCATGTTTTCCAAAATGCTAAAGAAATCAGGTTCATCCCTTATGTACGTAGACATGTTCTGTACCAGAGGTTGGAAATGCTTATCCAAATATTTTCCAATAGGTTCATGTATTGAATTAACCATGGGTACGATACATCTGAATGGTGCTTCTGTGGGATGTACGTGAATTTCTGAAATCATGTATATGTATGGTATGTTGGGATTAGTTTTGGTGAAGTATGTCTTTTCTTCGTTTTCATCAGTTCCTCTTTTAATAGCCTTGTCAACCACTTTGGTAAGAATTCTTTGGAACTCTTTCATGGGGTCAAAAGATATTTTCATATATGTGTTAGCATCATGTACATGCGCATTAACTCTTTCCAAATAATAATCCTTATCCATGACTACCAGTGCTCTTCCCTTGTCAGCTTGATGAACAGTTATTTTGGAATTAGAAGCTATCTCCTCAAGAGCCTCTCTCTCCTTCTGTGTGAAATTGGTAGATTTTGATTTTTGTTGTTTAACATTGGTGCGAAGATCTTGTTGCACAACTGCTTCAAATGCATCCAATATCTTATGACTGATGGGAGTGATAAAAGAGCTTTTGTTGCGTAATCCTAATAGAGTATTGGATTGTGGGCGTTCTCATTCTTCCACTATGTTTTCAAAAAAGTCTCAATCTTAGGGTGTGCATGAATTTATAAAGTCTGATTTGAGCTTCCAAAGCATTTGAATGATAAGTGGGTACGTACGATGTTCCTTTTCGTAAGGTCTTGAGTTGAAATTCTATTAAGTGGCATTTAGAAATGTTAATAGCTAAAGTTTCGACTTCTTGTGGACTTCGCAACTGGTTGTTGTTTTGCTTTTGTGACCCCCCTCCTGGTTCGACTTGTGGTCCTTAGCCCTTCTGTAAAAAATACATCTCCTTTATGGTTCCACTATATGTCGATGGGCCTGCATTCTCTAATCTTAATCTTTTGTTATCTCGTTGTGTAGGAGGGTGACTTTTATATTGTGAATCATCTGAGGATGAAGCGTCAGTATCCGTAAATCGTCCCACATTTGGTCTTTGTTGCCTTCTGCATGCATACATTTCTGCCCAATTATAAACTTCTACAAGTTTATAGTCAATGGTATTGCGCTTGAATTTTCGGATTTTTCTCTCATTAATTTCCTTGATGCATTCATCCGATTGCGTGTCAATGTCCTTTGGTGTCTCATCCCAATTTTCTTTTGTCATCTCATCCGTTAGTTCTTGCTTGAGTTGATTAACCTCGCTATTGAGAACTTCCAGAAGTTTTGATAATTCTTCGACAATCAATAGTATTAATTCTAGTGAACATTAGTTTAGTATGGCGTACCATTTCTCGGTGAACCTACTCTTGTTTTTGCATAAAGTTGACTGTAAGGATATCCTTAATCCTCTTGGAATTCATTGGGCTTCATGGTGTTTAATCAATGTACTGGTGTCCAAACGTTGGTTGATCAGTTTTTTGGAAATATAGAATAGCTGGTTGATGTTTGATTTAATTGATCTTGTGCTGCTACTGGTACTCTCTGTTTCTTCTATTAATGAGTACATTTGTTGAGTTTCGTCATTGATAAAACAAAATGTTTCTGCTCTGTGTTCATTAAGATTAGAAATCTCATTTTATGACATTGTAATTTGTAGTGCGTGGTCTGTTACTCAGGAATAATCAATGAATATAGTACAACAAAGGGATTAGACCCCCGCACGTTGCAATTAATTTTACCCTCGACAATCATAATAAAAGCAAACCCAGGTTTTTGATCCTTGAACAAGTTCTTATTATATGGAGAAGAGACAATACCCAATTCCTGTTGCAAAGAGAAATCTTCTGGATTAATTATCAATCCCAAAGGTCTTAATGAACACATGGATTTAAGCTGTTTCCTATAACAGCTTAATTATGACCTGATACATAGAATTATATTTTACAGGAGTGGGATCTCCATCTCAAGTGTTGTTCAGTCTTATTCAGTCGATTTATGTTGCATATCAAGAATTCTTTACACTTGGCAAATGTATAAAAAGAAAGTTCTTAAGCGGGTCCTTGGAAATCGTGGATCATGTATGTTTACAGTCATAATTTCATTGATGTTCTGCTGACGCCAGACTCATTATACAGAGGAAGCGTTAAAGCGTGAAATTACCAGAGTTTATTCATACTTATTTCTCACTAACTTACCCGCTATCTGACACATTTTAACAATGTTTACTCTGTTCGAAGTTTTTTTTCTGATTGTTAGTCTTTTTTCCATTTTCATTACCTACATTTTGTAGACAGCACACTAACACGTCACACATGCGTACACACTTCCGGGAAAAGTCAATATTTATATCCTGTTTACCTTAGATATCAGAGCACTTTAACTATGACACTAGGAATATCATATTATGCAACTCCATGTTTTGAAATGGGCAAGTTCGGGCACAGCAGTACCATTATAATCGGGTAACATTATTTCACGTTGTCATTGAAGGCTAAAACCTTTGAGACCATCGATAATGTAGAAACGGGTCCACGACCTACCGGCAATCCACCTATATCATTTTAGTAAGTTTCACTTGCATGAACATCGATTCACAGCAACAAGCATGATTAATTTTCCGCCACACACGAGGAGTTAGTCTCCTTACCAGTTGGCAGTGCATACCTTATTTGCTGAGCACTTACACCATTGATAACTGTCGAGTCACAAAAGACTATTTCATACTTTGCACGTACTAAAACGACCAAGACTTTATTTCTTCCATTTTTATCAATTTCTTTACTCTTCGCAGGAGTTTGGAAGTGGCATGAATTCAACGGGCATAACATTTAAAGTCATTTTTGTTGGTTCCTTTAATACCACACATGATTTATTGGAGATACACAAGCCTTTACTCATTATTACTATCTAAAGTTTAGTTGATTCTTTAGATCTAATCTGTGTACTAGATAAAACTGAGTTCATAATTTCTTCTAATTTCATAGGATAAATCCCCTGATGAAGGGCATTGCCCAAAATGATTTGGGCGTATTTATGTTTCAGATACAAGAGTCCAAACACGACCTCTTTAAAATGGATATTAACAAATGAATAAAGAATGCAAGTTATGGAAAGTTAACAGAATAAATAAAAAGAATTATTGTAAAGAACTTTACACCTTTGGAATAACTTTATTTCAAGTGATCTCAGAGTGCGATTTGGGGACGTCCCCCATATCCTGGGTATAGAGCATCATAGATAGTAATCAAAAGGATAGCAGGGCGAGGAAGAAAACAACGAGCCCTGTTGTGAGAAAGCAGTCAGAATGTGAGCTTTGCTCAGCTAGAAGCAAGTTAAATAAAATCTGTGATCCAGTTTGGGGAGCCAAGATGCCACCGTAACGGAATGCAGTGTTCTCGCACCTGCAATTAGGATGCCACCGCCACTATGGCAGTAGCATTCCCCCATCCTCCCATTCCCAGCATTGTGGCGGGCGGGGCTCACAGCACCACCCACCACAATGCTGGGAATGCATGTTGTGCATTGACATGCACAAGGTGACAGGCACCCCGCAGTGCCTGCTACCTTGTCCATGCCAATGCAAGAGGGTACCATAGGTACCCCCATGTGCACCCCCCAGTCACCAAACATCCTGGGGGCCCGCTACGTGCCCCTAACAGCAAAGCCCGCATGCCTTTCCATGGCGGCAACGCCTCCATGAAAAGGCTCATCTCCACCCTCATCATAACATGGATGTCTTTGTCTTACAGACACTGCCACCAAATTGTGGCAGTTTTCCGCCAGCTCCACGCCTCGACCGGTGGATAAGTGGCAAACGGTCTTCCCGTCCGCCGCGAACCCCCCCAGCCATCCTAATGTGGTGGGGGGTGAATCATGGATGGATGGTGGGCGGATCCTCGCTGTCGGGCTGGCGTTGGCTACCTCTGGCCTGGTGGGGCGATCCGCTCGCCATCCTAATGGGCCCATAAGTATGGTGTGGAACTTGTGGTGGAGATAATTTCCATGTAATGGCGTACAGTGTTCATGTCCTCAGACCTATTAGCCCTTTTTGAATCCCTACTGTTTTCGAGTGACTGTAAATTTCACTAGGTGAGTGGAATAGATGTTGGACACCGGGGGTTCAAAGGATTTTCTAATGTTAGCCAATCAACCAATCTTATAGCATGGATCTAGTTTAATGCAGTCAGCTTGGACTTGGCAGGATCACTTTGTAACAGGAGAGCTCCAGATTTTTACCCACAATAGAAGCAGGACCATGTTAATGACATCCTCGATGTAAGAGAGGCCAACCTCCGTGTGGTTAATAATGATGGCAGTACCTGTGGGGACTGCCAGCAATCTAGCAAGAAATGTATTTTCATTGGTTTGTAGATGACCACAAACCGCGTACACTCCGACCCCCAGAACTCAGTCCCGTATGTGCCCTGTGTTATACATTTAACTTGACAGAGGGAAATCAGTACTTGAATGGGTTTTTGTTTAAGTTTCTAGGAGAATTTTAAAATGGCAGTGACTGCATTATCCATTGTAATCTCTCTCTGCACCAAAAGCTTGTCCCATTTAAAATGTCAGTCTAGCTTGATTCCAAGATAATAAAAATGTGTAACTTTGGTGATGGGGATCTCATCGATGGTGAACCTGCAAGACTGAGGGGCATATAACCAACAAATAGCGATATTTATCGCTAAGTAGGGTTAGCGGCAATATTTTTATCGCTGCGCATCACCAGTTTTTATCGCTGAGATAACTTGCTTTTAGCAAGGTTTATCTCAAAAGCGATAAAAATCAGGCGAAATGCGTGAATATCGCTGAGAATACAGCGATATTCACGCATTAGCGACGAAATGCTCTTAGCCATGTTATCCACCTCCCATTGGATAGCATGGCTAAGAACTGGTCTGAGCAGGCGTTGGTTTTTGGCGATAGCGGGAAAATTTCCATCGCTACGCCTGCCTTGGTAATAGGCGATAGCGACGTCAGCGACTGCTTTCAGTCGCTAACAGGTTGGGAACGCCCACTTTGCATGTCATTAGTGATAAATATCGCTGAAATGCAAAGTGGGCCCCAAATCGCTCGCTATCGCCTAAAAGCTGTCGCTAACATCAGTTAGCGACAGCTTACTAATAGAGCGATAGAATTATTGGTAATATGCCCATGAGTTTTTCTGGGGCCAAAGTTCATGATGAATTACTTTTTGTGATTGACCTTCGGCTTCAGATCCCCCATAAACTCGTTAAAGCAGTTGAGGAATACAGGAGGAGCTGAAGCCTATTTGCGGTACTCGACAATAACAAAGTATCATCTGCAAAGACAAGAACGGACACCGGCCTAGCCCCTCTCCTAGATAGGTCCTTCCCTTTGGTTGACAGAACTTGGTCCAGTGTATTGATGTGAAATAGTAACAGGAAGGGAGCTAGAATGCACTTCATCTGACTCCTCTTATGGATGTTAAAAATAGAAGTGCATTCCCCTTAGGTGCTGTACTGAATCCCAATGTAAGCACGTGAGAAGGTCAATCAAGGCTCAGTCAAACCCAGCTCCACTCATTAAGTTCCACAGCTTGTGTTGTCCACGAGGTCAAATGCACTGGAAAGGTTCATGAAAGCGACATGTAATGAACCTCCCTTGGCTTGGCTTTGGCGTACTTCAAAGTGAGCAGGAGCAGGTTAAGGGATTGCCCCATTGTGCAAGAGCCTAGACGAAAACCGAACTGCACATCGGATAAAAAAACATTTTCTTCCACCCAATCTTCCAGTTTCCAGGAAGGTCACCTGATTAGCTCTGGGGTTGGGAGCATAATGTAAAGGCTCAATGCATACACTGGAAAATATCAAGAGCATTAGCCTCTGAATGAGGAAGCAGTAACCTTAAGGTAATAGCAATGTGAGAAAATATATAATGGAAACATTGAGAAGGAAATTATACATATAGCTAGAGGTTTTTACCACTCATTAGCCTTGTTCTTCTGGTGCTCCTGATCAACCAAAGGCCTGTGTGAGTAAACTCACAATGCAGCTTTACAATCTGTCTTTAGAGTGTCTTTTAATGTTCATTGTCATGTTTAGCTCACACTATTAATTATAAAAGCAGAGTGGGATCTATATTGGATGTCTCTGCTTTAGTTTGATGCGACACAAGATGGAGAGTGTGAATAGCTTTCCTGGACAGTAGAAGTGTATTGCCATGCAATCCTGTGGCAGTAGGCTGCAAATATATACATGAGGTGAAGAGTATGGTGGCAGGGCTCCCTTCACTTTGCTATCAAGGGGCTGCTGATTAATAATTTCTGAACTCCCCTTTGGTAAATGGTAAGGTGAATGAGGTATGGGACTGCAGATTCTGTTCTGGGCTCTCCAGGTTGGTGACCACCCTACTGTGAAGGGCATCACTACACAAAGGCTGTGCCTGGAGAGCAGCCAAGAAAGGACATTAGAAAGGAGAACCACCCCAAACTGATGCTGCAGCATGAATGACCTACAAATTCTGACATTACATTTGTTGCCAGTTGAAATGCCATACCTGGCTGGTAGTACTTGCATGACTTTGGCCGTGTGGCTGCTATGCACCTCTGGGGCATATCTTTTCCAAAAGAAAGGGCTGGCCACATCCTTAGGCACAGCCTGGCATACTATAGATTTGTCTTGGTCATGCCTGCTCACTTTCGATGGCAACACCAGTAGCATAGCAAAGCTGTAATGGTACTAAATGCAGCCTAAGAAAGCCACCTTCCTGCCACCAGCTAAGTAGTAAAAATAAGTTATTTGCAGAGGGCCTCTAACACTAAGTTACACCGCATCTGCTGCACTACTTATAGCTATGCCTCTGGACCACTCCCTTGACACAACTCCGCCATATCAGGCACGTCTGGCTCACTCCCTGCTCATATTCAACACTAGCATCTCCTGGCACAGCTCATCCATTATAGCTACCTTTAGGTTACACTCTTCTAGAGGGAAGACCCACACCCTGACAGAGCATGGGCTAGTGGTTCAACCTTTACTCATTAAGGTGGCTGCTTCCCAAAGGGATAGGTGGGGCCTGGCCATGGTTACAGAGACAGGCTGCCAAACAAAGAACTTAGACCTGTTTTGTCCTCCCTCCCCCTCAGAGGTAATATTTCACCAGGGTGATTTCAAATTTCATTTGATGCGTGTAGGCGTCTACCTATATACATGTTGTTTTCATTAATTCTTTAAGACATACACAACAAACCATTCACAAATCCTTTGTCAACCATCTATTGTCCATCTGGATAAGGTACAGTGCAGAAAATTACGCGTTCAGAAAAAACGTTTCTAAGTTTCTACTTGATCATTACAGTGTTTTGAGGTAGGAAGTGCTACACCCAAGTCTCAGCTGGTTCAGATTACTTCCTCTTTATACATTTTACTAACAGTAAGAATAGAAATCTCACTTCTTCTGTATCTTACATTTCAGAGACTCCACAGCACTGCTAGCGACTTCAGCTGGGTATTTCCTTTTGAGTTTTACCTCGTTAATTATCATTAAAGGAGTAAGGATGCCGCAATATGAGGGGACTACAACGTATTGTCTTACTCGTGGCATTTATATGCTGCATGTCTCCCTGAGAGGCAGACTGTCACCATACCTCTGGTTTCATACACATCACCAATGTGGAGACTGTTGCCATCAACCTTTTCCCCCAACCAAGGCAGTAATGAAAGAGGCTGAGAATGCCCTTTTACTAGGGATGTTTCAAGCTAGTATAGCCCTGGACCAGAGAACACTGATCTCTAGGGCTGGCACTTTACTTAGGTGAATTTAAGGTTGCTTTATGGTGCCACAAATAGGTAGGGGGAAAATCTCAATAACTTTCTCTTTGCCTGGTTGAAGGGAGGCATATTAATAGCAAAATGATAATTTGACTGGAGCCCTGAAAATTCTTGCTGTGTTCCTGAACCAAATGGACTGCTGGCCCTGGCTTCATGGACAACCAAAAAACTGCTAGTCCTCTCTTGAGCTGTGCATGGACAGAGAAGAAAGAGCAAATGCTATCTCTGAAAATACTCTAAAGTCAGGTGGTAAAGTGTCCTTTAGGTGGAATCTTAGACCACAATGTCAGGAGTTCTTTAAACCTCATTTAAATCATACAAAAAAACTAATGGGTGTTAAATGCTAATTAATCTGGACCTTTTGTGGCCAATGTCTATTTGCGTTTGTATTAGTACTCTTCTGCAAAAGTACAGAGCTAAATAAAAGCATGCAGATGATGCATCTGAGTAATTAAGAGTGGTTGAGGTAAATTAGCTCATTACTCCATCATCTTTTTGTGTTTGATCTCAGAGATAGGTCCTTAGTGGTAGGGCTATGGCTGAGGGACTTCGGCTGCACTTCACTGATGGGCCCTTAGACAAAACAGGTCTGATGGTGCTTGCATTACTGTTTATATAGGAAGTGGCCTTGTTGTTTGGGTTCATTAATCCCTTTTGGGATGGAGCCAAAAATTGTTTTGCATACGATTATTCATTTCCTCTAGAAGGGAGAGCAAGAAAGATCAATGAATTGGAAAATGCCTACAGTAATTATCAATTTTTGTTTTTGTCTGTGAGACGTTGGTGCAATCTTCTGGAAAGAAGGAGGTAGTTTAGTGGTGAAGCTCAGGTTCCAAGTTGATGAACTAGCCTGCCTTTCCCTGGAAATGGTAGCTCCTGTAGATAATCATTCCTTTGATGAAGGTATATGCGTACCCTCTTTTAGCTCCTGTATTTATGTCTGAATTGAAGAGCTGAAGGAATCTACAAGCCTGTATAGGACCTACCATGTGCAGTTGTCCTGATCATCTGAAGGCTGACCTTTGCAGCGCTGAATCCTCAATACAGCCTGTGCCATCTGCACTCAGTGAGTGCACCATTTCTAAAGAGGCCTGCGTCTGTCACATATTGGACATGTAAGACTGTTCTGTCTTCTCAGGGATCCAAAGAGGTCCCAAGAGGGAATCCTGCAACTGTATGACCCTCCATATGTTGATTTGCAATTGACAGGTGTGAGGGTCCCTGGAAACATTCTGCATAAAAGACTTTCCAGGTTGTTTCCCCTTTCCTGATAGTGTTACTCCATGCCATCCGCTAAGAATCTGTGGAGGGACACAACTCAAGCACAACTTCTGTCTTTGACCCTGAATGTTTTTGTCCCTGTTTATTCTAAGGCTCTTGTAAGTAGGCATCCTCGTCCTTCAGTCTCATCTTTGACTTCCAGGACTCACATGATCAGCAGCTGTGGCCTTTACTTGACCTGTCCCTCACAACTTAATTTAAGCTTCCAGGCCGGCCAACTGAACGTTTCAATCCCCCACTTCACCCTGCACCACCTTTGCTGTGCTGGTACCCTTTTAACCCTTCACACTCTTTGATACCCTCAGCCACTGCTGGCAGACCCAAATAATAGAAGACATTTCAGATCCACCCCATATCTCAAGGACACTATATTTTTCCAACTTTGGTCTCCAAGGTGCCCAAATACTGGAAAAGGAAGATCACTTTGCAAATGTTACCAACTTCTGGTTGCCTCTTAGGTGGCTTCTCCTGCAGCACTAACCATTGCCAGCATTCTTATTTTGGTTTATTCATCAGGTTTATACTGAGTAAGATGTGAATTGATTATTTGGTCGAGGCTGATCCACATTCCTGTACATTGTGTTTTGTAGATCATTCCATACATTAGGGATATGGGACACAGTACAACTCCAATGAGGCAGTATTACTTCTGTACCTTTCTCGATGACTGAGTTGGTGTATCCTTCACAGGATAGCCGCAGGAGGACAGTGTGGCAGAAACTCCTATTTTCTACTGTGCACCCAGAACCCTGCACACGTCTGTCACAGAAGTAAGAGAACACCCCAATGTATAGTAAACAATCTCAAGAAATATGTCTAAGAGCAGAGGATTCGTAAAGGGTGAAACATCTCACACTATTACCCTCAGAGACATGCATACATCCAGAATTTGTCAAAATAGGAAGGGGACTCAAATGGCAACAGCTGTTTTACGTTACCCACTTCAGTGATGATTTCAGTCGTCACAACATTGTACTTTTTAGGGTACTGATAATATTTGAAAAGATTCCATTTTGGCACCAGGCAGGCCAGTCAGATTTGGTCATTTGTTCTAATTCTGCTGCCATCAGCAAGAGGTCTTCTAAAAAGACTTCATTATCACTAGACTGAAGTATTTCTTTTACCTGCACTAGGAGCTGCCGCTGATTAATTCTCTCCTTCAAAAGAGCCGATGTAGTGAATAAACCATCACTAAAGCATTTTCTTTTCAATATTGTCCATTTGGGACAACATCAAGCCTATAATTCGCAGGTAGACACTAATTGGCACTAAATTACATTATAGTGTCTAATTATACCTAACACTTTTCAACCACCTCTTGTTCCATCCTCCTAAGTCCATCAGACAGACTTATTAGGTGCTCCCAGATTTTCCCCATAGACCCGTTCATAATGCACCCCACTCGCTGCCTGTTCTAGGCTGAAACCTACTAAAATCCTCATTTTGTGATAAAAAGGAATTAATTGGCAATCTGGTGCGCTGGCCATTTGCCTAACTACAGAACAAGTTGCACCATCTACCTGCTGTGCCTCCAACACACTATTTTTACCTTTACTGTTTGTTTAAAGGGTTGACCCTCACACTCCTCATGTGACTTACTTTATTTATTTGTTTATTTGGTTTTATGTTTGTCTATTTATGAATGTGCATATTTCATTATTTCTTCTCAATCCGTCAGTGCTCTATCCATTTGCATGTTACTTTTTTTATTCACCAGATCACATGATTTCCAATATGTTAACGCAAAAAGATGAAAGCAATTCAGTTAATATAATTCTTTCGTACAAGCAGTGTCTCTATCAATATTTACAGAAATATATTTGTTATTCCTAGAAATTTCTCATGGTAGCTCATTATTTGAAAGCTCCAGTGATTGCTACTACTGCAGCGTGTTACCAATTAGTGTAGGGGTCAGGTTAATTCCATAACATCCAACACGGCTGATGCTCCTGTTCCTACTGAGGAACAGGCGCTCCCCTTCACCTGGTTAAGCCCCTGCAAATATGTATCAAACGAATTATCTATCTGCCTTCTTTGTGACGTAATATTCGTCCTTGATTGTCATCTCTATGATCAAAGTTCACTAATTTGGATCCTCAGAAAGGTAAATATTTGGGATCCCCATTCAGGGAACTTATCACCGATTGTCGTGCAGCTGGTGTGATCGGTTATTGTTGTGAATGGCGTCCATATACTCCTGTTGCAACCTTTTAAATTTGGGGGTAGACCTTTCTACATTCAATAGTGAACAAATTAATTCCAGTACACATGCTTCAAATTTAGATTTGCAAGCAATCACGTTTCTTGTTTCAAACGCCATTGAACGTAAATTAGCCGCAATTATACGAATGTGACCAAGGATTGTTTAGCCGAAACACGTTCACATATTTGTGAGCTACTAGGAGGTGATTAAACCAGCTGTTTGAAAACCCCTTAAGGCGCCTGAGAAGTTCCTTTGGTATAAAGTGCATATTACATATGTTTTAAATATTTTTATTGCCATTTCAACTCAGCAAGATTTACATGTTCATATTAGGATCATTTAACATGATAATTGCCCTATCCCTTCTCCGTCCCAACCACCAAGTGTACCCATTAAATCAGTCTACTAAAGCATAGCATGTTTTGTATGGTATGAGGCGAGTGGCAATCATGATTCGGTTCCGTAATGTATGCCAATGATTAACAGTTAACTCCCATTTGTCCCCTCCATCCCTCCCCTTCCTGTGTCGATGTGTGTGGATAGCAAGCTGTGCCTTTTGTGTGCCTTCCTCTATAGATCAGAGAGGGTCCCATTGGGGTTCTCCTGACAGACACCCCAAGCTAGTTTATTAAAGCATCCACCCTCTATTCCAGAACCAAGGATCCCACTCCATTTGGAGCTTGGGGGCCACACAAATCCGCCAACATCAATGCTAGGCCCTAAGGCTCTAGTTTATAGTTGTTGTGAACACGCTTTAATACCCCCCGCTTCGGCAGTCGCTCATTCACACATATCTTTCATCCAAGTATCCGCAAGGGGAGGTGCAGGGCGTTGCCGTGTCATAGCAACCCATCTTTTCATCAAGACCAGTCCTAAACAAATTAAAGTTCCTGCCCAGCTTCTTTTTTTTGAGTGTTCGAAACAGTCAGTCCTAGTAACACTATACATATCTCACGGGGCACTACCCACCTCATGGACTCCTGCAAACGAGTCAGCAACGTCTACCAATATGCCATCAGTTTTTTACACGCACACACCATATGTATAAATTCAGCATCCAGAGCTCCGTAGAGAGGGCATTCACCGGAGCGGTCCAGATAAATTCTACGCAAAGTCCGCGGGGTAGGATACGTCTCTCAGATCTCCCAAAATGTGTTTTTTTTCTCAAGAGAGCTCTTACGATCCAGAGAGTTTATTCTCCGAATTGATGATACCCACTCCAGTTTAGTCAGAGAAGTAGGCAGTACCCATTTTATACAAATCTCCTTCCATGCCAGCAACATTAACAAAAACAATAAAGAGTTTTGTTCCTTGGATAACTTAATCCTACCATTTTCTACCCCAAATATTACCATCGATAGGCTTACCTTGATGTCTTGATTTATAATCTCTTGAGCCGTCTTCCCCTCTTCCAGCCAGAAAGACTCTATCAGAGGGTACCTCCAAAACATGTCGATATCATTAGCCCTTTCCTCACCACACTTAGGACATTTCTTCGGCTCTTGTCTCCCCAGCTTAGGCAGCTTCCTTGGTGTCCAGTACGCCCTGTGCCCTGTGAAGGGATGATTTTTCTTGAGGGGTGCAGACTTTACAGTATACCAAAATATAGTCCTCGATACTTGCCACAAATCTTCCGACTTTGGACTTTGCATGTCCCTCTTCCAGATCTCCATCAGCATGGAGTACGGGTCTTCTCCCGCCTCAATCAATACCCAATAATATTTTGCAACCTCCTTCTTCTGAGTGGATCTTAGTTGGTACTACCTTTCAAAGTCCTTACTACTTTCTCTTGTTTTCCTCAAGGCTTTTGCCCAGCTCAAGAGCTGGTAGTATTTAAACTTAGAAAGACATTGGTCTGTAGCTCTTTTAAACATTTCTCAAGCTAATAAACTATTATCTTGCAGGAGTTAACTCAATTTATTTATTCCAGCTAGCCCTAATGGAGCTGCCAGTTTGTCTGCAACACACGTAGGAGTCCCGGAGGAGTTCCAGATTGGAGCAGAAGCGCAGTAGTAAGGTATCGCCAGGGACCATCTAATCTGATACCATAAGCTACATGCAGCCTTCAGGACTTTTAGTCTTATATTTTTATAATACTTAGGGTCGCCCAAAATTTTGTAGTGTAGTTCCTATATTCCCAATAGGCTCTGCGCATTGGAATAATATATACTGTAGTTTAGACGCAGGACTGAGGTCTACTAGGTCTCTACCGAATATTATAAAACTTAATAGTGAGTGCCAGCTAGCTCAGAGGTCACTAGAAACTTTCTCGAATTCACAAGAAGGGATTTGTTTCTGACAGCCGCATAAACATGACAAATTTGTTTCCCAAGAATAAGACATCAAATCTCTAGAGTCGCGGAAACAATAGATAGCTATTTTACTCAGTCAATCGTGCATGGTTCGTTTCATTAGAGAGACGGGCGTTTTCAATAAAAGTATTTATTGTACAGACTTCTTTCTTAAGCATTGAAAATGAACTGCTACAATCGTAATACTGGTTATAAAGTACAAGGCATATAATACAAACAGTATTAAAAAGCAGTACTGTAAAAGCATGATATGGTTTCTAAGCCATAAAAGTGCTTGGCTTCCTTCGGCACTTGCTGCTGCAGGGCGTCGGACAAGTAGATAGTCGATCTGCTCCAAACCACTGTGTGTTTGACTGGGCATATTTACACTTTGAAGGTGCCGAGTTTGACGCATGTTTGGACCTAATATCGTCACTCAAAGGCTAAATTCTTGGAAAACGCCAGGAGTTCTTGGAGAACTTAATATTCAAGCAGGGGGACGTTCCTAGCTGCTGAAGGCGGGTTTTTCCAAGAAATCGTTGTTAATTCTCGGAACCTAGTGGAAGTAGCCATGCCGTATTTGGGCTGTATGGCTTAGACCAAATAGGGTAGTGATTTCTATGCCTATATAAGGATATGATAAAGTATACCTATATAAGGGCATGAATCAGGAAAATTACACTAGGGGCCTAGATTCGATTACAACACCAACTTCACAATCTTAAGTTCAATTAAGCTAACCTAATAAGCACTGAACATAGCTCAAGCTAGTGTTTACAATCCCACCCCAAAAATAAAAAAATTGCACTTTGAAATGGTTGTACATGAGAAAATATTGAGCATTTCTACAGTACGCATTTTAAGGAAGTGATGGCATTTTAAGCATATAGTATGGTATCTAAATATGCAAACCGGATGAATCATGAATTTACATTTATAAAAATGGCTCTTAAATACAGAAAGAAAGGTCGAGACCATTTCATGACATAACATATTATTATATTTGTTATATGAGGACAAGGCCAAATATTTTCTTCTAGGCAGTGTTAAAAGAATTTCTTGTTCTTTAAGAATAGTTCTACTTTAAACAGATTAGTCTGTGCCAAAAAAGTTTCATGTTTTTGGAGAGAAAAAATTCAAATGGTTGTGAAAAATAGAGTCTCAAAGTTAGAATTCTTTGTTTTGATAAATTGAAGGCCGAATTTCAGAGTTCAGGGAACACTGTGTGCATGAATCAAAAGTTATTCTAGGTGTCAGGAGAAAAAATCAGATCCTCAAGGCTGGCAAAGAAATCGTCTAGCACAGTAGGTGAAAGAGGAACCACTTGATCAAGCAGATCAAACGTGCACAGATGAGAAGCACTGCCGTCAGCGCCAGGTGCCGCATTAGCAGTGTTCAAATCATATAGTGCCTGTGTGCCTGTTGATTCTCGTATCTCACCCTCAGTTAGACTTACTGGTGAGACCTCAATGAATGCCATCATCAGCATTGGTAGCCGTTGGGGACAACACAATGCAGGAGCCGTTACAGAACCTAGCAAGGCGTCAACATCAGATGGCAGGACTGATGGAAGTGTAGGACAGATGTCCAACACGCATTCCTCTCCGCAAAGCAGGCATCGTAGAACAGGTAAGATGCAATCTAGCCAGATTGGTCTGAACGATAGAAACCAGGTTGTGTTCAGATCTCTTAAACGAGCCAAGCCAAGAATCTGTGAAATCCTCTCACGATACCTCATGGCAAGGAGGGCTCTTTCCATGTTGGTCTGGGTATCGTTGGTCGCCGGACTTGCCACATCGCAGCAGAAGGAATAAAAATGGAATTCCTGCTACGAGTCCCAAGATGAGAGGCAGGCCGCCGAACACAGAGTACACGAAATTTGGAGAACTGCTTCAAATGGTGTTAACAGTCCCAAAAAAATCGTCTTAAATACATGTGCAATGCCACTGGTATCAGATATGTTTAAGATTTGACTTACTATTTCTGTGAAATGTACTGGGCAGTTTGTTGATAATAATGCATGTATCTCTGCAGATGTCCTCGCAACTTGCAGATCATACATTTCTTTAGACGAGGTCAGTGGCACAGACTTTTGCAAAAGAATGGCTTTTATTTTGCTTAAAGTATCAATTCCTATAGAAGAGATATTCAGTGAAGGCCAAAATGCCGTCCCACTGTCGGTGAGTTGGATACAATACTTGCATACAACAAGTGACCATGGACGACACACTAACGAGATAAAGTTTTCCTGGCATCATGCCACAGCAGCTGTGATCATTCAACAAAACATAACTGCCATTGGATAGTTGCCTGAAAATGGGCTCTATCATGGTGGAGGGTGCAGTACCGTGCAGGTGGCAAGAGAGGTTATTCGCAGAACCATCGCAGGCTCCGTGTAAATTAATACCTTTGCACAAAAGTGTACCACTTAGTGAGTTTGTACAATGTTTACCACTAAGGAATACCTCTTTTCCCTTGTTCCAACATTTGTGTGTGTAAGGTAAACTCCATATTAACTTAATGTATTCTTTGCCCAACTTTTCATACAGGCCTGCTGGCATATACTGTAGACAATACTGAAATTGGAAAATCGTCACTGGTATCATGATGGTGCCATGAGTTATCCATTCGATGACAGGCTTCTCAGAAAGTGTCAATGGTAATCTTTCCAGTTTTTCATTGCTCAGCACCGTATACTCTGCTCCTCTTTGTGCCAAAGAGATTTGTTTATCTGTAAGGTTAAATACAGCAAACAATGACGTTGTGTTGATTAGATGCCATGGCACGTAGCCTGAACGAAGATTTTGCAACGTCCAGCCTAACTGCATTATAGAACATAATTGAGACTGTCCATGTTGTAACATTAGCAAGTCCTGTTCCATTATGTCAATTGCAGAGGACACAATTCTGTCCAAAGAAATATTCTGGAGGACAGAATCGTTAACCCATTGTCCAGTACAGAGAGAGCTTTCTCTATTCTTTCTGCAGTTTCCATTTGCTTTATTTTCCAAGCTTCGTTGTACGCAGCTTATATACTGGCGTATATGAAACGTTTTTGCCGTGGTTTGCGAGGCCCCATTAAGAAATCTCGCAAATCATAGCTTTCTTTAAGTAAAGATAAGTGTTGTTTGATTTCCGGAAGTGTGGATGTCTTAAGCCACTCAAGGCACAGTTTTCCTACACTATATGTTGTTACTATCCCTGGATGTTGTCTTTGGGAGTATCTTGGATCTGACCTGTTCAGTTTTAACCCCTGTGTTTTGTTTAGGAATCTATCATGACAGTTATTGGTGTCTGTGGGCCAGATTAACCATTTTTTCCAATAAGGATTAGTTCTGTTTTGTGTTAAAATATATGATACGTCTACCTCCTTTTCTGTAGTGTCATTACTTTCAGAAGTGGGTTTAGGTAAAAACGGTTTATTTAAATCTTTTATCTTAGCCAGGCCAAAACAAGAAGTCTGTTGAACAGTATTGTTTAAAAACATTATTTGTTCTGGTATAATACAGGCTCTGAACAAGGCCTCTAAACCCTGTACCTGCCATTCCTTTGTGCCCCAGACAGTTTTTGTCTCAATGCTGTCTTTCCAAAATTCGAATCCTAGTGTAGACAGCTGAGCATAAAAGTTTGCAGAATACATTTGTTGAGTGTTGGTCAACATTGTTTTTATTCCTGCCTTATTTATATTTTTGAAATAAAAAGCTTCTGGATTTTTAACTTTAAACCCTGAGAAGTATGAAAACTTATCATGGAATGTTTTTGAGCTGCCTTTTGGTGACGTGGGACAATGTTCCCATTGATTATATGTAAAAACATTCCTTGGACTTGCAGATTTGTGCAAATAGTGGTGACCATAGTGATTAAAACAATACATTTGTTCATAGTCTGATGACCCTTCTAAATAGTCATGTTCAGTAAATTCTGCAGTCATTTCTAAATCTGACATCATATTATTAATAGTCTCAAAGTCCCAATCATCAGAAAATGTGCTGGGCGATACAAAGTCACTTAAACAAACCTTGAACTGGTGTGGAATCTTTAGCAGCTTCACTGGGCCATAGATGTCATAGTCAGTTCTATCCCATGCTATACCACCAGGTATAGGAATGGCTGTGATGTTCACTGACGACAGGTCTCTTTTTTCACGATTGGATGATTTGTGAGGTTTTAGGACCAAGTTGATTTTCCTACGCTGTGTCCATTGTACTGTATTTTCTATCTATCATTTGTCCCAAGCTTAAAACTAATATCAGCCAGAGTAGGAGAAAAAATACACCCAAACCAATCCAAAATTCAATCCATGGTGAAACCAGATATATTTTCTCCAGTTGATGAAACAGTTCTGTTGTTTTTTCTTTGAGAGTTTACTTTGTTGGCCTTTCTTCTGGTTCACTGGAATCCTCAGAAAATGTATCAAAGTTGATGAAATAGCCAGAGGCAGTTCTGTCAATTGTTGGAATTGCATCAGGATTATTATTAATCTTTGGAGTTGCTTCTTCCTTTGTCATATTGGTATAGTCAGAGGCTACATCATTGTAGACAGGTGTTTCTTGACAAACTGTTATTTATTTATTTATTTATAACATTTGTAAAGCGCGCTGTTACCAAACGGTGTCCTGGCGCTGTAATGATAGTTCCCCTGGCCTAAGCCTCCTGTCTAGTTCGTGAACAGCCAAGTTTTCAGAATTTTACGGAAGGTCATCAAGTCAGTAATCTGTCTAAGCGCCACAGGTAAAGCATTCCAGGCTGTTGCTGCCCCCAGGACGAAGCTTCTACCTCCCTAGCGTGCTTTCCTTATGCGTGGGGTCCTAATCAGCCCCAGGTTGGCTGACCTGAGATGCCTACCCGGTCTATACCACTAAAAATGCTGTTTTAGAAACGACGGGCCAAATCCATGGACAGCTTTGAAGACTTTACACAGGGTTTTAAAAGAGATCCGTTTCCGCACTGGAAGCCAGTGTAGCTTCGACAGTTCCTGGGAGACAGATGCAAACTTTGGTAGGCTTGTGATAAGTCGAGCTGCTGCATTTTGCAGGACCTGAAGTTTGTTAAGGAGCCCCTGTTGAGCCTCTAGGAATAAGCTATTACAATAGTCAAGGAGTGATAGAACGAGGGCCGTACCGTAACCACCGTTTTCTTACACTCCTCCAGTAGGAAAGGGAGAATCTTCCTGATAATTTTCAATGAACAGTGGATGGATGAGGTCATTGCATTTACTTTTGGCCTAAAAGAGAGCTTATTTTCGATCAGGACCCCCTAGGTTCTTGACCTTCGTGACTGGAATAGGGGGGTTCCCATCTCTTCAGGCCACCAGTTAGGACTCCAAAAGTTGTCACTGGAGCCAAAAAGTAATGCTTCAGTTTTAGCCGAGTTCAACTTTAAGCAGTTCCTGGCCATCAATCAATCAATCAATCATAGACATTTATAGAGCGCTCTACTTACCCGGAGGGTCTCAAGGCGCTAGGGGGGGGGGTGCTGCTACTACCCGAACAGCCAGGTCTTGAGCTTCTTCCTGAAGGCGAGGTGGTCTTGGGTCAGGCGCAGGTCGGTCGGGAGGGAGTTCCAGGTCTTGGCGGCCAGGTAGGAGAAGGACCTTCCTCCTGTTGTCGCTCTTCGGATGCGGGGGGACGGCGGCGAGGGCGTGACTGGCTGATCGGAGGTGTTGTTTGGGAGCGTAGAAGTTGATACGGTTGTTGAGGTAGCTCGGGCCTTGATCGTGAAGGGCTTTGTGTGCGTGGGTGAGGAGACGGAAGGTGATTCTCTTGTTGACCGGGAGGCAGTGCAAGTCTCGTAGGTGTCCGGAGATGTGGCTGTGTCGTGGGACGTCGAGGATGAGTCTGGCCGAGGCGTTATGGATCCGTTGGAGTCTCTTCTGGAGCTTGGCGGTGGTTCCGGCGTAGAGGGCGTTGCCGTAGTCCAGTCGGCTGGTGATGAGTGCCTGGGTGACAGTCTTCCTGGTCTCGGTGGGGATCCACCAGAAGATCTTCCGTAGCATGCGCAGGATGTTGAAGCACGACGAGGAGACGGCGTTGACTTGCCTGGTCATGGAGAGGGAGGAGTCCAGGATGAAGCCCAGGTTGCGTGCGCCGTCTGTCGGTTTGGGTGTGGTTCCCAGGGCGGGGGGCCACCAGGAGTCGTCCCAAGCGGAGGGCGAGGATCCCAGGATGAGGACTTCCGTCTTGTCCGAGTTCAGCTTCAGGCAGCTGGTCGACATCCACTCGGCTACCTCTTTCATTCCTTCGTGAAGGTTGGCTCTGGCGGCGGCGGGGTCGTTGGTCAGAGAGAGGATCAGCTGGGTATCGTCGGCGTAGGAGATGATGTTCAGGTTGTGTTGGCGTGCGATGGCCGCGAGGGGGCTCATGTAGACGTTGAAGAGGGTTGGGCTCAGCGAGGATCCTTGGGGTACGCCGCAGATGACTTCGGTGGCCTTTGATTTGTACGGTGGTAGGCGGACTCTCTGGGTCCTTCCGTCGAGGAAGGAGATGATCCATTCCAGTGCCTTCTCCTGGATTCCGACGTTGTAGAGGCGCTGCACTAGGGTGCGGTGGCAGACGGTGTCGAAGGCCGCGGAGAGGTCTAGGAGGATGAGGGCCGCTGTTTCTCCGTTGTCCATCAGGGTTCGGATGTCATCGGTGGCAGCGATGAGGGCGGTCTCGGTACTGTGGTTGGCTCGGAAGCCAGACTGTGAGGGGTCAAGGGATCCGTTCGTCTCGAGGAAGGCGGCCAGTTGCTTGTTGACGGTCTTCTCGATGACTTTGGCCGGAAACGGGAGCAGCGAGATGGGGCGGTAATTCTTGAGTTCGGTGGGGTCCGCTGTTGGTTTCTTGAGTAGAGCGCTGAGTTTGGCGTGCTTCCAGCTCTCAGGGAAGGTGGCGGTGGTGAAGGAGGTGTTGATGATGTCCCGCAGGTGGGGTGCGATGACAGCGTTGGCCTTGTTGAAGACGTGGTGAGGGCAGGGGTCGGTCGGGGATCCGGAGTGGATGGAGTTCATCATGCGGACGGTGTCTTCGGTGCTGATCGGGGTCCAGGCGCGGAGGGTGGTGGTGGGGGGCGTTGGTTCGGTCGTGTCGGACGTGGCGTTCGTCGGTTGGGTGTTGAAGCTGTTGTGTATGTCCGCGATCTTGTTGTGGAAGTAGGAGGCGAGGGAGTTGCAGAGTTCTTGCGATGGGGTGATGTTGTTGTTTCCGGCGTTGGGGTTGGAGAGCTCTTTCACGATGTTGAAGAGTTCCTTGCTGTTGTGTGCGTTGTTGTCCAGCCGGTCCTTGAATGCAGTTTTCTTGGTGGCGCGGATCAGTTGGTGGTGCTTCCGGGTGGCAAGCTTGAGGGTGTTATGTTGTCCAGTGTTGGCTCCCTTCTCCAGGCTTTCTCGAGGGCTCGGCAGTTCTTCTTGGAGCTCTTGAGTTCGTCGGTGAAACATGGGGCCTTCTTGCTGCCGGGTCTGCTGGGCGGGGTCCTCAGTGAGGCGAGTTCGTCCGCGCAGTTGCTGATCCACTTCGTGAGGTTGTCGGCGGCCTGGCTGGGGTTCGCTGAGCTGGCGGGAGGGTGCTGGCTCAGGGAAGCGGCGAGCTGGTCGGCTGTGATCTTGCTCCAGCTTCTGCGGGCAACCTGTTGCTGGTGGTGGTGGATCGTCGTTCTTCTGAAGGTGAAGTGGACGCAGCTGTGGTCCGTCCAGTGGAGTCCAATGGCGTGGCTGAAGGCGATGTCTTTGCTGGATGAGAAGACGGCGTCGAGTGTGTGTCCGGCGAGGTGGGTGGGGGTGGTCATCAGCTGCTTGAGTCCGAGGTTGGCAGCAGTCCAAGTACCAACTGCTGCCATACATTTCTAGAATTTGCTGGCCACGCCATCCTCTCTCCCTGGAAGCAGTGACACCACAATCTGTGTGTCGTCTGCATAAGATGTAAGTTCAAACCCATATGAATGAATAACCGGGGCAAGAGAGGAGACATAGATATTGAAAAGGGTGGGGCTTAAGGAGGATCCCTGGGGAACCCCACAGGGTAGTACAAAAGGTTTCGATTCGAATTCCCCCAGCGCCACCACCTGGATCCTGTTGGTGAGAAAGGCTTTCAGGATGCTAAGGGCTTTTCCTTGTATCCCGCAGTCTTCCAAAAGGTCCAACAAAATTCTATTGTGGACCTCGTCGAAGGCCGTAGACAGATCCAACAGGACCAGGGCCGCTCGGCCCCCTGCGTCCAACACTTTCCTAATCTCCTCCGTCGATTTGATCAGAGCAGATTCGGTGCTATGGCCTTTTCTAAACCATGTTGCAATATATCAAGGCCTTGTGTGGCGTCTAGGAATACGCTGAGCTGAGTGTTCATAGTTCTTTTTATGTGTTTGGCCGATAACAGTAGTCTAGCAATGGGCCAGTAATTATTAGGATCGGCGATGTCTAAGTTGGGTTTTTTTAACAGAGGGATAATCGAGGCCCGTTTCCAGCTAGATGGAAAGTCCCCAACTTCAAACAAATGGTTAAACAGCTTAGCTAAGGTGGCGGCTATAGGAGCTGCCACCAGCTTCGCCACAGTTGCCAGGCAAGGGTCATGGGGGGAGCCCGATTTTATGCCTAGTAGCTGTTTCTTGATCTCTTCCGAGCTCACCGGGGTAAATTTTAGAAGTTTGGCCTCATATGAATTGGGTGTAGGATTCCTCGGTGTGAATTCTAGCAGGCTATGCCTGACTTGAACTTCTAGGGATGTGACGATGTTCTCCACCTTGCTTAAGAAGAACTGAGCTAAAATCTCACACAGTTCCGAGCTAGGGGGCGTAATTACTGGCCTAGGAGTAGCCAGGCTCGAGACCGTGTAGAATAGTTCCTTGGGCGAGCTCCTAGTCCCATTGATGCGGTTGGTGAAGTACAACTGTTTTGCCTTCCCAATCATTTTTTTATAGACACCTGACTTGATTTGAGTTTTCTTTTGTCTGCCTCATTATAATTTTTGCGCCAAGTCCGTTCCAACTTTTTGCAGACCAGCTTAAACTCTCTGAGCTCGTCAGAGAACCAGGGGGCCGACGGAGTCGTCCTCGTAGGGCGACAGCTTTTGGGTGGGGCTAGAATGTTACAAGCGTGGGTCTCAAGAGGACCGAGTTCCATGGCTTTGTTGCATAGTCCTTCTTTTCTTACTGCAGGTTTATCAAACGTGATAAGTCTTTCAGTCTGAACCTCTTGGATAGTAGCAAGATTTGGACTTCTGCTACATCTTGGGAGTCCACTGGGCCTACTACTTATTATTGGCCACATGATTGTGGTTTAACCAGGTCGATGGACACGACTAGGTTCTCCTTTTTACCAGCAAGGGGCGGTAGTACTACTGATCTTGTTCCTTGGATTGCTAAGACAGGTACTGCTTTTCTGTAAGAAGGCACAAATTCCTTCTTTACAGCTATCTTTTCCCTGACTAGATCCCTAATCTTTGGAATCCAGACTGGTCTTGCTGGGACAGTTGGTTTTTCTGAAGTGGCTGTTGGCTTTTGTGTTGTGTTACTCAGACTTCTTCTTGCTTCATTTAAGTCTTGTAAAACAGCCAAACGATCTTTGACATCAAAGGGTTTTTGTTCCACAACTGAAGTTTGACAATCGAGGTCTTCGATTATCATTCTAGTACCAAACAGTAATTCATAAGGAGTTATTCCCCCCAGAGAATTTCTTGGCAGATTGTTAAGACTACGTTGGACACTTATTAAATGTTTGACCCACCCATCACCCGAACCTAATACCTTAGCCGTTATGGATTGCTTTATGTCACGGTTTTTTCTTTCCACTACCGCATTACCCTCAGGATGGAAGGGACTAGAATACCGCAATGCAACGCCCAAACTAACCATAGCCTCCTTGTAAGCTCGAGAGCTAAACGCAGGACCCTGGTCAGAATGTAGCGTGCCGATAGCGTATTTGCCGATAAAGACTCGCAAATCCTTTATAATAATATTATAAAGAGAGAGCCCAAACCTTTGAGGCGGATAAGCTCCGGAACTACAGCGCCAATCAGAACACCAAATTCAGCATTGGAAAGGTAGTATAAGCAGAAGGACATAGGCTATACACCAGCCCAATATATACATTACAAGTGAAAAAGACCATTTTGGGACAAAGTAGTCCGTTGTGGGTGTGGGCGTTCTGCTGTAAAGCAATGCTTGCGAAAAGCGTTCTGTGTGAGAATAGCGTTCTGACACGTCTTGAAGTGGGCGTGTCATTTAGCATTGTTGTGGGCGTGTGCCTTCAGAGACGCAGGAAGCTTTGCGGAGAGGGGGAATAGCGTCCTTGGGGTTGTGGCGTTTGGTAGTGACGCTATGTGGGGAGTGTGGGGCGTCTAAGTGCACCAAGCAAGTCTTTGGGGAGTACGTGAACCTACTAAGGCACACGCCCTCAATGTGTATGCCAGGACTGATCAGGGGCGTCGGCAAGAGCGGACACAAAGGTTCGCATTCTGCGGAAAGGACAACAAACAGCAGAGCACACGCTCACCTTCCGCGTAACAAAAAGAGGGGTTCTGAGCAGCCGCACAGGCAAGTCGCATGAAACAATAAATGTACTATGCCGTGAACTTTTAAAATAACTTTGCCTTGCCTATTCTAACCATTTAAGACATTTTGTTTCGCACCAGGACAACGTCAGGATGGGCTGCTTGTCCTTTATAACAGTTCTGGCATCAGCCGAGCGCTGGGGCCATAACCAAATAAATCTTGTGCAGGAATCCACTGCGACCATAATATATTTATAGTTGCCATCCCTTGTTAAGGGACCACAGTGGTCCAGGTAAACACATGCTAGTGGTTTATCTGAAATCAGAAGGGGCGTCTGTGCAGGACGTTTCACTGTAGAAACTTTCATTTTTTGGCAGATTTCATATTCTAGAACATAGTTTCTAGTTTGTTTCCTTATGCGCGACCACCAATATCTCTGTCTTAATAAAGACACTGTGGCAGAAACTCCCACATGTGCAGAGGTGAGCCCTTCATGTGCTGCTAAGATTAGTCCTAACCAATGTTCCATTTTTGGTATTGCTCTGTCCCCCACTCCAGGGATTCGAGCAAAAGGAACATTATTTGCATCAGTTATATATGGGTACTTTACTGGAAAGCCTTTCGGGAGTGTCTTCCCTCTGTCTTTGACTGAAGCAGTGACAGCTTGCATTATATCGCTGTCTATTTTTGTTTTTGACCGAGCTACGGAAGCCGTTTGCACAGCTGCCTTCGCTGCTTCATCAGCCAATGAATACCATACAACGTGAACGCCTCAGTGTATGTATCACGTGAGTCTTTTGTAGTTCTTTCTGTAAAAGAACTACTTGTTCCCAAAGCGTTTTATACTCAATTGTGCCACCTTTTGAATTTTTTAACCCGTTTTTAACCCAGTTCTGCAAATTTTTGTTGTAAGATTCAACGCAGATATATGAATCGCACACGATGAGTGTGGGGAATTCGCGATCAGTATTTTCAAGCGCCATCTTGAAAGCCTGTAGTTCAGCTCGCTGAGCTGTACAGTCTCCGAGTGATTGAGTTTTAGTAACCATAGGTCTGAATTTGCCTTCGCGCCAGCGACCTTTAACAGTCGCGCACGCAGCACTATAGGCTTGTTAAACCCCAATTGCGGGCTGTGCTGATCTGTCTGTATATATTATACATCCGTAATGTTCAAGAGGAAGAATTTTGGTCGGCAGAGGACATTCTTGCTCGTATTGGAGAAATTCTTGTGTTTTCAAGCTGGGGTCAAATCTGTATTTAACGTCTGTTGCAGCAAGAGAGTTCACCCATTGTATCCATCTTGGATGTAAAGCTTTTGCATTTGGAATGCTTGCTTTTGACACTGCCTCTAAGTCAGGTACAGGTGTAACGATCATTATGCGTTTGCCCTGTGCGAGAGCTCTCTCTTTTGCTACTGCAGTTTGAACTGCTGTCACAATTTTCTCAGTAGAAGTGAACTTCATGTCAGCTTGTGTGTACTAGTGTGATTTGTATGCTATTGGTACCGTTACTCCCTCATTAAAGGTCAGGTACATGAATCCGCATCTCCCTGGTATGATTCGGATCACAAAATTGCGAACGTTTTCGTGTGTCTGTAACTGTGTTTTTGCTAACATGTCTGTTTGGACTGAACGCAGAATTTCTGTGTGTGCTTGAGTCCAATTAGTTGGTTTGAAATCAGGTTTGATTAGTTTGTAGAGAGGTTTAACCCTTTCTGCGTAATTTAGAAAGTAAGTTCTTCCAAAATTCAGGAAACCTAGAATTGACTGTAAGTTTTTCAGCGTTCTTGGAGTTTGGAGCAGCGCACATTTTTCTAGAAAGTTTGCTGCCAGGCTCTTGCCTTCACTTAATAACTCGTATCCTAGAAATAGGACATTGAGGTGGGCAATTCGTGAATTCTTAAAATTGAATTCATACCCCTCAGAGGCGAACCCAAGTATTATGATGTTCACTCTTTCCAAGTGTCTGTCCAAGTCGTCATCTGTAAGATAGATGTCATCGAAATAAAATAATGCCTCATCATCGTACGTTTGTAGTAACTCTGTTACCCTTGCTGAAAATAACCCTGGACTATACTTGAATCCTTGGGGGAGACGGCAAAATTGGCGCTGTGTCCCCATAATTGAGAAAGCAGTCAGGTGCCTGTTTTCAGGTGCAATGTTTTGACAGAAAAACCCATTTGATACATCTAATGTAGTTTTATATTTTTTGCGTACAATGTTATTCATCAGTGCTGCACTATGTGCGTTTTGTACTTCAAATGTTTTGCAACAAGAATTTAAGTGTCTGTAAACCAATACTAGACAATATGAATTGTCTGGTTTGGAGACAGGAAACAAAGGATTATTCATTGACGAGGTGCATGTTTCAATCACCCCTTGGTATTCAAGTTGATTTAAAATCTCCCTGACATGTTTTTTAGCTTCTTGCTTAACTGCGTACTGCCTTTGTGCAGCAGGTTGATTTTTTAACTGGATTTTATGGTGAGGAGAATCCTCATCCCATCCTCCATGATTTTTATATAATGCTGGAGCCTGAGATACTGCCCATTTTCTGGCATAAGCATATTTTTTATGAATTGGAATATGATTTGAGAAGGCCAGCATAATTATCTCTTCGCCATTTGTGGGCACTCCCTGACAAATTCAGGTGGCCAGTCCTGTTCAGCTAGAAGAATGTCATTGCCCTTAGAGAGCTTCTCCCAAAAGAGTGCTCTTATTTTTCTAGTTATGTCCCCCTCCATCCGGAGTGTTACTTCATATAACTTGTTGGGTACACTAACCCTGGTGTCATCAGTTTCAACATGAATGCATTCATTCAAGTCCACTGTCTCCAGATGATCCTTCAGGATCCTGCAAACTATGGTCACTTCTGCTGCGCTGTCTAGCATTGTTTGAGACCACTCCCGGTTCTTGAGTTGTGTCCTCAAGATCCTCGGCATGTCTGATTTTTATGCTTGCTACCTTCTTTTTAGGAAATTGAGCTTTTTTACTTTGGTGAACGGGTTCTTTGTCTTGTGACTTGACGCGCTCTTCCTTGCGTTCTGACCGTCCTCTTCTTTCCGATTTCTGCGAGGAAGTCCTAAAAGATCGAGAGGGACGTGTATAATTATCTTGATATCTGTCAGGTTTCTTCAAATTATCCCTATTCCTAAGGTATTACCTTTTCAGAGGGCTCCTTTTGTTGAGACCTACCTCCCCTTTGGGGAGATCTTCCTCTGGACTGAGAACGTTTCTCTCTAGGAAGAGTCTGTTTAGTGTTTCCCACTTCTTTTTAGGAGTAGTGAGATTATTTTTAATAAATACCTTTTCAGGATTTTCTGTTAATTCAGGTTTTACTGGTTTCCCACCCAAACTATCTCTTCCTAATTCTTCATAAGATTTTTCAATAATTCTAGCAAGCTCATATGGTTGATCTGTTATATCTGTTTCTTTTAACTTTTGGCGGATTGCCACGGATGCTGCTTCACCTTTGTTGTTAGCTAATAATATAGCTGAGACCTGCTTGAAATCTTTCAGTAATTTCATACCTAGATTTAAGGCCGGTTCTGGACCATATTTATTTTGAATCTGCCTCAGAACTTCTGGTATTACCGCCATGGACGGTAATCCATGTGTTTTTGTGAAGATCGAAGCAAAGACTGTACCCCAAGAGTCACAGTCATCCACATGTGGTGCGATTCCCATTGGTAAACAGATTGTCAGAATTCTGTCTTTTTCATGAGGTGTACTATTAGGGAATACTGCCTCTATTTGAGTAATTTTTTGAGCTAACCAGAACGGAATTTGTTCCCTTTTTGCGGGTAATTTACCAATGACTGATTGTATAGTCTGTGGTGTTATTTTTATTTGTGTTCTCCTGATGAGGGGTGTGCTGTGGAATTTTTATAGCTGGTTGGACGGTTAAATTCTGCATGATATATTGAACCAATTGTCTGTGTATTTTAATTAACTGTTGCAGCTGAGCTAACAGTTCTGGACCTGTCATTTGGTTAATGTCAGGATGTGGTGTATAGCTCTCTAGTACCGGCCATGTAGCTCCTGGTCTACCTAGTGAACCAAGCCTGGTAATGTGATTTTGATGTTGTAGGGCGCCTTTAAACCAGAGCTGATGCTCCTGGTAAGTTAATGGAATTTCAACGTCCTCGAAAGGAAAGTATTCCGCTACAGGTTCCTCTAATTTGTAGTAGTGGAACTCGTGTGTTACTGCATTTGCTGCAGGAAACATAATCCATGAATAGAATACCTCTGTCTGCCGATAGTCATGTGCCTCTATAACAAAGATTACTTTACCACCTCTTGATGATACCCCATTTTCTATAAGTTTTATATTTATGGTTTTTCTTACATTTGCCGGGGTGATTATAGCACCCGCATCATTTTGTAGGAGATTTGTATCATCTAAGTCTGCTTGAGCTGCTATTCTAGCTCTCTCCCTTTCATCGTCACTTTCCAACATTTTGTCGACTGAAAGTTTTTGCAGAGCAAAGTTTCAAGGAAACAAAGAATAGGTGCACAATATTTTGGAACACTGTATCCTTCAACGTTGAATAAACCAAAAACTAATACATAGGATTTTAGTCCTACTCAGTTTTGGCAGATATTATCCTTTTACCCACTCCAGACGTCTATTGGAGTATTTTACTGGAAAAAGGGGTCTGTGTGAAAAGCACGACTGAGTTACTCTAGTATCTAGTGTTAAATTCTCGCCTTACCAAACGTAGGGCGCCATGAAGTGTAGTTCCTACATTCTCAATAGGCTCTGCGCATTGGAATAATATATACTGTAGTTAAGATGTAGGACTGAGGTCTACTAAGTCTTTACCGAATATATTAAACTTAAAAGTGAGTGCCAGCTAGCTCAGAGGTCACTAGAAACTTTCTCGAATTCACAAGAAGGGATTAGTTTCTGACAACTGCATAAACATGACAACTTTGTTTCCCAAGAATAAGAAATCAAATCTCTAGAGTCTCGGGAAACAATAGATAGCTATTTTATTGAGTCAATTGTGCATGCTTCGTTTCACCAGAGATGCAGAGAATTAGAGAGATGGGCCTTTTCAATAAAAGTATTTATTGAACAGTCTTCTTTCTCAAGCTTTGAAAATGAACTGCTACAATCATAATACTGGTTATAAAGTACAAGGCATATAATACAAACAGTATTATAAAGTAGTACTGTAAAAGCATTATATGGTTTCTAAGCCATAAAAGTGCATAAAATGTATAAAATACATACAGTAATAAATAATAGCTAAAAGTACTCAACTAGTGCTTCTAAAATACGCCTACCCCAGTATACCTAACCTAAGTCTAGTACTAGGGAGGAAGTAAGTGAGTAGGATCCTAAGTCTAGTAGTTCTCTGCCAGGAATCTATTCCAAGAATTCTCTAAGAGGCATAATCAGCTCCGTACCTTGGTTTTAGAATGAAGGAGGTCTTGTATCTCTCTCTCAGGACTCGATTTCCCAGATAACCGCAAGGGTAAGCCGGAAACACTGAAGCTGGATTTCTCAGCAAGAGAAAAGACAGCGTCTCTCTCAGTGCATCAGCTGGAGGGTCGGCTTCCTTCGGCACTTGCTGCTGCAGGGCGTCGGGCAAGTAGATAGTCGATCTGCTCCAAACCACCGTGTGTTTGACTTGGCAAACCTGGGCATATTTATACATTGAAGGTGCCGAGTTTGACGCATGTTTGGACTTAATATCGTCACTCAAAGGCTACATTTTTGGAAAACGCCAGGAGTTCTTGGAGAACTTAATATTCAAGCAGGGGGAAGTTCCTAGCTGCTGAAGGCGGGTTTTTCCAAGAAATTGTTGTTAATTCCCAGAACCTAGTGGAAGTAGCCATGCCGTGTTTTGGGCTGTATGGCTTAGACCAAATAGGGTAGTGATTTCTATGCCTATATAAGGATATGATAAAGTATACCTATATAAGGGTATGAATCGGGAAAATTACACTAGGGGCCTAGATTCGATTACAACAATTGTATAGAAAAAAAATGATAATTTCTTTTTCATCCATTGTTAGGGTCTTAAAAAGTGGGATGTAAAAAACATTCTCAAAGAGATGAGATCTGAAAGTATTAAATTGAAAGGCCCGGCAATACATTAACAGATCAGGTCTTGCAATTCCTGAATAGATCTTTCTTCAACTTAACTTTTTCCATGCAATCCATACGCCTTTATCTGCCCAAATAAAACTGCACAATGTTCCTTGCAATTTTTTAAACCATGACCAAGTTAAATTCCAAAGTAATTGCATTGCAAATAAACGTAAACTTGGGAAGAATGGACATTTTCAATAAGTTTGATCTAACTATCAAAATAAAGGGAGACTCCTCCACGTACTCAATAGACTTGCAGTTTCTTTTTTTTTACCTTTGCAAAATGTATCTTATCCAAGTCACTGAGATTCTGTACCACCTGAATCCCCAAGTATCTGATCTCTTCGCTCACCAAGTGGCTAAAACAATTTGTGTTCCACTCCATTATTTCAGTTTTTTGCTGGTAGACAAGGTATCCAGATACTTTACAGAATTCCTTTAACGTTTTAAAAATCTCTGAGCGGGGAAGGAGCCAAGCTGGCGACCAAGATGGGCGCTTAGGCTCCCAGCTCCGTAGACCTCCTCATCCTGCCACAAGATCCTGCTATTTATCCTGCGCCTATGCAACGCTCCCGCATAGATGAGTCAAAATGACGCCTGATCGTGTGATCCCGAGTGATCCACCAGCTTCGAGGAGGGAGAAACGTCGCCTTTAAGTTTGCGGCCTACATCAGCTTTGGAGCCCGGGCCTCGAGTAGGAGAGCAGCGGGCTACTAGTTGAACAACATCGGCCATAAGAGTCCGGGAGGGGCCGGCCAACCGGTATGGAATTGAAGTTTTTGCCCGATTCTAGAGGTGAACTTCCAAACTGATTAGCGGCGAAAGTGGAGCAATTAAATAACACAGCGGCTGCAAGTCGAGTACCTAACTGACGGAGCCTGGAGTGTGAACGGCTGGGACATCGTCTGAAACGCGGCCCGATGGATGCGGGCGTATCCTGGAAAGATACTCTGAAGTATCCCTGCACACCGATGGGTTAATTCGTGGGCCGTAACTTTACAACAGTACTGGGTCTACATCTGCAGACTCAGAGTATAGATCATGAACGAGGTGAACGAAATGGCACCCAATATCGACCTATGACCGATTCGGACCCGCTCCTCCAAAGTGACCGGAAAAGGCCAAACGGACAACTTGGGACGATATATCCTGTCTAAGGAGTCTCCGAAAGAGGAAAAGACTGTCACTATCGAGGGAGAAGAATTGGCGCTGGCCAGGGTTGAACCGACGCTTGGAGCTCTCATAGCGGCTATCGGTGGTCTACATTCTTCCCTGGGCCAGAGAGCCCAAGCCCTGGAGAATAAACTGTTTGCTGTTATGTTTGAACTGGGGAAAATGAGAAAAGACTTTGTTCAATTGAATGATAAAATGAGAGCCATGACACCCACAACAGTCAAACTAATCAATGACGTTAACCCCATGAAACGAGAGGTGCAGAAGATTCTGGACTACAAACTAGCTAATGTCCGAGTACTGGGAGTCGCGTACGAGTCAGTGTGTTCAATATCAGATCTGACGGTGGGAAAACTGCTGCCGTGCTATTCTTCTGACGGCTCATTTAGGGACTCAAATGTGGTTCGACAATGTGGCCCTTTCTCCCTTCCCGGATTCTGTGCAACTGGACTGGAAACAATGGCAGGGGTTCTTATTGGTGCAGATGGAACTCAGTGACAATGGGATTGAATATGCTCAGTTGTTCCCGGCTCGCCTCCGTGTGCAGCTAAACTAACACTTTTGGTCCTTTGAATCTTTTGAGATGGCGGCAGTTTGGCTAGATAGCATCCGTGCGCCTGATCGAACGGGCCAAGGCTGAGAATGGTTTACCGTTTGATGACATTTGTTGACTTGGTGGCTGTGCGGGACTCACTTTACAATGATGGTAACGGGAGGCGATGTAGGCGGATAATGATTCCCCTGACTTTAGACCAATTGATAAATTGCTAATAAATCCGTAAATAAAGGGGAGGCTCAGATTTGGCGGGGGAGAGGCCGGGAGCCTGAAGTAAGGTCCTCCTCCATTTACTTTTTTTAGTTATTGTAGATTAGATGGGGCGACAGGCACACTGCTAGTTGGGGTAAAGCGTAAGCTACATGCAGGGGTGCAGGGTGGGGGGTGGGGAGTTGCGCACGTTGCGTTGTTTATTTTTCTTTTTTGTTTTCCTTTTCTTAACTTCTTTCATGCGTAAATATCCGTGATTCATCCTGATTCTGTTCCAGTATCAAGGGGCAATACGAGCTTTATTATCCTGATTTTTTATTTTATATGTAGATGTCCGAAGTCTATCCTGCTTATGGTTTTAGTATCGATGGCGCAATGCAAGCTTCGATATCCTGATTTTATGGGTGGGCGGGACCAGAGACCTGCACGCTTAGTGTATATTGTGAACTCTATTTGTTTCTTAATGTCGACTGATCATGGGTGTTGGGGTCTCAGTGTCCTGCTTGTTGCTCCGGAAGTATCCTGATCTTTCAATTGTTTTATTCCATGTTTGTAATTGATGGTATTGCACCTGATACGCCTTTATTGTTTTTGTTTTTTATATTAATAAAAAGATTTTTTTTTAAATACACTAACACATTATAAATATGTATTTGTACTATTATTTAACCATATCAAAAAATTAATTTGAAATAAAAATCTCTGAGCAGGATGTTTCCATCTCACTAGTTTAATCATCAGATCATCTGCAAAAAAAAACACCTTCTTTTCACAACATCGATACTTAAAAGGTCTTATATTTACATTTGCTCTTATTTTGGTAGCTAAAGCCTCAATATATATGTTGAAAAGTAAAGGTGACAAAGGGAATCCCTGGCGTGCCCTACGTTTGATTTCTATGTGATCTGTGAGATTCCCATTTATCAAGATCCTAGCAGTGGGGTTATTATATATTGCTGATGCTGCTCTTGAGAAATTCTCCCCTAGATCATGTTGCCGACTTAACTACTATAGGAATGGCCAACTGACCCTATTGAATGCTTTAGCAGCATCAAAAGTGGGAATAGTCATAGGAGTTTTTCTTGTTGTGCCTAAATCTATAATTGTGATCAATTCCTGAGCAAGTCGTGCTGTTGTCTCCCCTTTGTCAAACCCTTTTGATCAGGATGTATAAGTTGGCCAATAACACTCTCTAATCGTTTTGCTAAAATCTGAGTATATATTTTATAATCTGAATTTAAAAGAGAAACATAGTTTGGGGTTTTTATTTGGTTTTAATAAAATACTGATTATTGCTTCTTTCCAGGAGTGTGGTAATTCTTTTTCTTCCAAAAAGACACCATTTATCAAATCCGAAACCACAGGGCCAGTTCTTCTTTAAGAACTTTTATAGCTCATTGGGGGGACTGTCAGGGCCTGCAGCTTTCCCTTTTTTCTTTCTTCCCTTTCCTGATAATACTTTTTCTAAACTTATCTTTGCACTAAGTAATTCTGTTGCGGAGGTACGAGGCTGGGGCCTCTAGCCCCACACACCGTAGCCAACCTCAGGGGGTGAGACTCCCTGCCGACAAGTACAGTGTGTATAAAAGAGAACTCCCACACTATCAAATCCAGTACATCGCTCCTTTCCCATGGAGTACACCGTTTATGCAACAACATTTTTGCCCAAGTGCATGCTTATCTATCCCATTCAGGTGTGTCCACACAGCACCACCTCAGCTTTCCTCCCCCCAGGGAGACTCGGTACCACCACCTGATCATGTGTGGCTCTGTCTGTGTCCGGGGCCATTTCTGACATCTGCAACATCCCATTCGGGCAGACTCGGATTTGACCAGGGCTCCCTCCACCATTCTTGGGTCTCCGTCTCGGCTGTCTCCTCCTTCTATGTTCAGAGCCGGTGAGGTCTGTTGCTTGGGATGACCCTGTCAAGGGTACCAGGCATGCTCCTAACTGTCAAGCAGAAGTCCCGGGCACACGTTAAAGGGGGAAAACAATGGTTTAGTAAAGTCTTGTGTATCTGGAGAGTTATCATATAAGGTCCACTCAGGTAGTTTTAGGAATTCTTCAGTTATTTAATTGTAAGCATTAAAGACACAAACGGCCAACACATGTTTCATCACACTCAGAAGTTTCCCGTGACTTCTTCAGGGCGCTCCACCGGTGATAATTCCGATCCCTGGAGTATGTTCCTGCAGACAAGTCAAATGGCGGGTCTGCAGCTTCAACAATACTTTAGTGTGTGTGCTATGCGAGCCGCATTCACTGGTTCACCTCTGGCTCAGATATGGACCCTATCCGGGATACTTCCCAGTGTGACGAAACACGTATTGGCTGGTTGTGCCTTTAATGACAAAAATTAAATAACTGAAGAATTCCTAAAACTACCTGAGTGGACCTTATATAATAACTCTCCAGATACATGAGACTTTACTAAAAAATGTTTTTTCACCCTATAACGTGTGCCCGGAATTTTTGCTTTTCTGAAATTTGTGCGGGTTCTACCCACACACACAAAGGGGTTATAGGGTAAATCCTGGTTGCACCATGTTACACTCCTACACACATACATTACGCACACACAGCAAGGCACCACACTTCCTGACATTCAAAACCCTACTTTCTAAGTCAATGCTCCTGACTGTCCCTGGGATCCAGCCAGTCACTCACTTCCATCACAGAAAAAAAGAACAGAGCCTTTCTTATGTTCAGTTTGCCATTTGGCCAGAAAGGGAGGCTGTATTTATAGTTAGGGTCTCTAAGCTGCCGCTTGACTGCCAGGAACGATTTTCGTTGTTTTGAATGCGCTGCATGTAATCTGGGTATTTTGAGATGGGATGGCCCTCGAAGCTCAGCGGTCCCCTGGTATGAGTAGCTTGTAGGATGGGGTCACGCTCATAGTGGTTGAAGAGTCGGCAGATAATGGCCCTAGGCAGTGCACCAGGCCTCGGGGGGAACCAACGCCCTATATGCTCTTTCAATGTTGAAAAACGTAGACAACATCCTAGGGGCCAGTACTTTTACAATCTAGTCCTTCAGAAAGAGCTCTACTCAAGGGCCCTCTGCATACTCCGGAAAACCCACAAATCACAGATTATTCCAGACCGATTTTCCTTTGGAGTCTTCGGCCCGGTCGTTAAGTTGCACAACTTTTTTCTTAAATGCAAGGACTGTGTCTCGTTGCAAGCGAACCTCTGTCTGGAGCGTATCTATGTTATGCTCAGTGATGGTCACACTCTGGGAGTTGTTGCGTAGGTCACAGCATAAGAGATTGACCTCAATGGCCATGGAGTCTCTCCTGTGCACCATGTTGTTTGTATATCAACCAGTACATCTTGCAGCGAGGGAGCTGCCACCCCAGTCTCTGTTGCTTCCCTACCATTGTCTACCAACATGTTCTCTTGCAGCCCAGGGTCCTGGGGCAGCAGATGTGCATAATTCAAGATTTTGTTAGCTTGTGCCGGCCGTCACCACTGTGTGTAGTCAGCTGGAGAACACAACAGCACTTGAGGAGTACTGTTGTTCTAGGCAGATCTCAGCAGTCATGGTAGGCTATGTCCTCTAGGCCCTCCTTCAATATTACAACTGTGATACTTGACTATCCAGGAATAGCAGTTGCTGTATGGTGGTCCATCTCCCTGGGAATCAAAGGCCTCCTTCTGAAGTTAGAAGTCTCAGGTTCCGGCCCCAGGGTCCCCCTTCAGCCTCATGCTTCAGAAGCCCTACCCCCCAATTGCTATATCTGGCAGGGGGCTCCAATGAGGCCACGGCCACCTGCCGCACCGTTCTTTTGCCCATGACACAGCTCACCATCAGCCCAGAGCCCACGCCCATCCTCGTCTGCTCCCCACTGCTATCAGCATTGGGCCACCCCTTTGATCCTTCGTTCAGGGGGCTAATAGAACTTTTCTTCCTCACTCGTGTAACCCCCCTGGCAGCTTCCCGTGGGTCCAGCAGCAGCTGCCACATATCCGGCTCCAATGGCATGAATTGCTGGTCTTGATCTTCCTCGGTCGGAGGTCCACTGATCAACGCTACACATGGCGACAGCCCGCCACAGCAACAGTCAGCCGTCTGCCACCACCCGGCAGGCAAAGGATCCCTTGCGGGCGCACCCCAGCAGGGTGCTCAGGCGTGTCCAGGTTCTGGGCCCTCCTCCAGCAGACCTCCGCAGAACCGCCAAGGTGGCCGGGATTCACCAGTCATCCCTCCGTTTTGCAGCAGTTGCAATGCCAATCACCGGATCAGAGTCACTGCTCGGTTCCTTGGCGGCACCAGATTCCCACACAAGAGCATCGCAAGCCACAGGCTGCAGGCCTTCTGCCTCATGGCCGTCAAGATGGCATGGATGCCTCACCAGGTCTCAGTCACTCCGGAGCCTCTTATGCTGTTCAGGCGACCCTCTGCACCTTTCGCAAGCCCAAGCGAGACCCTACGAATTCTGGGTTATTTTCCCTTTATTCAGGGATGATACCGCTCTTAGGAGCCTCAGGATGATATCAGATACGGGACTTGTCAGCGGAAGCCCCAGCAGACACTGACGAAGGCTCAATGCCAAAACACGTTTGTTTGTAATGTGCAAATAAATCCAAACATGAGGATTTAATCTCTAATGAGAGTGCTGGTCTTTCCTTATGGGAGTGAGAGCTGTATGTATGTGTGAGACTGCCCTCGCATAACCGGACACCAGTTGACGAGTGCGTAAGCAGGTGGCAGCCAGTAACGGAGCAGAGGATATATATACACAGAACAGATGAGAAATAAGTTAGCAATAAATCTTAGCTCTTTCCTATTAGATTAATAATACATAGACAGTGGTGTTCGGCTTGTGGTCCATTGAAAATCAGACAACTGTTGCTAGTTGTGGCTCCTGGAGGGCTGTCCCAGAAGGTTATGAAGCCTTTCTGTTCCAGGTGTTGAGATCTGAAAACAACACACACTTTGAACACAGATGGACTGAATCTTAAGAAAGATTAATGATGCACTTCAAACCCTAACTGATAGTGATGCTGTGCACTGATGCTTAAGCTAGATTAATGACGCACAGTTTCAGTAACTAGTATCAGTTTCACAAGGAGACTACCATCCATAAGAGGAGATCCTGGAACAAATCTCCTACTTTTCATTTCATAGGAAAGTTTAAATGCTGAACATAGAATTAAATAAATTAATGATGGGAAGAGTCTTCTGGTTTTGCAAACATAGGAGCACTGAATGCTTAGCTTGTCATTTCAGTCCCTTGTATCCAACACAAACAGCACATCACTTTCAATAAACCCTTTCCAAAAACCCTGGACCTCACCTGCTGCCTAAAGTTTACAGATTTACATTTTGATTTCAGAAGGACCAACTGGGTTCATCCTTTGGAATTTCTGCTGCTGGACCAAAGGGTGTAGACTCCCAATTATTTTTATATGAGGCAAAGCACGTTTGTCAACAACTTTTTTTCCTTATGTAACTTTTTAGTAGCTGCAAACAGTAGATCCCTGGGAACATATACAGGATCTTCGGGTACAACACCAGGGAACAATGAATGAAATATATCATTTAATAGGTGCACACTATCCCAGAAGAGGTCTCCCTTTGCACCGGTCTAATGGAAGAGTCTTGAATTGAAATGAATTTGAATTTAAAATATTTGTATAGCGCAACATACACCATGCGGTTTCTTGGCGCTGTGGAAGCAAATTTAGCAGCAAAACAAAATACTAAATGAGAAAAATTAGGATCAGTTCAAATTAAGAAAGGCCTTGGTGAAAAGAAAGGTCTTGAGATCTTTACGAAAAAGAGAGTAGTGTCTAGCCAGACGCAAGTGATCAGGGAGGGAGTTCCAGAAAGATGGTGCTAATACTGAAAAGTTTACTCCGCCCCATTTCTTGCGTCTGTATCGGGGAACCTGAAGGAGAGATTGTGTAGATGAGCGAAGCTCACGGGCAGGGATGTACTCATTTAACAGAGAAGAGATAAAAGCAGGGGCAGTCCCCTGGCGCGCCTGAAAAACCATACAGCCGGTTTTGAACAGGGATCGCTCCCTGACAGGTAGCCAATGTAGTGCTTTTAGTAGGGGGGTAGAATGATGGGAACGGGGGAGGCCATATACCAGTCTGGCCGCCTGGTTTTGAACCAGCTGGAGCTTCCGCAGACTATACGCTGGAATGCAGTTGTAAAGGGCATTGGCGTAGTCCAGCCGGGAGACAACCAGTGCGGACATGATTAACTTAAGTGCAAGGGGAGAAAAGAAACGAGAAACAGAGCGGATAGTTCGAAGTACAAGGAAACAGGAAGAAACAACAGAACTAATTTGTGAATGAAGATTGAGCTGGTTATTAAGTTTAATGCCCAGAGTCTTAACTGAGGGAGAAGGTGTGGGGGGGGGGTCCTAAGGAAGAAGGCCAGAAAGAAGAATTCCAGGGACTGGAGGAACCACCCGTAAGGACCAATTCTGTTTTATCAGGGTTCAACTTCAGATGGTTGCGGTTCATCCAGTCCCTGATGAAAATCATAATAGACTGAAAATTAGAAATAGAATGCGGGGAAGAAGACAGATTGAAGATAAGCTGGAGGTCATCTGCATAGTTGAAAACAGTGACCTCCAGTTGCTGGAGTGCAAAGATCAAAGGATAGATATAGAGATTAAACAGAAGAGGGGAAAGAGAAGAACCCTGAGGAACACCACAAGTGACTTTGAGTTGGGTGGCCGAAAAGTCCCCCAGCCGGACCGCCTGGGTGCGGTCCCTCAGGAAGGACAAGAGCCAGACCAGGGCTGGGCCCTCGATCCCCGCCGCTCCGACACGGGAAAGTAAGATGGAATGATCCACCGTGTCGAAGGCGGCGGAGAGGTCGAGGAGCACCAGAGCCTGGTGGATGTTTTGGTCCATGCCCTCCCTGAGATTGTTCAGGACCGACACCACGACAGACTCGGTGGAGTGCCTCGGCCGGAAGCCTGCCTGGCGGGACGCTAGGCCCCCATTTGCTTCAACATGGGCACTGAGGACCGATGTTACGTGTCGCTCCAGCACCTTGCCCAGGTAGGGCAGAAGAGAGATGGGACGATAATTGGCTGGAGCAGAGGGGTCCGCGCCAGGCTTCTTGAGAATGGGGACTATGGTGGCCGATTTAAGAGCTGGAATTACCACCCCCTGGGCCAGCGAGTTATTGAGGAGGGAGATTGGGGGTTTAGGACAGACAGAATAAATCTGTTGCAGAATATGGGCTGCACAGATGTCCGCCGGGGAACCAGACTTGACTTTTTGGAGTATTGCGCAGAACACTTCTTCAGTAAGTGGCGGAATAGAGGAAATACGGCTGTGAACCGTCGGGGGTAAAGGCTCAGTAAATGTAGGGGAAGGGGGTGAAATGTTGGCTTTAATGTTGGCAATTTTTTCTAAAAAATAAAAATTCAAAGAGTCACAGAGGGACTGGGAAGGGGGAGGCTTGAGGGTGGCCCTGTCAGAATATGCCAAGTCCTGAACGATAGAGAATACTTCCCTGGATTTATTCTCTGCTGCTAAGATTTTTGCTGAGAAGTGTGCGGTTTTAGCACTCAATATAGCCCTTTTATATTCACTCAGCAAGGTCAAGTAATGAGTTCTTAGTAGAGGGCAGTAGTCCTTTCTCCATTGTCTCTCGGCCCGCCGGAGGGTAAGTTTTTTTGTCTTCAGATCGTCACCAAACCACCGATTAGAATCCTTAGATCTTCGGGTAGATATTCGTCGTAATGGGGCTACCAAATCGCAGCCTCCAGCAAGCCAGGTGTCGATGGCAGTGGCTTGGGCGATGGAAGACAAGCCCTCTAGGGTGGGTGCAGAGTTCAGAAGAGAGGATGACAGAGCAGGAAGGTCTACCCTGTTCCAGTTCCGCGCCCAGGTGTTTTTAGCAGGCGGGATCTTTATTGCCGGCTTAAGGCGGAGGGAAAAGGAAATCAGGGCATGGTCTGACCAGGGGCATGGGGACACGGTCATGGAAGAGACCGAAGTATTAAGAGACCACACCTGGTCTAGTACATGACCGTGGATGTGCGTAGGAATGTGTAAATGGGAAGTGAAGTTGAAGGATGCAAGTGAATCAGAAAATTGTTTGGAAGCGGTGCATTCATGGGGGTCTGAGGGCCAATAATTAAAATCCCCTAAAACTAAAACAGAGGCATAATTAATCGCTAGAGTGGCCAATAGGTCCTGAAATGCTGGTAAAAACAAATGAGAGGGTTGGGGGGGACGATACATTAATAAACAGGTAAGCGGGGGAGAAAAGGCCAGAGAGCGAGCCACGAGGTGCTCGGAGGGAGTGATGGTGGAGGAGGGGAGAAGTTGGAAATTGTGCTCAGCTCGAGCAATAAGAGCCACTCCACCCCCTGCCTTACCCGCTGGTCGATCAGCGCGGAGGGCCACATAAGAAGGAGGAAGAGCAGCCAACAGCGAAGGCAGGGAGGAGTCGCAGAACCATGTTTCTGTTAACAGTAACATGTCGGGCTGGTGAGCGTCAAGCAGCACGAATAGCTCCTGGTGGTGCTTTACTGCCGACCTGGTATTAAGTAATATAATAGACAGGGGGGCAAGGGGTAAGGAGTCAGGATCAGGGAGGTGGGACAAAGGCGGGATCGTAGTAATAGGTGTAGGGTATTGGAGGGTAGGATCGAGGCCAAGAGCAGAGATGCGCTTGGTAGTGGATATAGCTAGGGGCCAAGGGCCCTGAAGAGCCAATAAGTCCCTAGATGAGTAAGGGGGGACATAGGGACGCGCCCCTAGCCCCGTCTGGCCGCGGACGGGCGCAGACAGGCTTGACTTAGGCTCGACTTCGGCGCGCCTTCGTCGTGCCCGCTGCGCTCGTCCGCTGCGCTTCCTCATTGGGGGACGTCTAAATAGGGGCGGAGCGCGGGGGGTGTGGCGCCGAGCTAGGTCGCCTGATCTGCCCAAGCGAAGATGGCGCCCACACTCCACCGAGCCCTGAAGGGTAAGAATTAAAAGTTTATCTCCTGTTGGCTTTGGAGGAATAAAATCAATATTTAGAGTCGAGCGCCACTGCTCTGGTTCAGCAGGGCGTCAGCGCAGCACAGTCTCGTGTTCCACTGCAGGCGCGAACCCTCTGCCACCGGGGTCGCCTGCTTCCAATGTCGAGCACTCAGAAAGCTGCTCCTAAATAGGGGCGGAGCGCGGGGGTGTGGCGCCGAGCTAGGTCGCCTGACCTGCCCAAGCGAAGATGGCGCCCACACTCCACCAAGCCCTGAAGGGTAAGAATTAAAAGTTTATCTCCTGTTGGCTTTGGAGGAATAAAATCAATATTTAGAGTCCAGCGCCACTGCTCTGGTTCAGCAGGGCGTCAGCGCAGCACAGTCTCGTGTTCCACTGCAGGCGCGAACCCTCTGCCACCGGGGTCGCCTGCTTGAATACATAATTTTTCCAAGCCATCTTAAAGCTGGATGAAGGTGGCCAATGTCTCTGAGTTCCATTGAAGGATTTTGCCATAAAACTACCTTTGCTGCAGAAAATGCTCAACTACTCCTGTGCAAAGCTGTCTCATTTAGTGAACAAGGTCTGATTTGGGGGAAGTGCCAAAACATCCACCAAGACTAATTAAATCACATACTATCAGCCACTGGAAGTCATTACTGGGATATTTGCTCCCTCTGATACAACTTGCTGAGGATCATACAACTGCATTTGCTTTTAATCTGTCCAGCTGAAAAAACAACTATCCACCACCATCCCACTTTGTAGCTGTAAAATAATAAAATGTTTCACAGTGGTGTACAGGCTGCATAACTGGTTTAGAAAAGCTTTAATATGCATGGTGTGAGTATTTTCAATGGAGTTTCCTCTAAATCTAATAAATCCAGGGTTTTTGGTTTATCAACTTAAGATATTGACAAGCCCCTTGATGTCACTCTTTCACCACACATGTGGTGCAAAGGCGACGCAACTTGAAAATGAGATTTATGAAGCCATGCAATGCCATCTTGCATGACCCTGCGTAGCTTCATACATCTTAAGTAATGCAATGCAGTGCAAATCGCTGAGTTGCATTACTTTGTGCCAGGAAGGCGTTTCCATGGGCATTTCGTGGGTGTTCTTACACAACATCCATGGATTTCGACACATTTCCAGTTCTACCACTTCTTGTAAATCAAAAACCTACATCTCCCCATGTGAGGCGTAGCGAGGAGAAATATCTTAATTTCTACTTGTTTTCCCTATTTCTGCAACACACATAAGATGAGTAATATGTCTTGCAGGATTATTTATGTGCCGGATGATACCCCTTCCTGCACAAAAACATTCCAACTTAAAACGCAGACACCCTTGTACCATGGCGCAAGGCTCCCTGCGTTGGAGTTAGGCAGCCAAGAGGGTACCAGTGCAGGGGAACAGTCAGGAATACACTGTATTGACTTAAATACAGCTTATTTTTGCCGTTTCTTTGTCATGTAATGCAGCAAGGTGACTTGTTGCGCTGCACTGTGCAACAATATTGTAAATATGCCCCTAAGTGTTTTTGGCATGTGACTGGACTTGAACATCAGAGTCTTTTGCAAAGTGTGAATATAGTGGCCATATACATGTTAAATATGGCCACGAAAAAGGGAAAGGACTGTGGTGCCCCCCTCTCTAGGGAATCATGAGAGGACATAAAAGGGACCAACCAAGCTCTCTGTGATCTATTGTGCAACAAAGATCTCAACCAGCTAAAAGTCACCAGACCAGCCCATGCTACTTCTGCAGTGGTACAGATCATTATCTGGTGGTCCATAGTGTCAAGTACTGCCAACAGATTTAGAATGACCAATCTGCCCTGTTCAGAATATCATTCCAAATCCATAATAATGCTCCTGATCCCATGTTGGGGGTGAAAACTAGATTGAAACAAGAGAAAATAAGCCTCCTACAGATACTTTGCAGTTGTGGGATAACTTTTTTCTCTAAAAAGGTACCCTTGACCTGTAATCTGGCAATAGGTCTGCAGTTTGACAGTGCACCTGGTCCTAAATTGGGTTCTTTTTCAAAATGGGGTGACGATTCAATCCTTAAAATGGCCAGACATGTAGTCCCTTAAGAAGGACCTGAATAAAAAAAACTGTATAAGATGACCAACCTTAAGGGCAAACATTGTCAAAAGTCAAGCTGCAACAAGATGAATTGGATTAACATGTGGTTTTAAGGGACACAAGATATTTTTCATTTCCAGTGAGTGAGGCGGAAAAGGAATGAAAGAGTGAGGAATATGCAAGCGAGCAGAAACAGGAAACCCTAAGATGTCTATGATACTCCCAAGCAAGCATTTTATTACTGTAAAAGAAGCCTCAATGGTCCCATTGCCACTAAGAGAGACTCCATGACTTCTACCTAGCTGGACAGTCTCACTCGTCCCGAAGGTGAGCCTGAAATTTATCCGGTATGCATCATCCTTATTAGCCTTTTCAGGTTCTTTTACAAAATACTCTGGGGCATATTACCAAGAAATAGCGATAATTATATTGCTTGATTAGAGACAAAAATGTATCGCCGACCTGCGGCGCTTTTTATCGCAGATAAACCTTGGTATTACCAAGGTTTATCGCAAATGCGATAAAAATCGGCCGGAATGCATGAATATCGCTGAAAAGTCAGCGATACTCATGCAATACCGAGCTAATGCTCTTAGCCATGTTATCCACCTCCCATTGGATAACATGGCTAAGAACTGCTTAGGGCAGGTGTTAGCTTTTGGAGATATTTGCGCTTAGCGCAAATATTTCCAAAAGTTGGTAATAGGAGATAGCGATGTTAGCGACTGTTTCCAGTCGCTAACATCTTGGCACGCCCACTTTGCATGTCATTAGTGATAAATTTCTCTGACATGCAAAGTGGGGCCCAAGATGGTCGCTATCTCCTACTAGCTGTCGCTAACTGGTGTTAGCGACAGCTAGGTAATAGGGAGATAACTTAATCTCCTCTTTCTTGGCTTTTAAAGCCAACAAAGCCAAGATAAACCCCCTTGATAATATGCCCCTCTGTCTTCCTGTATATCAGCCTCAGCGTGTGTAACTCAGTGACAAACCAGTGGACCAATGAACACACTCATAACAGTAGCCTCTCTTTTAACCTACTATTCACAGAACATAGATCAGTGAGTTATTGCAGCCAAACCCCTTGCATTCTGATAATGATTAGTGTCTACATCCGTTGCTCAAAAAACTCCAAAAATTAAATAGAGTCACCCTTACATGCCTAAAGGGACATGATAGGTTATTCCACAATCAAAAGAAGCTCCTTTCGGTGTAACCTAACTTCTATATGCCCCCAGTACAATATGTCCAAGGTCCAATAAGGACGCATTAAACAATAATAAACAATAATATACTGTAAGAAAAACATTTGCAACTCAGTCTCCATGTTATAAAATAATCAGTTGTATTCTTTTTTTGTCTTTTAAAAAGACTACAATAAATCTACTGTTTGTGTGTTCAGTAATATGTGCAAATCAAGAACATTCAACAGTTAATACATACATTTCTTATAATTTATCATGCTCTATTACATTAATAATCATGAAGCATCAACACCACTACATATCCTTATTATCACTACACAATTGCAAATAATGCAAAGCAACTCCAGATAATTATTTTGAAGAGAAGGCTTCACTGTTTCTACTTGCAACAACGCACACTATGTCAAGCAGTTTAAAACAAAAGATTTTATAATTTAGAATTCTGAAGATGCGGCGTGTCAGCGGAACCTGAAATGGCTCACACCACCTTCTTTAGGACAAAATGCTGTTGTATATATCAACACACAATTTGGTGAGACAGAGAGTTATGAAAAAACACCATCAGTGTAAATTAACATTACTGTTATTTCCATTTTTTAGTTCACCTGTATTTCAGTGCATACTATTAGCCTATGTGCCAAACGTACCCCTCATCACTCATTCAGTGCAAAAATGGCACAGATTGCCAATTGTTAGGGCTGATTATAACTGCGCCAAGCTAATTATCCAATGTAGTTGCTGTGTGGTGATCCAATTCCACGATAAAAGCTTCTCATGTCAGGACTGGTATAGAAGTTTATTTTAATGGCAGCCCGTTACTGAGTAGTCAAGATAGTATCTTCAGTAGCTATATACTATAGGTTACATTATTCCATGCTAGGGCAACATGCCTACCCTGGCGTTGCACTGACAAGGTTTAATTAAAAAAAAATATATATATATATATTGATCACTCTTAAAAAGTTATTTACCTCTTGACCTTATTATTCAATCCAAATCTTCCCCAAATTAGGCGGACAGGCAGTGTTGCAAAATTTCCTCCAGGAACCTTTATTTCCTACAAGGTATACAATTGAACGTTAGGAAGGTATCACTAAATTCTTTGTTCAATTAATATAAATATTTTTTCAGTACTCCATCCAATCGCAGGTTGTCACTCATGGTTTAAATGCAGCAGGTGTTGCTTGGATGGTCCATTTCGGTATCCAAGAATCTGTGGGCCCGATGTAGGTAGCCTTTTACCGATCGGAATCGGCCGAAAATACCGATTTTCGGCCGTTTCCGATCGGTAAAGGGCTAGGGAGATGTAGGTGCACATATTCGGTAATTTTACCGAATCGTTATTATTACCGAATCGGTAATAAGTACCGATTCGGTAATAATTACCGAATCGGTAATATTTACCGATTCGGTAAAATTACCGAAAATGCTATGTGGGTAGCCAATTTTCCATTGGCACATGGCTTACAGAATCGGTATTTTACCATGGAATACAAATCCATGGTAAAATACCGATTCCTGTGTACATGCACATCTGTGCATGTACACATGTGCCATGTGACAGACAGACGTGCCCTTAGGCCATGTCTGTGTGCCACATTGCGCACATGCCCGTTTTGGGGGTGCTAGAGGGTGTCAAAGTGACACCCCCTGCACCCTTGTGAATTCATTAATTACCGATTCGGTATTACCGAATCGGTAATGCCTAATCATTCCTATGGGCTTCAAATCCCATAGGAATGAATGGACATTACCGATTCGGTATTTACCGAATCGGTAATTAATGAATTGTTAAGGATTCGGTAACGAATCCAGATGTTGGGACGTACATCCCATTTACCGATTTCGAAATACCGAATCGGTAAAATTCGGTATTTCAAAATCGGTAAATGGGATTTACCTACATCGGGCCCTAAACTACTTATTTGTCATTCCGAGGGGTCCTGAATAGTGACATTAGCTTGTTTGAATGTTGGAATAGAAATGTTTTAGCTGAATTCTTAATGCATTGCATGTCTTAAGTTAGCTTTCGCAGCACCATTTTGTATTCAGCCGACATTTCGAGCTATGATCAAAACTAACTTCTGTCTCACTCTGTCTGCCTCAGCAGAAAGCAGCTGCGATATTTTGTGTTCATTTCTCCAAGGTTAAGTTTTGCTGTGCTAATGAATAGACTGCTTTGTCATCACATACCTTTCTCACTAGATAGGTCTGCTCCCACCCTTAGAGTGGCGGGCACAGCCAGAGTAACCTTGATGCTGAGATAGCATGTACCCGGTCATAGGATTGCAACTCATCTTTGTGTATCTTCTTTGTTCACCAGTTACCAACTGGAAATTTCCAGTCTGGGCATGTTCTTAGTGATTCTGAAGATGTAATTTATGTGTTGTTATGTTCAATCAATCAATCAATCAATCAGGGGGTTTATATAGCGAGCTACTCACTCTTGGGGGTCTCAAGGCGCTGGGGGCGGGCGTGGCTCCAGATCAGTTGAAGAGCCAGTTCTTGAGGTCCTTCCTGAATGTGTGCAGGGTCGGGGAGCATCTGATTATGTTCACAGGGGGCTTGTTCCAGGTTTTGGCTGCGATGTAGGAGAAAGCTCTCCCGCCAGTTCTGTTTCTGCGGACGCGGGGATCCTCTGCCAGAGTGAGGTCGGCGGAGCGGAGGTTCCTCTTGGGGACGTGGAAGGATATTCTCTTGTTGAGGTATTTGTTTCCGATGTTGTGGAGGGATTTGTAGGTGTGGGTGAGGAGTTTGAAGGTGACCCTCTTCTCGACGTGGAACCAGTAGAGGCCTTGTAGGTGTTGGGTCATGTGCTCATGGCGGGGTGTCCCGAGGATGAGTCTGCCTGCGGAATTCTGGATGGCCTGGGTGTTTCTGTGGGTGTTCCCAAACAACAGAGAAAAACCAAACAACACCTTAACTTTGACGCTGTCCCAGATTTACAATATCTCGTAAACCGATATTGGCGAATTGGTGGAGGACTGGCCATCTTACACGGATCTTCCATAAGATGCAGAACTGAGCCCCTCACCCTGCCATCCGATCCCTTTCAGGCTCTTTATTTTGTACTCAATCCTTCCCCATCAATTTCCTTTGCGGGGATCTTGATATATAGGCCTCCTGGCCCTCCGCCTCCGTTCATTCAGAAGCTTCTCAAGCTGCTTGAACCTTACATAGACAGACCTAATTTCACAATTCTTGGAGATTTTAACTTTCACTTAGATACAGAGGACTCTACTGACACTGCCTCCTTGATGGACTCTCTGTCATCCCTCGGTCTTAACCAGATCGTAAAAGGCCCCACACACTCAGCTGGCCACACTCTTGACGGGGTCTTCACTAACGACCCCAGGGTAGAGTCCGGGACCCCCCTTCCTCTGTCCTGGTCAGACCATATGGCTATTCCCCTGGACTTTACACATCCCAACCTCTCTTTACCCCCAGCAGGTCCGTGCAAGTTGGAATTCAAAAGAAACTTTAGAGCAATAAATAGTCACCTACTAGCCCCCTTCTTGCCCGCCTAACCCCAATCTCCTACAAATGACATTGACTCTGCGTCCTCTGATCTGCATAACGCTATCTCAAAAGCGGTGGATAAACTTGCTCCCATTAAACAGACCTATTCCGCTAGGAAAGGCCCCTCGGCCCCTTGGTACTCCGATTCTCTCAGATCTCTGGGACAGGGTTGTAGGAGACAATAGAGGCTATGGAGAGACAATCTAGACCCGGCTGAAAGGATCAAACACAAACTCCTACTTAAAGCCTATAAAGCGGCGGTGCTCGCTGAAAAAAAATCACATTTTTCTAAACTGACTACTTCCCTCACCTCTCCCAGGGAACTATTCAAAATCGTTGACTCTCTGTCAGTTCTGCAAGCCCCTAGTCCGGTAACAGAATCTCAGGAGCTCTGTGATCAGATATCAGCCTTCTTTTATTCAAAGATAGCTGATATTCACTCCAACTTAGAAGCCTGCAACCAAGTGTTAGGATCCTCCCTTGTCCCTCCTCCCTACCCTTATACCGAAGACCTGGCTGAGTCACCACAGGGTTGTTCTCTTACTTTTCCCCTGATCACATTAGAGTAACTCAATGGGTACTTGGATAGGCTTAAATCAGGTTCCCATCTTGATCCCTGCCCTCTAAAGGTCCTTAAAGAGTGTAGAGACGTACTACTCCCTACGCTCCTGGAAATTACCAATCTAGCCATCCATCAAGGTGTTTTCCCGACCCTTTGGAAAATGGCCATAGTTAAGCCCCTCCTTAAAAAGGCCTCACTTGATCCTAGGATCCTTAAAAACTTCCGGCCTATTTCACTTCTTCAAGCACCTGCTAAAATGCTAGAGGCCCATTTAAACCACCATCTGAGTGCCTTCCTGGAGAGCTCCAGCCTTCTTGATCCCTCTCAGCACGGCTTTCGCAGGTCCTATAGCACTGAGTCTGCTCTGACTGTCGTCACTAATAACATCCGTGCCAAGGTCGACAGGGGCCAGGCTACCCTTCTGGTCCTGCTCGACCTTACGGCCGCCTTTGACACTCTAACTCCCTCCATCTTAGTCGAACGGCTCAAGGAGATAGGAGTGGACGGTCCTGCGCTCAGTCTCTTAAAATCTTTCCTGGATGGCCGAGTACAGAAGGTTCAGCTGGGTGACTTTTTTTCCCCAGCCAAGCCTGTGAAGTGCGGGGTGCCTCAGGGTTCGTCCCTGAGCCCCACGCTCTTTAACATTTATGTTACTCCTCTTGCCAGGCTTGTTAGATCATTTGGGCTGGAAGTTCTCTCCTACGCTGACGACACTCAGATCATGGTCTCCCTTTCACAAACAGTTGAAACTACCTCCCGTAATTTCAGGAACTGCATGGAATCGGTTGCTAACTGGATGGTGAGGAACTCCCTTAAATTGAATGGGGAAAAAACGGAGGTGTTGATTTTCGGAGGCAAGGAGGAGATTTGGTCAATGGATTGGTGGCCTTCTTCTTTAGGAACCTGCCCACTGCCCTCTCAATCTGCCCGGAACCTAGGTGTCATTTTTGACACCAAACTCTCCTTTCAAAAACAAGTTAGCAGAACGACTTCCACCTGCTGTGGTGTTCTTAGAACCTTGAGGAGACTAGTTAATTATCTTTCCACCGATGCCCGTAAATTAGTTACAACGGCCTTAATCTCCTCAAGGTTAGACTATTGTAATTCACTGTACCTGGGAATTAATAAATCCCAGATACAGCGTTTGCAAATGGTTCAAAATGCAGCAGCCCGTTTTGTCACTGATGCCCCGAAACTCGCCTCAGCCCCTGCTATCAGGAAGGACCTCCACTGGCTCCCTGTCCAGGCCAGAATAGAGTTCAAAGTCTTATGTCTCACCCACTGTACCTTGCATGGGCTTGGTTCTGAAGACATCAGACCCCTGGTAACTCCATATGTCCCCGGCAGGGCACTTCGGTCAGCCAATAAACATCTCTTGCTTGTCCTTAAAACCCGCAAAGCCAGATGGGGTGACAGAGCCTTCAACATTTGTGCTCCTAAAATCTGGAACACTCTTCCGGCTGAGATCAAGGAACTTACCTCCTATCCCCTCTTTCGAAAGGCTCTGAAGACCTGGCTTTTCAGGCAGGCCTACAACTGATCCTCCCTCCCGTCTTCCACCTCACAGCTCTTTATTCCATCTTTAGCGCCTTGACGTCCTTGGGCAAAGTAGCGCTCTATAAATCATCTCTCAACTCAACTCAACTCAAACCTGGGGAAGCGCCAAAACCTTGCGCCTCACTAGAGAAGGCACAACGAGGAGGAATGTGCACATTTCTCCTCGTTTTTTTCCTCTTTCCTCGTGTGCTGCATTCTGCAGCACACATAGAATGAGAAAAATGCCACTAATTATTGTTTTTGAGCAGGAAGTTTCCCCTCCATCACAAATATAATGCTGACAAAATCCCAGAAACTCTTGCACCATGGTGCAAGAGTGCATGTGTTGGCACATCAATCAATCAATCAATGACATTTATAAAGCGCACGACATACCCGTAGGGTCTCAAGGCGCTGGGGGTGGGGGGGGTGCCGCTACTGCTCGAACAGCCAGGTCTTCAGCTTCTTCCTGAAGGAGAGGTAGTCTTGGGTCAGGCGCAGGTCGGTCGGGAGGGAGTTCCAGGTCTTGGCGGCCAGGTAGGAGAAGGACCTTCCTCCTGTAGTCGCTCTTCGGATGCGGGGGACGGCGGCGAGGGCGTGGTTGGCTGATCGGAGGTGGCGTTTGGGAGCGTAGAAGTTGATTCGGCTGTTGAGGTAGCTCCGGCCTTGGTCGTGTAGGGCTTTGTGTGCGTGGGTGAGGAGGCGGAAGGTGATTCTTTTGTTGACGGGGAGCCAGTGAAGGTCTTTCAGGTGTCCGGAGATGTGGCTGTGTCGTGGGATGTCGAGGATGAGTCTGGCTGAGGCGTTCTGGATCCGCTGGAGTCTCTTCTGAAGCTTGGCGGTGGTACCGGCGTAGAGGGCGTTGCCGTAGTCCAGTCGGCTAGTGACGAGGGCCTGGGTGACGGTCTTCCTGGTCTCGGTGGGGATCCACCAGAAGATCTTCCGTAGCATGCGTAGGATGTTGAAGCACGCCGAGGAAACGTTGTTGACTTGCCTGGTCATGGAGAGGGAGGAGTCCAGGATGAAGCCCAGGTTGCGTGCATGGTCTGTCGGTTTGGGTGCGGTGCCCAGGGCGGGATGCCACCATGAGTCGTCCCAGGCGGAGGGTGAGGGGCCCAGGATGAAGACTTCCGTCTTGCCCGAGTTCAGTTTCAGGCGGCTGGTCGTCATCCACTCGGCTACCTCTTTCATCCCTTCGTGCAGGTTGGCTCTGGCGGTGGCGGGGTCGTTGGTCAGGGAGAGGATCAGCTGGGTGTCGCCGGCGTAGGAGATTATGTTGAGGTTGTGTTGGCGTGCGATGGCCGCGAGGGGGCTCATGTAGACGTTGAAGAGGGTGGGGCTCAGAGAGGATCCTTGAGGGACGCCGCAGATGACTTCGGTGGCTTTTGACTTGTACGGTGGTAGGCGGACTCTCTGTGTTCTTCCGTCGAGGAAGGAGATGACCCATTCCAGCGCCTTGTCCTGGATTCCGACGTTGCTGAGGCGCTGTACTAGGGTGCGGTGGCAGACCGTGTCGAATGCCGCGGAGAGGTCTAGGAGGATGAGGGCCGCTGTTTCTCCGTGGTCCATCAGGGCTCGGATGTCATCGGTGGCGGCGATGAGGGCGGTCTCGGTGCTGTGATTGGCTCGGAAGCCGGACTGTGAGGGGTCGAGGGATCCATTCGACTCGAGGAAGGCGGCCATCTGCTTGTTGACGGTCTTCTCGATGACTTTGGCTGGAAACGGGAGGAGCGAGATGGGGCGGTAATTCTTGAGTTCGGTGGGGTCCGCTGTGGGTTTCTTGAGTAGAGCGCTGAGTTCGGCGTGCTTCCAGCTCTCGGGGAAGGTGGCGGTGTCGAAGGATGTGTTGATGATGTCTCGCAGGTGGGGTGCGATGACAGCGTCAGCCTTGTTGAAGACGTGGTGAGGGCAGGGGTCGGTCGGTGATCCGGAGTGGATGGAGTTCATCGTGCGGATGGTGTCTTCGGTGCTGATCGGGGTCCAGGCGTGGAGGGTGGTGGTGGGGGGTGGTTGTTCGGTCTTGGTGTGCGTTGGTTGGTTGTTGAAGCTGTTGTGTATGTCCGCGATCTTGTTGTGGAAGTATGAAGCGAGGGAGTTGCAGAGGTCTTGCGATGGGGTGATGTCGTTGTTTCCTGCGCTGGGGTGGGATAGCTCTTTCACGATGTTGAAGAGTTCCTTGCAGTTGTGTGCGTTGTTGTCCAGCCGGTCCTTGAATGCAGTTTTCTTGGCGGCGCGGATGAGCTGGTGGTGCTTCCGGGTGGCCAGCTTGAAGGTGGTCCTGTTGTCCGGTGTAGGTTCCCTTCTCCAGACTTTCTCGAGGGCTCGACAGTTCTTCTTGGAGCTCTTGAGTTCGTCGGTGAACCACGGGGCTTTCTTGCTGCCGGGTCTGCTGGGCGGGGTCCTCAGCGGGGCGAGTTCGTCCGCGCAGTTGCTGATCCACTTTGTGAGGTTGTCGGCGGCCTGGCTGGGGTTCGCTGAGCTGGCAGGAGGGTGCTGACTCAGGGAGGTGGCGAGCTGGTCTGCTGTGATCTTGTTCCAGCTTCTGCGGGCGGCCTGTTGCTGGTGGTGGTGGGTCGTCGTTCTCTTGAAGGTGAAGTGGACGCAGCTGTGGTCCGTCCAGTGGAGTCCGGTGGCGTGGTTGAAGACAATGTCTTTGCAGGATGAGAAGACTGCGTCCAGTGTGTGTCCGGCGAGGTGGGTGGGGGTGGACACCAGCTGCTTGAGTCCAAGATTGGCGAGATTGTCGAGCAGGGTGCTGGTGTTGCGGTCGTTGTTGTTCTCCAGGTGGAAGTTGAGGTCCCCCCGGAGGATGTAGTCGGCGGAGGGGTGGCCGCTAATTGTGCATCAGCACTGGCTGAAAGGTCAGTAATGCACCGTATCTTGGCAATGCGGTGCATTCCTGCCTCTTTGGAATTGGCGTAGGATAGCACAGAAAAATTACTTGCAGCGCTGCCCTACACCAATTCTTTGCAAAAATGCCCCACCTAGTTCTGGATACAGACAGCATCTCTTGTGAAGCCTCGGTCACGCCCACCCACATTTACATAAAGCTTAGGCTCACCCAGATTTGGATACAGGTCAGGCTCACACAGGCCTGGATACTTAACAGGCACACTAAGTTCTGGATAAAACCTAGACTCAACCCTTCTGAGTACATCTAGGTTTTATCCATCCAAGTTCAGTGCAAAAAGAACAAAACAATGAACAGAATTCTGAACAATGTCAAACATTCTCCCCAGTACATAGATCTGGGCCTAAATACATTGTTTGTTTGCTCCCCATGCCATTCCAGTTTAAACACAGCCATATGCAAATCAGTCTTGACCCTGCTCCCCATGGGAACAGTCCAGCCCGACCTGCCAGGCCAGGTTAACCCTGAACCGCAAACAAGCATCCTGGTAACGGTTTATGGGTATCACCCCTCATCAGCCAGGCTAGCTTGACTCCAGTGGCATGGAGATCATGGGACCCAGTCAACATTGAATGTGGGTTATCTGAGGGTGATTGCGAATAGTGGACGTGGCTGCTGTGTCAATGTGATGTAGTGTGGATTGTTTGTATGTCAGTGAGTTTATGAGATGGGAATTGATCTTATCTTGTGTGTCACTGTGAGACTGGAGAGTGAGAATTAGCAGTCTGTATGTTAGCCTCTGAACATCAATTGTGCGTCAGTGTGACAATGGACAGTGAGTATGAACATTTTGTATGTTAGCTTACAAACATCAATTGTGTATCACTGTGGGTCTGGAAAGTCAGTGTGAGAAGTCTGTATGTTAGCCTGCCACCATCAGCTGTGTGTCAGTGAGACAAATGACAGTGAGTATGAGCAGTCTGTATGTTAGCTTGTGAACATTAGTTGTGCCTCAGAGTGAGCCTGGACAGTGAAAATGAGTTCTTTATCAATGAGGGTTGCTTGAACAGTGATTGTGAGTTGTTTTTCATTGAGACTCACTTCCATAACCTGAGTTGTGAACCTAAGATTTGCGTGTCAATTTAAGGGTGAGCAATAATCCTGAACTGTGGGGTATAGTGATGATAGCCAATGAGTGCAATTTGTGTGTTTTTGTGTAGCTGTACGGTGATCTTCATTAAGATGCTAGACTTTGATCTTATATTGTGTGTCAGTGTGACCGAGACAGTGATTGTGAGTTGAATGGCAGTGGCAGCCTTAGACTAAACATTATGATTTGTATCCCAGAAAGAGGCACTATCCTTCATGCCGTCAAACTGAGGAAAAGAGTTTGGTCCACTGTACACTGGCATCATCCACATTCAGTGACATCCCCCACACTTAAATGAAGTAAGTGACCCGATTAGGGCCACCCAAGTTACTCGCGACCTTGGCCTTCCTCACAAATGAAGAGTCAGTCAGACAGTAAGTAAGTAAGTAATAGCTTTATTCGATAAAAACATATCATAAAAGCATTTACACATCTTTAAAAAACATTTTTAACGACAATCATCACATAAAAACATTTCATATACAAAACAGCATATTGGGTGGCCACGCTCGGTCACTGGATTAACATTTTTCTTGCAGTTCTTAGGCGCCAAGCCCAACCCAAAAATTTTGCCATACAAGTTGAAAAGAGGGGTCTAGGATCTGTACGTAAAATACGCAGGGCTTCTAAGTGAGAGCGAGTTCCCAGGCTTCTGCAAATAGGCTTCAACCACCTACGTCTCGGGGCTACATAGACACTACATTCGAACAACATATGGGACACAGACTCTACCCTTAAATCGCAAAAGGGGCAATAGGGTACAGTTTGAGCGGGCGGTTTCCAAGTGGACGTGAACTCACATAGTGGAAGTACCCCCAACCTAAACTTGATGTACAATGCTCTGTCCCCTGGGCTCTGAATGGTGTCTAGATAAGGTTCCCTTAACGGCAACTCCTTGACTGACAGAAACAGGGCTACAGATTTACAATGGTTTGTACTTCGGGCCCTCTCACTGTCCACCCATGCCCAATAAACCTTCTTTAGATATTGTTTTGAGGGTGCAGATTTGTTGGACCAAGCCTCGCCTAGGCCCAAATTGTATAGCAGCTTTTTGACCTCCCTGAGCCAGATGATCTTATGAGAACCCGATAATGACAAAATGTCATTCAAGGCGTCTGCGTAACTACTTAATTCCTGCACGTTCCAAATTCTGGACCATAACAGGAGTGGGCGTAGTTTCGCTTGGTCGCAGATTGCCCGGGTAACTGCATCTATCAGTAATGGGATTGTTGGCGTGCTGTGGGGCAAACCCATTAGGTCTTTATGGAAGTTGTTCTCAAGATGGGCCAGAGTGTCAACTTTTTGAGTGCCCCACAGCTCAGCACCGTAGAGTGCCGCGCTTACAACCCTTGCCCTATAGATATCTAGGGGGGCCCCAATAGGTTTTGATGGTGATGCTCGCTGCTCCTTGAGCAGCGCACCTGCCACCCTTTTGTGGGTAAGGAAGATTTTTTGATGGTGTGCCTTCCAGCTCATGGTATCACTGATGCGTATGCCCAGATAATCAAATTCTTTCACACGATCAAGTGGGACAGAATCCAGGACCGGGGGATAAACAGATTTTTTTGGCGGGTTAAGAACTAAGAACTTAGTTTTACCTATATTTATGGCCAAGCCCCTTTCATTGCAGAAGGTTTGAAAGCTGGAGAGCAACGATTGGATGCCCATTGGTGATTTTGAAATTAGGAGGGTATCGTCCGCGAACAGAAGCGTTGGGATCTTCCTTCCAGCCAGGGTGGGTGCGTCTGATGGTTGTTGCAAAAGATGCTCCACCACTCCGTTGATATAGAGAGAGAACAGAGTGGGGGCAAGCACACACCCCTGGCGGACGCCTCTGTCCACGGGGATACGAGATGTTTTCTCTCCCTGTGCACCCCATCTAATTTGGGCGAAGTTCCTATCATGGAATTTTACAAGCAGTGACAGCAGATAGGGGGGGAGGCCTAACCCATCGAGGACGTTCCATACAAGCGTGCGTGGTACCAGGTCGAAGGCAGTCCGCAGGTCAATGAAGACTAAATACAGACTGCCCCCTCCCAGCACCACCACTTTCCAATAGATCATTAGAAGGCGGAACGTCTGCTCGATTGTACCCGTACCTGTTCTGAAGCCTGCTTGGAGATCTGATAGGATATGGTTATCGTCTGCCCACTCGATGATCCTGCCCAATACCACCTTTCCTGCTACCTTTTGAGAAGAATCTAATAAACTAATTGGGCGGTAGTTTGCTGGGTCGTCCCTGGAGCCTTTTTTAAAAATAGGTACGACCTCAGCGCCCCTCCATGAGTCGGGAAAGACTCCACCCAACATCACTTCGTTCAAAAGCGAGGAAATTAGTCTACTCCAAGGAGATGGATAGTTCTTAATTAGGTCTCCTGGGATTCCGTCTGGTCCTGCTGCCTTATTCGGGACAATGGATTGGATTGCTCTTTCTACTTCTGAGTTAGTAAATAGGCCATCATAGCATGGGAGGTTAATTGTAAAGCCCGTGGGCGGGCAAGCTACCTTGGATGGACCCGAGGGAGCAGAGTACAGTTGCAAAAAGTGGTCAAACCATGCTCCCCCTGCAATATTACAAGTTAGCTGCTGGTCAATGGGCTTTTCCCTAGATCTTAGTAGGTCCCAAAACCTCTTAGCATCCTTCCTGGTACTGGCCTCTACTAGATCTCCCCAGAAGTTAAAATCATAAGTCTGTTTAGCTTCAGTTATGATTTTTTTATAAAGTTTCCTGGCAGCCCTAATAGCAACCGCATCTTTAGTCTTTAATGTCTCAACAAGTTCCTTCTTGGCCTCACGACATTTTTGAGTGTACCATTTCTCTGACTGTTTAGGCAAAGATTTTGGGGGACCCCTTCGAGTGGTTTGGGGAACAATAAATAAGTCGCTTAGTGCCAGTACAGTTTCAGTGAATAGAGGTAGGATCTTATTATCGTTTTGGCTTGAAGGGCTCATCCGGGGCTCCACCTCTTCCAAGATTGCCCCGGCATGGGCCATCCTTGTCTCGTCGGCTGAAACTTTTGCCCATTTTAAACGCCTGCTACAATTTGTGGGGACCACTTCATGAGAGGATTTCCACTTATGGCCGGTTAAGCCTTGCTTTCCAGCCTGCCAAGGGGATAGAATAGATAGCGATAAGGGGTTGTGATCGCTATCGACCGACACTATAACCTCCATATCTAGGTGGTATTGCCAAAGATTGTAATTGAGCATGATGTAATCAATCCTAGACGTGTGGTCTTGTCTATTATAAGTGTGGGCACCCATATGGTCAGATTTGGATCGGCCATTTGTCGGTCGCAAGTTGTGCTCCATGCACAAGGCATTGATCTCTATTGCGTTTTGCGACCATTTAGGAATCGGGTCAAGATTCAGAATCGGAATACCTCTCCTGTTGTCCTCCTCAAAAGTGTCCAAGATGTCTTCGCTAGCCAAAGGCTCAAAACAGCAGTTGAAATCCCCTGCAAGCATTATATGGGAATCTGCATCGCAGGCAGCCAGGTTGCCGTTTAAACCTGTGGATGGTAAATGGGATGCACCGCCTTTGGCACCCCTCAAGTAGATGTTGAAGATTTCCATACTTCTTCCCCCTTTGTGTATTACCGTTAGCCACTGGAGGTCCGAGGATTGGGTGTTTCTTTCTTTTACCCTGTAGCCTAAAGCAATACTGATCCATATAATAAGTCCACCTGACGGGCGACCTTTGGACCCTTGTTCCTGGACTGCGGGGATAAAAAAGGTGGTAAATCCCACTCGGTGTCTTGGCTCCAAGCACCAGGTCTCCTGTAGAAGGCAGATGTGGAAGGGTTCCAGGAAGTCGTTCCATTCGGGGATGTCAAAATTGCGGCCAAGTCCAGCTACGTTCCAAGATAGAATTTTTAGGACAGAGTCGGATGGTGAGAAGACTCTGGTGGGGTCAGTAGGCATAGGCAATGGGGAAACAATAGCACCCACTGGTTTTGAAAGCGTCACAAGTGGCTCAGTTTTGGGGAGATCGAAAGACACATAAGGGGCGAGGCAGGTGATATCCAACTGCTTAGGAGTAGTAGGTACAGGAAGGGTCACACAAGGCGGGGTTGGCCGATCTTCCCTTTTACAATTTGCTGTTAAATCCAATGACGTTTCCACCCCATCAGCCCTTGCGTTGTTAAATCGTCCTGTTTGGCTTGATGCAGAATCAGGAGCAGTACAATCGGTGGAATAATGCTTTTGCGAAGTTAGGGATACCCTTCGCGTTTGCTTGGCTGCTTGCACAGGGAGTCAATCCACCTCCTCCAGACCACCGAATCTGTTATAAGTGGAGAGGCCATTCCAATGTAGCAGGGTCTCCCTGTGGCCCCTGGAGTTATTCGGCCGTTGGTGGTGCTGAACCAATGTCCAATTGTCCCCCTGGTTACAGCTAGGTCGGGGAGGATAGAAAAAGGATAGTTGCTTAGGTTTGACTAAGGAGTCATCATTGCTGGGCCAACTGCAAATGTGATGCGCTGTGTGGGGATCTTCGAAAGTCACTACTATACAGTCCCCCGGACTGGATTTCAGCGTTGGCCCTACCCAGGGGGTTCTGCGAACCATCAATACCCTGCTTCTTCTACCATTGGGGATTGGTCTGTTGACATTCAACCAGTGCATTATTTTATTTTTAAGCGACCAGTGATTTTCGAATTGGCCGTTGCCTAACGTAGGAACACCCGTCAAGACAACGACATAGTCGTTTGCCTCTGGGGGAAGGTCAATGTAGCCACCTCTAAAGTTGTCTTTGGCTGGGAGGGCCTGGGTTTCAATAGGAACCGGTCTAATTACTGTTTCGTGTTTAGGACGTTGCGAGTTACGGGTGGAGCCTCGTGTGGAAGGCTTTGGTTTGACACAAGCTTGTTCCACCGTAACTGTCCTTGGTTTAGGAACAGGTTTTATTGTAAGTGGTACTAAGGAGGAAGCTGGATTAGTTTGTAGTGCGGTGGGTTGTGGGATTGGGTCAGCTGCAATAATGCCCTGGTTTTCCAGACTTTTCAACCCAAGAGTGGCCAGCGCAATAATGCTCTTCTCCATTTCTAACAAGCTGTTTTCTATCCTTGATAATCTTAGGTCCAAAGGAGACAAAAGTTTTTTGAGTGTGTCCCAAACCACCTCTATAAATTCTTTATTGTTCTTGGTTAGCCCGTCTGCTTCAGGGACCTCGTCTGTTGTGGTATTCAGGAGGGAAATAGATGGATTTTCTCCCTGTCCCTCACTACATAGCTGAGTATTAATGGTGAACTCAGCTCCCGCATTAAAAGCTGTGATGTTATTCGTGGGCAGATCTTTTGGAACGGCAATTTTCGCTTTCTTACGGAAATAAGCTGAGCGAGAATTGCGTTTCCTCTTTGGCTGTTTGCCACTAGGGATATTGTGAGTCAAATTCGGGAGAGATACAATGGGAGCAGGGATGGGCATACTAAAAGGTGTTAATGTAGTATCCTCAACCTTACTTCCTGTAGCAAGTGTGGGGATGGCCGGGGTAGGTGAATTGTGGATGTCTACCTGGGCGACTATACAATTAGGGCGGGCTGGGCGCTCAGGGGTAACAAAGGTGGCTATGTGACCAAGGGAGGATTTTTTGGAGAGTGCAATTACCTGAGACACTCTTCTTGCGGCATCTAGTTCTAATGAGACCCGGGTCTGAAGCTTAGATATTTCCTTGTCTATAGCTATATTAGTACGGGTTATAAAGTCATCCATGGGGCCACTGACTAGTGAACCACGTTTAGAAGATTTACTACGAGTTACCCTTGGATCCATGATATTAGGGCGCTGTCGCAAAGATAGATCTATTTCCCCTCAGATAGTGATTTATCTACCCATACGAACTAACAATATTGAACCAAGAGGGGTAGGCCAGTCCAGTACTCTTAGGCCTCGAACGGCCTCAAACGGTCCCGCCCTTGTCCCGGGCTTCTCCCGGCGCTACCGCGCGCTACCGCGCAGCGGTAATAGCAGTGTCGCTTTATCTGGCTATAGGGGAGGGGGAGGAGCAGACAGGGAGAGCAGCCCAGGTGTTCGCAATTGGGTCTGGCAGGCGCTCCTGGGAACCGTAGTCCCTGCGCAGCGCCTGCACTCGCTCGCAGCCCCGCCTGTCACTCGCCTGCTGTTGCTCCAGGTGAAAGTTCTTCCAACGCCGGTAAGATCCCCCCACACGCAGCGGGACCCGCGGAGCGGGTTCCGCAAGAAGTAGGAAGGGATGAGGGCTTCAAGTGCTGTGGATAAAAGGCTCCGTCCTAGATGCTTCAGTACAGACCAAAGTTAAAGTCCCAAATGCTACCTCCAGCACGCGAGTCTTGAGCGAAGGGGAGGGGGAGGAGCAGACAGGGAGAGCGGCCCAGGTGTTCGCAATTGGGTCTGGCAGGCGCTCCTGGGAACCGTAGTCCCTGCGCAGCGCCTGCACTCGCTCGCAGCCCCGCCTGTCACTCGCCTGCTGTTGCTCCCGGTGAAAGTTCTTCCAACGCCGGTAAGATCCCCCCACACGCAGCGGGACCCGCGGAGCGGGTTCCGCAAGAAGTAGGAAGGGATGAGGGCTTCAAGTGCTGTGGATAAAAGGCTCCGTCCTAGATGCTTCAGTACAGACCAAAGTTAAAGTCCCAAATGCTACCTCCAGCACGCGAGTCTTGAGCGAAGGGGAGGGGGAGGAGCAGACAGGGAGAGCGGCCCAGGTGTTCGCAATTGGGTCTGGCAGGCGCTCCTGGGAACCGTAGTCCCTGCGCAGCGCCTGCACTCGCTCGCAGCCCCGCCTGTCACTCGCCTGCTGTTGCTCCCGGTGAAAGTTCTTCCAACGCCGGTAAGATCCCCCCACACGCAGCGGGACCCGCGGAGCGGGTTCCGCAAGAAGTAGGAAGGGATGAGGGCTTCAAGTGCTGTGGATAAAAGGCTCCATCCTAGATGCTTCAGTACAGACCAAAGTTAAAGTCCCAAATGCTGCCTCCAGCACGCGAGTCTTGAGCGCAGGGGAGGGGGAGGAGCAGACAGGGAGAGCGGCCCAGGTGTTCGCAATTGGGTCTGGCAGGCGCTCCTGGGAACCGTAGTCCCTGCGCAGCGCCTGCACTCGCTCGCAGCCCCGCCTGTCACTCGCCTGCTGTTGCTCCCGGTGAAAGTTCTTCCAACGCCGGTAAGATCCCCCCACACACAGCGGGACCCGCGGAGCGGGTTCCGCAAGAAGTAGGAAGGGATGAGGGCTTCAAGTGCTGTGGATAAAAGGCTCCGTCCTAGATGCTTCAGTACAGACCAAAGATAAAGTCCCAAATGCTACCTCCAGCACGCGAGTCTTGAGCGAAGGGGAGGGGGAGGAGCAGACAGGGAGAGCGGCCCAGGTGTTCGCAATTGGGTCTGGCAGGCGCTCCTGGGAACCGTAGTCCCTGCGCAGCGCCTGCACTCGCTCGCAGCCCCGCCTGTCACTCGCCTGCTATTGCTCCCGGTGAAAGTTCTTCCAACGCCGGTAAGATCCCCCCACACGCAGCGGGACCCGCGGAGCGGGTTCCGCAAGAAGTAGGAAGGGATGAGGGCTTCAAGTGCTGTGGATAAAAGGCTCCGTCCTAGATGCTTCAGTACAGACCAAAGTTAAAGTCCCAAATGCTACCTCCAGCACGCGAGTCTTGAGCGAAGGGGAGGGGGAGGAGCAGACAGGGAGAGCGGCCCAGGTGTTCGCAATTGGGTCTGGCAGGCGCTCCTGGGAACTGTAGTCCCTGCGCAGCGCCTGCACTCGCTCGCAGCCCCGCCTGTCACTCGCCTGCTGTTGCTCCCGGTGAAAGTTCTTCCAACGCCGGTAAGATCCCCCCACACGCAGCGGGACCCGCGGAGCGGGTTCCGCAAGAAGTAGGAAGGGATGAGGGCTTCAAGTGCTGTGGATAAAAGGCTCCGTCCTAGATGCTTCAGTACAGACCAAAGTTAAAGTCCGACAGTAGAGAATACAAACCAAAGATATTTATTAGAAGTACACTCAAGTGGAGTCTGGTCTGACCAGCCTCTGTAGATTGCTGCAGAGGGACTGACTTCTGTCAACATTCTTAAACTTCTCAAACACAGAGAAGACCGAGGTCCTCATCCTCGGGCCCTGCACCTCCGCCTGGGACAACACCCAGTGGCGCTCTGCCCTCGGGAGCCCACCCACCCCTATAGACCACGCTTGAAACCTCGGCATCATCCTTGACTCCTCCCTACCCATGAACCACCAGATCAACGTCGTCGCCTCCACTATTTTTAACTGTCTTCGCATCCTCCGTAAGATTTTCAAATGGATCCCCCCGACTGCCGAAGGACCGTCACCCACGCACTCATTACCAGCCGACTGGACTATGGCTACGCCCTCTACACCAGAATCAACAAAACTCTTCTGCACAGATTCCAGGCCTTTAAGTGGGATGAAAAAACTGGAGAGGTTTCTCAAAGAGGCGTGGCCGATGTAATTGAGGGTGTGGCTTAAAAACACCTGAGCAAAAATCTGTGCTTAGGACAATGTGCCGCCCGACTTTTATTTTGCTGCTTCTGTCATTGCATCCAGACACATAATACAAGGAGTAACATTATACCTACAACAAGCCAGGACTATTGGGTTTTTCAATGGTTATTAGTTGCATAAACTATGGCTTTGCTGTATATAATATTGATAAAGCTTCCATTCTGAAGCAAGTTTATCCTTGCGCCACCCATGATGCGCCGCATTTACAATGCGGCGCACCATGGCGCAGGAATGAACAGATGCGTGTCGCCTCTAGGGAGTGAAGTTGGCGCAGTGCTGAAGTTGTGTTGTGTGCGGCATGCAACTCCAGCACTTTTCCAACTTGCCCTATCTCTAACGTGGTGCGTCAAGCCTTACGCCTGCTTCAAGCAGGCGCAGGGTTTTGACGCATCAGCGTTGGAAAAGTGACTCCGTGAAATCTTGTAGATTTCACTGAGTCACTTTTCAGGGGCGTTCCTGCGACGGAACGCCCCCTCTGCGTAGAAACGCCCACATGAAACCTGACGCATCACCATGTAAGTATGTCGCAACGTGGCGCAGGGTTTACGCCGCTGCTGCGTCACAGAAGTGCCGCAAAGGCGGCGCAAAAGTGCCGCAAGTTTGACATAAATCTGCCCCCAAGAAGTTAAATCAAAGCTGTGAAGTGTGGTACATACTGCTGCATAGTTAACGCTTGTTTTTCACCGTAGGGTAAGGGCAAAAGCGGAGAGCCCGATATGGAGCTGTCTCAGCCCCTGGTTAGGTCTCGGCGTCAACGCGCGGAAGCGCGTCTCTGCCAAGATCTTTTGTCAGCGACTATCATTCCCAGGAGACAGTCCTGGCCACGCGCATCCTTCCAGGCGATTTGTAACTGGAACGCGCGCTGTGGCCAGGCGCTGTCTCCTGGGAAGCGCAAGCACCACACACGCATGCGCATACACACACACACGTGCCCATGCACGCACGCACATACATACATACAGAGACACCACCCCTGACTCATACACACACGCGCGCACACACACAAGTGCACCGAGGCCCCCCTCCCCCTCCCCCGCCGTCACCGTCGCACACATACATACACACACACACATGAGCATACACACACACAAGTGCACCAATCGCGCTCCAGCCTTTTGGAACTTACCTTACCTCAGCACGCGGCGCCCAACCTCCTGCTGGCGCGGCCCCGGGGCTCTACACCGCTCACAGGAGCCCCGGGCCGCGAGACGCTACGACTCCGCCTGCCTCCTCTTCCGGTGTGAACGTGGCCCCGCCCCCGTCACAGGCGACCGTGCCTGACTTCCGGGGCGGCCGCGAGTGTCTTAACCCTGTGAGAGATTTTAAACGCAGCCTCTCTGGGAACGAATAAGCTGGAACAGCCAATTTATTTTCTTTTAAATATATGTATTTGTTGACTGTCAGACCCTGATTTCACCAGTCTGCCTCGCGAGAATCCACGCGCTTTTCTCTGCTGCACACTGAAACCCAGTGTATGGTTTTTCATACCATTCCAGCACTGGATGTGACTCAGCAGTCCTGGCCCCTCTCTTCCTATGAGGCGCTGCGGCTCTTGTCGCTTTGTACTGATGAACTTGGGAAACAATATTACAGCAGAGATTTGGAAATGTTCTATAAGTGCTACACTCGTCACCAGACGGGAAAGGATGACGCCGTCCACTCCAAGCCATTGGCTCACATCATCACTCTGTCATTGGGGTGTGTGTTAGTGCAGGTCTTTGTGTGCATGCTTCGTGAACTATACACCCCCCCCCCCCCCTCCATATCATCTTTTGATTTATAAAGGTTTAGCCACCCTAGTCAACGGAGAAACAAAAGTTAGGAAATCTGGGTGTAGGTACTTCGTGATAATTTACACACGTGTGGTACACATACACTGAAAATTGTCCTCATTCGTGAACTCTTCACTGCGTTCACACAGTGATACTGTGTTGTACACACCTAAATTGAGCTCACAGAGGGAGTGCGCATTGAAGGTTAAAGCTCACACTGTAAGTATATTGTACAGCCTATATGTTGTGATCACACTAATAAGAGTACAATGCTAGCGGCCATATCAAAATAGTGCACAGGAGCTAATAACTATACCCTCCGAGCTGCGCACATGCCGGTGCCTCCTGTGGGGTTTCTTCACACTAACATAAGGGATGTTTTACTCATCCACAGTGGTGAGTGCAGAGTGGTGAGTGCAGAGTGGTGAGGGTGAGTGCAGAGTGGTGAGGGTGAGTGCAGAGTGGTGAGGGTGAGTGCAGAGTGGTGAGGGTGAGTGCAGAGTGGTGAGTGGTGCAGAGTGGTGAGTGGTGAGTGCAGAGTGGTGAGTGGTGAGTGGTGAGTGGTGAGTGGAGAGTGGTGAGTGGTGAGTGGTGAGTGCAGAGTGGTGAGTGCAGAGTGGTGAGTGCAGAGTGGTGAGTGCAGAGTGGTGAGTGGTGCAGAGTGGTGAGTGCAGAGTGGTGAGTGCAGAGTGGTGAGTGCAGAGTGGTGAGTGCAGAGTGGTGAGTGGTGCAGAGTGGTGAGTGCAGAGTGGTGAGTGGTGCAGAGTGGTGAGTGCAGAGTGGTGAGGGTGAGTGCAGCGTGGTGAGGGTGAGTGCAGAGTGGTGAGGGTGAGTGCAGAGTGGTGAGTGGTGCAGAGTGGTGAGTGGTGAGTGCAGAGTGGTGAGTGGTGAGTGGTGAGTGGAGAGTGGTGAGTGGTGAGTGCAGAGTGGTGAGTGCAGAGTGGTGAGTGCAGAGTGGTAAGTGCAGAGTGGTGAGTGCAGAGTGGTGAGTGCAGAGTGGTGAGTGCAGAGTGGTGAGTGCAGAGTGGTGAGTGCAGAGTGGTGGTGAGTGCAGAGTGGTGAGGGCAGAGTGGTGGTGAGTGCAGAGTGGTGGTGAGTGCAGAGTGGTGGTGAGTGCAGAGTGGTGGTGAGTGCAGAGTGGTGGTGAGTGCAGAGTGGTGGTGAGTGCAGAGTGGTGAGTGCAGAGTGGTGAGTGCAGAGTGGTGAGGGCAGAGTGGCGAGGGCAGAGTGGTGAGGGCAGAGTGGTGAGGGCAGAGTGGTGGTGAGTGCAGAGTGGTGGTGAGTGCAGAGTGGTGGTGAGTGCAGAGTGGTGGTGAGTGCAGAGTGGTGAGTGCAGAGTGGTGAGTGCTGAGTGCAGAGTGGTGAGTGCAGAGTGGTGAGTGCTGAGTGCAGAGTGGTGAGTGCAGAGTGGTGAGTGCAGAGTGGTGAGTGCAGAGTGGTGGTGAGTGCAGAGTGGTGGTGAGTGCAGAGTGGTGGTGAGTGCAGGGTGGTGGTGAGTGCAGAGTGGTGAGTGGTGAGTGCAGAGTGGTGAGTGGTGAGTGCAGAGTGGTGAGTGCAGAGTGGTGAGTGGTGAGTGCAGAGTGGTGGTGAGTGCAGAGTGGTGGTGAGTGCAGAGTGGTGGTGAGTGCAGAGTGGTGAGGGCAGAGTTTAATTTTTGATTTAAAGAAAAAAAATGTCATGAGCAATGCCAATAGCTCTACCTTTAATGATGCCGAGACCATTGCATTGCAAATGCTTGTTTTTAGAACTGCCGATGCTCAGCACCGGCAAGACCCGGCCCTCTTGAAGCCCTGGCAACACCCCTGGAACGCCTCTTTAACTCAGAGTAAGGCAAGGCAGCGACTTGCACTGCTTTGCCTCACTCCATATCTGCAAAGCTACCGCAAGCCATGCAAGGTGGCTTTACTTGGCCTTGAGATATGGCTAAGCCTGTGAACCACCGCAAAAAGTGACGTTCTGGCAGGGCACTGGTCTTCTAAATAAGGCCCATAGTGAGTTTACATTTTGTACAGAGTCGTAGTGCGCCAGGTTTTACCAAGAGTGGATCATCTCAACTGCTGATTGGTAGGCATTAGACCATTGTAGCTTGGCAGCACAGGATCTGTTTGCCGTTCAGCACCCCACTCCATCCCCACTGCTTTCCCCGGTTTCCTGGACACTCACACTGAACACCGGCTCCCGATTATCAGCACCCGGTGCTCCAACAGCCTCGTCCAGCCTGTATCTCATTAAAATGTAGTAAAAATCCAGGAATCCCATCCGTGCTGCCAGTCCTGCGCTGCGCACACAGCTCCAAATGTCAAGGATAGAAAAAACAGCTTTTCGGAGATTTAGCAGTTTCCCTTCGGTATTTAAATTATTCAATTATAATTAAAGCTATTAAAATACAGTTAATTAAAATTGTTAGATTGTTTTCTTTTGCACTGTTCTCAGATTCCCCCCTCCTCCTCCGCCCCCTCTAGCTGTTGAATGCCTATTAAAAATGATTATGCTCCTCTTTATTCATAAATGCAGCCACCTCCGCGGGCCTCTGTCGAGTGATCTCTTCCAAGCTGACTGCGTGGCCCGTGTCAGGCCTGACGGAGCGGCTGAACCCCCGCTGCTGCCTTCAGCGGGGGAGTGTGCGAGAGCAGGAAGGTAGCACGCGTGGCATATGGGTCCTCATGCAAGAAAGTACAGCGCCCCCGCCTGCACCGTGGGTGGGTGGCAATAGCTTCTCAAATCCGCGGGCATGGCGCCACTGCACCCGCTGCACGAATGGCAGCTATGCCCCTGTTTGAGAGAGGTTACTGGTTCGGGTGGGGAGGTGGGACAAGTGGCAGGAGGAAGTTTGTATTTTCAAGACGCTCTGCGCAAGGAGCCCTCTGTTATTCGCCCCAAAAGCAGTATCAGACACCAATGGCCATACATCCCCACTGCCGGTCCTCTCTCTTCTGTTAGACACGTATCCAGTGGTCGAAGTGGCGAATAAAAAGTAGGGGAACTATGGGTGGAGAATCAGGGGGCGGGACAAACCGAAGATTGGATCAGTGAGCATACCAATTTTAAGTACATTTAGCATTTCACTGACCACTTACAGCTTATAACGTTATTTCATTCAAACAGTGGATAAACAAGTTTATTTGAGGTTTAATTCAGGAAAAGGCAAATACTCATAGGGAATACAGGTTTATGTAAAGCGTGCAAAATATAAGCAGGAACAATGGCATGGGCGTAAATTCAGGATGGTGAGTGTAAAAATTCAGGACAAAGGGCCAAAATTCAGGACAAAAATTCAGGACAGGAGGTCAAAATTCAGGACAAAAATTCGGGGCAACAGGTATGCTTTGTAGACACATCAGTGGATGTCATGCAATAGTATATAAATAAATAGGCAAAGAACATAAGTACAAGTCACTTCGCCTACCCCATCACCGCTCCTCCCCTGTCATTTCCCCTGCTCTGTCACCACTCCTGCCCGTTCACCAGTCCGGCCCATTCACCGCTCCTGCCCGGTCACCGCTCCTGCCCATTCACCGCTCCTGCCCATTCACTGCTCCTGCCCATTCACCACTCCTGCTCATGCCTAATCACTGCTCCTGCCCAATCATTGCTCCCGCCCAGTCACGTCTCCTGCCCCATCACTTCTTCTGCCCTGTCACTTTTCCTGCCCCGTCACTTTTCCTGCCCCATCACTTTTCCTGCCCTGTCACTTCTTCTGCCCAGTCACTTCTCCTGCCCCTCACTTCTCCTGCCCATCACCTCTCCTGCCCCATCACCGCTCCTGCCCCATCACCGCTCTTGCCCGTCCACTGCTCCTACCCATTCACCGCTCCTACCCATTCACCGTTTTTACCCATACACCACTCCTACCCATTCACCGCTCCTACCCATTCACTGTTTTTACCCATACACCACTCCTTACCATTCACTGCTCCTACCCATTCACCGCTCCTACCCATTCACCGTTTTTACCCATACACCACTCCTACCCATTCACCGCTTCTACCCATTCACCGCTCCTGCCCGTCACTTCTCCTGCCCCGTGACTTCTCCTGCCCCGTTACTTCTCCTGCCCCGTCACCGCTCCTGCCCTGTCCACTGCTCCTGCCCCGTCCACTGCTCCTGCCCCGTCCACTGCTCCTGCCCTGTTCACCTCTCCTGCCCCGTTCACCGCTCCTATCCTTTCACAGCTCCGGCCCGGTTACCGCTCCTGCTCATGCCTATCACCACTCCTGCACTGTCATTGTTCCTGCCCTGTCACTGTTCCTGCCCCGTCACTGCTCCTACCCCGTCACCCCTCCTGCCCCATCACCTCTCCTGCCCCATCACCTCTCCTGCCCCATCACCTCTCCTACCCCATCACCTCTCCTGCCCCGTCATCTCTCCTGCCCGTTCACTGCTCCTGCCCGGTCACCACTCCTGCCCGGTCACCTCTCCTGTTCAGTCACCTCTCCTTTCCTGTTGCCTCTCCTGCCCCTTCACTATTCCTGCCCCATCACTGCTCCTGCCCCGTCACTTTTCCTGCCCCGTCACTGCTCCTGCCCCGTCACTGCTCCTTCCCCGTCCACTGCTCCTGCCTCGTCTACTTCTCCTGCCCTGTTCACCTCTCCTGCCCCATTCACCGCCCCTGTCCTTTCACAGCTGCCGCCCGGTTACCGCTCCTGCTCATGCCTAATCACCACTCCTGCCCTGTCACTGCTCCTGCCCTGTAACTGCTCCTGCCCCGTTACTGCTCCTGCCCCGTCACCACTCCTGCCCCATCACCTCTCCTGCCTCATCACCTCTCCTGCCCCATCACCTCTCCTGCCCCGTCATCTCTCCTGCCCTGTCACTTCTCCTGCCCGGTCACCACTCCTGCCCGTCACCACTCCTGCCCGGTCACCACTCCTGCCTGGTCACCTCCCCTGCCCGGTCACCTCTCCTGCCCAGTCACTGCTCCTGACCTGTCACCACTCCTGCCTGTTCACTGCTCCTGCCCATTCACTGCTCCTGCCGTTCACTGCTCATGCCCGGTCACCACTCCTGCCCGGTCACCTCTCCTGTTCAGTCACCTCTCCTTTCCTCTTGCCTCTTCTGCCCCATCACTGCTTCTGCCACATCACTGCTCCTGCCCCGTCACTTTTCCTGCCCCGTCACTGCTCCTGCCCAGTCACTGCTCCTGCCCAATCACTGCTCCTGCCCTGTCACTGCTCCTACCCGTTCACTGCTCCTGTCAGGTCACCACTCCTGCCCGGTCACCTCTCCTTCCCGGTCACCTCTCCTGCCCAGTCACCTCTCCTTTCCTGTTGCCTCTCCTGCCCCATCACTGCTCCTTCCCCGTCACTGCTCCTGCCACGTCACTTTTCCTGCCCCGTCACTGCTTCTGCCCCGTCACTGCTCCTGCCCCGTCACTGCTACTGCCCCATCACCACTCCTGCCCCATCACCTCTCCTGCCCCGTCACCTCTCCTGCCCCGTCACCTCTCCTGCCCCGTCACTTCTCCTGCCCTTTCACTGCTCCTGCCCCGTTCACTGCTACTGCCCCGTTCACAGCTCCTGTCCCATTCACTGCTCCGTCCCCGTTCACCGCTCCTACCCATTCACTTTCCTGCCCCGTCACTGTTCCTGTCCCGTCACTGCTCCTACCCCGTCACTTTTCCTGCCCCGTCACCACTCCTACCCCGTCACCGCTCCTGCCCCATCACCGCTCCTGCCCCGTCACTGCTCCTGCCGTTCACAGCTCCTGCACCGTTCACTGCTCCTGCCCCGTTCACCGCTCCTGCCCCGTTCACCGCTCCTGCCCCGTTAACTGCTCCTGCCCCGTTCACTGCTCCTGCCTATTCACTGCTCCTGCCCCATTCACGGCTCCTGCCCCATTCATTGCTCCTGTCCATTCATTGCTCCTGCCCGGTTACCGCTCCTGCTCATGCCTAATCACCATTCCTGCACTGTCAGCTCTCCTGCCCTATCACCTCTCCTGCCCCGTTACCTCTCTTGCCCGGTCACTTCTCATGCCCCATCACCTCTCCTGCCCGGTCACCTCTCCTGCCCGGTTACCACTCCTGCTCCGTCACCTCTCCTGCCCGTTCACTGCTCCTGCTGTTTACTGCTCCTGCCGTTCTCTGCTCCTGCCCGGTCAGCACTCCTGCCCCATCACTTCTCCTGTCCCATCTCTTCTCCTGTCCCATCACTTCTCCTGACCCATTCACTGCTCCTATCCATTCACTGCCTCTACCCGTTCACTGCCCCTATCAGTTCACTGCTCCTGTCCGTGCACCGCTCCTGCCCGGTTACCACTCCTGCACATGCCTAATCACCGCTCTGGCCCCGTCACTACTCCTGCCCCATCAGTTCTCCTGCCTTGTCGCCTCTCCTGTCCCGTCACTGCTCCTGACCCGTCACTTTTCCTGCCCCGTCACTTTTCCTGACCCGTCACTTTTCCTGCCCCGTCACTTTTCCTGCCCATTACTTCTCCTGCCCGGTCACCTCTCCTGCTGGTCACCTCTCCTGCCTGGTCACCTCTCCTGCCCCGTCACCTCTCCATCCGCGTTGCCTCTCCTTCCCTGTCACTTCTACCTGCCCCTTCACTTCTCCTGCCCTGTCACTTCTCCTGCCCCGTCACTTCTCCTGCCCATTACTTCTTCTGGCCTGTCACTTCTCCTGCCCCGTCATTCCTCCTGCCCATTACTTCTCCTGCCTTGTCACTTCTCCTGCCCATTACTTCTCCTGCCCGGTCACCTCTCCCGCCCCATCACCTCTCCTTTCCTGTCTCCTCTTCTATCCCTTCATTGCTCCTGCCCAGTTCACTCTGTGTATAACATTGACACATTTCACATGGTGGCCACTACCCCACAGTACTCTGGGAAAAGCTCCTCTGTAATCACTAACTCAGCATGATATGCTAAAGGCAGAAGGCGGCGTATTGTCATTCGAAAGGCGACAATCAGCCTCAATCAGAATGACAATGGGCCTGCCCTCAGTCTGTGTGAGCTCAGGGAGGTGCTGGTGCAGCCTCTGGAGTTCAACAGAGAAGTGTGAGCCGCCCCTGGAAGCTGAAAGAAAAAGTTGTCGTTTTTAAGTTAAACTATTCTTGCCGTCCTGGGATGCTTTTTTTGAAAGAAAGAAGTAGGGGAATGGACTGAAATAATTTTTAAAAGTAGGGGGACGCCGTGCACTTCCGTTCCTGCCCACTTCTACCACTGCATGTATCATGCCCATATTCTCATGTTAATCACATACCAGTCGGAGAAGACCCATTAACAAGAGTTTGAAGGAGAGCTATAAAGAAGTTAAAAAAAGTTCAAAAGGAAACAATTCTCACCTCACAAATTGGCAGTTACTGAATTCACATATCGTCGTTTTAGTTGCGGCTTAATTCGGTTTACTGGTTATGTTGGGGGTACAAGTCCTCGCTGATTTGCTTCTAACCGCTGTGCTTCTCTGCTCTTTTAATCGAGGGTCACTCAAAGTGAAACCCCGACTGAAGCGAGAGCGGCTTACTCTCTCTACGTAATGCAATTCCAGGGGCACTGGACTTTTTTATTGGCACAACTGAAGGGCTCCCTGGTTCTTTCGTGTTATCCAGTCCACACAACTGGGTTCCTTTCCCAATCTTCATCACTGGGTCGTGTTTGTGTGTGTTTCACAATGTAAGCGTGAATGTTGGCGTTCGTTTGGGTCAAATATTGCCCACTGCACAAAATATACCTTTGTCAGTTTGTGGATTTGTAATTACCTGTTGGAGGGAAGGCCTCTCTTCTGCTCCAAGTAGGATTTCCCCTTCTAGAGGGAAACTCAACACTCATTCTCTACATGGGATTCAGTATGTTGCTGTTACAGCTATAGCGCTTCCCCTCTTTAAAACGAGAAACCAGTTGGTGACATAACTGTTTTCGGATATAACAGAACAGTTAAAATTGGCTCAGACCCCAAGGCTCTGAAGGCACCCCGAACTTCATCATTGACTCATAGTGCCAATATCGGCCCACTCACCAGCTCTCCCGCAGCAACATGCATGTATCATAAATAAGCAGACAAGACAACTTTTTGTTGGGATAAAGTTGCTGCAGGTTTATTAGCATATACATATTCCAACATAGTGGGTTATCTTACAGACGATCCAAAGGCAAGCCGCCCCTCGCGGCCTACTACCTGATGGGCCAACTTGCATCGTGGCCTTAGCCAATCGGTGCTTAGCGGTTGTGGTGAGTGGATAGCCACTCCCACTTCTGGTGAACCTTCGGTCCACCCTCTTGCTCACGCCCCCCCTACGAGGGGCAGAGCGTTCAAGCGACCCCCGGTTGTACAGGTTTCCAACCGCCCATAGGACATACGGGGCGCCGTCGCACCCCAGGGTCCACCGCAGAGACTTCCTGGGGATATTAGGCCTCAGCACCCTTTGTGCTTCTAAAGAGGGTACCCCTGAGTACCTTCCCGCCTCTGGATCGCCCTGTAACTCCGCCTGCAACACAAATAAAAAGGGATTAGAACATGTATCCCCCCCACCTTGAAGCGCCGGGTAAGTGGTAGGGAGGGAAACGGCGTCAGGGTGAGGGGACAAAGAGGCCGCCAGGTGGGCGGGGGAGGAATATATACCTCTCCCCGCCTCCTACCACGGCTGGAAGTGATGTCCAGGACCCTTTAGGGTCGTGGAACACTGGGCAGCCATGTGTGCCATCTTGTGGCACTAAGGGGCCACCCTCTTATGTGTGTCCCCTGCGGGAACGTGTCGGTCGGCCTGCATAGTGCCAATATCGGCCCACTCACCAGCCCTCCCGCAGCAACATGCATGTATCTTAAATAAGCAGACAAGACAACTTTTTCTTGGGATAAAGTCGCTGCAGGTTTATTAGCATATACATATGCCAACATGGTGGGTTATCTTACAGACGATCCAAAGGCAAGCCACCCCTCGCGGCCTACCACCTGATGGGCCAACTTGCATCGTGGCCTTAGCCAATCGGTGCTTAGCGGTTGTGGTGAGTGGATAGTCACTCCAACTTCCGGTGAACCTTTGGTCCACCCTCTTGCTCACGCCCCCCCCCTACGAGGGGCAGAGCGTTCAAGCGACCCCCGGTTGTACAGGTTTCCAACCACCCGTAGGACATACGGGGCGCCATCGCACCCCAGGGTCCACCGCACAGACCTCCTGGGGATATTAGGCCTTAGCACCCTTTGTGCTTCTGAAGAGGGTACCCCTGAGTACCTTTCAGCCTCTGGATCGCCCTGTAACTCCACCTGCAACACAAATAAAAAGGGATTAGAACATATATCCCCCCCACCCTGAAGCGCCGGGTAAGCGGTAGGGAGGGAAACGGCGTCTGGGTGAGGGAACAAAGAGGCCGCCAGGTGGGCGTGGGAGGAATATATACCTCTCCCTGCCTCCCACCATGGCTGGAAGTGACGTCCAGGACCCTTTAGGGTCGTGGAACACTGGGATGCCCTGTGTGCCATCTTGAGGCACTAAGGGGCCGCCCTCTTATGTGTGTCCCCTGCGGGGACGTGTCGGTCGGCCCGCATAGTGCCAATATCGGCCCGCTCACCATCCCTCCCGCAACAACATGCATGTATCTTAAATAAGCAGACAAGACAACTTTTTGTTGGGATAAAGTCGCTGCAGGTTTATTAGCATATATATGCCAACATGGTGGGTTATCTTACAGACGATCCAAAGGCAAGCCGCCCCTCGTGGCCTACTACCTGATGGGCCAACTTGCATCGTGGCCTTAGCCAATCGGTGCTTACGGTTATGGAGAGTGGATAGCCACTCCCACTTCCGGTGAACCTCCGGTCCTCCCTATTGCTCATGCCCCCCCCCCCCTACAAGGGGCGGAGCGTTCAAGCGAGCCTAGGTTGTACAGGTTTCCAACCGCCCGTAGGACATACGGGGCGCCGTCGCACCCCAGGGTCCACCGCACAGACTTCCTGGGGATATTAGGCCTCAGCACCCTTTGTGCTCCTGAAGAGGGTACCCCTGAGTACCTTTCCGCCTCTGGATCGCCCTGTAACTCCGCCACCGCCCTGGGTGTGGCGACCGTCGCAGCCAGGGCCCCTCACCACGGCCGGCATTCCTACTTACATCCTGCTATTTCTAGTGCCTCTCCCCTATCAAGCTAGTATTGGTCCATGCTTATACTGGGCAGCTGTACCCCCTCGTTCTCACACACCCTGAGAATTTGGCGTGTCGCACCCAAATCTAATGAGGCCAAGTCTCCTCTGCCCAGTGACATTTACACATAGCGCAGAACTTCCTGCGCTCAGGCTCCATCGCCTCCCCTGCCAAGCTCCCTGCCACAGGAGCCAGGGGTGAATTACGACCACTGATGTGTACTTGTCCCCCTTGGATGCTTAAGTTGCACCGAGTGGTCATTGTGGTCTTGTACTCCGGATAACGCTTGGCCACATTGACCAGCCATTTTCTCGTTAATTCAAATTATCCCTGGTGCACATAACAATAGATGTCACAACTGGTTTGAGGGAGTAAGTGCATGGTGTCCGTCATTAAACTCTGCACCATTTCGTGAAGTGCGAACATACGGATGCCCGGACCCTGTCATCCACCTGTGACCCTTGACACCTACACCAGTAATGGTGTCGAACCACAACATTGTGTGTCACATGTTTCGCGAGTCCTATGTTTGATCAACTGGGACCCTTCTGTGTTAATGCAAATGTTGTCACGTACTTCAGCCCTATAATGCCCTTACTTGTCCCTTCAAGCCACCTTACCTCCTACTGCCCCCCGCTGCTCTGGCGAGGGGTTAATGGCCAAGTACAACCAGTCTGTGTTTATTGCATTTATCTCCCCTAAAGGCTCCAGATGGTGACATTAGCTATCCCTGTCATGGCAAGGTCTGTCAGTGGCCAATCCCCCCTTTGGTGACTATCTTGCCATTGGATAATGACCTAAGTCTGGGTGTCCTCGCTAAACTTGCCGAATCACAGGCACAAATACTTGCCCCTTCTTGAGCAGTGGGAACGCCCAAGAATCATTCCTCAAACATTCTAGCTCAACTATGCACCCCAACCCACAAATTAGCTGGCAGCTTCTGCCACTGCCTGGCTATAGGACAGGAGTTTATGTCTGTCCTGGGTGGTCTCGAGGATACATCTCTTGGTGCCTGCTTGCAACCCTAGATATTCTCACGATACTTGGGACCAGCCCTCTGCCTGGCTGAAAACTTTGCTGAGCCCCTGCAGAGATCGCCTCCCTGTGCAAGCACACCAAGCTGACTCCCTCAGCATCCCATCCCTTTAACACCAGGTTTGCCTCCTAATCATGTCAATAAATGTCTCCATCATGCGTTAAAGCTAGTATGAGACATGCTTAGACAACATCCCTTCTAATACACCGTGTGGAGTAATTTTCATATTTGTCTCTTAACACGCGCCCCCTATGGACACTAGTTGGACCCAAAGCGGCTATTAACAAGCACCCTATCCAAATGCATATACCATGTTTTGCAACTTGGGTCACTGTTACTTTCTCACTACGTACTTCCCGGCGTGATCTAGCCTCACTCCCTGCCTGTCAAATAGAGCACCTGTGCACTTGCTGCTGAAAATAGCATTGGCGGGCCAAAGCCGCACTTCCGGAAGTCCAGACTTGACCTTTTCACCTTGGGGTGTAAAAACCGTTACCAGCTTGACCAGCGTGGGCCCCGCAAGTATCCCCTTCGGCGACACAGGAGGAAAGCTATGACATAAAGAAACGATTTTATAATAATTTAGTGTGTCCTGGTATATTTCCGCACCCAGTGAAAGGGGTTCAACCATAGCTGATTTAGACAATTCTATTAGCTTATTAACACTTCTACTAGCTGCACTTAGTAAAGTAATGCCCTCCTACGAGCCCTATCACATGGATACATGCACCTAGCCTGCTAGAACATATGCTGGAGATAATTTGCCACTTGTAAACATGTAATTACCCTTAGTACATGTCAAAAGGTACTATACCTCCAACATTGTGAGGCTCCCTGGTGCCTCCGTGCCAAATTTGTGCTATGCAGGAGGCTGTAACTACAATTCTGATTCAAGTAACAGGATACACGGATAGTGACTTGTGTTCTCCACATTGTAACACAGAGCAGCTCTTAATATACTGTAATGAAATCCTCATTACTTCACCACCTAAGTTTGCACGGACAACAGATGATAGGAATCTCAGCACTTTGGAAACCCGATAGGTTGGCCAACGACACAACACCCCTTGGCCTATTTGTAATCAGTCACGAAATACCTAAAGTAGGCCACACCAGGAGCTAACTAAGCTGGGGGGTGTATCGGGACCGCCTGATGAAATACACCGGCTGGTTGTGCAGTTCCTAGCAGTGCACCAGCAAACCAACTGGCCCACTGAGCCAAACTATCTGCTGGAAAGCAGTGGTGCGACATTAAGCCCTATACTCCTTATCCTAGGCAACTTAACCGCCGTGAGGTATGAACCAGACTGTACATATAGGCCTGGAATTAATCTGAACCAGTTCACCATTAGTGACTAGCTCCATGCTGACATCCCCAAGTGTCGGGTGAAAACCGCATCTTCAAAATCTGATTTTACTCCTCTCTTGACATTCAAGGGAATTGGTGACTAGACTGAGTTAAACACCAATTTCCAAACACATTTTCTTGAATATCTTTCAAAAGAGTAATGCTTGGTCTTATAAGGAAGGGGTAAAGTGTGTTTGAGTCTCCCCCCTGCCACGCACAAAATCATGTTGCAAAAGTCAGAGGCAGCCACTGCTTCCCCTGAGGGGTGACCCATCCAAGTCCCCTCCAGCTTACTTGCTGGAGTCCTAACCCGGGTAACCCTACCTGCTGCCCAAAAGTGACCCTTGGTGTTGAACCAACCATGCCCTGGTGCAATCGTAATCCCGTGAGTGCTAGCCCTTCCGTGGTGTGTGGAATGGGCATGCATGAATCTAGGAGGTACTAGTGTATGTGTGTACTAAGCACTTATAGGGAATACCATGCCCTTACATACACATGCGTGAATTTGCGTGCTGAATACAGCACGGAGCATTGCCGAGAAGCTGCCCCTTCCCTTTTGACTTGAGAAGGCCATTCACGCCCCCCATGGTGACCTACGCTAATCCAGATATGCCCATAGCCCCACACAACCCCAGTGAGTGATGGCCTAGTACCTGTTAATACTTCAGGTGGCCCCCCATGTGAGTGGGGTGGTTCTTCCGTCGCAGATCCTGCATTAGAAACAAGACATCCATAAAACCCTGCCCCTCTCATATATAAATATGAATTCACTGCAATGGGCTGGGGCCCTAAATGCCCCCACGCAATCAAAGACAAGCTGATTATCAATTGCTAGAAGTAGGATGCTCCCAACATTCTCGTAAGGAGTTGGGTGAGCAAATGATAACTGTTTACTATTCTTCCCAACCACCTCGGCCTCCGAGGCCTACAAACTGACCTCAATGTACTCCTCCTACGAAGATACTTCCAAATATGTCATGAACTCTCGTATAATCTGAAAGAAGACTATGTGATGTAGCAGATTCCATTCTTCTTGACTATGGACGTGTCCTTCCAGTGAGTTCTAGTGGTTTGGGAGTAAGCCATTTACGAAGTGTTATCTTTCTACCTGCGTTTGGTGCATATTTAAAAAACATGCATACTTCACCTTTCTCTTTTACCCGGTGCTTGCTACCCTTTACCTGTTACTTGCAAAATTGCCACCAAAGCCTATGTTACTTTTGTTCATGTATTGAGTGTCTTCTCTTTCTTGCCAAATAGCCTCTACTTGTACTTAGTACGCTTCTGTAACTTTAGACAATTGTCCCCCTTCCTCCTGTAAAGTACGGTTTGCTACCACTTGAATAAAGCTCACTCTTGCCACCTCCTGAATTCGCTTTATAATGTGATCACTTTCTAGTTCTCTCCTGTCTCAGTTCTGTTCCTATTTTGAGGCGCATAGACACCTTCTGGTAAAGTCAGCGTAAGTGAAGGCGTGTGTACATGATTATCAGCTGCAGCGGGATGCGAAGCGTAAAAGCAAGAGTCTAACCCGTTTCCCCCGCAACCAGGTCAACTGCTTTCGCGGTAAGGCCCCATCATTTCTGATTATAAATGAGTACCAGAACGCTGCCATGCCTGGTCCAGGTAGCTAACCAAACACAAGCTTGCTGCCTAGAAAATCGTATCATGACTTGTCTCCCTTGCAGCCAGACCTCACGGTAACCGTTCTAGCCACTGTAGCCGCTCAAAGGCATCTCTAGTCTTCTGTATCCAAACGGATTTACAACCTGCCACACTGACTGCTTCGGTATGCCTTACGTAACTATACCGTCTGTACAGGGTAACAGGTGCGACTTCAGGAGCCGTTGTACAAATGATTAGTGTAAAGGCAAGCCTCGTGGAGTTTTTTTTCTGCCAAATTGACAAGGACAGTAATATGTCTCCCGAACAGTCCTATTGAATGCTACTCACCGAAAACCAGTTTAAAGGAGCCATACAATTCAAAGTACGTGCAAACATAAGTAAACAGCAGATTGACTAAAATAATATGAATTAAATTATATGACAATAATTAATATGACTTGAGAAGCCACGGAAAGCAACCAGGGCATTTCACCTGCGAAGCCCGTGCTCTACCGGAGCTACAGCCGCGAGCCAACCCTGCAAACACTCACGGCGAGTGAATAATATGCAAAACCGAGTGTAACCCGGACCCGCAATAGGTGGAAGGGAGCTCCACCCGACGCAGACACAGAGTCTCCCTGTGCAAATTGGTCCGAAACGAGAGAAAATGAAACTGGGTGGCCGTCTGCGAGTGCTACTAAAGGGCAGGGTGCTACTTCGCCCGAACCCCACTAGTGACGAACATGACAGACCACGAAGAGATCCCCGACCCGCACTAGACACTTGCTGAGGTCCATGATGAAAAATGGCGCTTGCGCGCCTCTGTAAACATGTCGGACGCACCGAGGCTCTACATGCCTCCTTCAGCGCTCCGCGAGGGAGTGAAAACGAAACTAGCGTCGCCGGCGCATCCAGTGGCCGCCGTAAACGCAGTCGGGACAGCGAGATCTTCAAAGAGAGGACCCTCTCGGGACCCCAAGCCGCCCACAAAACAAAGCATGAAAAGCCAGGCCCTATCCTGCTCACGCACTACTATACCCCATGTTGTGGGCCCCCGCCCTGGGAACGGGTGGGGGGGTGGACGCTTTGAATTTAAAGTTACGCGCCCCTCCACCCCCCCAGTGCAGCCTGATTGGCAACTGCCGAAACCAGGGTAAAGATCGAATTTACTCAGACATGGACCAGCCAAGCGCAAAGATTTATATAGCGCGGACTTGACCTAGAGCGGGAATCAGCGCTAACGTGGTTCCAGTTACATAACATGCGGACCAAACGTATAGCGCCGAAATCGAACCTAGTTCCCTCAGTCCGAAATCAGGCGCCCTAGCTGTTGGGCCAACTCCTCTACTAACTTGGGCCCCTAATCAGCTTCCAAACAATAGCAATTAGGCTGTCCAACCGCAGAGAAATATAACGTGCGACCTGACCCGGACACGTGTACAGAGCCTTAAATAGTCCTGTTACATCACCTGAGGCCATACATACATTGCTGAGCTTCGAACCCAATCCCCCAAGTCCGAGGTCGAGCGCCCTAGCTTTTCGGCCAACTACTCTGCGAACTCTTCAAAGAGAGGACCCTCTCGGGATGCCAAGCCGCCCACAAAACAAAGCATGAAAAGCCAGGCCCTACCCTGCTCACGCACTACTATACTCCATGTTGTGGGTCCCCGCCCTGGGAACGGGTGGGGGGTTGACGCTATGAAGTTAAAGTTACGCGCCCCTCCACCCCCCCAGTGCAGCCTGATTGGCAACTGCCGATACCAGGGTAAAGATCTAAATTTACTCAGACATGGGTCAGACAAGCGCAAAGATTTATATAGCGCGGACTTGACCTAGAGCTGGAAACAGCGCTAACGTGGTTCCAGTTACATAACATGCGGACCAAACTTTAAGAGCCGAAATCGAACCTAGGGGCATATTACCAAGCAATAGCGATAATTATCGCTATTGCTTGGTTAGAGACAAAAATTTACTGCTGAGCTGCGGCGATTTTTACCGCAAATAAATCTTGGTATTACCAAGGTTTATCGCAAATGCGATAAAAATCGCTGCAATGCATGAATATCGCTGAAAAGTCAGCGATATTCATGCATTACCGAGCTAATGCTCTTAGCCATGTTATCCACCTCCCATTGCATAACATGGCTAAGAACTGCTCAGGGCAGGTGTTAGCTTTTGGAGATATTCGTGCTTAGCGCGAATATCTCCAAAAGCTGGTAATAGGAGATAGCAATGTTAGTGACTGTTTCCAGTCGCTTACATCTTGGCATGCCCACTTTGCATGTCATTAGTGATAAATATCACTGACATGCAAAGCGGGGCCCAAGATGGTCGCTATCTCCTACAAGCTGTCGCTAACTGGTGTTAGCGACAGCTAGGTAATAGGGAGATAATTTTATCTCCGCTTTCTTGGCTTTTAAAGCCAAAAAAGCGGAGATAAACCTTCTTGATAATATGCCCCCTAGTTCCCTCAGTCCGAAATCGGGCGCCCTAGCTGTTGGGCCAACTCCTCTACTAACTCGGACCCCTAATCAGCTTCCAAACAATAGCAATTAGGCTGTCCAACCGCAGAGAAATATAATGCGCGACCTGACCCGGACACGTGTACAGAGCCTTAAATAGTCCAGTTACATCACCTGAGGCCATACATACATTGCCGAGCTTCGAACCCAATCCCCCAAGTCCAAGGTCGAGTGCCCTAGCTATTCGGCCTACTACTCTGCGAACTCGGGCCTCTAATCAGCTTCCAAATCAAAGAGAGATTCTTTGTGCCCACAAGCACGGAGGAATACGATATACAAACCGTTGGCTCCCAGCTAGGAAGGCGTGACCTAGACCGGAAGACCATGGGGCGCTTACATGCGCAACCGTTCCTGCACCCGGGCAAACTGGAAACCTCTAAACAGTAGGTGTATGCACCATGCACTTTCGTAATATTGGGGACATACAATGCACCCAGGGCCGTGCAAATTGTGAACTCGCCCGAAGTACAAAGCGCGACATGCGCCTCTGTTAAAACACTCATCTCACCCGGAATGCCAGCCGCTATCAGCGGTGCCCATTTTGTCCGGAGTACCCCCCAAAGCTCAACCAAGACGCTTATAACCTTTGGGGGGGGGTGTAAGTTGTGCTCCCTCACTCCTTCAGACACTTAACCCTCATAATGAGCACAACACAACATGCTGGCGCGAGGAACCACAGCGACCCGCGTGTACCCGTCCAAAACCACAAGCATAGCCTGCATCTGCTCCTCTCGCACATGGAGCCAAAACACAGGCAGCAGTCCTGCGACCGCCCCCCGCGCGCGATGCCACAAGCAAGCTACTTTAGAAACCTCCAGCGGTCCCATGGCCTCACTGAAGCAAAACGCGACAACAAGAGCGACCTCTCACTCAAACATTACCGGGGCCGTGGCAGGGGCTTAGCACACGTGACTATGCATCTGCCCCCCCACAACCACCTCGCCCGAAAGCGAAGAAATCAGGAACAATCCCCGAGAGGGGACGACTCACCACAAGCGAGACCACTCTGCAAAGACCGCACAACGACGCTAGACCGTAGACACCCAAACGGAGTCAGGGTCAGTGGACAAAGAGGCCGCCAGGTGGGCGGGGGAGGAATATATACCTCTCCCCGCCTACCACCACGGCCGGAAGTGACGTCCAGGACCCTTTAGGGTCGTGGAACACTGGCTGTCCCGTGTGCCATCTTGCGGCACTAAGGGGCCGCCCTCTTATGTGTGTCCCCTGCGGGGACGTGTCAGTTGGCCCGCATTTCAAGTGATGGAAACCTTGTCATTTGGGTAGTAGGTCTTGGGATCAGGGACATTTTGCTGTCATCCTACAGAGATCCTCCTTCTTAAACCGAGAAACCTTGAAACAGGACAGCCATACCGTGGAAAGTTTTCTGTGCTGTATGGCTCCTCTGCCTATTGATTGGAACATCAAAAGTCTGCTTTTTAACGCTATGGTTAAAGGGAAAATGAATCCTGTAGTTTCCCCTTGTAGACCTGATTCTAGTTCCATAGAATAATATTGTTTATAGGGCCAATGCTATAGAAATAGTAGTGCTTAGTATGTAAATGCTAGAAAAATATATGGGACACTACAAAACCTCTGCCAGTGCCATCACGAAGGGGAAATCCTTCTCTACTTGATTTCACTTCCTCTGAAGACTCAAATGCCCAAAAGAAGTAGCTTTGTTATCCAGCTAGAGTGTTAAAGTAGAAGTGGTCATGGATGATTCTACGAAAATATTGTGAAATAAACATTGAGGACCCAAACATTGCAATTCTATACAAAACACAAATAGTGACTACAAAAATCCATCTGTAAAAATATCTGAAATAGCCAGTGCTTAATTTGAGCTGGTGGTTTCTGGTGCTTGACCCCAGCACTTAATTCTCAACACAGTCTATCACATGGCGGCACTGTTTATCTAATTCTGAGATAAGCACAAAAGTTATTTAATCATCCAGTATACATCAAAAACTAATAATATCTGCCATCTCCACCATTTTTATACTTTGGGTGGCCTAAAAATATCTGAATAGTCACACTCAGAGGACGGTGATGGCTAGTAATTATGTTGGTACTGTTGTTGGCAGCAATGATGGGGTAATGAGTTGTGCAAGCTGCAGTGACCTCCTGGGAAGGCCCCTGGCACCTATCTATTTACATATTAAGCACTGGAAATAGCTAAATATTAAAAACCAAAATAAACACTAAACATTATCAACACAATAATGCATAAGAAATTTTACCAAAACCATGAAAACAAAAATATTGTAAACCACAATATGGAATTTTTAAATTTAAATGCATTTTAATTTGTTTATTATTCTTTTAAATGAATTTATCAATACAGTCAACATACATGAATAGCAAAAAACCTAGGGGCCCATTACGATGACGAACGGAAAAGGTGTCCGTCCACCGTGCCTGGGGCAAAAATCCATCCGCATGATCCTCGGCATCTCCGTCGGTCAAATCATGATGCAATGCACACAAAATCCTACCACGGAGAACGGAACACACAAATGACCATTCGCCATGCTCAGAAAAGATGCAAATCTGATCGCGCCAGATGGGGAAAGCAGTTCAAGGAACTAAAAATGCAGCTCCTGCCGCAGAATGACCGCATGGCCAATTATTATGAAACCGCAGAGCTAGAAGACGGAGCATTGCATACCGATTTCCTTGCTTGCGCATAGAGACAAATGAATGGCGATAGTAACAAACTGAACAGTGATGCACAAAGTGCACCTGCATTCGACGCTGCCCACAATCACAGCACACACACCACAATGATACACCCCAATTTTCCATTGGTAATGTAAGCCATGGCCATCGTGGAAGAAACACCTGGAGGACATCACACATGTGGACACACCCACATACCACTGCCTAAAACCAATCCCTTCCTGGACTAGCATCCTTTGCACACCAGAAACCGGCAGAGAGACAGGACACCATATACGCACACAGCACAGCATCACATACACCCATCTCCACACACCACCACCCCCACCCACACACCTTACACACTTCACAGAACTCCACCACGGCTTCCACCCTGTACCTTTCTCACCTTTGCGCCATGGCCATAAGGGAAATGCCCAAATTCACTGACACTGATTTGAAAGTGATGGTACACAAGATCATAAGGGTTGAACCCCATTTGCATGTAAGCTTGGTCCAACACACCCCCCTTTTGGGCAAAACCCAGATGTGGACAATGATCTACAACAAAGTCAATACTGTATGGACCACCCTACGTACACTGCGTGACAGCCAAAGGTGGTGGGTCGACCACAAGGCCCTAGTCAAGCATCGTGCCCAAAAGAACCACGAGGCGGACCATAGAACTGGTGGCGGCCCTCACATACCACCAGTAACCTTCACTGAATGGAAGGAGAAGGTGCTTGCCATTCTGCATCCCGAGAGTCACAAAGGAATCAAGGGGGGAGTGGAGGCTGGTAAGTACCAACAAAATAAACAAATCCCACTGTAATGTACTGTTGTGCACAACAAGCGAGGCTCAATTTCCCAACAAAATCAAACACATGCACAATGCACACTGTCAACATGAGTGTCCCATAAGGCTAGCATGTCCTTCCTCTGCTACACTGAACAGGTAGGTAGCCATCATACTTGGGAGTAGGTTGATGGGATCTGATAGCAAGACCACAACCTCCACAAGGTCCTCTGCCTCCCCTACCAAACAGCAGGTAGCTATCTGACCAGCACAACCTGCATATGTGAGGCAACTCTGTCAAGCTGCATACGTTGCTACCAGTGCACACACATTAATTACCATTGAGAGTTCACATGAAACACAGTATCATTGATGAAGTCACATGTCACTGCAAAGCAAAACCTCCGGCCCTCACTGTCCCCACCACTACCACAACTCCCACAAAAGCTGCAACAACAGCTGCAACAACAACGCTGAGCCCTGCAGCACCAACCTGTGTGGTAGCTACCTCCACCATTACCACCGCTGCCTCCAACACTGTCCCTGTGGCAGTCAACACCACCAGGCAGCCATGGAATGCTAGGGACAGTGTACTGGAACAGCACCAGGTGCCAGAACAGGTCCGTGGCAGCAGGGCCAGTGGCAGGAGAACTGGGGGACAGTCCAGGAGGACAATGAGACAGAGGCCCAGTCCATAGTGCAAACTGTCCTTGGTAAATACCAGCAGAACCAGGGACAGATGGGCCAGGTCCCTGATTAACTGTGTGAACTCCGCCTGCTGCAGAGGTCCATGGACACTTGTTTTGGACAAATTGCTGAATACATGGGGCAGCTTGTGGGTGTCCTGAATTTCATGATGATTTTGATGCCCTCCATCGTTGTCAGGTCCGGGACAGTGCGAAAGATGGATGGTCTCCTCCTACGTATGTCAGGGTACAGACGCAAGGGCTGAGTTACAGATGAGATCAGGGGCGGCTCTAGGCTCATGGCGGCACTGGGCAGGGAGCTTAGGTAGGGGGCCCCGGAAGAGGGGGTCCAGGCGGGGCAGAGCCCCCCCCGGAGCTCAGGAGGGGGGTCGGGGTGTTAGAAGTGGAACAGAGCCAGAGGCCACCAAATCCCTGCCAGGGGGCGCCACGTAAATATGTATCCATCCTCAGAGGATTATTATATTAAGGATATATATTGGCGTGGAGGCCCCTGGGGTTTGGTGGCCCTGTGCAGGTGCACAGCTTGCACATGCCTAAGGCCACCCCTGATGAGATGTGGTGAACAGCTTACCCAGAGACTCACACAACCACAACTTTGACAGGACTCATGGTCAAGTGAAATGCACAAGTGACCTCCATTCAGACATTGTTTTTCGTCACTCACTCGACATACTGACACTTTGACATCGAAAGAGGTCGATATGTATGGCATATAGTACACTGCTACATCAAGGATGACTTGTCCTGTGGTTAGATGGCACAGCACTTGTGTTTCCCAGCATAAGTGCCGAGTTGCATGTAGCTGCTGCACTGCATGAGGGCAAGCCTTAGTCCCACAATACACAACAACATTACGGGATGCAGCAGTGAGTGTCATCTACACAACGCAACATGGATATACAGTACGGTGGACAGAGACATGTGGACATAATGGGGTCAGTCCTGCGTGGGGTGGAATTTGCGTGACAGACATTGCAATGTTCACCTGAATTAGACGCAAATGCACATGGATTGTGCATGCATGCCCACATGGCTGACAGTGACTGATGACGTTGATCAGAGCTATGTTTATTTGGTTCACATGTGCACTCCTGTGATGTGTGTAGGTACATTTACAGGCAATGACAGCTAGGCACACTGCACACCACACCAGTACGTGTGTTGTGATTGCTAGGGATTACGAGTATGTCTGATTTGCAGACAATGGACACCTCTGATTGTCTGCCTATGTCACTAGCACTTCACAAGTCGACCCCGGCCAAGAAACGACAGTCAGATGTCAAGTGATATTCAAGCGATGTTCATAGATTGGATGTTTCATCACACTACATTGGTACAGTGCGAGTGACCTTTGTTCTTTTGGACTCCTTCCCTCATTTCAGTCCATGAGGCATGACTATGTATGCAATTGCACTCTCCTTTTCTTGGACATACCATGTGTGGGAAGACTTGACTCAAAGGTCACACTCTCTCATACCTTCACAGTGTAGTGACCAGCTGGTCACTGTTCTAGTTGTACTGATATACCAGTCATTCCCAGAAGGCTGGCTTACCCCCCACCCCACAGCCACCCAGCACAGGCATCAATGGACATGTGACCCTGCCAACAAACTAGGCCGAATGCACATGCCCTGGGCCAGTTCTCCCATGCTAGTATGGTGTCTGTGTGGTTACTTCATATGCATGGGTGCCTCGTGCCACACAACATTACACGCGAATGAGTTGTGATGTGTGGCGATAATGCTAATGCAGAATGTGTTTGCATGCACTTTAGCTGGCATACGCAGCGATGACACACTTTGGCCCCAATTGAATGTTGCATGATTGCGGTCGCAGCTTCCATGCCACTGCGGTGTGGCACACACTATGCAAATGAGCCTTCAGCCAATGAGAGCCTTCAGTGATATACATTTTTTGATATTGCGGTGTGCACGCTCGGCAACTGCGAGGCTCGGCATTGGCCCTATTTGCCTTCGGGGGCTCAGAGGGTCATTCATGGGAATTGAGTGGGCCTCGCACTTTGCATTTGGTAGATTGCCACATTCACTGTGGTGCCGCACCGCTTTCTGGGAGTTGTAGTTAGTCAGAGGTTGCATGTGGGAAGATGATTGGTACATACCTCTGCTGTTGAATGCGGCAGCGTCTTGCCTGCTGGAGGTGCATCAGGTAGAGTTGGGGGAAGGCCTGTAGCGTAGGATCAATGGTGGCTCCAGTGGTTTAGATGGGTACTGTATCGGGTTTTCCTCTCTGTGGTTGTGTTTCCGCCATCCGTGACATGGTGGCTTTTACGTGGCAGTGGGAAGGGCTGTTTGCAGCATCATGATCTGGTTGGCGGACGGAACGTGTTTCCGCACGCCTGTCCAGCTCTGTTGGCTCTGTCCGCCACCCTTGCTTACGCAAATAAGCGTGTGGAGCCTGACAGACCGCGGTGGAAGAAAATGGCCTCTGCTGGACCATTGTAATTTGGTGGTCACAATGACAGCACCTGGAGCTGGAAAATTAACATTTACCGCCACCAGCAAGGATGGACTTCCATCCGTCATCGTAATGGGCCCCTTAATTAGCATTTTCCACATAAATAAAATTTTTAAAAACTACTGACCAATCAACCAATGGAATTAAACTTAAAAGCAATTCATAAATATAAAGACTTTCCGATTTTTTTTTGTATGAATAGGAAATTAAAATGTGCAACTAACTGCTGTGGAAGAAGCATGCACTGTATGCGGGGATGCAGTCTCAACACCTCATGAAACTTCAACGATTACAGAATGCAGAAGCGTGACTAGTGTTGTACATACCCAAACACGAGTCCATAGCCCATGGATTGAGAGCTCTGCACTGGTTACCTAGAATACAATTCAAATCCTTGTGTCTAGCATATAAGGCCCCGCACGGTGCAGGCTTGCAGTCTCTAAAAACCCACCTGGTAAGGTACCAGCCGAACAGAGCCTTGAGATCCAGCAACCTCAATCTGATCCAGGTCCCTAGATATAAACAACTCAGATGGGGAGGGAGAAGCTTCCTGCTTTATGCAGCGAAGGCATGGAACCAGCTCCCAATTTCAATCAAGAACTGCCCCTCGCTACTTTCCTTTTGGAAAGAGATAAAAACTTGGTTATTCAGTTAGGGATAGTCGTGCTCCGGCCTGGGCAGTTTGGTCAAGTACTCTTTTTAGTGCCAAGACGCCCATGGGCATTCGCTGCGCTTTACAAATCCATAATCAAATCAAATCAAAGCTACCACTGCTGGAATGTGCCACTCTGTCCAACAGTCTGCAACATGCTCCAAAAATCAAGCCCCTGCATGTACAAATTAAGGACATTATTTAGATGTTGCCAGATCAGGTATTGTCGTCATTTTTTGGACAGTCTTTCCTTCCACTGACTTGGTTGGTGGTCTGCCCACTGTATTTAGATATTAGTGGGTTTATTGAGTGATTCAGCCAGAATCTTTTTGCCATGTCGACTGTGTCGAGGGGCAGAAGTGGGTGTCAGATGAAGTCCAGACAAAATTTCAGCCACGCTGATTACGATGTGCCTTTCTGTTGAGGCAACTGTGGCAGAAATCCCTCCTACTTTGAGTTGGCAGAATCGAAGGAAATGAGGCAATTTTTCCTGCTTCCTGCTTCTGTTTTCATCTTGCACCCTATTGTCCAGGTACCTCCTTTGCTGCCCTGACCCCACCACAATGCCAAAGGACTCTACTGTCACTGACAACTAAGGTAAGCTACTTGTACAGTTGTCCTACTATGTATCATGTGTTGACAATTGCTGTAGGCTCAAGTATTTCTGCAGTGCTCTTACATGCAAAGTTTTTCTTGGGTGTAATGCAGTAGTGCTCATTTTCCTACTATCAAGGTAAATTAAACACACCTGTTTTGACACTTAAAAAAGTATTTGTTGTTGTGGTGCTTGAGTTGTTGTGCTAGTGGTAACTGTGAGTGATCATTCAATAGTGTGTGTACGTTGTGTGAGTGGCATGCAATATGTGACACAAAGGGACAGAACACATTGCCTCCATACGTTTTTCATGACACATATGTGCGCGTGTTGACACATTAATAATTTGTAGTTACCATTCTCCACTACACTAGGAACTCACTCCATCAGCAAACCACAACTAGGACACCACCAGCACAACGGGAACATATAAATTGGCTTGGCGCAAAAATGCTTGACTGACAGCGCTTGAGTACTGTTAGCCAGCAGAGAAGACTGCAGTTGCGGTGTACTGTTTTTACCAGAACATCAAAATACAGCGGGCGGACCACCATCAGCTTGATGAAGTACTTAGAATTGTTGCAGCGGCTGGATGACGGTAGTCCTGCCAAGAGCTAAATCAGGCCCTAAGTTCTGATTTCTACCATAACATAAACTTAACTACAAAAATAATTTAACTATTTGAATGAAAATACATGTAAAATGATGTCTCCAAAACACAGGTACACAGACAGCCGGAAATGACACCAAATAATGAAAAAAGAAAACCAAGCCACTAAAACTATTGCAAAATTCACTTACAACAAGAAAAATGTAAATAAGTATAGTAAAAGCACAAAATGTAATGTAGCCAAGATAATGCACAAACCCAAACAATAAATAAACATCAATAGCAAAAACATTTCTCTTTCTCAATAATAAAATGAAAACAGAAAAACTATGAAAAGAAGAATAAACAAATAACACAAAGCCAACCAACAGGAATGGTACTAAAAGTATAATTCCCCAAAGCTCCTAAACAAATGACTGGCCACTTCCCTCCCATAAAAATATTTGAAAACAATAAGTAGAATTACTAGAGAAACACCAAGAGTATCTCAATCATATTTAGAGATGACATTCTTCCAACTTCTAAAAATAACACATACAAATCAGGATTTTGTTACTACATAACACTCAAAATTGCAACAAAAGAATACTGATCTATGCAAATAATAATAACATAATAAAGATAACACAATTGAACACACGGATGATGGATTGAACATTTAAATTGTGTCCACCACCATTTATACAAATATGCTCTATATATGGACAATATCATAACACAAAAGTCACTTAAATCTATGCAGTAATGTCAAACAAGCAAAGTTCAAACCTTGATGAACACTAAGCCATTATCAAACAAAAAAAATAATCGCAAGCCTTAAACAACATTATTGATTTTGAGCAAACTATCATTTTAACTTTCCTAAAAGTTTGCTCATACACAGCAATACACGGGTGCTACTACCACTTCAATCGAAGTATATAAAGCCACCTACAAAAATCTACAATTCATATAGAATATACCATACGTGCAAAATTTGCATACAACGTCAAAATTATTTGCATTAGCCTATGTCCTTGTCACAGAAGTAAGCAAACACTGGGCATGTTAAATGATTTCACATACTTCGAAAACACAAAACAAACTCTTGCAGTGAAGGACTATTTTGAAGATACTTTGGTGTTCACCTGCAGCAATCAGGACGCAAGCGCCAGTCCAAATTTCACATTCCACGGTGAAATATCTACAACAACACCGTCCCTCAAGACGCATAAACCAACAATGTATTGGATGGGGGCACACGTCCCACCAAGGAGCAGTTAAAAGTAAACACCCAACAATTACTAGAAATAGTCAAATAAGAAGACAACTACCAAAAACTAACACTAGAACACAAATGAAACCAAGTAAAGCCATACTAAATAAGTGCATGGGATTGTAACAAGCAAAGTGCAACTGTTTACTACCAACCAAGTCCTACTATACCTTGAAAATATAAAATACAATGATAAAAATTCACTGGAAATTAAATCAAAATCAAATCTCACTTGAAAAAATCTAACAAAGCCATTCACAGTTTTATAAACAATACATCATTGCATAATTTCTGTCACTCTGAGAAAAATATATAAAATAAATAGATTTTTTTAATGTTAAAAATATGATTATAAATAATATTTATAAACAAATCTCCAAATAACAAAACTAGCATACGATGATATCAAACCCAGATAGATCAAAATGGTAAATAATATAACACAATACTATTACACATAATTTTCAAAGAGCAAAATATGAACAACATAAATGATAGAACTATTCACGATTTTGTACTGAAATCCTCTGTATGGAATAGGGCATCCAATAAAACACATGGTCCATCGAAAACGTGCACAAAAAATAAAAAATACACATAAAAAAATTACACTTGTGCTACCAAAACAGTAGATGTGGGTCTCACTGCAGGTTATCTGACTTGTGTCCTACAAATCCACAACTATATTAACGTTGAATTTCTCAGGAGGAGTCATCATGACTCAACACACAGGCAATCATGTAGAACCTATCCTAAATCAAACACCTACATGGGCAATAACCCTATTGGCCATCAAATGCATACTTTATAGAGGTATTGGCAATGCTAATAAGTTTGGCTTAAGAATGAAAGTGTTTTTTGTATCAGTGATGGGATTAGGAGCTCAATAAGTCACAATACGTGCACACTGCCTTTTAACCATGCAATCCTGCCTCTAATTACCCATCTACTGACTCACTCTTGCTTTCACCTGCCAATACACCCACAATTAAAGACACACAAAATCAACAATGTATGCAAAATACATTAAAAGAATAAAAGTAGAAAAACATATGCTTGCAATAGGAAACTAAACATAGTTTAGAGGGGAGAGGACCTAGCCAAATGGCTAGAGCAGTCAACCTCGAAGCGGGGAACTAGGTTCGAGTCTCGGCAGGGATGCTCAACCTCCTGTGTTTCTGAGCAAATCACTAAATCTCCCAGCGTCTAACAAAATGAATGTGTCTGTCTGTAATGCAACTGGTGCTCTTGTAAAGTGCTCTAATACCTGTGGGTCAAGTTCTCGCTATATAAAACTGAGAAAAAAATAGCAAATGTTGTCTATCTTCCAGTGGTATGCAATAGACTTTCATAGTTTTAAAGCTCTACCATGCCGGCCACATTTAGAACGATGTGTTGGTCATCTTGGTATGGTAAAACAATGACACACTATACATAACAGCATTCCGTAATGGTTTTCTGGTTTAGAAGAAGTTGCCACATGTTATGCAGCACACTGCACTGCAAGTTTAAATGAGCAGCAAGCAACCCATTAGTTCTGCCTGACAGCTTTGGTATCTTCTCAAGAAGCATTACAATAAAAAGAGGAGAAGCAAGGAAATGAAAGGCAAACCACAACAGGAGAAAACTGAAAATAAAAGGCTAGACCAATCAGCCCTGACAGTGAATCACACACATTTTCAGGTGGATGTACATGTAGGATCAGAAAATGCCATCATTCACAGGGCAAGAGAGCCGAGAATTGATGTGAATTGAACCATTACCATAACCTTTACCCCTTTGAGTACATTGTCATGGCTGGAAGCAGAGAGTAAATTATACTCAGACAGACCAATGGCAAAAGATAGCTGACCCCCAGGCCATCTACGTATCTATATGGATATGTAGTTATCAATATATTTGATTGTATGTATTATTTATTGATTGTTTAATTACACAATCCTGGCAGACAGCTAAGAGGAGAATCTTGCAAAAATTATTACAGTGCAATTTTTCTCCCCTTATGGTTTATCAGACCTAGTAACCAACCCCAAAACCCTTCCCTGCAAAGGTAAGCGGTGACAGTGTGTGTAACAAAATAGCTATCTGCAGGCTTTAATACAGAGAAATAACAATCCATCTTTTAATACCTACTGAGTTTAACTTATGCTTTTCACAATCAATGTGCCAGGCCCACTGTGATTATCATAACTATCCATAATAAACAGATCAGACCTATGGTACTGGAAATAATTTTTCCAAGTGAATCAATCAGGCCTCTAGCTGTTATCATTGGCCTATCACCATAATCACCTAAGTGCTCATGTAATAAAAACACTTTGCAACAAGGCAACCATCCAGCATACAGTCATAAAATTATATAGTATACAAACTTACAGTTGGCAAAGCAAAATACTATCTCACCTCTGAGGGCCTAACAAGGATTCTGACAGTGCAAATCTTCTATTTCGACGGTTTGTAACAGAGGGTAATGAGGACCAAAGTCATTGCCTGCTATGGTAAACTACATATCTGTTGACTTAAGTATAGAGTGATAACAATTTTCCCTTAAATACATATTGACTTTAACATACGCTTTTACTAATCTACATGTCAGTTATCGTAACTTTGCATTATAAAAAAAAACCCTAAACGTTATCATTGGTTTGTCACCAAAACCAACTCAGACCCATTGTGTAGGTCATAAGCCTTCGTGCAAAGCAATATCAGGAACACCATAATAACATTATTAACATACCAAATAAGTTGTCACAACAATATAAAATCCCAACTAATATAGCCTAATAAGGATTACAATAGTGCATATCTTCTATCCCCCATGATTCATTTGGGTGGTCAGCAACACCAAAACCCTTGCCTACGACAGTAATCTGTGAGATTCCATGTAACAAAATGCCTGCCTAAAGACTTCAGTATAGTATAATAGCAATTCACCCTTAAAAGTATTTTTCCTTTATCACAAGCTTTTCCCAGTGAGTAAGTAAGGCCTGCTTGCTTTGTTATACATTTTTATTCTAAACAGATCACACCTAGGTAATCTGATATAACTTTTCCCATTGAAGAGATAAGCCCTCTATCGTTTACCTATGGCTTGAACCTATATACAACCCAGGCCTTTTGAATAGCGCTTAAGTTGGGAACCATCAGCATACATTTATAAAATTATAAATATGTATAAAATTACAGTTGACAAAGCAATGTAGAAACCCTCTTATTGGGGCCTAACAAGAATAATCACAATGAAATTCTACTCCAAAGGGTTTGTCAGAGTGGGGGAACAACACCAAACCTCTTGCCTACCATGGTAATCTGGGTTATTACATGTCACAAAACACCTTTCTAGAACCTCTAAGATAATGTGATAACAGTCCAATGTTAGAGGCCTATTTACCAAATGCTTTACAGAATAAATAAGCCAGGCCTTCTCCCTTTGTAATAGCTTTTTCTTAATAAACAGGCCAGACTTATGGCATCTGTCATATTATTTACCTTCATGAATCAAGATTATTGCTGTTGGATTGTCATCATAAATAACTCAGGCCTACTGTTCTGAGTGTAAGCTTTCCCACAAAGAAACCATCAGGCATACTGTCATAAAATTGCAAACATATTTAAAATAACAGTAGGCGAAGCAAAATATTATGGTTCTCATTATGATGTTGGTCGGAGTTGCCTTCGACCGATGCTGTTGCTGATTGGGAACTGACCAATCTCAAGTTGGCGGTTTCAACCTCATTATTTGGATGCAACAGCACATGGTGCAATCGGAAATATAAATTTCTCAATGGGAGCATGTGAGGCAGGCTGACAACGCTTGCAGCTCAAGCTCCCATTAAAAATAGAAGTTTCTAAACATCCCTGCACCATGTGGGAGGCACCTCATGGTTTCTGCCGCACGGTTCAGGGATGTTGAGGTGGGAACAGGGTCAAATATGGAGGACTGGGGGGAGAGGACCTGGTGGGGGCCCACAAAGTCAGTCTCCAACCGCCAATCTATATCTGAAAGGCCAATATGAATTGGCAGTAGGAAACCAACATCATAACCCGGACAGTGGAAGTGCCGTCCATAAGGGTTTATGAGGTCTTTTCGACTTGCCAACGGACTCAAGGAGCCTGTCGAAGTCGCATCAGATTCCCTGCCTGGTTTAAACTCCAACCGCCATCCTCATAGTACGGCGGTCGAACTTTAAACCTACAATGTCCGTCAGGAAGCCTCCAACCAGTGGTCAGAGGGTATCTAACCGATGTTGTAATTAGCCCTATATCGCCTAAAAAGTCTTAACACCATAACCAACTCAAGCCAACTGTACTGAGCATAAGCTTTCCACAAACCAACCACCTGGCATACAGCCAAAAATGACAAATAATACAAAATTACACTTGGCAAAGCAAACTTATATCTATGCTAACAGAGCCTAACAATGATTATTGTAGTGCATTTCCTCTATCCCTGCAGTTTGTTCAGGTGGATCACCAACACCAAAATCCTTGCCTTTATGGTAATCTGTGAAATTCCATGTAACAAAATACCTGCTTAAAAACTTTCGCACATAGTAAGAGTAAACCATCTTTTCAAGCTTATTGTCTTTAGCACATACCTCTATAAATAGTACGTACGTTCTACTGTATTTGTCATATCGTTTAGTAATAAACAAATCAAGCCTATGACATTTAGCATGACATTTCCCAATTAACCGTTGAAGCCTTTACCCTTTAAGGTTAGATTTAAACCTATTCAAATGCACACAAACAAGCAACCATCATGCATACATTTACAAAATTACAACTATGTAGAAAAATACAGTTTGTAAAATAATACGCAACCCCTCTCAAAAGGGCCTAACAAGAAAATCTACAGTAAAAATCCCTAGGGTTTGTCAGAGTGGGTGGGCAACGCTTAACCCTTGCCTACTACATAGTCTGTGAGATTACATGTAATACAATGCAATAGGAGCCAACTGTTATATGCTTACTGGCTTTAATGAATGTTTTTCAAGATCAAGTGCCTTGTTATAACATTTAGCAATATGGAGACTAGACCTATGGCACTGGATATAACATTTCACAGCGCAGCAAGCAGGCCTATAGCTTGCCACCATAACCAACTCAAACCTAATCTGTTAAGCACAAACTTTCCTAGAAGGCAACCATTAGACATATAATCATACACTTAGAAAGGTATACAAAATTACAGTTGGCTATGCAAAATACTATCTATCCAGGAAGGCCTAACACAGATTCAAACATAACAAGCCTCCTAAAAGTATGGGTTGTCACAGGGAAACCAATACTATAGTCATTGTCTACTATGGTAAACTGTGAAATTCAATGTCAGAAAATATCTATCTGTAGGCATAACGCCTTCGCTGCTAGGTCTTTCCCTGCTGTGCTAAGCCTTTTTTGGGCTATTTGGGGTAGTTCGCGCTTAGGCCTCTGTAACCTTTTGACCACATAAGGTATCCATGCCAAATGTGTGTCATTGTCTTCCATCATGGGGATTCTAAAGATACCCAGGGTTTGTGGATTCCCCTGGAGGGGAAGCAGAAATTAGCCAAACCACAGTTAAATCTTTGTTTTTGGAGGAAAAATGGGAAAAAGTGCTGCAAATGAAATTGTCTGGGTTTTTCCCTGCAAATGGTATCAAAAAAGGGTTAGTTCATCTGAAATCACCATTTCCCCAGCTTTTAGGGAATGACAGACTTTTGTCAGAAAACCAACATTTTTTACACAGTTTTGGCATTTTTCTGGGACATAGCCTATTTTTGGTGTTTTTAACCTCCTTCCAGTTAATGGTAGAAATGGGTATGAAAGCAATAATGGATCCTGGAAAGCTATACATTTTTGAAAAGTAGACAACATTTTGAATTCAGCAAGAGGTCAATCGCGTAATCCTTCAAGGTTTCTTTATAGAAACTAACAGTTTAATAGAGGAAAAATTGAAAATTAGTTGAAAGAAACAGCCTTTTGTGTCAACGTTTTCACCTGTAACTTCTTATTATGACAGCTCTTTGAAAGCAATATACTTTTACATCTGCGGGACCTTACTGGTTGTGGGGATATATAGGACGTGTAGGTTCACCAAGAACCCAACGAACCCAGAGCCAAAAACTGAGCAGCAACTTGCAATGTTTTTTTTATTATATACCTGGTATATAGCAATTATTTTGGGAAAATGTATACATGGAAAAATCGGTATGAAAGACACCTATGTATTTCTGAAATGGGAACAAAGTATAGAGTTTAGAAACAGTAGATATTTGCACATTTCCGAAATTGGGAACACACTCATACTGAAGAAATTAAAACCTTCTAAGGGGTTCACTGATACACCTTGTCCTTTAAACCAACAAAGAAGAAATTGGCACGGAAGCTGTAATATAAAAACAATGCATTTATTAACCTTACATGAGGGAGACTGTGTCATACGGTACCCTCAGGCCACTGTAGGTGGCATTCGAAGGAGTACAGAGAACAGGAGCCTTATATATGCATAGGTTACATAGTCAGCCTAAAACCAAGGGTAGGTCCTGGCACATACAAGCATGCAAATTGACTAATATGGGTATACAAAATTTGCTTGCTCAACAAAGTGGGAGGAGAGATATTTCTCCTTACATCAGCAAGAATAGCCTGACAGTTATAACATAAGAGCAGATACATTCTGACAGCTAGGCCTTTCTGACCATGTTCAATACTCTGGAAGAGGGAGAAAGCACATGGCGAGCACATGGATAACTCAGATGGCTGCCAAGTACAAAATGGCTTTCAGCTCATGCTAACAGGGATTCCTGCAAGCTTTAACAATACTGGCATGACAATTATTGGTCATTTTTACAAAGACTTCTTTTTTACACATTGTCTTTCATTTGGAAGGTAGAAACACATTGAAAGTCAATAGGTAATAACAGTTGCTTTACAGAACTGAATTACCGTAAGTCTCCCGATAAAAATGATACCTCACTTGTGTGGGTAGGCATAGTGCCCACGACGGGAAATGGCTCAAAACGCATCTTGAACACACCACATTTTCACAATGAAAAAATTAACAATTTTTTGCAAAGTGTCTAGCTGTAGTTTTTTAACCCTAGTGATGATGCAAGGATTCGCACGTAATGCGACTTGCTTGTATTCAGTCCTCTCGACATAAAGTTAATGTACTAATCAACATGTTTTGTCGTATTAATATTGCATTACATGACATCTAAGTGAAGCTTGCATATGTGCTTTTAAAAATGATAATCCGCTTGCACTAAAATGGCCGCTGCTATGCGGGTTTTCTTATTGCGCATGCAACTGTTACACTCGCGTGACATGACGTATTTTCTGCTTTGAAGGGAATCTTTTTGCTTCTGCGCACTGGAACTAAGATGGCTGCTCTATGTCCTCACATGCAAGAAGCTTGCACCGCTGCTTTTGCCAAACTGTTCGTTCTGCCTAATTTATAACTCAATAGTTAAAATAAAGTAATTGGAATAGAATAGAGATAAGTGGTATACAGTGCATTCATTTATTCAGTGTTTTCAAACTGTTTCTTTCTATTTCTTCATGTAAATCAATTGGGGCCTGATGCCTATTGCTGAACTCCATCTTGGAGAAACTGCGACTCCGCCTAAATCACAAAGTCCATGAAGCAGAATGACCTTTGAAATGCTGCCAAAGAGCCAACTTGCTAGAAGATGCTTTTGGGAATCTTACCTCTTGACCCCTACGGAGGAAGCTAAACTCTTGAATGGACTAAAATGTAACCAATATTGGAACATTCATTGCTGGGTGGGATAAACATACATGGGAAAATAAAATTGATGGGCGGGAACGCAAATATTAATATTCATCGTAAAAGTTTCATTTTGGTATGGTGTGATGACCTCTCCTCATCCTTTTGTCCAATCAAAATTGGGGATCCTTACACTTGCAACATTGGGGGGTGGTACATTGACCTGGAAAATCATATAACCAGGGTAGGCTTAGCTAGTTAATTTGTCCGACTTGTCTGAATAGCTGACCTGTCACTGACCCAACGCACTCAATAGGTGATCAGGAGCAGAGGTGCTGGCAGATCCCTCTGTCACAAGGTTCGAAACCCAGATTGTGGTTCGAGAGGTGAAGTCCTGGCGAAGCACTTTGTCAGAGAGATCGATAACTCTTACCGGGTTCTGGCTGTTAGCTGCAGAGAGGGAGTAACGCAGGCGTTGCAACTTTAACTGCGGGTGCTGGTCTTAGCCCTTGGTGGTCCTGTCCTGATCCAATTTGGCTTTACCTGTCCTGATTCTGATCTGCACCTACTTGCCTTTATGGTACCTGCACTGTCGGGGTTCTGTCCTTTAAACTGACCCGTGGCCATAATTAGTTCTTCATACCATTTTAGGTAAATATTCAATGTGGGTATGTTATTGTATTGCTTCCTTCTCTCTTCCCACCCTAATGTCAAATGTGTAAAGACTGCTTTATAAAATCTCGGCATATTTTCATTCTAATCAATATTTTCTTGATTGAAAGATTTCTGATGTTTAATATTTGGATTGACATTTTATGAAATTTAGATAAAGAGTTTAAACCTTTCTAGAGTGTGTGGTTATTATACGAGTGCAAATTTTATTAGTCTACCTATTATTCTAAATCCTTTGATCCCTTAGGACTTTAGGTATCAATGACGAGTATTGGTAAGTCAATGGTATAAGTCCTAAATGAAATGTATAAATCACTAATTAGAGTAAATGCACAGGTTAACTGAATAAAATTCATCATATTTTGTTTATATGGGCCCAGGTGAGCATGGTAAACTGAGTCAGGTGACCTGCACGCTCTATCACTAGATCTGCCGGAACCTAGGGAAATCTAGCAAACCTATACCTTTTTTAAAACTAGACACGCAGAGGAACACACAATAAAGTGACTTGACTGGCTCTCACCCGTTTCTGTTACCACAAATCTCTTGCAAACCTAAAAAATGTCCATAAAAACACATTTTCCTCAAATTTCTGTAGAGGAAAGTTCTTGAATCTGCGTTGATCCACCAATTTTCCCCGCGTTCCCCAAAGTCTTCTGAGAAAAATTGTACCTCACTTGTGTGGATAGGCCTAGTGTCCACAACAGGAAATGGCGCAAAACGCATTGTGGACACAACACAATTTCATAGTAAAAAATTAAAATTTTTTGGCAAAGTGCCAAGCTGCAGTTTTTTAACCCTAGCTATGCCGGCACCTGAAAACTAGCAAACCTATACATTTCTGAAAAGATAGACACCCAGGGGAATCCAGGATGGGGTGACTCGACTACCTCTCACCAGGTTCTGTTACCCAGAATCCCTTGCAAACCTAATAAATTGCCAAAAAAACCCACATTTTATTCACATTTCTGTGGTAGAAAGTTCTGGAATTTGCGTGGATCCACATATTTCCACCCACCCTGTGTTCCCCAAAGGCTTCCGATAAAAATGGTACCACACTTGTGTGGGTAGGCCTAGTGCCCGCAACAGGAAACGGCACAAAAACCCAACATGAACACAACACAATTTCACAGTGAAAAATGATCCTTTTTTGGCAAAGTGCCTAGCTGTAGTTTTTGAACCCTAGCTCTGCCGGCACCTAGAGTAACATAGCAAACCTTTACATTTTATAAAACTAGACACCGTGGGGAATACAGGATAGGGTGACTTAACAGGCTTCCACCGAATTCTGTTACCCAGAATCCCTTGCAAGCTTTAAAAAAAGAATTACAAAACCACATTTTCCTCTCATTTCTGTGGTGGACTGTTCTGGAATCTGAGTGGATCCACAAATTTCTACACACCCCACATTCCCTAAAGTCTTACGAGAAAAAAGGTACCTCCCTTGTGTGGGTAGGCCTAGTGGCTGCGATAGGAAACGGCGCAAAACGCAATGTGGACGCACCTCAATTTCACAGTGAAAAATGACCCTTTGTTGGCAAAGTGCTAGCTGTAGTTTTTGAACCCTAGCTCTGCCGGCCCTTAGAGAAACATAGCAAACCTATACATTTTATAAAACTAGACACCATGGGGAATACAGGATGGGGTGACTTGGCAGGTTCCCACCAAATTCTGTTACTCAGAATCCCTTGCCAACTTAAAGAAAATATTTAAAAAACATATTTTCCTCACATTTCTGTGGTGGAATGTTCTGGAATCTGCGTGGATCCACAAATTTCTACACACCCCACGTTCCCTAAAGTCTTCCAAGAAAAAAGGTACCTCACTTGTGTGGCTAGGTCTAGTTGCTGCAATAGGAAACGCCGCAATTCGCAACATGGACACACCTCAATTTCACAGGGAAAAATGACCCTTTTTTTGGCAAAGTGCCTAGCTGTAGTTTTTGAACCCTAGCTCTGCCGGCAACTAGAGAAACAAAGCAAACCTATACATTTTATAAAACTATACACCATGGGGAATACAGGATGGGGTGACTTGACAAGCTCCCACCAAATTCTCTTACTCAGAATCCCTTGCCAACTTGAAAAAAATATTTAAAAAACACATTTTCCTCACATTTCTGTGGTGGAATGTTCTGGAATCTGAGTGGATCCAAAAATTTCTACACACCCCACGTTCCCTAAAGTCTTACAAGAAAAAAAGGTACCTCACTTGTGAGGGTAGGCCTAGTGGCTGCGATAGGAAACGGCGCAAAACGCAATGTGGACACACTTCAACTTCACAGTGAAAAATTACCCTTTTTTGGCAAAGTGCCTAGCTGTAGGTTTTGAAACCTAGCTCTGCCGGCACCTAGAGAAACATAGCAAACCTATACATTTTATAAAACTAGACACCATGGGGAATACAGGATGGGGTGACTTGACAGGCTCCCACCAAATTCTGTTACTCAGAATCCCTTGCCAACTTAAAAAAAAAATTAAAAAACATATGTTCCTCACATTTCTGTGGTGGAATGTTCTGGAATCTGGGTGGATCCACAAATTTCTACACACCCCACGTTACCTAAAGTCTTCCAAGAAAAAAGGTACCTCACTTGTGTGGGTAGGCCTAGTGGCTGCAATAGGAAACGCCGCAATGCGCAACATGGACACACCTCAATTTCACAGTGAAAAATGACCATTTTTTTGGCAAAGTGCCTAGCTGCAGTTTTTGAACCCTAGCTCTGCCGGCACATAGAGAAATATAGCAAACCTATACATTTTATAAAACTAGACACCGTGGGGAATACAGGATGGGGTGACTTGACAGGCTCCCCCCAAATTCTGTTACCCAGAGTCCCTTGCAAACTTAAAACAAATATTACAAAACCACATTTTCCTCTCATTTCTGTGGTGGAATGTTCTGGAATCTGAGTGGATCCCCAAATTTCTACACACCCCACATTCCCTAAAGTCTTACGAGAAAAAAGGTACCTCCCTTGTGTGGATAGGCCTAGTGGCTGCGATAGGAAACGGCGCAAAACGCAATGTGGACACACCTCAATTTCACAGTGAAAAATTACCCTTTTTTGGCAAAGTGCCTAGCTGTAGTTTTTGAACCCTAGCTCTGCCGGCACCTAGAGAAACATAGTAAACCTATACATTTTATAAAACTAGACACCATGGGAAATGCAGGATGAGGTGACTTGACAGGCTCCCACCAAATTCTGTTACCCAGAATCCCTTGCCAACTTAACAAAAATATAAAAAATACACATTTTCCTCACATTTCTGTGGTGGAATGTTCTGGAATCGGAGTGGATCCACAAATTTCTACACACCCCACGTTACCTAAATTCTTCCGAGAAAAACGGTACATCACTTGTTTGGGTAGGCCTAGTGGGTTTCCCTAGATGGCTGCCGAGCACTGGGCCAAAAACAAAGGTGACGCCCCTTTCAAAACTATGTTGTTTTGAGATAGGCAATTTTGATGTCGCCTCACTATGTTTTGGGCCCTTGCCTGTCGCGGGTACTTGGACCTCCTACACAAGTGAGGCACCATTTTTATTGGGAGACCCGGAGGAACGCTGAGTGGTAGGAAATTTGTGTCAGCCTGGTGATGTCACAACTATCCCACACAAAAATGTGCACAATAAAAAGATTTTTTCAGCTAAATTGGAGGTTTACAGGGTATTCTGGGAAAGGAAACGTTGGAGGATCCATGCAAGCCATACCTCCATGTAATGCCCTGCATGTCTAGTTTTCAGAAATGTATGGGTTTGGTAGGTTTCCCTTGATGGCCGCCGAGCACAGGGCGAAAAACCCAGGTGACCCTCCTTGCAAAACCAGGTTGTTTTGTGGTAGGCAATTTTAATGTCGCCCACTACGTTTTGGGACCTTGCCTGTCGCTGGAACTTGGGTCTCCCACGCGAGTGAGGTACCATTTCTATGGAATACTTGGTGAAAGGCCGGGGTTAGGAAAGTTGTTGTTTATGTCTGCAGCGTGAAAAGTTTTGGCACAATAATGCAAGGAAAATGTGACAGACATTTTGAGGTTTGCAGGACATTGTGGGTAAGATAATGTGTTGGTATCCACAAGAGAGACATCACCATGTACTCCCATGGGTGTTTAGTTTATGACAATATCTACAGTTGGTAGGTTATTCTTAGATGGAATGTATACCTTGGCAGAGAGACTAAAAAGACAAAGGTTCCTGCAAAGACATCTATTCCTCAAGCACACACACATACTGGTTGAATTTGGCACGAGGGTGAGTCATGGGTCAGTATATACATTTATATTAACAAGAGATTTCACGAAAATGAAATGAACCAGTGACTCGCAGCTCGTGAGCTGTAAAGCCACGGCAAGGCACCAACCGATTTACAGGCCATTCACACACCTTTCATACGTGACATACACAAGACCATTCACACTACCAGGCACGAAACCAACGCATTACAACACTCACAAAAAGGGACAAGGTAACCCTGCTTGAGAAAGACAGAAAAGACAAATATTTCTGCACAACCACCTATTCATCAAGCACACAGACACACTGGTTGGATTTGGCACGAGGGTGAGTGATGGTTCAGTATATACAGTTGTATTAACCAGAGATTTCACAAAAATGAAATGCACTGTTAATAATTGAAAGGACGAGAAACTGAACCATTGACTCACAGCTCGTAAACTGTAAAGCCACTACAAGGCACCAACCACTTTACAGGCCATTTATATACCTTACAAAACACATACAAAACCGTTCTCACCACCAGCCGCGGGCCCAGCACAACACAACACTCACATCAGAGACATGCCCACATTCCTGACACAGCAACCACACCAGCTCATGGATTGCATTGAGCGGCGTTTAGCTAGCAGTGTGTGTAGTGACCAGCAGCAAGTCACTACTCACACACCACCAGCCAAGTGCTTGTCCACGCACACCGCCAGCCAAGCACCCATCCACACACACCGCCAGCCAAGCAACAGTCCATGCACACCATCAGCCAAGCGCCAATTCATGCACACAGCCAGCCAAGTGCCAATCCACGCACACCGCAAGGCAAGCACCAATCCATGCACACCGCCAGCCAAGTGCCAATCCACACACACCACCAGCCAAGTGCCACTCCACGCACACCACCAACCAAGCGCCAGCCCACTCACCGCCAGCCAAGCTCCAGTCCACTCACCACCAGCCAGGAGCCAGTCCACACACACCGCCAGCCAAGCACCAGTCCACGCACACCATCATACATTTTTTTTAAACAAGAAAGAAAACACAAACAAATTGCAACTAAATACAAAACTATAACTACAAAAACAACAGCAGTAACTAAAGACATCCTTCTATTGCCAAAAGTTAAACTGAACTATATAAAACCATACAGACCAGGCAGTACACTATTAGACTCATGGTTGGCCACAAAATCTCTATTGAGTGTGATACAATCTGAAACATGTGGGCACACACAGCCCAGGATTAGAAGGACACTTGGCACAGTGCATACGACTCTCCTTCCGCACACCTCTTCACAAGCAGACTCTACATCTCTTACAAGGATTTTTTGTTTGGGCATGGGAGGAATTAAATCAGGAAAGTGGCTATCTTTCAATCTATGATCAACCTCTGGTGGAAACTCCACTAGTATTCCAAACGCACTACTGGTTTAAAGTATTACCATTACAAACAATTAATCCATTGTTACTTCTTCTAGTAATCACTCATGAAAATATTTAAAAAAAATCATCTTTGTATTTTTTCAAGCTGTACATTTATATTACAGTTTCAAAGAAAAAGTAAATTTATACATGGTAGTGAACAAAACATATACATCAACGTAATAATGTAGTGATTATAAGGACATGAAAGCACGATCAATCATATAGATTACATCAGTACTCTAAAGACAAGCACATGGTAAAAAACGCAATTAAAGAAAAAAGCCCAATGCATTTCGGGGGGTTCCCTTCTTCAGGGGCACTGTAAGAAACAAAACATTGAATCAACTCATTGTAGCAATCTTTCAATCTAGCCACATTCTCCACCACTCAACTCTAGGAACACTTGCCCGTTCTACAACAACAAGGTTGCCTATCAAAGACTGCTGAAACTGAACATAAGTCAACTTTGACGCAGGAGAACACTCCTGAACACAACAAAAGCATTGAAAGCTGCTAAATTAAAGAGATGGATGGCCAACTTCTTATTCCAAATGTAAGCCTTATGAATAGCAGTGCAATGTTCCAACCTGTGATCTACTCTATCAACACCACCCATGTGCTTATTGTAGTCTAAAATGCACACAGGTTTGCGCACTTCAGCAATCTGACCCCAAACAGTCACAGGTGAAGTACTCTCATCATGGATGGTATACAGCATGTACACATTCCTCCTGTCTACAAATTTCACAGCTAGTAGTTCATCACTACACAAGGAACTGCAATGTCCCCTCTAAATCTTTTGCTAACAAGCTCTTTTGGATAACCTTTAAGGTTAGAGCTGATTGTGTCACAAGCAAAAGTGTTCACTCTGAACAATTCCTTAAACAATTGCACAGCAGTGTAGAAGTTATCAAGGTACAAATGGTGGCCTCTGTTAAATAGTCCTCTAACAAGATCCCACACAATTTTCTCTGAAACTCCAAACGTGGATGGACAACCAGGGAGTCAATAGTGGAATCCCTATCAATATAAGCACAGGAATTAAAAACATATCCTGTCCTACTCTCAGACAACATATACAGCTTAATTCTATAGCGTGCCCTCGTGCCCTCTTGCTAGGAATGTACTGCCTAAAAACTAAACAGCCCTTGAACAGGACCAAAGACTCATCAATAGATATTTCTTTCCCTGTAGTATAGATCTCTGAAAATCGATCTACAAAGTGATCAAGGACAGGCCAAATCTTAAAAAGACGATCACAGTCAGGGTGATCTTGTGGCAACGCCAAAGCATTATCAACAAAATGCAGCATCTGAAGCAAAAGTAAATACTGATCACAAGTCACAATTGCAGGAAATATGGCCATTGCCATCAAGGGACTGGTAGACCAATATGAAGCCATGGATGGCTTCCTTATCAAACACATCAATAAAGTCAAACCCAAAAACTTCTTCATCTCTTCCAGATTTGTGGGAGTCCACCGGGTAGCTCTAGAGTGGGGCCTTAGTTTGTCACTGTTGTCCCTGAAAAACTGTTCAGCATACAAATTATTCTGCTCAACAATCTCACCCAAAAATACATCATCCATAAACAACTGAAAGAACTGTATATGCAAAAAAATGTCACAATCCACTCTACAACCTGCATCACCACTAAAGGCAGGCAACACCGGCTGCACCATGTTTGGATCAACCCAGAGTCCAGCACTTCCAGTAGGAAGCTTAGCAGCCTCAGGGTGCATCCAGATGCCTCTTGCACCATCGGCATAGCAGTATCCTCCTCTAAAACAGGCACTTTATCCGCACTGAGAGTAGCTTCATCCACAACGAAACTAGCTTCATCCGCACTGAGAGTACCTTCATCATCCGATGATTCCATGTGGAGAGAAAACTCACTGCCTGAATCTTCCCCTCCATCCTCTCCCACAGATGCACTGTCAGTCTCATAATCCTGCTAAGAGGAAGATTCAAGAAGCATACCAACCACCTGCTGAGCAGTCATTCTACGGCTAGCCATAATGCTTACTAATAAAGATAACTTGTCAAACAAGTCAACAACAACAAACCCTTTGTAAAAAAAGAAATAAACAAAATGTAGCTTTATCACAAAGACCTGTATACTCCAACACTATACCACTCACTTGACAGAAGCAGCTAGACTCACCACCACCTACTCTGCACAGACACAGTAAGGATCAACAATATCCCACTAAAAAAGAAAAAAGAATATGACACATAAGACAATGCAAAAAACATTGCAAATAATTTCATGCTCTGAACACTAACAAATATGCTCCCATTATGACACCACTTAAAAAGAAAAACATTCATGCATAACAATAATACTCATTTGGAGTAAACACAACAAAAAATATTTTTCTTACCAAATAAATGCAATTACGCAAAACTGCAGAACAACCACTGCCAAAACCGCAAACAGGAATCAAAAGCTTTACACTAGAATAAAAAGGAGAAAATAAACCATTACAATCACATATTCAAATAATGCACCAGTCCACACACAATCCACCAGCTACACTAAGGGGTAGGTGGGCCTAAGAGTACAAATAAAATATTCACCCCTGTAAAAGGTTAGAAACCCTTGCCCTTGAGGCCACTCAGCAATTCAGAAATGTAAGAACCCATGTTGTCTATTGGTTTCTGCTCCCCCCCTTGGGGCTGAAGGGACTAAACAACACTGCTGATCTGCTACCCAAAGAGGACAGAAATGGCCACAATCATCCTCTCATAAAGGGGAGCGACCCTTGCCAAAGGGGTCACTCTCCCTCCCCAAAAATCCCTGGTGGCCTAGTGGGCCCTAGATTTAAAAAAAGTCGAGATTTGCCCCCCCAATGGGGGCAGACAGCCAAAACCATAGCCCCCCGAAGGGGAATGACCCTTGCCCAAGGGGCCACTTCCCACAAACAAATCCCTGGTGGTCTAGTGGGCCAAACATGGGGAGACACAGCCCCCAAAGGAGAGCGACTCTTGCCCAAGGGGTCGCTCTCTCAAAAACAATTCCCTGGTGGCCTAGTGGGCCCCAGATTTTAAAAAAAAGGTGAGATCTGCCCCCCCATGGGGGCAGACAGCCATAAACGTACCCCCAAAGGGAGTGACCCTTGCCCAAGGGGCGACTCCCCACACAAAATGGACTTGTGGGCCAATTTTTCGAAATAATGTGCAGAAATCAGCCCCTTCAGGGGGGCAGACAAAACATATTACTTATGCCCCCAATAAGTGGAGTGACCATTGCCTAAAGGGCCGCTCCCCCAAACAGTAAATCACTTGCACAGTAAAATAAAAAAAAACATCCCTGGCACTAGTGGGCATTCCTGCTGCACGATCGCACGATCGCACGATCGTGCAGCATGAATGCACAAAAGAGGCATCAGGGGAAAGGAAAGCCCTTTCCTTTCCCGGATGACTCTTTTGGTGAAATTCTGCCTCCCCAGAGCCAAAACGTACCTGTTTGTTCCCTGACGCGGTGGAAAGCAAATGGCTTCCTGCGCATCGGGGAACAAAGGGAAACCTTCAAAGAGGCACGATGACGTCATTGATGACGGGGAGGGGGGGTGGTGGGAGGCAAGGGAAAGGGCTTCCCCTGCCTTCCCCAGTAGAATCGTGAGGATCGGCATCCCAAGGGTGGAGCGTCAGCTCCCGGCCATCATGAGCACAGAAGGGGTGAATAGAGAGTAATACCAATCCACACCTAATTGCCCATTGACTTCAACATATAGTGCCTTATCACTTTGGCGGTCGGATGAACGTCTGACCATCATTGTTGCGGGATGGTAACCACCGACTAGTATTCGGCAGTTCCACCCGCCAGAATAAAAGGCGATCACCCATGAGGCGGTCAGAAACATGCCCTTTTCTATAGTGGCTTGTGCTGTGGCCTGGAAAAGAGATGCAGCACATGCCACAATGGAAAAGGACATGTTTGTAAACATCCATGTGCCAGGCACCATGTGGTGTCTGGCACACGGTGCAAGGATGTTTGGACGGGCACCACCTGTGCCACCCTGGCCCATAGCGGAGGCCAACGGGGGTCTGGGTCCTGCTAGGGCCTCCCAGAATCCCTTTCCAGCTGCCTGTTCAAGGCAGTGGGACCGACATGAACAGGCAGTCGGAAAGTGATATCCTAATCCCTACGGAGGTGCTTCGCACCGCCCCATTGTAGGGATCAGGAATCCAGCCTCTGTCCCAAATGGCTGCTTGAGCCTGTCAGAGGCGACTGTCTTTCCCCCCGACTAACTCGATTCAACTGCCAGATGCATAATCCGGCAGTCGGCTGATGGCATAGATGTTGGTGGGACCGCCACTGACAGGCTGTCAGTGGCGGTCCTACCAACATAGTAATGAAGGCCATAGTTTTCACAATAAATATGTCAGACCCTGTGCTTTTATCATAACATTTCGTAATAAACTGATCTGGCCTACAGCCGTGATAATTGGCTTGCCCCCATAAGTCTTGAAGTCATGGACAAGCTTTGACAAAGTCTTTTGGTAGAAGCACACAAATACAGCCACATCTAATCCTGTACTCAGAGGATCCAGTATGTGAGTTAAGCAGAGGGCCCTCTCTCAGTAGTATTCTTAAAGCTTTTTTTTTAAACACAGGTCAGGCAGTAGTTGCAATTTCAAGTCAGACCTAAAACGCAGTTAGATTTGTGTAGCCATGCGCATCCTATTCTGATCTCAAGTACACAAATGTACTATGAGGTCTAAAGTTAATGATGAATGGGGGGAATTCCCAGACTGCAATATATTCCTCATGATTTCCCTCCTTCCATCTGTGCTGCTGCGAGAGAAAAACCAACATGGTAAATTTTCAAGTCATCAAAGACATTTCAACAACATTAAAGTGTCCTGTATGTGCCCCTGAAAGTTCAGACTCATGTAGCTACTTGCTATACTGCTGCTGGCTCAGGTAGCTCTATAGATAAGTAAAATAATCACAGCTGGGTAGAATGAAAGCACTTTTTATCATGGAATCACAGAATGTCTACCCTATCAATATGTACTCCTGGCTACCAACTTGAGGGCAGAGCCAAGCCTCTCTCTGTAGTGATGCTGGCTGCTCTTATTTAGGATAATCACATTACGTCTGGTGACAGGTGTGCTGTAAAGCCATATCTAAAAAACAATAGTGGTAACACTTTGCACTATTAGTCTCATATGTTCTCAATCAAGATCACAAACCCATTCTTAATTTGAAACAATGAAAGCTGACTGTCTATTACTAAAAAAAACATTAGATCTACCTACAACATTATCATGGCCACTATTTCTTCTACCAACAAATTTTCAAGGCAACGTTTTTATCTATTTCGACAGTAGCTAGATCCTACTCTTGCCCTAAATCTACATCAACTTTAAAAAAAAACATAATTTTGTTTTGATTGTTAAACGTTTCTCTTTTTGTTGAATTTTGAATGATTACTAATAACCTACCCATAACATTAAATAGGTTTCATAGATATTTTACATTTTAATTTATCACCTATCCTTTCATAATCCCTAATTCCATTCCTAACTCTAATTTAAAATTTTTGTTAATTATTTTAAATATAATATTTGATTCATTCAACCCTTAAACCTTATGCTAATCATAGTCCTTAATATATTTTTATTTAAGGCATACTCTTGCGTTTAACCTTGAACTAAACCAATTTTATTAATGCAAATACATGTATTTAATTGACCATGACAGGTATAGAATCATATATAAGGCTGCCGAAACTCACCTTTCTTGATTTAGATTCAAATGGTTGGCTAATATTTGTTTGTTAATTTACTATTACACTTGGCAGTTCTTTATTTTAATTCTGAAATTGATTTTCATTTAATTAACAATTAAACATGTAAATTATACACATTTCATTCAATGTAAGTTAACTTACATTTTGTAATGAGCCTTATTCCCAAATTAACTGTGTTACTTAGTGTTTCTGATGTAGTGATCAGCACTGTAGTGGCATCCAATGTTGCTGATATTGCGATGTCATTGAGTTGATTCAGTGCATGGTAAATGTGGTGGATTCAATGTTATAGTGGTGCACTGTACAAACTTGCATATACTTTTATACACAGTCACTCAGTGGCATCCAGAATGAAATAAAAGCATGGGTGTCTGACAAAATATTGGCAACAAAAGTATCACCATCAAAAAGACAGTGGACACAAATATCGACTTTATGTACTTTGTATGTAAAGTCAGAAATATCAATAGAAAAAATATAGATCACAAAATCCCCAGAAAGTAGTTGAGTGTATATAATTTTAGCTCTTATACACAACATTATCTTTAAAACATATATTAACTTTGAAAATAATATTATTTTGTTAGAAAATATACTTATAATGCAAAAATAGAAAAACGTGTATACCTAATTAATATTAAATACAAATATTTACAGTAAACTAATTTTAAAAATAATAAACATAATGTTAGAAAATAAATTATTTTACAAACATAAATAATGAAACTATTAATAGAATTAATTATAATAACGAACACTAGGGCCCCAATTAGGCTGTCGGTTGGATTTGCATCCCACCGACATCCCTGCGGGTTCGAAATCAACAGACCTCAGGTCGGCGGTACAAAACTGCAATTACGATGCGACCGCACATGATAGAGTTGCAAACTCCCATTTCCCTATGGAAACTTGTGTGGTTGTCAGAAACTGGCTGCAGCACAAACTCCCTTATAGAAATTGGAGTCACTGTACATCCATGCACCATGTGGCAGACACCTCACGGTGCCTGCCACATTGTGCAGGGATTTAGGCCCCCAACAGAGGCCGCTGAAGAAGAGGGGTCCTGCTAGGACCCCCAAAGTTGCTTTCTGACAGGCTTTCCATGTCAGAAAACCCGTCGGAAACAAATCCTAATCTTAAGGGCAGAAGTTCTGTCCTATAGGATTATGGAGGCGGTTCCGAATGGCTCCTTGAGCCTGTTGGAAGTCATTCGGATTGAGGGGCCGGTTTTATATCCGACCACTGTAATGGTAATATGGCGGTCAGATTTGAAACCTTGGATATCAGTCAGAAAGCCTCTGACAGCGACCAACATCCAAATTAGGCCATTGATGTTAAAAATAAAGAATGTATAAGATAACCACATAAAAACAAATTATATTATAAATTTGTAAATTTAATACACACAAATAATAAAACGTAAGTTATAATAAACCAAATTAAAAATGAAAACAAAATGTAAAATAAAACAACATAACAAAAAACCATACTAAACAGTTAGACTTGGAAGGTCAAAATGTAGTACTCCCACACAAATTTGAGCAACAGTAAGCAAAGTGTTGGACATTGGAGGGGTCACATTTACTATTCCCACTCTAACTTAAGCACAATAAAGAAAGTGTTGGACATTAGAGGGGTTAGATTTAGTATTATCATTCCCACATAAGCAATAGTAAGAAAAGTGTTGGATTTTGAAGGGGGTAGATTTATTAGTTCCATACTAATGTAAGGATCAATAGTAAATGTATTGGACTCTGGAGGGGTCAGAGTTACTATTCCTACTCCAACCTGAGCAACTAGAGGGAAAAAGTGAAAGTCTGTGAAGTTGTCAGATTTACTATTCTTTCTCACTCAAACTTAGGCAACAGGGGGAACCCTGGAAGGGTTTGATTTACTATTCCCTCTTTAGGACCGATCCGGATCCGGAGTGTTTTCCGACCGAGCCAGATTCCTGCAGTACGACCGAGCGAGTACGATGCTGCCTTATGCTGCCGGACTCAGTTCGGTTGGATTCCCATAGAAGTCAATGGGAGCCGGTCGTACGATGCGTACATAGGCTCCCATTGACTGAATGGGCACATCTCTTACAAGGGTCCCCCTACAGTGGGTATGCGCCGGACACTCCGGCTTGCACAGGCTGTATGACACGTGCATCATACTGGCTCGGTCATAAATCACATCCATTGCACACCAAGGTTAGCTTACGGCTGAGATGTATGGAGCAGTTCGGACCCGGAAACAGACCGGTCGGTGATTTTCACGTAGCTCGCATCGTACTTGCTCGCTCGTAAAGCTGTACGAATTGGGCCGAAAACACGCGTACGGCTCGTAGTTTTTCAGACTGGATCGCGTTTGGTGCCCTTCCGACCCGGATCGGAATCGGCCCCTAAGTCTTATGCAACAGTATGAAAAGTGTTACATTTGGGAGGGATCCGATTTACTATTCCCACTTCAACTTGAGCTACGTTTTGGAAAGTCTTGGAGTTTGGAGGGGTCAGATGTACTATTCACACTTCAATGTAAGAAATGGTAGAGAAATTGTTGTATATGAGTGAAAACTACTGTAGCCACTCCAGCATCAGCAGGAGTAGGGAAAAAGTAAACTTTACAAAGCTCTTAATTTAATTTTTCAAAAATGTGTACAAAATAAATTACATATAAATAAAAATGAAAGCAAACTTTATTTCCACGAATAAATTAAAAGCATTTTTTAAGATTATGTAATATTCGTATTTGGATGAGTTGCACACCTTATTTACGACAAGTTACTCCAAATTTTTAAACTTCAACATTTTACCGTTGCGTGCTCAGTGGCGTTGTACCCAGCCCAATCTGCACGTGTGAAACTAAACAACAAACATATTTGGGACAACTTTCTGCCTCTAACCATTAGCACAGCCTAAATTGCATTTACGATGTATTCTTCAACTCATGTTCCTCTTTTCAAAACGTTATTTCATTCCATTGATAATCCACATATACGCTTGAAATAATTTTTGGTGTTCATGTAAGGAAAAGCCATTTCCCAAGTTTCTAATGCTCCTGCCGGGACAGCCGAACCTCACTTCAAGAACACGATTTAAGCCAAATTCATCCATAGCAGTTTCTTAAAATCCAATGTATTTGGGGTCTTTAGGGCCCTTCGTCAGGGAAAACTGAAAATAACAATTGCGCATTCTTTAATATTACATCAGCCAATATAAGTGAACAAATACAACAGCATATCATGCTTAAAGTTGCCCTCTCTTCTTAATCTCCATAATTAAGTAGACTGAAATGCATTCTTTTCATCCTACCTAGTGTCTCCGTCATACTCGAACAGACTTTTTAAAGTTCACATAAGTGCCTTCCTATAACTTCCAAAATCAGTACCTGCATGGTATGGACTGCTGCAGACTATGACGCGTAGGTACTGGGGTTCATGCACACAGAGGGGTACCCCATTGTCCAGAGGAAAGCATTTTCTCATCACCAAACTTTTCATGGTGGTCACACCTCAATGAAACGTGTGGCGGTGAGGAAACTCATAGTAAGCTTGGCGGGGTCGCAGCAGGCCCGCCAAGCATATTGTGACCTCAAGACCGCCATGCAGCGGTCCCAGGGCAGCCTGGTCGCAATAGAGCGGTTGGAAGACCGCCACTGCCACACTCCAGCAAGTCTGGTGGTCTGTAGACTGTTAGACTCGTAATAAGGCCCTTAACATTATAATCAAACTGCAAAACTTGCCATCTTTGTGAAATGTGATGTTTGCTGCAAAATGTATTTCTTTTTACTTTACACCATATGATTTCCTCATATTTAGATAGTTTGCTCTGCCACATGCATATAATTAACAAAAATACTAATGAAAAAATGCTTGCTATAGCTCTGATTTCCATGATCTAACCAGGACATGCTAGAGAGCAATGTTTCATTTCATAGAGCAGACTATTGTTGCACAATGGGACACTGAACGGTAGGCAGAGTTGGATTGCTAAAGGTTCTCATGTGACACTTCCTAGATATATCTATTGTATCATTTTGTAACACCTATCAAATAACAACTTGTCAACATGAACGTTTATCATGGAAATTGAGGAAAAAGATGACAAAGTAACTGATATGTGGGATGGGTTGATACGGGTGCTGGAAAATTTGTTAGAAGCAGAACAGAATGGTTGTGAGTAAAATGCGAATGACATCTGGATGTCAGCAGATGGGAGACCAGTCTTACCAGTTACCTTGTTGTTTCTAATGACACAATTCTATCATGGATATACACATTTAGGGAGAGATGCAATCATGAGACTTTTCCGACAGAATTGGTACAACCCCAGATTCAGATTGTTGGGAGAAGAGATTTGCTATCGGTGTGTAACTTGTCAACAGCTAAACATAGGAAAATTAACCATTTCACTCTAACACACCTAGGCAGAACATGTGGCCCATTCAACAGGATGCATATGGATTTTACCGCAATGCCTCTACATAGCGGGTTGAGATATATCCTAATGATAGTTTGTGTCTTCTCAAGATGGGTGGAAGCCTACCCAACTAAAACAAGCAACATTCTTACTGTAGCTAAGCTTTTGTTACATCAATTGACAGCTAGGTTTGGCATGCGGATTTCTCCTGAGTCAGATAGAGGAACATACTTCAACAATAAAGTGATGAAGATGATCTGCACATCCTTACAGATTGAACAAAGATTATGCTGCAGTTACAGAGAAGAAGCGTCTGCTATTGTTGAACAAATGAATGGGGCCATCAAGTCTAAAATGGCCAGGGTCTGTATATCAACCTCTCTGAAATGACCAGAGAGGTTATCTTTGGTGCTTATGAATATCCGAAGTACACCTAACAGAAAGACAAGGGGGCATATTACCAAGCAATAGCGATAATTCTCGCTATTGCTTGGTTAGAGACAAAAATGTATCGCCGACCTGCGGCGATTTTTATCGCAGATAAACCTTGGTATTACCAAGGTTTATCGCAAATGCGATAAAAATCGGCCGCAATGCATGTATATCTCTGAAAAGTCAGCGATATTCATGCATTACCGAGCTAATGCTCTTAGCCATGTTATCCACCTCCCATTGGATAACATGACTAAGAACAGCTCAGGGCAGGTGTTAGCTTTTGGAGATATTCGCGCTTCGCGCGAAAATCTCCAAAAGTTGGTAATAGGAGATAGCGATGTTAGCGACTGTTTCCAGTCGCTAACATCTTGGCACGCCCACTTTGCATGTCATTAGTGATAAATTTCTCTGACATGCAAAGTGGGGCCCAAGATGGTCGCTATCTCCTACTAGCTGTCGCTAACTGGTGTTTGACAGTTACCTGATTTCCTTCATGGTTTTTCAGACGCAAGTTAGCGTTCCTTAGTTGGGTTGCTGTTGTAGTGATTTTCAGCATTTCCTCCTGCATTTCTTCTTCTTGTCCAACGCCGCGAGGACCTTCACATTTCAAAAGGAATAACAAACCATTATAAAGTATCCACGTTGGTAAAAGGCGGTAACATTTTGCATTGAGCAAAAATATGTATTATGTACTTGACTGGGTTGCCGATGCACTCAAATCAACAGTATACAGATTGTTATGTAACAATATAACACAAAGTACAGACATCAAAGTGACAAAAGTTTTTCTCAGAAACTCCAGTGGAAGGGTAATTCTTGGAGTCCTTTAATGAATCATACAGCCAGCCGACACGTGTTTCATCGCATTCGCGAATCCTCAGGGCTGAAACAGATAGATAAGTAACACTAGAGCATGTATCATGTATGAGTATAGTTACAATTAGACCATTTGATATGGTCTGTACACACTTGATTTAGCTTCCACTACAGTGGATGAACATTCATTCACCTGCTTATATCTAAGTGCAACCCGAACACATTCGTGTCGAAAGTGCTCTAATGCCGTTCTCTAATCGACGTGCTGGTGACCAGTGAGTTTGTGATAACCCGTTGAGGGAACCTAGATATCAATATTTGCAGTGAACCGACATGTACTGCAAGATATACAAAAATGCGAAGGTGCTCTTATCCGTGCACGATTCATTCATACTACATGCTGAAGTGATGTGTGAGAAAGACACAGACAACTGTGACTGCATGTACAAGAGGGCACATACCTAGATTGCTGTGTCACGATCAGAAGGTCTGTATATTCAAGAGAAAAGCCCCAAAATAGAAAAGGAAAAAACTCATCACTATTGTGCCACATTCTTGGTAGCTAGGCAAAAACCGCAAAAATAGTGAGGCTAAATAGATAGAACATAGAGGCTCACCGCACAGCTGGTGATAATTCCGACCCAGCCGGGCCCGAGACCGTTGGTTTCCAAGCGATTGACACAACAGGGTAATGTTATCTGTATTGAAAATGAACCAAATGATGTGGGTCAATACATCATAAATGATTCAATCAGAACATCCATTGTAAAAATTCCTTCGATTAACAATGGCTCATGTGAGCCCTTTGAGTTGGGGCTCGAATTTCATGTTGGATCTGGAGACATTAGTGGGAACATCGTATTTAGTTTCCTGATCGGTGGATGCCAACTAGTGATAACATTCACCGTTTTCACATAATGTATGTACAATGAAGAGAGTTTCATTGTAAGACATCTGGTCATAATAGGTTATATTCTATGTATCAGATTATTGTATTCCGCATTTGTGAATCTGAGACCCCAGACTATATATTCCATCTATAGTTACTAAAGCGTGCAACACTAGAGTTCACTGTAAAAGCGTCGTCTATTTCTATTGGCTTACCAATATTGTGATTAACTGGTGCTGTGGTGCCCGGAGATCATAAGAATGACGCTTCAGAAGTATCGGTAATGTTGAACATGGTGCTGTTCTGAAATAAATAGGTGTCCCATTTAGAATAAACCAACATCACCTAAGCATTTCACGACTATCTAACATGCGAGGTTCCTTAGTGGACTTACCTTTATAAGTATTCTTATACAGGTATATGTCGGGTGCGACTTGGTTGGACCACGGGATACCCCAGGCTAGAATATTAATAAAGGTGAGATTGTGGTCAGATTACCGACTCTGTGCGATAAAATTTGTCGCCAGTTAAGGATTGAAACCAGTATATTGCGCGGCTTTAAGACTCTTACCTGTATTGAAGCGGGAGCGGCGTGTAGCGCGTCCTCTCTCCGGGCTGTGTTCCTGTTTGGACACGTGACCCGGACGTAGCAAGCGTTATATAGACGTCATCATGAAGCGCGCACAAAGACTAGACCCGTACTTTCCAGTTAGTACAGTGTCAACAACCAAGGATTGCGTATCGGATCTATATTTTCAGGGGCACACCGCAAGAATTACGGATGTTATTGAATGGCATTGCCAAAATAAACTATTTGTTTATATATGCGATCTCATGCCATAGTTATCATTGAGTTGAAATTATGGTCGGGAAAGGAGCATACGATGTCTCCCTATATTATTATTTCTGAGACATAAAGAATACTCAAGGATAAAAACGGGCGAGCCTCTACATAGAATCGAGGGTTAGTGCCGTGAATCACAATGATCGGTCTCCCGGTGCAAGTCCAAATCACAGGTGACTTATAATGCGATTTACATTTGTTTCGGCCACATTACAATGTTAATGCATATCATTATTGTTTCTCTAATTCGCCCATCGTTAACATATATTCCTGTTGTAATCCCTTCAGAGTTCAGGAGCGTTATCACAGTAAAACAGACAAACAGTAAATACTGTAACAGTCAACACTGAGATTCTTTTTTCTAAAAGATTAGATAATTACACTAACATGTTTGGCAAATAGGTTCATGGATATGGTGTACATAAAATCGGCTAACATATGTGCAGAAAATCAATCACCCAAGAAATATTGCATCTCCTGGTCATAGTTAAGTCCTTGTTCCACAGACCTCAGACGCATTATCCAGGTCGCTTCGGTGCGTCTGAGCTTCAGTTCGCGGTTGCCCCCTCTGACGCCCAAAGGGACTGTGTCAATGCCAAAGAATCTCACAACTTTGTTTGTTTTATCATTTTGACAGGATGCTACATGTAACGCCACAGGATACTTGGGGCCGTATTTGTATATTGCCCTTATGTGTTCCATAAGCCTGTCTTTGAGTGGTCTAATGGTGCTACCCACGTAAAACTTTCCACAGTCACATTCTATAATGTATATTACAAATTTGGTTGTACAATTTATGTTGCTTTTAATAATGAAGGGGACACCATCAGGACTGGTAAATCGTGTGGTACCATGTTTGGCCCATTTGCACATACTGCAGAAGCCGCATTTGTAAAAGCCCTGGCTATGCTGTGTCATCCAAGTGGTGTGTGTGGTGTCACGAGGCACCGTGGGACTAAGCTTGGTTCTAAGTGTGTTGCCTCTCCTGAAAGAAATTTGTGGTCTTTCTGAAATACAATTTGCCAGTGCCCTTTCCGATTTCAATAAACCCCAGTGTTTGGTCAAGCTTTTCCGTAGTACACCATGGAGAGAGTTAAAATCAGTTACCATTCTAATCGGTTCATTCTCTAAAATAGCAGACTTATGTGTCATGGTCAGAGTGTTTGATCTTTTGACTTTTTTAGCCCTTCTCTCTGCTTTCTTTATTATGTTGGTTGAATAACCTCTGCTGTAAAACCTCTCTTTCATGCTGTTCAAACATTTCCTGAACTCTAATTCCTCACTACAATTCCTTCTTGCCCTTAGGAATTCGCAATAAGGTATGGCGTTGATTTGGTGTGAGGGATGTGAACTTGAGGCATGCAAGATTGCATTGCATGCTGTAGACTTCCTGAAAAGCCTGCTGTGTAGACAGTTTGATGACACATAAAATTCAATGTCTAAGAACTCAATATTAGTCCTACTCCAATTCATAGTGAATTGGATCTCCCATGTATTGTCATTCAGATGTCTGAAAAAATCATTTAGAAGTTCTTCTGTACCTGACCATATCAAGATGCAATCGTCAATATATCGACCCCAAAAGATGATGGAGTCGATATATTGAGCACCCTTATTACCCCAAATCAGTTCAGACTCTAGTGCGCCCATGAATAGGTTCGCAAACGAGGGTGATATCTTTGAGCCCATGGCGACTCCTTTCTTCTGGCGATACCAGTTCTTTTCGAACATAAAGAAGTTGTTTTTTAGTACAAGTTCTATCATGGTGGACAGCATGAGTGTATGTTGCCAGAGTGATGCAGGTCTGTTGTGTAGGAATTTGTTTACCGCCTGCATACCTAGGTCAATGTTTATGCTGGTATACAACAATACTACATCCAGCGTAACAAGTCGAGACCCATCTTGCCATTCTCTATCTGCTAGTGTACTCAAGATATGTTTCGTGTCCTGTATGTAGGACGGTAAATTTCTCACTAGGGGACCCAGAAACAGATCCACATATTCAGCCATTCTTTCTGTCGGCCCCCCTATGCCAGAATCAATTGGTCTCCCAGGTGGGAAAGGGAGATTCTTGTGTACTTTGGGTAAAGTATATAGCCATGGATAGGCAGGTCTGAAGACTTTTAGATAAAGATACTCGTCCTCGTTTATTAACCCTGATTGTTTCCAAGCTTTTAGTTGGGAGTTCATTTCTTGTGTTAGGGGACCCATGGGGTTATAAGTAAGGTGCTCATAACAGGTATTATCTTGTAGTTGTTCCAAGATCTCTTGATGGTAGTCCACGCGGTCCATTATCACCACGTTGCCACCCTTGTCCGCCTCCCTGATAGTGATGGTGTTATTATTCATAAGTGTAGTGAGTGCACATCTTTCACCATTTGTAAGATTGTCCTTGTATTTAAACATTCTGTCTTTTCGTAGACGATTCAGGCTGTCTAAATCCTCTATCACACGTTTGTGAAAATTGTCTATAGCATTGCCACCAGGTAATGTGGGGATCCATCTAGATTTCGATTTGAGCCCACTGACAATGCTATAGTCAGATTCTATGTCCAGTTCTTCAAGTAGTCTGTCCATATCAAAAGGAGAATCCTCCATATCAGTCAATGACAAGAGAAGGTGGGTAGTTTGTACATCCTTTATTGACAGGGAATCAGTCATAGTCTGAGCAGGAATATTCTTAGTCCCTCTATCCCTTTTCTCCAACCCAAAAACATGTTTTCGGAGTTTTAAATTCCTTACAAATTTAAAGAGATCTATCTTTAATTTGCAAATGTCCCCCGTAGCATAGGGATTGAAGTTGAGACCCTTGCTTAAGAGGGAGATCATATCTGGAGTAAGATGTAATGTGGAGAGATTAATAACCTGGACTTCCCTGGTGTCTGTGTTATTTAGTTCTTGTTGGTCCCTGATCTCAGTTTTCTTCTGTAATCTTCTGAACTTGTTGCCCCTGCCCCTCCTGGTTTTTGATCTGATGGATTTCTTGGCGGAACGTATCTGTTGCCTTTTCTGATCCGTAAAACATCCCGAAAAAAAGCCGAGCTGTTCTGTTCGGCTCTATCTGGGTTATCAGAATCTCCCCCATTGGTGCTGACGGAGTTCAGTGAAGTGTTACTAGATGACATAGAAGCAGGTTCTGAATTACCCTTCTTTTTATTATCTGGTTTGGAACTGTTTGGGATCAGTGAATCATATTTTTTATCAATTGTAAAAATCCTACCACGAGCATAGTCCAGCTCGTCCCTTCTCAATTGTCTGGCTTTTCTGTTCTTGATATCTGATTGATGCTTTAATAAGATATCATCTAAAATTGTATAGTTTTTTATAGTAGGTTCGGGCAAATTTAGGTCTTTGATCTCTTGTTCGAGAACTGCAATTTCAGATTGGAGTTTAGTTACCTTACGCTCTGCACTGACAATCAATAGCTCCATCAGAGTAATTGAGTTGTTAGTGAGAGATTCTTCCCATTTTATCATTAGGTCAGCATCTAGGTCGTCATAGGTGGGAAAGATCGGGCCTCTTAGACCTCTGGGGATGCGTTTAAGTCTAAGATATTGTTTAAGTGTGATCCCGTCCCACCATTTAGAATTTTCTAATTTTTTCAACCTCTCTAGTTTGAGGAACTTGTCTTTCAAACCCTCTTTACGAGGGGGATTAGTGCTAGTGGAAGCTGATTGGGTGGACATACCCTTAGCCAAGTTTTCGAACAGTTCTTCTGCCACTTTGGTGCGATCCATGTTGGGATCAAACCGGTTCTCTAATCTAGGGGTACTCTAGATAGCAGGAGAGAAAAAGGAATTAAAGTAACTGTGCGTGGCGGCTACCCACAACTGACAATCAAGTGGGGATCCTGCAAGGCTTTAGGTCAGTAAAGCACTGGGTGCACTGCCTGTTTATACGCACAAAAGTTAAAGAACATAAGATTTATAAGGTGCAAGCCGGCGAGTGGGAAGGCCTTAGAACCACTCAGATTGAGTAGATAAACTACCAATTGACTAACTGACTGGGTTGCCGATGCACTCAAATCAACAGTATACAGATTGTTATGTAACAATATAACACAAAGTACAGACATCAAAGTGACAAAAGTTTTTCTCAGAAACTCCAGTGGAAGGGTAATTCTTGGAGTCCTTTAATGAATCATACAGCCAGCCGACACGTGTTTCATCGCATTCGCGAATCCTCAGGGCTGAAATAGATAGATAAGTAACAATAGAGCATGTATCATGTATGAGTATAGTTACAATTAGACCATTTGATATGGTCTGTACACACTTGATTTAGCTTCCACTACAGTGGATGAACATTCATTCACCTGCTTATATCTAAGTGCAACCCGAACACATTCGTGTCGAAAGTGCTCTAATGCCGTTCTCTAATCGACGTGCTGGTGACCAGTGAGTTTGTGATAACCCGTTGAGGGAACCTAGATATCAATATTTGCAGTGAACCGACATGTACTGCAAGATATACAAAAATGCGAAGGTGCTCTTATCCGTGCACGATTCATTCATACTACATGCTGAAGTGATGTGTGAGAAAGTCACAGACAACTGTGACTGCATGTACAAGAGGGCACATACCTAGATTGCTGTGTCACGATCAGAAGGTCTGTATATTCAAGAGAAAAGCCCCAAAATAGAAAAGGAAAAAACTCATCACTATTGTGCCACATTCTTGGTAGCTGGGCAAAAACCGCAAAAATAGTGAGGCTAAATAGATAGAACATAGAGGCTCACCGCACAGCTGGTGATAATTCCGACCCAGCCGGGCCCGAGACCGTTGGTTTCCAAGCGATTGACACAACAGGGTAATGTTCTCTGTATTGAAAATGAACCAAATGATGTGGGTCAATACATCATAAATGATTCAATCAGAACATCCATTGTAAAAATTCTTTCGATTAACAATGGCTCATGTGAGCCCTTTGAGTTGGGGCTCGAATTTCATGTTGGATCTGGAGACATTAGTGGGAACATCGTATTTAGTTTCCTGATCGGTGGATGCCAACTAGTGATAACATTCACCGTTTTCACATAATGTATGTACAATGGAGAGAGTTTCATTGTAAGACAGTCTGGTCATAATAAGTTATATTCTATGTATCAGATTATTGTATTCCGCATTTGTGAATCTGAGACCCCAGACTATATATTCCATCTATAGTTACTAAAGCGCGCAACACTAGAGTTCACTGTAAAAGCGTCATCTATTTCTATTGGCTTACCAATATTGTGATTAACTGGTGCTGTGGTGCCCGGAGATCATAAGAATGACGCTTTAGAAGTATCGATAATGTTGAACATGGTGCTGTTCTTAAATAAATAGTTGTCCCATTTAGAATAAACCACCATCACCTAAGCATTTCACGACTATCTAACATGCGAGGTTCCTTAGTGGACTTACCTTTATAAGTATTCTTATACAGGTATATGTAGGGTGCGACTTGGTTGGACCACGGGATACCCCAGGCTAGAATATTAATAAAGGTGAGATTGTGGTCAGATTACTGACTCTGTGCGATAAAATTTGTCGCCAGTTAAGGATTGAAACCAGTATATTGCGCGGCTTTAAGACTCTTATCTGTATTGAAGCGGGAGCGGCGTGTAGCGCGTCCTCTCTCCGGGCTGTGTTCCTGTTTGGACACGTGACCCAGACGTAGCAAGCGTTATATAGACGTCATCGTGCAGCGCGCACAACGACTAGACCCGTACTTTCCAGTTAGTAAAGTGTCAACAACCAAGGATTGCGTGTCGGATCTATATTTTCACTGGCACACCGCAAGAATTACGGATGTTTTTGAATGGCATTGACAAAATAAACTATTTGTTTATATATGCGATCTCATGCCATAGTTATCATTGAGTTGAAATTATGGTCGGGAAAGGAGCATACGATGTCTCCCTATATTATTATTTCTGAGACATAAAGAATACTCATGGATAAAAACCGGCGAGCCTCTACATAGAATAGAGTGTTAGTGCCGTGAATCGCAATGATCGGTCTCCCGGTGCAAGTCCCAATCACACGTGACTTATAATGCGATTTACATTTGTTTCGGCCACATTACAATGTTAATGCATATCATTATTGTTTCTCTAATTCGCCCATCGTTAACATATATTCCTGTTGTAATCCCTTCAGAGTTCAGGAGCGTTATCACAGTAAAACAGAAAAACAGTAAATACTGTAACAGTCAACACTGAGATTCCTTTTTCTAAAAGATTAGATAATTACACTAACATGTTTGGCAAATAGGTTCATGGATATGGTGTACATAAAATTGGCTAACATATGTGCAGAAAATCAATCACCCAAGAAATATTGCATCTCCTGGTCATAGTTAAGTCCTTGTTCCACAGAACTCAGACGCATTATCCAGGTCGCTTCGGTGCGTCTGTGCTTCAGTTCGCGGTTGCCCCCTCTGACGCCCAAAGGGACTGTGTCAATGCCAAAGAATCTCACAACTTTGTTTGTTTTATCATTTTGACAGGATGCTACATGTAACGCCCCAGGATACTTGGGGTCGTACTTGTATATTGCCCTTATGTGTTCTATAAGCCTGTCTTTGAGTGGTCTAATGGTGCTACCCACGTAAAACTTTCCACAGTCACATTCTATAATGTATATTACAAATTTGGTTGTACAATTTATGTTGCTTTTAATAATGAAGGGGACACCATCAGGACTGGTAAATCGTGTGGTACCATGTTTGGCCCATTTGCACATACTGCAGAAGCCGCATTTGTAAAAGCCCTGGCTATGTTGTGTCATCCAAGTGGTGTGTGTGGTGTCACGAGGCACCGTGGGACTAAGCTTGGTTCTAAGAGTGTTGCCTCTCCTGAAAGAAATTTGTGGTCTTTCTGAAATACAATTTGTCAGTGCCCTTTCCGATTTCAATAAACCCGTGTTTGGTCAAGCTTTTCCGTATTACACCATGGAGAGAGATAAAATCAGTTACCATTCTAATCGGTTCATTCTCTAAAATAGCAGACTTATGTGTCGTGGTCAGAGTGTTTGATCTTTTGACTTTTTTAGCCCTTCTCTCTGCTTTCTGTATTATGTTGGTTGAACAACCTCCGGTGTAAAACCTCTCTTTCATGCTGTTCAAACATTTCCTGAACTCTAATTCCTCACTACAATTCCTTCTTGCCTTTAGGAATTCGCCATAAGGTATGGCGTTGATTTGGTGTGGGGGATGTGAACTTGAGGCATGCAAGATTGCATTGCATGCTGTAGACTTCCTGAAAAGCCTGCTGTGTAGACAGTTTGATGACACATAAAATTCAATGTCTAAGAACTCAATATTAGTCCTACTCCAATTCATAGTAAATTGGATCTCCCATGTATTGTCATTCAGATGTCTGAAAAAATCATTTAGAAGTTCTTCTGTACCTGACCATATCAAGATGCAATCATCAATATATCGACCCCAAAAGATGATGGAGTCGATATATTGAGCACCCTTATTACCCCAAATCAGTTCAGACTCTAGTGGGCCCATGAATAGGTTCGCAAACGAGGGTGATATCTTTGAGCGACTCCTTTCTTCTGGCGATACCAGTTCTTCTCGAACATAAAGAAGTTGTTTTTTAGTACAAGTTCTATCATGGTGGACAGCATGAGTGTATGTTGCCAGAGGGATGCAGGTCTGTTGTGTAGGAATTTGTTTACCGCCTGCATACCTAGGTCAATGTTTATGCTGGTATACAACAATACTACATCCATCGTAACAAGTCGAGACCCATCTTGCCATTGTATATCTGCTAGTGTACTCAGGATATGTTTCGTGTCCTGTATGTAGGACGGTAAATTTCTCACTAGGGGACCCAGAAACAGATCCACATATTCAGCCATTCTTTCTGTCGGCCCCCCTATGCCAGAAACAATTGGTCTCCCAGGTGGGAAAGGGAGATTCTTGTGTACTTTGGGTAAAGTATATAGCCATGGATAGGCAGGTCTGAAGACTTTTAGATAAAGATACTCGTCCTCGTTTATTAACCCCGATTGTTTCCAAGCTGTTAGTTGGGAGTTAATTTCTTGTGTTAGGGGACCCATTGGGTTATAAGTAAGGCGTTCATAACAGGTATTATCTTGTAGTTGTTCCAAGATCTCTTGATGGTAGTCCATGCGGTCCATTATCACCACGTTGCCACCCTTGTCCGCCTCCCTGATAGTGATGGTGTTATTATTCATAAGTGTAGTGAGTGCACGTCTTTCACCATTTGTAAGATTGTCCTTGTATTTAAACATTCTGTCTTTTCGTAGACGATTCAGGCTGTCTAAATCCTCTATCACACATTTGTGAAAATTGTCTATAGCATTGCCACCAGGTAATGTGGGGATCCATCTAGATTTTGATTTGAGCCCACTGACAATGCTATAGTCAGATTCTATGTCCAGTTCTTCAAGTAGTCTGTCCATATCAAAAGGAGAATCCTCCATATCAGTCAATGACAAGAGAAGGTGGGTAGTTTGTACATCCTTTATTGACAGGGAATCAGTCATAGTCTGAGCAGGAATATTCTTAGTCCCTCTATCCCTTCTGTCCAACCCAAAAAAATGTTTTCTGAGTTTTAAATTCCTTACAAATTTAAAGAGATCTATCTTTAATTTGCAAATGTCCCCCGTAGCATAGGGATTGAAGTTGAGATCCTTGCTTAAGAGGGAGATCATATCTGGAGTAAGATGTAATGTGGAGAGATTAATAACCTGGATTTCCCTGTTGTCTGTGTTATTTAGTTCTTGTTGGTCCCTGATCTCAGTTTTCTTCTGTAATCTTCTGAACTTGTTGCCCCTGCCCCTCCTGGTTTTTGATCTGATGGATTTCTTGGCGGAACGTATCTGTTGCCTTTTCTGATCCGTAAAACATCCCGAAAAAAAGCTGAGCTGTTCTGTTCGGCTCTATCTGGGTTATCAGAATCTCCCCCATTGGTGCTGACGGAGTTCAGTGAAGTGTTACTAGATGACATAGAAGCAGGTTCTGAATTACCCTTCTTTTTATTATCTGGTTTGGAACTGTTTGGGATCAGTGAATCATATTTTTTATCAATTGTAAAAATCCTACCACGAGCATAGTCCAGCTCGTCCCTTCTCAATTGTCTGGCTTTTCTGTTCTTGATATCTGATTGATGCTTTAATAAGATATCATCTAAAATGGTATCGTTTTTTATGGTAGGTTCGGGCAAATTTAGGTCTTTGATCTCTTGTTCGAGAACTGCAATTTCAGATTGTAGTTTAGTTACCTTACGCTCTGCACTGACAATCAATAGCTCCATCAGAGTAATTGAGTTGTTAGTGAGAGATTCTTTCCATTTTATCATTAGGTCAGCATCTAGGTCGTCATAGGTGGGACCGTGGGGTCAGTTCAGGGCGCAGCGATGGCAATCAGGATACCTAAGCGGATATTAGCTCCGGGCAGCGGGAGCCTCACGACAGTGCGGCCATTCCGCAGTGCGCCCTCTAGCGCCCCCATCCTTTGTGTTATATTGTTACATAACAATCTGCATACTGTCGATTTGAGTGCATCGGCAACCCAGTCAGTTAGTCAATTGGTAGTTTATCTACTCAATCTGAGTGGTTCTAAGGCCTTCCCACTCGCCGGCTTGCACCTTATAAATCTTATGTTCTTTAACTTTTGTGCGCATAAACAGGCAGTGGACCCAGTGCTTTACTGACCAAAAGCCTTGCAGGATCCCCATGTATTATGTACTTATCTGATGTACGACTCCACAGTGTATGGATATCCTGCTTCTTTGCTGACATAGCTAGATAGCTATAGGAACAATATAATTATAAATTAGTCTCCTGACTACTAAGGGGCTAATTTTACATTGAACTTTATTCCTGCAAAGCTTTGGGTATTTTGTTTTCTTATTAATTGGTATTTAAAACTTATCCATTAAGGGAGAATATTATTTTTCCCTTATTTTAAATGGATATGGAAATATTGTGCTTTAGTTGGATTCCCTGCTGAACATCACATTAGGTCAGTGATATCAGATAATTCATTCTATATTATCCCACTGTTTTACTTATGGGTAAACCTAATGCTTTAATCTTCCTCATATAGATGATAAAATTGATTCTGCTCTCTGACACCATATATACCTCAGTAAAAGAGTGACTTTACACAGGTAAGCTATATCTAGTAGGACCACACTTATTAGTTGTAAAGCGTTATCACCAGTAAACATACACTTGGTAATAGTTATACCTTTATCCCCATTATACGAACCACATAAAGACCACTCAGTGAGAATATCCTTACCTGAAGCATGGTGGTGCTGTGTCTCCCTTTTTCTTTCCTTGTTTTTTTCCCCTCTTCAACCATTTCCACCGTGTTGGCTTTGACATTGTTGGGCCTGCACGGTGGGTGTGGGAAGTTGGGACCTTGCTTCAGACCTTCCATCCCGCCCCTGCGAAAACAACAGGTGAGAATTACACATTCTGCTTTTGTGTTCTTGAGTCTCTTGTGATTCACATTGTCTCTGCATAAATAGAAGTTTATACAGATTACCAAACTGTCAGATGAACTTATTTTTATTAATAAAACAGATTTTTTTTAAATTGTGCTGGAGTCCTGAGTTGGATTCATGCCTTGCACACCAAACGAGTGAGCAATCCAGAAGAAGTACCTTTGGTCTATGATCCTGAATGAATAAATCAAGTAGGATCATTACTATATTACTATGAGGCTAAATGTACGTAAAAATGTTCAACTTCCACAATTACATCATAATAGCTGCCGGGACTGGGGTCCGACAAGATCACCTTACTTTCCAGCACTGCTGATCACCTTACTGGTACAATGCAAACAGTACCTAAAAAAAAACCTGTATTCACAAATTATTAATGTTGCATTACAGTCCTGGCCTGTTTCTGGTCAGTGTCCAAACTTGACCATTTGTGTTAAGGTCAATGCTTGTGAATTTGAAAAGTACTGGCAATGTGAAGTAAAAAGGCAAACTCCAATCGCTATGCAGCCCTATGATTTTTGTCAGGATTGGATGGGAAATATGGTAGCAGCATCATGTTAAGTCATGTTAAGTCACGACTCCACCCGTCTTGTTGCTTTTCAATACTTCATTTCAAGGCTTAAAATCCCGGCATCGGCAGTGCAGTACTCCTCTCCAACCGCCTCCCTTCTTCACAATCACCACCCAGCGTCCGCACATTCCCACCTTACCTGTAGAACACTCTAAACATGATACGTTATCATGGTAACCGCTCTGATGCCCCTTCCATGCCCAATGCCACTACACACAACAGATTACGCACTATAACCAAGGACAAAAAAGATTCAGACATTGGGGTTTGGCAGAAGAAGAGACAAACCACTGCAGCTGCTTCTATTTACAAACAGGGTATGTGTGGTAAACTAGCATTAGATGATTTTAACCCCTGACCCCCCCCCCCCCCCCCCACACACACACACTTCACACTTGTAGCATCCCCTTTATTTGTGAGAGAGACCCAGTGAAGGTTATCTTCTAATTTCATACCTGAGAAGTAACAGAGAACTTCACACCATTATCCCAATTGTCACCTAGTTAGCTACAAATGTGCAGAATTGTTTTCTTCAAAGCTGAATAAAAGAACATGAGCAGGAAACAATCATACATTAACACTAGCTTTTACTGTTGAAAACATACACTTGCGCATTTTGTTTTCGCGCTAAACAGCAGTTTAAAGATGTTATACTCACTTCCAAATACACCTGTTTAAAAATAGTGTCCCTTTCATGTATTTCTGAGCTCCACTTCTCATTGATATGCAGAAAACGTTCCTATGATTTATAAAAACGTGAAACTAACCACAAATGTTCTTTTCATACTTCTGCATGATTATGTTAACTTGTTTTGCAGGCCTGTTAAATTTCATGTGAGGAATAGTGTAGGGGTCTGCCATTACTTATTGTGACGTCACTTCCTGTGCTGTCACTGTGAATTACGTGTGCTAATTAGCCATACATTTTTTTCTCAGGACTGTGTCTTGCTTATAGGGTCCTGAATAGGCCCTATGAATTCGATGATAAATCTCAATTACAAAATAGAAAATTGTACTCTTGGAATTTCGTGAAATGGCAATGCTTACTTCAGAGAGCTGAACTTCGCTGTTGTGCAGCTCAAAAATAAACTGTGGCTTTAACAGCGATGAAGCACCGATTTGCAGCATAAACATCAAAACGAATCGACTATCCAGGTCACATTATATACTGTACGTAAATGGTGCTCCAATAATTTTAGCGTATGCACCCTTCCATGTCGTTCCACCTGGTGACACCTTTAGATGGCAACCAACTACCCTACATAAAAGAAATAAATATAAACACATCCTGCGTTCCTTGAAACTCCCTCCACTCCCAATCAAACTCTGTTTCTCTCTCTGAAAGAGGGATGTATTTTTAGCTCACAGAAAAAATCAAATGCAACAGCGGGTGTCAGCAAAGATACCATTTTGCTGGTAACCAGGAGCCGAAGGCCATGGGAGGCCTCTGCGGGCTCCTGGCGCAGCGCACCTGCCCGCCGCGCTCGTGATTCACAGAAATAGTGGGGTGCAAGGTCAAGGGAAGGGGTGAGCTGAAAATAGAGAAATTAGAAAGAGGCTCAGACACTGCATGCTGGTCCCACGCTCTAGGCTCGGGGGTAATTCGCTCTCGGGAGAACAGAGGAAACGGCTCGATAAAACCAAAATAGTAAGAAAGGGCTTCCTATCCCATATTTTTATTGACGCAAATACGTGTTTATTTTCAGTTTAAAAAAAGTAAACATACACGTTAAAATGTAAGCTCAGCTTTACTATGATGTTGTGTCGGGGTTGCATTAATTTTGTTGCATCAATTTTGCAGCGAGCCCGACGCAAAATCCTTCTTGACATTTACTAAGCCATGCAAAGCCACTTTGGTTAGCTTTTGCTTGTTTAGTAACTACAAAGTAACACAAGGCAGCGTATAAGGCCCCCTTGTGTTACTTTGTGTAGAGTGGACATTACATAGGTGAAGCATGGACGTTCTTGTACATCCACTCATGTATTTTGATGCAATTCCAGATTTACAAAAACTTGACAACCAGGGTTTGCGCCAAAATGGTGTGCCTACCCGATAGAGATGTAACGAGGAGAAATATGCTTATTTCTCCTTGCTACTTCCCCTGCCCTTATGTGCTGCACACATAGAAAGGAGAATATGCCTTCAGGGACTGTATTTGTGAAGGAAGGTATTCCTTTCTGCGAAAAACAATCCTTCCTGTAACACAGGCACCCTTGCACTACGGTGCTAGAAAGTACACAGTGCGCAAGCGCAAGGAGAGGGCAGACATGCTCTATATCTTTGCAAATATGGAGCATGTCTGCTCTCTTTCACACCTTGCAGCGCAGTCCATCCTGAGCTGCGCTACGCTGCATTGCGTGAAATAATAGTAAAAGTGCCCGCATTTCATTCCTCTATGAGATAATTAATAAAACAAAGCACTCATATCTTGCAAAGAATATGGAAAGCACAGTATAATTAATAATAGAGTAGAGTGAAATACAGAAAAAAAGACACTTCTGTGGAAATTTACTTGTACCTCTGATAATATCTGAATATTTATTACTGTCATCATTATCACAATCTCGTACAGTGAGGTTAAGAGTAGACTATGTGGTCTCAGATGATTCACTGATTTACCGAAAAAACTATAGGGGATATTAGCAAGAACCTCGTTAAAATTATCGCAGTTTAAGCGGCAGGAATCTGGCGGTAAAATGGTGATAATGGGCTTGCTAATATGCGTTATAGACTTCCAATAGAAGCCCAGGTTAGATGTCCAGGACATCTAACCTGGGCTTCTATTGGAATTCTATAACGCATATTAGCAAGCCCATTGTCGCCGTTTTAGCAGCAGTTTCCTGCCACTAAAACAGCGATAATTTTAACGAGGTTCTTGCTAACATGCCCCTATATATGATCTAAGGTTTCCATTGGGCTGCGGCACAGTCTAGAGAGACTTGCACTATTTAACAAACCCTCTGCACTCCTATCATCAAGCAAAGGCAGATGGTTCAACCTAACTCATTTTCACATTTTAGATGGACAGATTCAATATTTTATATTACTTGATATTGGATTCTCGTGCATAATAAACTCACCTGTCATATTATTTTTTATTTCCCAGCGACCATAAAGCAGTCTTTACTGGCATCTTACTTTCAGTGATCCTAACATTCCGTTTATAAATGTCTATTGTTATATTTGTATAGGTCTTAGTTCAATAACCACATAATACAAAAATTAAAGTTCAACTTTGGGTACCATTTGTTATTGCTTTTTTGTAAAGATAATAATTTAGGTTATACAGCTGGTTCTACTCAGCATTAATAACCACTGTAAGAAATTGTGGTATTAGTTAAGGGGGTGAGCATCCACCTGAAACATTTAACCGCAATCCTTGTCAGGGTGAACCCCTAAAGTCACTAAATTAACCTGAGCTCTGTGCTATGGAACAGAGCAGACAGGCTTAATTTGAAGGCAGTAAGTATTTTTATGCAGTACTAAAACAGTAATAAAGTCAAAATGCAAAATAATAAAAATCCTAAAATTACATATCAAAAAATGGTGTAAAATTTAATAAACAAAATTACACAAAATGACAAAAAACTAATAAGAGGAATGATAGTCAATGATCCGGGAAGAGGAAGACTTATGCACAATTTGACGCTGACCGCAATGGTTCACAGGTTGGATACACTAACTAGATTCGTCCTGGTCAAATATATTACTTTCTGACTTAAATCCTTTAAGTTCCAATCCATCATAGGAGTAATCAATCAATCAATCAGCGTATTTGTAAAGCGCGCTACTTACCTGTAAGGGTCCCAAGGCGCTGAGGGGAGGAGGGGTGGAAGCTGCTACTGCTCGAAGAGCCAGATCTTGAGGAGTCTTCTGAAGGCGAGAAGGTCTTGGGTCTGCTGTATGTGGGTAGGGAGGGTGTTCCAGGTCTTGGCGGCTAGGTAGGAGAAGGATCTGCCGCCGGAGGTCGTTCGTAGGAGGCGGGGGCCAGCTGCAAGGGCGAGGCTCGTGGAGTGGAGCTGGCGGGTGGGGGTGTGGAAGCTGAGTCTGCTGTTCAGGTAGGCTGGTCCGGCATTGTGGAGTGCTTTGTGTGCGTGGGTGAGGAGCTTGAAGGTGATCCTCTTGTCGACGGGGAGCCAGTGTAGGTCTCTCAGGTGGGGGGTAATGTGGCTGCGGCGGGGGACGTTGAAGATCAGTCGGGCGGAGGCATTTTGGATGCGTTGTAGTCGTCGTAGGTGTTTGTGGTTGGGATTCCTGCTTAGAGTGCGTTACCGTAGTCCAGTCTGCTGCTGACGAGGGCCTGTGTCACCGTTCTTCTTGTATCGGTGGGGATCCACTTCTAGATCCAGCGGAGCATGCGGAGGGTGTTGTAGCAGGAGGAGGAGATGGCGTTGACTTGCTTCGACATGGAGAGGGAGGAGTCGAGGATGAATCCTAAGTTGTGTGCATGGTCGGGGGTTGTTGGTGCTGTTCTCAGTGTGGTCGGCAACCAGGAGCTGTCCCAGGCTGAGGGGGTGGGACCGAAGATGAGGACCTCCATCTTGTCCGAGTTCAGCTTCAGACGGCTGCTCCTCATCCAGTCGGCGACGGCCTTCATTCCCTCGTGGAGGTTGGTTTTGGCGGTGCGTGGGTTCTTGGTGAGGGATAGGATGAGCTGGGTGTCATTGACATAGGAGATGATGTAGAGGTCGTGATGGCAGTCCACTTGTGCGAGGGGGGCCATGTAGACGTTGAACAGCAGCGGGCTGAATGATGAGCCCTGGGGGACGCCGCAGATGATGTCGGTGGCTTTGGATCGGAAGGGTGGGAGGCATACGCTCTGGGTTCTTCCGGAGAGGAAGGACGTGGTCCAGTCAAGGGCCTTCTCTGGGATTCCGGCTTCTAGGAGGCGTGTCTTTAGAGTGCGATGGCAGACCGTGACGAAGGCGGCTGACAGGTCCAGGAGAAGGGGGGGTTGATGTTTCGCCGTTGTTTAGTTGTCACCTGATGTCATCTGTGGTGGGGATGAGGGCTGTCTCGGTGCTGTGGTTTTGTCTGAATCCGTTTTGGAACGGGTCCAGGATGTTGTTGGCTTCCAGGTTCCAGGCCAGTTGCATGTTGACGATTTTTTCGATGACCTTTGCCGGGAACGGGAGCAGGGAGATTGGTTGGAAGTTCTAGAGGTCCTTGGGGTCCGCAGTGGGCTTCTTGAGGAGGGGGTTGATTTCGGCGTGCTCCCAGCTTTCCGGGAATGTCGCTGTTTCAAAGGAGATGTTGATGACCTTCCGTAGTTGGGGTGCGATGGCAGCGTCTTCTTTGTTGAATACATGGTGTGGGCATGGGTCAGATGGAGATCCTGAGTGGATGGAGTTCATGACCTTGTGTGTCTCGTCATCGTCGACGTTGGACCAGGAGGTCAGGTGGTTGGCTCTGGTGGTGTTCACTGGGGGGGTGAAGTCTGGCATAGTCGGGGCGGTCGTGGTGTTGAAGCTGTTGTGGATGTCAGCGATCTTGCGGTGGAAGAAGATGGCTAGAGAGACGCACAGTTTTTGTGAGGGCAGGATGTCTTTGGCTTTTGTGCTGGGGTTGGAGAGTTCCTTTACGATGCTGAAGAGCTCTTTGCTGTCGTGTGTGTTGTTATCCAAGCGGTCTCTGAAGGAGGATCTTTTGGGTCATCTGATGAGGTGGTGGTGTCTGTGGGTGGCGTCCTTGTGGGCTGCGTGGTTGGTCGGTGTGCGTTTGTGGAGCCATGTCTTCTCCAATTTCCGGCATGCGCGTTTGGAGGCCTGGAGCTCGTTGGTGAACCAGGTCGCTCTCTTGTTAGCGTGGCTGTTGGGGGGTTTCTTGAGCGGGGCGAGGGTGTTGGCGCAGTCGTTGATCCACTGTCTGAGGTTGCGGGCTGCGGTGTCTGGGTTGGTGGGGTCGGTGGGTGGGTTCTTGGAGAGGGAGGTGATCAGCTGGTCTTCGGTGACTTTGCTCCAGCAGCGGGAGGCAGCTGTTGGGTGCGGTGGTGCATGGTTGATTTCTTAAAGGTGAAATGGATGCAGCTGTGGTCGGGCCAGTGGAGCTCCGTGGTGTGGTCGAAGGTGACGTGAGAGCCTGTGGAGAAGACGGGGTCAAGCGTGTGGCCGGCGGCATGGGTGGGTACACTGACGAGTTGTCTGAGGCCGAGGTTGGCGAGGTTGTCAATCAGGTTGGCGGAGTTGGCATCGTTGTTGTTCTCGAGGGCGAAGTTCAGGTCCCCGAGGAGGATATAGTATGTGGAGGCGAGGGTGCTAGCGAGGTCGGCGATGGAGTAGTTTAACTGAGCCCGCGGTCCGGGGGGTCTGTAGATGAGTGTTCCTCTAAGGGTGGTGTTGGGGTCGGTGTGGATCCGGAAGTGTAGGTGTTCGGCGGTGTTGAGGGTGTCGTCCGCGTGGGCATCGACCTTGAGGGTGGATTTGTGGACAATGGCTATTCCTCCTCCGATTCCATTGGTGCGGTCCCTGCGGGCAATCTTGTAGCCGTCCGGGATGGCTATGGCGTTGTCGGGCGCCGAGGAGATGTTCCACCAGGTCTCGGTCAGGAAGACCACGTCTGGGGAAGAGGTGTCGAACAGATCCCAGAGCTCGATGGCGTGTTTGCATGCGGAGCGGGTGTTGAGGTGTATGCAGTGGAGGTGGTTGGGTCCAGTCATTCGAGGTTTGGTGGTTCTGTCGCAGGTGAAGTTGCAGGTGTGGCAGGAGAAGGGTCAGTTTCGGGGCGGCTTGGAAGCAGGTGTGGTTTTGGCCGGTGTTGAGTGCATTGAGGGTGCTGGCGTCGTAATGGATTCTGGTGTTGTGGCGTCCGCGGTGTCCAGGCGTTCTGGCGCTGGGCGCGGTCCATGTGCAGACGGGCGCAGACGGCTTGCCTTGATCATATCTTCACAATAAATTATGCCCCTACACAATTTATTGTGAAGATATAATCATTTGTATATATGCGAATTTTTTGAAGATAATTGTGCCATGAATCTGACTTTGTTCTATATGTTAAGACAATCAAAAAGTGATGTTAATTAACTTTTGATTCCAAAAATACATGTAAAGATTTACATTTACAAGTATTATTGTATTTATGTGGTTTATTTTTCTTATACTGTATTTAAATTACATTCAATGTCTTGGAGGATCACTTTGTGACCACTTGTGAATAGTGCGCAGTGCTGCTACCACACTGGTAAAGAGTGCCAGATAAGAATCTGGTTGTACCGGCTTGCAGAGCCTATTTCCCCCGCTGCACGCATAGTTTATATTTGTACTAACATAGTTGAATTGTCAACAATTTATATACTTGTTCACGGAGTGCAAGACGGTTGCCATTCCTCCTTATTGCTACCACACTGGTAGCATTTCAACTTCTTTGTCTACTGGCTCTTGTCAGACAGCAAGGGTCTCACTGTGTCACCATTGTGTTGAAATTGTTCCATTTGTTGTAAATAATTGATTACTTCTGCTCACTAGATGTGCGCTTCCAACCCCATTAAATTTCCAGGGTAACCCTTTTGCGAGACTTAAACCTTCCCTTTTTATTCATGCAAGCCACCCCTAAAGTAGGCCCTGTGTAGCCCACAAGGCAGGGAGCCATGTATTTAAAAGGCAGGACATGTACTTTTAAGTTTACATGTCCTGGTAGTGAAAAACTACCAATTTAGTTTTTCACTACTGCAAGGCCTAGTTCTCCCATAGAATAATATTGGGATTCCTTTATTACATCTTTTAAGAGTAATTCCCAAGTGTGAAGAGATAGACTCTCTAAGTTTGGTGTTACTGAACTCACAATTTAACACCTTACTTGCTTCCGTCGGCACACGGCCGTCGCAAGCACTACCTCCGTAGTGCTGCGCACGTCCGTTGGCCGACGCGGCCCCGCCCACTCATTAAAATCGCCGCACCGCGGCGGGCTTCGCGCTGCGGTTAGCAGTTAAAATCACAACTTATTGTCAAGTTGGATTTTAAATTCCAATTTAGCAAATGGCACTTTTAGAAAGTTGGCATTTACTTACATTAGTCATTTGGTGCCTTCTGCCTGTCTCTGGAATACAAGTATGGGGTGGGTAACAGCTGGCTTCCTGCATTCCCTCTAGACAGTCTCACTCATAGGAAGGGTAGATGTGCCTGAGTGGTCATCTGCATGCAGATGGGCCATCCTTAACAGGATGGGAGGGCGGAGTTGACACTTACACCAGAAAGGGCTGTGTCCTGTCCTCACACAAAGGACTGATTATCCCCATGTAGTGTGTCTGGGCCAGGGCAAAAAGGGAGAACCTCTTTGCACTGCAAAGTTTTCTCAGAAGTCTCCCCAACTTCAAAGGCACCACTGGGTATAAGTGCTAGACCTCTGGCACTACTAAATCAGTACACTTCCGGACCCATGACTAGTATGCCAGGAAGAAGAACTGCTCTGCAGCTGAGAGAACTGCTACTCTGCTGGGCTGCTGCTTTGCTGAACTCTGCCTTGCTGAGCTGCCCTGCTGCCTGCTGTTCACCTGCCTGAGTGAGCAGGACTGGACGCAGGTCACTTCAACCCAGAGGGGCTCCAAGGGCTTGCTGGTTTTCATCCTGTTCCCAAGTCTCAGGAAAATCAAAGACTTGAACAACCTGCATATGCACCTGGACTCTGCAAGCTGTGATTCTGCCCTGTCAAGTGCTGCCAACCCAGTCCAACACCATTGGAAGAGAAGCCTAGGGTGCTTCCTCATCCAGAACCCACACATCCTCAATGGAACCAGTACATCTTTGCATTTGTGTGAGTTGGAACCAGCACATCCTCATCGTTGCGCGGAGTGGACCCGACGCATTGCCCTCGGAACCAGCATGTTCTCATCATTGTATAGAGCGGACCTTTTGCATACCCCTCAAAACCAGCACATAGCTTTCGGAATCAAGCCATCGCCTACTGCAGCAGCAGCAGCTGCGCATTTCATCCCAACCTAGCACCTCGTATTCAGAACCGGCGCATCGCCACAGTTGTGTGGAGAAAATCTACGCATCTTGTTCACTGCATGGCTCGACTCCAAGGCATCTCCTTGACTGCACAGTGCATCCTTTTCGAGGACGAGGCATCGCAAATCAATGTGCTTTAGTTCAGCAGGCCCAAGTGGATCCCTCTATCTGTCTGCCTGAACTTTTGACTTTGCCCCGGTCTAGTGCGACCAGATACCCCACAAAAGCGCTTATTGCTTCTGAGCGCTATTTTGAAATCTTTTCTTTAAAAATTAATATTTTTACTTTAACACACATTGGGTTTTTGTCGGTTTGGTCTTCTTTTATTTCATACAATCATAATCTGTTTTTCTGACCGTGTGTGGAGTCTTTTTGTAGTCTTTTGACTGTGTTATTGTATGAAGAATTGCACAAATACTTTACACATTGCCTCTCAAGTTAATCCCGATTGCTCAGTGCCAATCTACCAGAGGGTGAGCACAGCATAATTTAGGGTGTGTTGGGGGTTAACCTGGGTTCACTGACAGAATATTGACTTATAGATATATATATATATATAATGATACATATAGAATTCCAAAATATCGACTTCCTATACTCAAACAGGTAAGTACAAAAATATCTCGGAAAAAATCGATGTCATAAATATAGTTGTACAAAATATCTATTTTTATGTATATAAAATAAAATTATAAATATTACATATTTTAAATAATCAGGGGCAGATTTATGACGGACTTGCGCCACGTTTACGCCGCCGTTGCGTGACGCAACGGCGCGGAAACGTGGCGCATCCCTGCGACCTATTTACAACGTGACGCATCTAGGCAGATGCGTCACGTTGTAAAGCCCTGCGCCACATGAAACCTGCGTCAGGTTTCATGTGGGCGTTCTGTCGCAGGGTGGGCGTTCCCTCGCAAAAAAAGCCCCGTAAAACTGACGCAGTGAAATCTACAAGATTTCACTGAGTCAGTTTTACGAGGCTGCTGCGTCAAATCCTTACGCCTGCTTGAAGCAGGCGTAAGGAGTGACGCACCACGTTATGTATGGGTGGCCTCTGTACATTGCAGGAGTTGCATCGCACTTGCGACGCTACTCCAGCAATGCGACCCGTACACCACAAGATGCGTCACGCATCTGCCCTTCCTTGCACCATGGTGCGCCGCATTGTAAATGCGGCGCATCTGTGGTGCCGCAAGGAGGGAATTGCGTGACGCATCAGTTCTGGCGCATCCCTGCTGATTTGCAGAGATGCGCCAGAACTCATAAATCTGCCCCTAAAAATATACAGTTTAATAAATATAAAAAATAAACGTAATTAAAAAAGTGAAACACACATATATAATAATTAATATATATATTTACTTTAAAATAATAAACTATTCATTTAAATGTATTTTATAACTTTAAAATTATATAAAATGTACATATATCACATACGCAGCACTTTAGCAGAACATGTGGTTGAATGGATTCGGTATATCGACGATTTATTCATTATTTGGCGGGGTGACAAACAAAGTGCAGAGGCATTTAATAAGAAAACCAATGATAGCGACTTAAACCTCCACTTTACATGCAATATAAACAAAGAGTGGATCTGTTTTTTAGATGTAGAGGTGTATGTAACAAAGGATCAGTTACGCACTAAACTGCATCGAAAACCTACCACAGGTAACACAACACTAGTTTCCATCCTAGACATATCATCTGCAGCATCCCCTACAGGGAGATGCTTAGAATTGTGTATATTCTTCAAGGTCCTCAATGGCATTGGTTCTGACTTCCTGAAACACTCAATACAGTGGTATGTTCCTGGAAGAGCTCTGCGTTCCTCGCAAGCCAAAAAAGCAATCCTCCCCCGCTATAACAAGACTAGCTGGGGTGGTAGTAGCTTTTGGGATTTGCACCACCAAGGCTTGGAATGGCCTACCTTTCCATCTTAGAAACTCAACAGAGCTTCTCCCCTTTAGGAAAGAACTGAAAACATGACTATTTACCTAAATGGTCATTTTAGCTAACACTCACAGATGCTCTTGGTTGGTAGTGCACAGCGCCAGGACACCTCAGGGTAAAAGAGCGCTTTAAAAATCCCAGTAACATAACATAACAATTCACCATATTTGCAGCACTGAGGAAGACATTTTGAAGGCACAACAGACAAGTAAATTATGTTTTCTAGAGAGAGGGTATGCTGAGCGAACAATAGACCAAGCCATACACAAGACTAGGAAGCTGTCCAGAAATGACTTGTTATTCAAACCATCCCACAGCAATGTAAATCGGTGCAGTGAGATAGGATCACAAACAAGTAACAACAATCCTGACTCATCTTAACGTGCAACAAACAATAAGATAGCCTACGTGAGATCATTACGAGTAATTGCCATCTGTTACTCAGTGATCCAGTAATGGGAACACTACTACCAGCCAAACCTACCATTACTTATAGACAGGCCCCCTCCACTAGTGATTTTTCAGTGAGGAGCAGCCCGGAAATAACAACAGGGTTGGGTTGGCTTTCAGGGCAGAAGGGCTTTGTCAGATGCTCTTCATGTAAGGCCTGCAAACATGGCATCAGCAGAACAACTTTTCAGACAGCCTTTGATGTCAAACCTACCAAGATCGACAAACTAATAACTTGCAAAACGGAGTTTGCCATCTATGTGCTGGAGTGCTCTTGTGGACTGCAGTATATGGATAGCACAAAACTGCAGGTCCACAAGAGGATTCTCCAGCACTTACGGGCCATAACCAATTCGGATGTAACTTATCCTGTGGCCCCCTACTTCAGGGAGGTGAATTGCAATGATACATCTCAACTCAAGTATTATGCCATAGATTCTATTCCCTTGCCAAGACGAGACGGTGATAGAGAGGCACTCCTACGCAAACTCGAAACTAGTACCTCTTTGAGCTAGATAGTAAGAGCCCCCATGGGCTCAACACAACTGAGGATCTGTGTACTTGGCTGTAATGGGTTAGTGACTGAGAACCAGTAACCTTGATAGCCAGCACTATGCAGCAATATCTCAGTTACTAAAGCAACATGCATTTAGGCATTCAGAAAGAGAGAAAAAAATCCTCCTGCTTCAATACCTCATGTCTGTTCACTTTCCGTTTTCAATTTGTACTAGCAATTCGAGCAAAAGTCTTTTAATACACAAAATATAGTTTTATTCCAGCACTGTCACTTTAGGAAGCGTAACCGAAATCTCCTGAGTTCAGGGAGTCGCTGTTGCAAAGGGTGCACACCAGTTCTAATTTGCATATACACTTTTCACGATTAATTGTCATGTAGCAGCAGAGCCTAAGCCCACTGGGAAGGGATGCCTTTAAAAATCAGCAGGCAGTAACATCAATTAATTTGCCAAAACATAGCACCACAATGTATTTAACAGAGAAAACAAAATTTGGGCTTTACATGGGTGAAATTCGAAATGGAGAAAGACAGCCTTTTAACCCATATGTTGTGCGTATTTATTCTATTTATTGTATGTATACAAATAGTTTTTACACGCACATTTGGTTTTATAGGTGGTAATCAACTTTGGTATAGACAAATAATACCAAAGGGATAGACAGTGTGTTTTTTACCATAATTTTCAACTAAAGAAATATTTTTTATTAGAAAATATTTAGAAACAAAAATATTACATACATTTAGTTTTTTATATTTCCTACCCTATAACACCACACAATTCACAACCCACATCTAAATTTAAAAAAAAGTACTTCCATAATTAACATAATTAATTGCCAATGAAAGAAATATTATTAATTAAAAGGCAAATTAAAACTCATGAAAATATTAACTTCCAACACTTTACCCCTATAATCCCCACAACCCTCAGCTAAAATAAAATGGTAAAAAAATTAGTTACACAAATAAAACATATTTTCAATTAAAACACTAATAGTATTTAAAAACTAATTATAAAGTAAGTAAAATTAATTTACTTCCCACTCTTTACCCCTATAAAAGTAAAACCCACACTCAAAAAAAACAATGACCCTAATTAAATATCAATTAACTCATTAATATTAATGATCAACTAATTATTATTATTTAAACATACATTTCTTCCCACCCTTTACCCCTATAAACCCACAACTAAAATTAATCACACAATTTAAATATTTAATTTTCAATTAATTAATTACTATTAATTAACAATGTATTAATTAATCATTTCATTCATTTCAAAACTTTATTCGATTCAATACAAGAATCATAAAAGTAGAAGTACATTTACAACACACAGTTAAGAATTCACTATAAAAACAGTTTTACAATTTATGGCACTATAAAAGTTCATTGGCAGAAAAAGTCACATAACCATATTATTACTTTAAGTTAATCATCTCTGGTAAATACATAATTTTATCAGGCAGGGGTGTTTTTTGGGAACAAGTAAAAATAAAAATAGAGAAGAATCACGGTACAGGATTATAAAGTGCACATGTCAAATGGTATAGTTCTTGGGGCAAAATTAGCCATACCGTTTCCTAATCTGGAGTGACACGCGAATGAAGTTCAACATTGCACAGCAGACTGTAGGGGATGACAGAGATATTAAGAAATCATAACCCTCTTTGTAATGGCGTATTTGTTCTTCCTTGAGAATCGGTTTGATAAACCTGGTTCTCGGGTCTTTATATAAGGAACAAAAAAGAACAAGATGCATTGTGTTTTGGCTATCTTTGTAATTACAGTTGCAAGGTGGGAGTTCCTTACACCAGCCCCCCTGTATGGGGAATGCAAAAAGAAAATGCAAAGTATGTAGCCTGAATCTTGTCAAATAAAAACGCCATTGTACATGATTTGTAAAGGTCAGATAGAACTGATGCTGTAAGACAGCCTTGGGGGCATAGGGGCTGTCCATACAATTTACAATCGATGATTTCCAGTAATTCGATTTAATTACATTTTTAATATCTCCCTGTATGTTTTCAGGGTTGTCAAAGGTGTCACCCAAACCAATTTTATGAAACATTTCATTTACGTAGGATAACCAGGGGATTTGGTTCATATTTGACAATTTCAAACAGTCCTGGATAATATCCTTAGTAAGCTGTAGGTCCTCCGATACCCATATTTTGCCCCATAACAACAGAGGAGAAAGACGAATAATGTCGCTTACATAATTTAATCCTAATTCATTGTGGGCGAATTTATTTGAGGAGCCTGATGGGATGGCCAAGACACGTTTTAAAAATTTGTTTTCCATAATCTGTATCGTGTCGAGGCTATCTGTCCCCCAGACCCCCGCCCCATAGGTAGCAATCGACAGACATTTTGCTTTATACAGAGTTTTTAAATGTGAAATGGGTTTTTGGCCTAATTTGCCACAAAAGCGGAACAATCCCTCTATTGAGCGACTAGCACTCTGCACTCGTGTTTTCATTAACGGTGCCCAACTTAATTTGTGATTAAAAAGGTTTCCCAAATAATTAAAATTTTCAACCTTGTCAATGACGGAGGTACCCACTGCAAACTTTCTGCTCTTTGTGCCCTTCGGGCCACAGACCATGATAAAAGACTTAGCGAAATTCACTTTGAGATCTAGGTCCAACATAAATTTGTGAAAGGCATCAAGACAGTGCTGCATGCTATTTGCAGTGAGTGTCATGAGTACCGTATCATCGGCATAGGAAAGCATTGGAGTGCTTCTACCATTTACTTTTGGGAAATCATGGCAATGGTCCAACAGGTATTTTTCCAGGCCATTAGTATATACAAGGAATAAAAAAGGAGCTAATATGCATCCTTGTCGGACACCCTCGGTCGAGGGAATGGACTTGGTTTTCTCCCCCCCTGGTCCAAACCTTATGGCCACCGTGGTGGATTCATGGAGTCTGCGAAGAAGAGTGACCAGGGGTTCCTCGAAACCCATTTCCTCCATCATTTGCCACAGCTTACTACGACACACAGTGTCAAATGCACTTGATAGGTCCATAAAAGCAAGGTGGATTGAGGATTTTTTTGCCTTTGTGTATTTCCCAATAATTAACGCCAAATTAAGGCACTGTTCAACAGTGCCTTTACCTTTTCTAAATCCATATTGGGAATTTACAATGAGGCCTACCGAATCCGCCCATGATTCTAATCGTGCTAAAATAACCCTGCCCAAAATTTTGCATGATGCGTCAATTAGAGAGATTGGGCGATAGCATCGGGGATCAGATCTATCGCCCTTCTTAAAAATTGGCACCACCACTGCCTCCTTCCAGGATGCAGGAATATGGCTAGTGAGGACTGCTTTAAAAACATTCAACAATACAGGTGCCCAGACTTTGATATTGTGCTTAAAAAAGTCCAAAGGTACTCGGTCGGGGCCAGGTGCTTTTAGTGATGGTCCTTTTAATAACGCGTCCTCCACTTCTTGCAGAGTCAGCGATAAACTTAGAGAGAGGGAAGATTGGGGAACCACAGATACCCTTTCATCTCCTGTCGGTATCACATTTGGTTGGATGTTATGAGGATTAAAAATATTCCCAAAGTGGGTTTCCCACGAATCACAATCAATCTCCATTACGATATTATCCATATCATTATTTGCAAAAAGGGGGCGATTGATGACTTCCCAGAAAAGTCTGCTATCCTTTAATTCTGTTGACTTTTCTAAGTCTTCCCAGGCTTGATTTTTTAAGCCCAACTTCCTTGTTTTAATAGCTTCTTTATAAGCTGATCTAGCTGCTCTAACTGATTTTATATCCCTAGGTTTTTGTTTTAATGCTGCTTTCAGCAATCTCTGAGTTGCTGAACATGCAGCATCAAACCATCTTGGGCCTGACTTTTTGTTTTTACCAATTGGTTTTATTAGGCGCTCAGCTACATGCTCACATAGGGATTCAAAATTACCTATAACCTCTTCTGGACCGGTTGTAGGTATGAGGCAGGCCTCATATTCAGCACTATATCCATTTAGGATCTCTGCCTCAAGACCCACCGCATCTATTTTGCCCCATTTAAGGGTGATACCTTGATTTTTACTATACTTTACCGGTTGCTCCCAAATAGAATGTTTGGGTTTAACCGGACAAAACAGGGTTAAAATTAAAGGATTATGGTCACTGGCAGCATTAGGTATTACTTCCAACTTATCGACATAGGAAAGGTGCCCACTAGAGACAATTACAAAGTCAATAAAACTCATAGTGCCCCTAGTTCCCTGGAACGTCGGTATAGGCACAGAGTTTGGGCCAACCCAGGGCTCCAATATACATAAATCATTTAAAATAATGATATTATTTAACGCATCCCCCTGGGGTGTGTGTTTAAAATGTGACAGCGGTTGTTCATGTGAATCTGTCAAGCCACACACCTTTGAATCACCATGGGCACATAGTGAACAGTTGAAGTCTCCCAACCAGATAACAAATAGTTGGGGTTGTTCTTGACGTACCCCAGCTATGGCCCTTTCTAATTCCAGGATTACAGTTGTCTCATTGTTGTCAAAAATATTATAATACCAATTGATCAACAACAATGGTTCAGGGAACAAATTAATCAACATCAACACTTGGAACCAAGGTGAATCAACTATTATAGAGGCCACAAGTTTACATAATTTTAACGAGGTTGCTGACATTAAACCACCTTTTGCCCTGCCCATTTGAGAGGGTATTGCTAAGGTGTTAAAAGCTTGGAAACCCTCCATACTCTGGGCAGTTCTACTCCATGTTTCCTGCAGGCACAGGATGTCACAGTCCCCCACAAAGTCCAACCATGCCTCGTCCTCAAGTCTTGATGCAAGTCCAGCAATATTCCACGAGATTAGGCCCATCTTTTGATCATTTTTTTTTTGTCTCATGTCTGGTTCTGTTATTGCTTCTATTAGATTGTTCCCAGAAGGGGTTAAACTTAAATCAGATTCTCTGTCAGAAGATACCTCAAGTGCTTGAGCATCGGGAGTTTGGTCATCATCGGTGGGAGCAATCTCCAGTGAGATGTTATTGCCACTTTCCCCCTTCCCCCACAGGCTGGGTTCTCCTAATACTGAATTATCCATAATCCTGAGAGGATCTTGTGATGGTCAATCGATCTCTTCCATGCCTACAAGTGGATTAAAGCGATTTCTCAGGGGGACGTTATTTGGGGGCTATCCTACATAATCCTCTCCCTGAAACCTTGGTCTTAAGTTGTTATGCCAAGCTTGCAAGGGGTAGTTGTTGTTACTGTGGGTCAGTTCCCAGGAAAAGGCATCACCCTGTTGAAAGGGTCCCCAGTTGTTCTGGCTTGGCCATATAGCCCTATTTCTGTGGGTCCACATAGGATACATTTCGTTGTTAAATACCTGCCTAGCGTTCTTATGGGGGAGAGATTGGGGTACAAAATTCAGGCTTGGGTAAAAATACTCCAGACCTATGCACTGGATATCCCCAACTCTAGCAAATCTCGGTTTACTACAGATAATATCTTTTACCCAGGTGTTACTGAAGTTAATCAAGATACAATCCCCCTCGAGATCCTTCTCACTCGGGCCTACCCAGGGGACTCTACGTACACTAAGTATGTTTGTTTTGGAGTCGGAGGGGAGTGGTCTATTAATGTTAAGCCAAAATGTTATTTTATTTCTTAGCTCCTGGGTAGATTCTGTTTTATTGGGGGGGAGTGGGGGTACTCCGGTAAGTATTACCATAAAAGGGGCTGAATCTGGCGGCAAGTTCAGGGGTGGTGGTTTCTTTCGATGTACTACCTCACTATCAGTGCTTTTTGTATTTTTTACAGAACCCTGTAAACCTGTTTGTTTTATTTGTTTTTGCCCTTGGGTACTTCCCTGTTTGGGGGTCGCGGCTTCCGTCGTTGATGCCACATTGCCCATTTTTTGACCAGATGTCCCTGCAGCATCCGCAGAAACGGGTTTAGAACGGGGTAGTGGTATCGGTTTTGTTTGAACTAGCGGAACCGGTGCCACCTTAGGATTAGAAGTTATAGGCATTTTGGCGTTTGTATTTATACTTTTATTTTCACTCCCCTTTTTTGGGTCACTATTGCTAACAATGATATTTTTGTTCTTGTTTCGTGTACCCCCCTCTTCAGTCAATTTGTTCTTACTTGCTGAAGTTTCAGGAGGATTGGTATTGGAGGAAATAATATATTCCAGTTGATCTAACTTCAGGTTAACAATCTGGATTTTCTCTAAAACAGGCAACAGGAGTATTTGAACTAATTTCTCAATTTCCCCCAGAAGGCGGTCATTATTGTTGGTGCTAAAAGAGAAGGTTTTCTGTCCCATGTCAGCTAATTGGGGACCCTTTGGTTTAGTAGGGATTGTTAGGGTTTTAGATGGTGCTGGCTTCGCTAATTTTGGTTTTGCCCCTTTCCTATGAGTGCCACCTCTCTTACGTTTATTTGGGTTATGAGGTTCCCGCTGAGATGCCACTATCTGATCTTGTGTAGGGGTAGGAACATTATTACTTGAATTACTCGGGTTGTTATCTATTACATTTACATTTACTCCCGTAATATCTGGTGAAATGGGTATGGGAGTAAGTGAAGGTGCCTCAATTTGGGAATCCCCTGGGTCCGCTATCAGGACTGTCTGTGATTCAGGGATTATCTCTAGATTTGGACTAGCCTCCAGATTACTATCCGAACAAAGTAAACTTTGCTCAGGAGTAGGTAATTTGGTAGGGGTAATTTTTAATGCAATATTCCCCAGGGACGAGCGTTTTCCTGTAATCAGGTCAAGTGACAGACGCTTTTCTGTGAGGGCAATTTCCTTTTCTAAAATCCCGGTTGCCCGGCTTATAAAATCGTCCAAAGTTCCAGTCGCTTTACCATTATTTGTCTTAACGGTAATCTGTCTACTCTTCCCTGAGCGTGTGGACATCATAAGAGTTAAGAAAAAGCACAATTTATAGTGCCAGATTTATAAAAGAATGATTAATGAACATATAATGGAAACAGTTTGGAATCGATAGGAAAAATAGAAGGGGGGTAGCCCCGACCCGACCTTGTACGTCCTTGGACGGCCTTAGACGGCCCCGCCCTTGTCCCGGGCTTCTCCCGGTCGCTCCCGCTCGCTCCCGCGAGGCGGGGATGCTAGGCTCCTTAATACACTACAACCACGTGATAGGCGGGGGGGCGTGGCCAGCGGGGAGAGCAGCCCAGGTGATGGTGATTGGGCGCGCAGGGGCTCCTGGACACTGGAGTCCCCTGCCTATGCTCGCAGCCCCGCTGGTTACTCGCCTGCCCCGCGCTCCTCCTGGTGATTTAGTTGCTGCCTCCTGGCAGGCGACGCGCTGCGGGACCCGCAAAGCGGGTCCGGCGAGTCGTGGAGGCGGGCGGAATCCACAAAGGGGTCAGCTGCAAAAGGGTCTGCTGCACTGAGGGTCCGCTGTGCTCCTCCGGCGTCCTGGCGCTACAGGTTCGTTTCCAAAACAGGTCCCACAGGCAAAAGGTGAGGTTTGCTTTTACCTCCGTTGGCGGGGGGCGTGGCCAGCGGGGAGAGCAGCCCAGGTGATGGTGATTGGGCGCGCAGGGGCTCCTGGACACTGGAGTCACCTGCCTATGCTCGCAGCCCCGCTGGTTACTCGCCTGCCCCGCGCTCCTCCTGGTGATTTAGTTGCTGCCTCCTGGCAGGCGACGCGCTGCGGGACCCGCGAAGCGGGTCCGGCGAGTCGTGGAGGCGGGCGGAATCCACAAAAGGGTCAGCTGCAAAAGGGTCTGCTGCACTGAGGGTCCGCTGTGCTCCTCCGGCGTCCTGGCGCTACAGGTTCGTTTCCAAAACAGGTCCCACAGGCAAAAGGTGAGGTTTGCTTTTACCTCCGTTGGCGGGGGGGCGTGGCCAGCGGGGAGAGCAGCCCAGGTGATGGTGATTGGGCGCGCAGGGGCTCCTGGACACTGGAGTCCCCTGCCTATGCTCGCAGCCCCGCTGGTTACTCGCCTGCCCCGCGCTCCTCCTGGTGATTTAGTTGCTGCCTCCTGGCAGGCGACGCGCTGCGGGACCCGCAAAGCGGGTCCGGCGAGTCGTGGAGGCGGGCGGAATCCACAAAGGGGTCAGCTGCAAAAGGGTCTGCTGCACTGAGGGTCCGCTGTGCTTCTCCGGCGTCCTGGCGCTACAGGTTCGTTTCCAAAACAGGTCCCACAGGCAAAAGGTGAGGTTTGCTTTTACCTCCGTTGGTGGGGGGGCGTGGCCAGCGGGGAGAGCAGCCCAGGTGATGGTGATTGGGCGCGCAGGGGCTCCTGGACACTGGAGTCCCCTGCCTATGCTCGCAGCCCCGCTGGTTACTCGCCTGCCCCGCGCTCCTCCTGGTGATTTAGTTGCTGCCTCCTGGCAGGCGACGCGCTGCGGGACCCGCGAAGCGGGTCCGGCGAGTCGTGGAGGCGGGCGGAATCCACAAAGGGGTCAGCTGCAAAAGGGTCTGCTGCACTGAGGGTCCGCTGTGCTCCTCCGGCGTCCTGGCGCTACAGGTTCGTTTCCAAAACAGGTCCCACAGGCAAAAGGTGAGGTTTGCTTTTACCTCCGTTGGCGGGGGGGGCGTGGCCAGCGGGGAGAGCAGCCCAGGTGATGGTGATTGGGCGCGCAGGGGCTCCTGGACACTGGAGTCCCCTGCCTATGCTCGCAGCCCCGCTGGTTACTCGCCTGCCCCGCGCTCCTCCTGGTGATTTAGTTGCTGCCTCCTGGCAGGCGACGCGCTGCGGGACCCGCGAAGCGGGTCCGGCGAGTCGTGGAGGCGGGCGGAATCCACAAAGGGGTCAGCTGCAAAAGGGTCTGCTGCACTGAGGGTCCGCTGTGCTCCTCCGGCGTCCTGGCGCTACAGGTTCGTTTCCAAAACAGGTCCCACAGGCAAAAGGTGAGGTTTGCTTTTACCTCCGTTGGCGGGGGGGCGTGGCCAGCGGGGAGAGCAGCCCAGGTGATGGTGATTGGGCGCGCAGGGGCTCCTGGACACTGGAGTCCCCTGCCTATGCTCGCAGCCCCGCTGGTTACTCGCCTGCCCCGCGCTCCTCCTGGTGATTTAGTTGCTGCCTCCTGGCAGGCGACGCGCTGCGGGACCCGCGAAGCGGGTCCGGCGAGTCGTGGAGGCGGGCGGAATCCACAAAGGGGTCAGCTGCAAAAGGGTCTGCTGCACTGAGGGTCCGCTGTGCTCCTCCGGCGTCCTGGCGCTACAGGTTCGTTTCCAAAACAGGTATTAATTAATCAAAAATAATTACTTCCCACCCTTTACCCCTATAAACCCCACAGCCCGCACCTAAACAAATTACACAATTACCATAAGCAATAATCAATTAATTAATATTAATTAACAACCAATTCATAAGTAATTAATAATAAATTACTTCCCAGAATTAGCACTATAAAATCTCAATTAAATAGAAATTACTAAATAAAAAATAATCATTAATTTATTGTAGTTAAATTACTTCCCACCCTATTCCCCTATAAACAATTAACCTGAAACAGAACTAAAATAAGCAAAATGTAATTAAAATAAAATTGATAACTACTAAAAATGTAGCACATATCAGAAAACATAAACAATTCCTATACAAAAAAATACATCACATACATTTAAAATATATAGCTAAAATATATAACACTAATTAAAGAATCGATATTTTAAACGATATTCTTGCACTCGATATTTCCACTCCACGATATTTCAAACGATTATCATGTAGTTTGAATTTTTTTGCCTCAATATTCTGTCTCATTACCTTAACCTGACTAGGATTGTGATTCCTGCTTGGACAGGATGCACACCTCTGCCAATAAGAAACCCAGTTTCTAACAAGCAGCACACAAAGCTCCATACTTCCCTGACGTCCCCACCCCCAAGGCTGACTGGTTTGCTGCTAAATGCCAGATGAGGGTGGGCTTTCACAATGGTGCACTAGATGGTGCCGGCTGTGTGCTGACAATGCGTCCTGCCAGCTGCACTTTCAAACCAAATGCAAAACTAAAGGGTCTATTTATGAGCTGTTTTGTGTCACTTTTACACCATGCAACATGGTGCAAGAGCAGCGCAAACCTTACATGTGATTTATGAAGCGATGCAAGGCCACTTTGCGTGTCTCTGAGGAGCTCCACTAATCTGGAGTAGGGCAATGCAGCGCAAATCACTGAATTGCCTTACTCTACCCTGGGTAGGCATTCCATGGGTGCTGCATGTGTGTCCCACGCAACTCCCATGGCTTATTGATTGCATTCCCAATTTTGCCAGAACTGGTAGACTTGAGAATGCTCCAAAAAGATACCTCCTCTTAGGTGATGTGTAACAAGGATAAATATCTTTGTTTCTCCTCGATACTTTCTCTTTCTATGTGTACAGAAAGAGGTATATGCCTCTCAAGACTGTATTCATACAGGAATGTGCCCCTTCCCCAACAAATACAATCCTGCATGGAACGCAGGCACCCTTGAACCATGGAACAAGGCATGGCCAGACTGGGAACAGAAACCAGCCCTGCCATGTTCTTGACCGGCCCCAAGAGGGAGGGTGCTAGTGAGAAGCACCGCTTTTGTTACAGGGGGCTGATACTGCATTACTGCTGCAAAACCAGCCCCCAGTAACAAAACCGGTCCCCACAGTTCCAAAATTGGACCCCACCCTTCTGGCCAACCTTGAAAATTCCTGGTGCCTACTGCGGCCAGTCTGGCCCTTGTGCAAGGGTGCCGGCATTGGTGCTAGGCTGCCAAAAGGGTGCCAGCACAGGGGAAAAAGCAGGGATGCATCATATTGTCTTATATATGGCACATTCCTGCCCTTTCCTTGTCATGCTTTGCATCAAGGGGACTGACTTACTGCGCTGAACTGCGTGACATTTTCGTAAGTAGGCCCCTTTGATTTTTAATTGGTTGTACAGTACCTTGAAAAGTTATACTTGCCACCTGGATCCAGACTTGTGCAGCATCGCAATAATGTGACACACACGCAGGCCCGGACTGGCCGTTTCGGGCACCGGGCAATTCCCCGGTGGGCCGCATGGGTGGGGGCCGGTTTGGGGCCCCTGGGGGCCGTTTTTGTTACAGGGCCGTTTTTGCAGCATAGCTGCAAAAACGGCCCTGTAACAAAATCGGCCGAAAACCGGCCCTGGCAAAGAGTGCAGCCGGCCCCCCCTCCCCCCGGGTGAAGGGGAGGGGGGGCCGGCCGAGCACTTTGCCAGGGCTGGTTTTGGTTCCCAGTCCGGCCCTGCACACACGACCTCTGGCTAGCCTGCCACTGATGTGCGATCCATGCCTGGTGGTGCCTCACACACTCCTGACAGCACCACGAGGAAGGCAAAAAAAAGCAAAATATTGCAATCACCAGGTCCAGTCTAGCTCTGTCTCTCCTATGGAAGACAGGCATGACACATGTCAGTGGGTAGAGCAGCTACTCCTTTCTCTTTGGGGAGTCACTGTGTCGAGACTGTTTGTGTGTAGGGTGGAGATGAAAGTGTCTCAGAGAGGGCATTGCTGTTGCCAGGTCTGTGGCTGTTTTGTATTTGAATTTGTTTCTCAGTGTTGAAGGCAGTGATTGTGTTTTAGGGTGAAGAGATTCATCTGTTTCTTTGTTCTAAAAAAACGAATTAGCTGTCTTATACATTGCAATGCCGTCTCCCGGTGCCCAGCTTTCTCACAATGTGCAGGCTGGGATTGTATCTTTCTGTCTTTAGAATTATGTAACAAGTAATTTCCCTGCAGCACTTTCGACTGCTTAAAGGTTCATCGCTGTCTCTTTGCATCAGGGTTACTGCACTACCTATGTCTCTGTGTGCAGGGTTGTTTCTCTACACGTCTCTTTCAGTGTACAGCTTGCTTCCATGCCTCAGTTGGCAAGGTGGAGACAGACTCAACACCAGGAGGACTCTGCATCTGTGATCAAAGTGTTGGGCTACAGCTTTCTCTCTCCACCAAAAGTGATGTCTATCTGCCTTTGGATGCTTTTCTCTTGCGCAGCATGCAAGGCTGTGGAACTGTCCCTGCATGTAAAAGGCTATGTGACTGTCTCATTGATGTGTGAGCTTAAGGCCTCATCAACAGGCCCCTGCGCCAGTGGAGTATCCCTTTTTGCAATGCTCTAGTGGTGCTGTGGCCTGCTCCTTATTTACAATGCAGCGCTAAGCCACTTTGTGTGGCTTCACATGGCCTTTTAAATATCAGGGCCTTTTTACAAGCCCCTAACACCACTGGGTCATCACTTTCTTTGACACTTTATGCTAGCCCATAAGTAAAAGGCTATGCTGAGCCACTTTGCTTGGCTTAACACAGCCTTGTAAATATGTTCCTGCAATACAGTTTTCTGTGGCAACGGGGCATGTAATGGGTGTTGCTGTGAGCATTCACAGCAACATCCATGGCTTTTTGACACTGCTCCAGATTTACAGGTATCTGTAAATCTGAGACAGTGACAAAAACTAATGCCTTTCAAAAGGAGGCATTTATGTGGTCAACATGGAGAAATACTTTTTTTTCTCCTCGTTTTTTGCTCTATGTTCTGAAGCACACATAAAAGGACCAAAACGCCATTAATGTTTGTTTTTGTGCAGGAAGGTGTTCCTTCCAGTACAAACACAATCATCCCTGCAAAACCGGCACCCTTGCACCATGGTACAATGATGAATGCTTTGGCGCTAGGCTTTTTTAGCACCATGCAGGGGTGAGCACAGGGATGCACCATATTCTTGTTAATATGGTGCATCCCTGCTTTTTGAAGACAACACAGCTCGGCACATCAAAATTGCTTACAGTACCACACTGCCCCATTTTCTTGTAAAATGGCCCTTCGTTTCCTTTGACGCAGTTTTGTGCATTAAAAGGTTTTGCAATGGGTGTTGCTGTGTACGTTCCCAGCAATACCCATGGCTTTTTGACACTACCCTAGATTTACAAGGAATCATACATCTGAGGCCTATCTAAAAACGTACCGCTTCCTAGAGGAGGTGTAAGGGTGGTGCAATCTGGAGAAATCTTTCTTCTTGTTTATTTCTCTTTCTATGTATGCTGTAGAATGCAGCACACATAGAAGGAGCAAAACACATTTAGTGATTGGTTTTGTGCAGGAAGGTGTCCCTTCCTGCACAACAACAATCATCCCTGCAACGCAGGCAACATTGCATCATTGTGCAAGGGTGTCAGCGTTGGTGCACAGATGCTGCTTGTGCAGCAGCGTTGGGAGACTACAGGAATGCACTGTATTCTTGTAAATATGGTGCATTCCTGCATTTAGACCATGACTCGGCTCTGGGCAGCAAAATTGCTTGCTGCACCATGCTGCACCATTGTCTTGTAAATATTCCCCTTAGACTCTATCTCTTTTCCCAATAAGGATGATGTGAATGCGAAGACGACCCTTACCCCAACACATCCCCGCCAATGAGCCGGTCATGTGTGATGCTTACTGGACACTCTGTGATATGAGCATAGGGAGTGTTTCTCGTCTGCTGGCCGACCACTTTAAAACTACATGTCAACTTTTTAAAGTGGATGTTGAATTAAAGCGCAATTTAAACTAGTTGCAGGAAGCAATTAACTTGTTAAACCCCACCTGAGGTCTAGTATTCTGTAAATACAATACCAGCGCGCTATGCACTTGGTACTGTAGTGCTATGGGGACAATAAGGATGCTGTAGGGTACAGTGGAAGTGTGTTATGGGTAAAATACATTTGTTCTAATGGTACAACACTGGTATGCTAAAGAAATGGGCTCTGCATGCTACAGGTAAAATATTGCTTTGTAATGGGTACATTACTGGTATTGTAAGGGCCACATTTATCAAGGGGTTGTGTCGATTTTGCACCCTTCATCTTGGTGCAAAGGTGACGCAACACCTAAGATGTGATTTATCAAGCCATGCAAGGCCCCCTCGCGTGGCTCTGAGTTGCTTCATACATCTGAAGTAACGCAATGCTGCACAAATCGCTGCGTTGCATTACTCTGTCCCAGGGAGGCATTTCATGCCAGGTGCGTGGGTGTTCTCACATAACACCCATGGGTTTTGAAGCATTTCCAGATTCAACATAACTGGTAGACCTGGGAATGTGCCAAGATACTATGCCTTACCCGGGGAGGGGTAACAATGAGAAATATCTTTATTTCTCCTACTTACTTATTCTTTCCATGTAAAAAGAGGAAAATGCCTCAGGGAAGTGTGTTTTTTGGATGAATGTGCCCCTTCCTGCATGTAAACAATCCTACTTGCAATACAGGGATCCTTGCACCATGGTGCAAGAGTGCCTGCATTGGCACTAGGGATCCCATTGTGCACAAGTGGTAGGAAAAGCCTGGAATGCGCCCGTATGGTGATAAATAATGACCATTCCTACCCTTTCCCTGTAATGCAGCGCTGCAAGGTTACTTGTGGGCTGCATTACTTTTTGATAAATATGGCCCTTAGTGAGCAATGTTGGTGTGCTAGAGGTTCAGCACTGCTGTGCAATGGATACAATATTGGGGTGCCTTCGCATAGGAACATGTGCTGTATTTAAAGTACGAGTGCTCTAGGGCTTGATACCTGGTGTGGGAGTAGTACAGCAAAAGAACCCTATGGGTACCACACTCGAATGTTATAAGTGCAGTACTGGTGGGCAATGGGTTGGGTATCAGTGTGCTCTGGCTTTAGCATGGATGTGATAGCCATACAGCAATGCTTGGTAGGCTATGGGCTTGGTATTTGTGTGGTCTTAATATATTGTGTTTGCGCTATGGGTACAGCACAGGTGCACTAGAGCTACCACATAGTTGTATTATACGTTTGATATGGGTGGGCTATGGATTGGTATCCTTGTGCTAGGCATACAGCACTGATGCATTAGAGGTAAGGCATTGTGTAGAAGGTGCAATGCTAGTCAGTAACAGGTTGGATATTACCTTGTTCCGAGTTCAATATTGGTGCACTAGGCATAAAACACTTGCTTTCAGGCCATAGGTTTGCTATTGGTGTATTCTAAGTATTGTGTGGGTGTGCTAATGGTACAGCACTAATGATTTGGAGTAACCACAATGGTGTTCTAAAGGCTCAATTTTGGTGGGCTATGGCTTTGGTACTCTTGTGCTCTTTGGGGCAGATTTGCAAAGCCCTTGCGACGCCGATTCATCACGTTACAGATTGCACCGGTGGCGCAGTCTGCTGAGTAAAATTTACAAGCACAGGTGCGTGACTTAACCTGTGCTTGTAAATATCACCCCTGTTGACGCAACACTTTGCGTGTTAGGGGCGTGATATGGGTGCAGTTCTGGGAGTTCCCAAGCAACAGCCATGTCCACTGATGCATTTCCAGATTTCTGAGAAATCGTAAATGTGGAAATGTGTCAAAATGCTAACGCGTAGTGAGGAGCAACGAGAAGAAATGTTTTCATTTCTCCTCATTTATTTCCTCTTTCAATGCGTGCTGCATTGTTCCGTACACATTGGAAGAGGAAATCACCTCAACTGGTTGTTTTTATGCAGGAAGGTGCCCCTTCCTGCACAAAAACAATCTCCCCATGACGCAGGCATCCTTGCTCCATGGTAAGGGTGCCTGCGCTGGCACATGGCAGCAGTTTGTGCGCCAGCGCACGGGAAAGCACACAGATGCGACATATTGTTGTAAAAATGTTGCATTCCTGTTCTTCTAAACTAATGCAGCACAGCGCAGCAAAATGACTTGCAGCACCGCGCTGCATTAGTTTCTTGTAGATCTGCCCCTATGTGTACTATGGGTGAACTCACGGCCAGAAAGGCCTTTTATTACACCAAAAATTTCCCCGGTGGGCTTGAGCACTTGGAAGACAGTTTTGAAATTCCAGGCCTGCTCCTGGTGCCTTTGTCACTTTCCCAAGCTTCCTGAGGTGCACTGCAGCAGGCATTGTGAGGCTTCAAGAGAAAACGAGATTCTGGGATGGGGAAGGTTGAGAGAAGGTGATAAGAGAGGGATAAGAGGAGAGAGGGAATGGATGGACAAGAGATTGCATGAGGAGATGAAGGGAGTGGGTTCTGTATTGTTCATTTTTGCCAGGGTTGCCTTGGTTTCCTAGGCTGACCTTTGGTAAAGGTCCTCAAGACTAACACTAACCACTTGGTGCATTTCCAAGATGGGCAAAGTCTTTGGTCATACCAAACTTGGGCTCTATGGGTTGAATGTGTGTGCGTGTGTGTGTGTGATGACTGTAATATTGTATTCCTAGTGTCTTCCCAAATCTGCCACTAAAATTCAGTTGTAGGCAGTCCCTGTACCCCAAACAAACTCAGAGACAAATGCCTGGTAGGACAAAATTGGGCTTTTAGCAACCAGGCAGTGTATATACAACAATTGTTTTTAGCATTCTGTTTCCCTTCTTTGAAGCGAGCCTCCAATGTCATAGGAAACACCTCAGAAGACACTTCCATGTTATCTGACACTATTGTATAAGAGGCCCAATGTGATGGAGGCCGGTCTGGTTGGAGGAACAAAAGAAGGGTGCAGGCCTGGGGGTTAGCTACTTCTGCTTATGACAGGGTAGACATCTTTGAAGTTAAGTGAATCCTTGAGCCCGGCCCACAGGCCGTCAAGGGCATGACAACACATTTCCAACACAAGACCTTTTCTCCCTGTCCTGGGAGCACATTCACACCTCATTCACACCCATTGAAAGGCTGATTACTGGCTGGCAAAAGGGAGAGAGCAAAATTCATGTTTAGCTTCCAGGGACTACAGGCAGGGCAAAGATGACTTTTTAATATCATCTTTCCAAAAATGTTGTTACAAATCTGACTTCAACAGTGAATTAGGCTTGAGATAAATATTTTTATAAGTTAAAATATTAAATTTATATTAGTTTCACATTTTTTTTTTATTTCAAAGACCTTTATTTTGCACATCAACAAGAACACAGCAACGAGCCTACAACCCTGGGGCCGGCTGCGTTGAACATGGTTTCAGCTTATCACTTCAGGATTAACACAGCCCTTCAGCCGACAACCCTGGGGTCCGGCGCCATGGCAAAAGGAGATGTCCGTAGGTCGGTAAGCAAATGCATAGGATAATCAGTTATCATATAATAGCAATTATGTGGTAAACCTACATACAATCCCCAATACCCTCCGTCTTGTCCTGGTGAGACACTATAACTTTAGGCTATTATCTTCTAGGGCCTTCGAAACCAGTCAATTGTACGAACAAGAACCCCCCCTCCCCAGTACACACACATAGTGCAAGTAGTTGTCTACACAATATCTAAGACTCATTGGGAAATTCGCTTGTATACAGTCATCTGTGCCCCCCAGCTGACAGGTATTATTCGTCACATTGCAGTCATTGCACATGTACTGGCTGCCTCCCCAGAAACAACTAAGCCCTGTGGGGTATGTACTCATGAAGCGCGTACTCCGCTCACCCTTCGCATCAAACATACACCCAGTCCCTCAACAGGGGGGCGCATTGTGCGTGTGCTTGTCAGTCCCTCTCCAAAGTCATGTTACTCCATTTCATCGAAAGCCTCCACTTGAGGTCCATCAGCTCTATCCGCTGTGTCAGAGTCCCCTTCCTGCGCTGCACCACTTAAATATGATTGATATAGTCCCCAGTAGTTTTTTGGGCGACTTGTAGGGGGTAGAAGTTTGCTATAGTGTTCAGTTTGAGTGCTGCAGTAAAGCATGTCTTGCGACCACCGAGCTATGGTGGGAAGGGGCCCTCTCATCCAGCAGAGTGCCACCACCCTTCTCCCAATCCGCATCCCCATGTCTGCAAGCATCCAGATAGCAACCTGGAGCGCCCTAGAGTGTCCAATGAGTGCGAGCCCAGGATCAGGAGTCAGCTCAACTTCCAAACTTTTGTCCATTTCGGTGAAAATCTTGTCCCAATAGGCCTGTATCCCGGGGCAACTCCACGCCAAATGGAGAAAGTCAGCCATTGGTTCACGACACCTATCGCATGCCGCTGTCTGTCGAAGACCATATCTATTAAGCCTCTCTGGGGTATAATATACCCTTTGAAGAAATTTAAAATGTATCAGTCTATGCTTCCCGTTTAAGGAGATCCTCCTTGTGTTAACGCAGCAATAGCGCCACATGTCATCGTCTACTGTGGTCTGTAAGTCTCTTTGCCATGCAGAACCGAACTACCTCCAGTTCAGGAAAGCTCTAAAGACTCTCCTTTTCCCTTAAACATCATCTCATTAGACGGCTGAATACCCTGGGAGTAGCAGGTTAGCGCTGGGATGCTCACTGAGTTACTACGCGCTTTATAAAACCATTAAATAAATAAATGCAACTCTGGCCTTCATAAGCTGGTGCTCCCCATGGGACAATGCAAGTCTGTACAGATTACTCAACAGTTTGCTGGGTGTCTTCGTTTTTATTACATAAGTGAGTTCCAGAACTTCCGGTGGTTCTGCCAGGTATGTTCCCAGTAGTTCTAAAAACGCACTGCGGACTCTATGAAACTGGAAGCGGAGCAGCAAGGAGAGGTCGCTTCTAACGCTAGCCACCTGATCCCATGTTTTAACCACGCCTTCCTTGAAAAAATCTCCCGTCTGTAGGATGCCGAGCTGCTGCAGCGCTCGGATCACTCCCTTCTCCTCAATGGGGGGAAGCCACAATGTCCAGTCCACTGGCATGGCCGGCGAATATAGAAATGCTCCACCCTGCCTATGCAGCAGTGAGTGCCACGCATGGTTAGTGGCGGTGATAGAGTCTAGGATCCCTGTCCTGCGATCCATTGGCAGGAACACCGTGGCTGGAAGCAAGAGTGGCTCCACGAACAGCTGTTCCATACAAATGTGTGGGATGTGTCTGTCCCCGTGCACCCATGTGTGTAGGTGTGATGCCTGCGCCACTCTATAGTAAAGTTGAAGGTCCGGGGCTCCTAGGCCCCCCATGCTGTATGGCAGCATAAGCAGCGTCCACCTAACTCTGGGCTGCTTGCCAGCCCAAGCCAGACTGACCATAAGCTGGGTTAGCCGCTGAAAGAAGGCCTTAGACAGCACATTTGGGATGGCATTAAATAAGAATAAGAGTCGTGGCAATACCACCATTTTCATTATGGCAATGCGTCCCATGAGGGAAAGCGGGATCCTGCTCCAGATTGCAACATTGTCCTCCAACGTACTGATCGCAACTCCGTAGTTTTCACTAAGCAGGAGATCTGGGTCAGTGTGGAGACGAACTCCTAGAAATCTAAATGGGTCCTCGGTCCATTGGAGCGGATACTCCATGTCAAACTTCTGAGTGACTGGAGTATGGGGGAAGGCAAGCGATTTCGTCCAGTTGAATCTCAGGCCCGAGAGGGCACCGAAATGTACTTCCTCCCTGAGCATCGGTGTCAGGGTCATGAACATATAACAAGGTGTCATCCGCATACATTGATGCAACTATCTCATATGTTGGGAAACCTATGCCCTCATTACCATGGTATTCCCTCCGCGCGCAGGCTAATGGCTCCGCTACTAAGGCGTACAGCAGTGGGGAGAGTGGGCAACCCTGCCGAGTGCCTCTGCCAATAGAAAAGGGTTCCGTAACCAGATTGCCGATTCGCACCCTGGCAGAAGGCTTGTCATAAAGAGCTCCTATCATTTGAAGAAAAGGAGCGCCCAGTCCCATCCTCTGTAGCACCTGACTTAGGAACTGCCACTCCACAGAGTCAAAGGCCTTTTCCATGTCTAGGAACAATTCGATGGCTCTTGTGTCCTGTTTGACATGTTGCATGGTGGCCAGTACAGTACGAATATTATAGGTTAAGTTCCTACTGGGTATAAAACCCCCCTGCTCAGGCGCCACCAGTTTGGGAGCCAAGAGAACCAGACGTGTCGCTAGTACCTTTGCTTAAAGCTTAGTATCAACGTTTAACAGAGAGAGCGGCCTGTATGAGCTGCACTCATCATGTGCCTTTCCAGGCTTAAGTATAGTGACTAACAGTGCTTCCCTCATGGACTGTGGCATGCTCCCCTCCACGCAGATGTCATCAAACAATGCAGATAAATGAGGGATCAATTGCTCTTGAAAGGCTTTGTAAAATTCCACTGTGAGGCCATCTACTCCCGGAGCACTTCCCGCCCGCATAGATGCAAGGGCCTCTATTATTTCTTCCTTTGTTATTGGGAGCATGAGGAATTCCCTGTGTGTGTAGGTAAGCATGGGCAGCTCTATTTGCTCCAGGTATTCCAAAATCTCATCAGAGAGGTCTCCGCTCTCAGAGGAGTACAAGTCTGAGTAAAAGCATCTGAACGTGTTCGCAATGTCCGTTTCGTCCGTGGTAGTCTGGCCACCCGTAGTCTTTAACTCCGTAACTAGCGGTTTCCCTCTCTTGCCCTTCAATATTCTCACGAGGACCAAACTAGGCCTCTCTCCCTCACCGTAGGTTCGAGCTATAGCGTATTTACCCATATGTTTAACCTCCCTGTCTGCCTCCTCATGAAATTCCGCAAGAAGGGACTTTATCTCCTCCGTGACTGCGGTATCTGGTTGCCTCAACTCTCGTTCCTCAAGACTCGAAAGTTGACGCTCCAATGCAGACAATCTCTGTCTGATGGACTTAAGAACACTAGAGTGTTTGGACATGGCTATGCCTCGTATGTAGACATTAAAGGCCTCCCACACTGTTTGAAAGTCTTCCACCGAGCCCACATTGGTCTCAAAGAAGACATCTATCGCTTCAGGCAGTTCCCCCCGGAATACTGGATCAAGGAGCGAATATGGGGGAAAGCGCCATGTGAATGGGGGAATCACCTTTGTAGGGGCTTCCAAAACCAACAAGAGAGGTGAGTGGTCTGATAGAGTGCGCGGTAAAATCTTACAGTCTCTGGTGCGACTCATCAAGGAGGAGGTTGCCAGCCAGTTATCCATTCTGGTGTGTATATCATAATAGGCGGAATAGTGATTGTATCCCCCGGAGCCTTATGTCTGCACCTCCACACGTCCTCTAAGTCTAAACTGATGAGCAAGGTGTTCAGCGTCTGGGCTGCGGCCGATGGCTTTCGCTGGGGGCCAGCAGATCTGTCTAATTCTGGATTGAGTATTTAATTGAAGTCCCCCCCACAGCACCCGCGTAGTGTTATAGTTGCTCACTATGTTCGCCAGCGTCTGGTAAAAGTCAGGGGAATCGTAATTTGGACCATGCACATTGACTACTACAAAGTCCATCCCTAGACCTTTACAATTTGCAATCACGAATCGTCCCTCGGGGTCCGCTCTCAGGGGAGTCAGAGTAAGCTTTGATTTGGGGTTCACCCAAGTTAGCACTCCTCTGGCATGGGTCGTGAAGCAAGCAGCTGTGTTATTACAATCTAACACCTTACTGTGTAGCATTCTACTAGTGAGTGGCAAGTGAGTCTCCTGGAGGAGCGCTATATCCACTTGCTGCCGCTGGAGGTAGCTAAGTACTTTCCTCAGCTTACGGAAGTCATTTAGTGCTCTTACATTCCATGTGAGTGCGCAAATCATGGCAAGAGAGCCATGGTTCCCCAATCTAGGTGCACTCGCCATTGTACGTAAGGTTGTGTTGAATAGGAGCCTTGCGTCCGCATGAGCCTAGCATGACCTGTGTGTGAAATTGACATAGGAACATTCCCCCCCCACTGGTGACTCAAATAAACAAACAAATCCACCCCCACCCACTGCAGCCCCCCCCCCCCAACTGGGCCCTGCAGAGTGCATCACCACCCCTTCATCCCTTGTCCCGGACCCCAAACTGGAAGGCCTCCGCGGAGACCGACAGCTGTACGTCCCTGCAGCAACAACAAAACAGTTCCCTCCCCCACCCTCAGCAGACCTCCCTCAACCCTGCCCTGCAGTCCCTTTTCCCAATCCGCCACCCTCTCTGTCCCTCCCCAAACTTAGTGTACTCTAGAGAGTCAAACTGGACCATTGTGCGTGGGGGCCGAGGTTGCCATGACACCAGCAAACAGTGCCAGAGCGCACTATACTGGAGCCTCACCAATCACTGCCCGTTGTGGTTAGACAACTATAAAGCCTATATATCACTACTATTGACAGTGTGTAAAACAAGACATTCCTATTGCATAAGAATTATCATAAACACTCTGCAGGTCACACTATTTCCTAGTTCCCCTGAGTTTAGCTTTGGGCCGGCGGAAGCAGAATTCGCCTCGGTCAGACATTCACGCACAACCCTTAGGAACATGGCCAAGATTGTCAATACTGTCTCTCCTGTGCACATGCGGTATCACGCCCCACCAGGATACCTATATCTTAACTGTCCATCTGAGTGAGTCTTTCTGCACAACGCAGCACCAGCACCTTACCGGCTCGCGAAGAATGCATCAGTAATGCAGTCATTCCTTCTGGTCCAGTTGGCTGCTCCCCCCTGCTCCATCCGCTGGTTCATTTGTATTTCTGAGGTGATCCCTCGTACTCTTCAGTGCTTGTTGTAAGGCTCGAGGGTCTGTGAACAGGTGAGATTGTCCCTGCTGATTAACCCTCAATTTTGCCGGGTATACCATTGCGTAGTCCAGGCCCAGATCCTTGAGTTGCCTTTCGAATGGGGCGAAGTGCTTGCGAGCCTCCTGCACTCTAGCAGTGAAATCGGGGTACAGGGAGATCTCCGATCCCTCATACTGCAATGACTTTTTGTCTCTTGCTTGGCGAAGTGCTGCGTCTCTGTCCCTGTAGTTGAGGAGTTTGGCTATGATTGGGCGTGGGGGTGCCCGGATGCGGGCGTGGCCCCAGAGAACGATGGGCCCTCTCTTCCACAAACATCTTGGAGAAAGTCTCTTCACCCAGCTGGGTGGTCTGTAGTTTCTCTATGAATCTCTCCATGTTGCTCGTCTGGGTCGTCTCCGGAAGGCTCGTGATCCTCAGGTTACAGAGACGGGACCACGCTTCCAAGTCCTCGGTCTTGTCTTGTAGGAATTGCATTTGTTTTTCGTTTTTTTTGTGGTCTGTGTCGAGTTCAGTTTTGCGCCTCCTCCACCTCCGTCAGCCTCCTCTCGGACATGTCCAGTCTTTCTGCATGTTTATCGATCCGTTTCGCCATTCTATCCATTCTATACGTAAGAGCATCTATTTTTGAGCCTAGGGTCGTCATGCTGTTCTGAAGGCCCTTTTCCATAGCCAGCAGCATGTTTTTTATGTCTGCGCCTTCCGCTGCATCATCGTCTTCTTGTATTGTGCGCTTATCTGGGTTCGCAACCTCCTGTGACTTTGACCGGCGTTGCTAGAAGGAGAGTTTGGTCTGGGTCTTATCTCCCCGGTGCATCCTGTGGTGAGTTGGTGGAAACTCTAGACACTACAGCGCGCAGCGCGGCATGTACTCCTGTCAGTCGCGCAACGTGTGATTGACCTGGTAGCACCGAGCGACGGCCTGGCAGAATCCAAACACCAGCACAGACATCTTTGATGTATCCAATAGACACTGGGATGGCTCGATCCACTGCAGCACTCTTAGTGGCGATATTGAGCGTGTCAACCAGACGCCCTGTGGTGCCCAATGTCCGTTGCTGCCCCTAAATGTAGCTTGGGGTTCACCCTCGGTGGGGGGGATTAGCGCTACCACAGCGCACATGATTGCGTGTGTCTTGCGGCGGAAACCACCTCCAGGGGTGCAACCGGGGATATAGTGGTTCTGTTAGGCTGCGGCCTGACTATTTGCTGTCTGCTTTGTTGTCGTGGGTCACTGTAATGGCGCTTATCCCCAGTCACTTCCAATCTAGTGAGCGCTGCTGAACTCTAGCGCGGGCTCCTCCGTGGATTTTGCTGTGCTGTCCTGCTGGGAGCGTTACCTCCCTACCTCCCAGTGGCTAGAGGCAGTTAAGTGACCCTCCAATGCCGAAAGTCAATTTAGTGCACTGGCGATTCACACCCCGGCCTGGCTCTCACCACGCGGCACCACCTCCCTTGTTCCACGCTCCTCATAGTTGCACCACTCAACGGTGCCTGCACTCGCTCCCAGTCGACCGGACCTTCCCGGCACCCCCCTCACCACTGGGCTTTCTCGCAACGTCTATAATGGCCTCCGCCTCGATGGATGACAGGTACCTCGTCGCAGTAGTGGTGCAAGGGCCAAGCAGTATCCCGGGCTGACGAGGGCAGTGGCGGGTGGGGAAGCAATGCGTATCGGTCGCGCAGGCTGTCTCAGGCTGCAAGTTCGTACCTGCTCCGAACTGCGAGTTCCGAGCCGCCCCTCTCCAGGTCGGCCGTCGCTCTGTGGCCACATGTACGATGACGTTGCACGGGCCGGGTCTTCACGCAAGGGCGCTGCTTTCAGGCCTACCGCGTCTCTGCTGCACAACACCACGTTCGCCTGGAAATCAGTGCCGGTATGCTGCCCGGATAAGTCAGTTGCACTCCGCAGCTCCTCTTCTAAGAGGGGAACTTGGTTGTCAGCTTTTTGAGGTATGCTGATGCAGGATTTTGAAGGATAATCTGAACCACCGGACGGAGCTCCGGGCTTAGTCAGCCATCTTAGTTGCTGGCAAGCTCTGCCCCCTAGTAGTTTCACATTTATTAAACTTAACATGGTATCTCAGTGCTTTCCTAAGTAACATCTAATCCAGCTACAGCGAAAATAGTTTGGAGGTGCTAATTACTGTAAAGACATGTTTAATATTAACCTTTACATGTTCTACTTTTAAATACTGTAGGAAAGTGGAATAATATGTGGTATGGCTGGGTCGCCTTACCATGTGATATTAACACAATGCCCCCAAAATGGTCCTTGGATTCACACTAATAAGTCTTTATCTAGTCCGGGTAGAGTGGCAAAGAGCATTCAGGCTTTACTAGAAGAGCATGTGTTAAACATTTCAGAGTCCCAACATGGTCGATAAGTAATTGACACGATTCAAGAGAAATCCGACACCAATTTATACAAATAGAGTGTATTTTCATCTTATTTCAGACACCAAAATGAATGGGATAGTATGCATATAACCGGAGCTATAGATTTTTGAAGCAATATTAAATCAGTGGCGAAAAATACATATACAAAATGACATTGCTGTCAATGGCAAATTCAATAGTGACAAACGGTCACTTGCAGGTCAAGTTTCCTGGACACCCTTATAAGGATAAAGTCATGCAGTATTCAGACAAATATTGAGTACAAAATATAGAGACACACAAATATCAAATGTTTTATATTATGATTTACAAATATCAAGATGCAGGAATATGGTTGACAACAATATAGATTTTCTACAGTAAGTAATATTGATGTTAAAAATATATATGCTGTAAATATAATTTACAAAAATATCTATGTTGTTAATAATATCATTTACAAAAATATGTATGTTGTTAATATTGTTTGCAAAAATTTCATTATAAATATTATCATTTTTTATGATGTTTTAGAATATGTTTTAATTGTATATGTTTTAACTTGTTTGCACAAGTATTGTTAATCATTTTAAAAATAGTTTGCACATTTTTTGTTGTTTTTAAATTTTATTTTATAGTTGTCATTTTTAGTGTTGTAGTGGGTTGTGGGGTTTGTAGGGGTACAGTGTGGGAAGTAAAGTAATTATAATTAATTAATAATTAATGTTAAATTAAGATTAATGATTTAATTGTGTAGATTGTGTCATTAATGTATTTTTTAAGTTATGTTTTAGGTGCGGGTTGTGGGGTTTGTAGGGGTAAAGGATGGGAAGGTGATTAATTGTAATTCATTTATATTAAAGTAACATACATAATGTTATGTTTCATGTGTGGGTTTGTAGGGGAAAATGGTGGGAAGTTAATTCAATATAGTTAAGTATTACTTAATTATTATTAATTGTTTATTTAACAAATTAATTATGTCAATTGTATAATTATTATAATTTTATGGGCACAGGGTGGAAAGTTAGTTAAGAAATAATTTATTGAAAATTAATTATTTTTTGGTAATTATTTAATTGATTAATATGTAAATTATGAAATTAACGTATTTGGTAAGTTTTATTTTTGGTGTGTGTTGTTTAATTTGTAGAAGTACAGGGTGGGAAGTTATTTAAGTAATAATACATTTTACATTATTTGTTCATTTATTAAAAATTGTGTTATTTATTAGGTAAAATACATTAATGTTGTTATGCTTTTAATTCCAATTATAGTTTAATTGTTGGTTGTTATGATTGTGAGAATATAGGGGATGATTAGGATTCCGCCCACCACCCTAACAGGGATGTGGACTATCCAAATTAGGGGTCGATTCCGATTTCGGTTGGAAATCGGACCGACCAACTTGGACCCGGAATGGAGTACGACCAAAACCCATAGGGACCGTATGACCAGTGCAGTACGATGAGAAGCCCGTGAACTACAACCAACCCATCCGGAAACCAAGCCCTACGACTGAGTCATACAGAAATCAGCAATCCGGCTGCAAAATGGACACGACCCGCACCAACCGACACGAACCCAGAATGAACCCGACCGAGACGTACCCACGACGTCCGACACGGCCAGTATGATGCAATGCGTCTGAAATCAGACCGACCTGCACGAAGCACAAGCAGCATGACCGACACGCACAGAAATCCGGTACCTGAAGCGAGAGAAAGCCCTGGGACCGACTCGCATGCAACACTGAACAAAACCAGCGTGAAAGACATGGAGCAGCCCGCACGAGCCAACATGAGCGTCCAACTCGGTCCGAAGAACGTCTCCTACATGCCCACAAAGCCACAAGGAAAAAACACAAAAAAATGACCAATAAAGCATTGATAAAGTCAATAAATAGTAAAAAAAAAAAGAAGCAACAAAGACCCACCCACAACTCCACCTATATAAAATTCAAAAGTCCACTACCATAATCCTTTGCACATACAAAAGACCAGCCAGCACAGAACTACTTCAGGCAGCAAACACAGACACACACACAACTCACCCATCAAACACCCTTAACACCATCAACATCCCTACAAAAGCACCCTCAATACACCTAGCAAAATAGACAACCACCCACCCACCCTCACTTGTGCACACACACATATCACTCACCACAACCACCCATCACCATGCCCCCTAAGAAGAATCCACATTTCACAGTGAGTTAGAAATATTGGTAGATGAAATCCTCAGAGTGGAGCCACATTTGTTTGGTGCATTGGAACAAAGTACCCCCATGTAACAGAAAACCAAGATGTGGGAGAGGATTGTAGACAAGGTGAACGCACAGGCACCAATGTTGCGCACAAAGACCGACATCCAGAACAGGTGGTATGATGTGCGCAGGAGAGTCAAGAACCTCATCCGCAAGGACTACGAGTTGGCCCATTGCACCGGCAGTGGCCCTCCTGCCAAACGAGTCTACTTAGGGTCCTGAGAGGAGAAGGTTTGGGACATGCTACCACCAGAGGGCGTCCTGGCCTACCAGACATACCAGAGCTTGGTGAGTACATAACCAATATACTCAAAATTGGGTTGCAATACACACACATCACTGGTAAGTGGGAAGTGAAAACATGCACTGATAGCGAAGGCATAGTAAACAAAAGTGAATCAGCCCAAGGAGTGCATGCTAGTCAGACAAACACAATACCGCCGACCTCATGGTGATACCTAACTGTGTCATGACATGTACAAACATAACAACAAATACAGCAAGCCAGTGGAACCAATCTAAATAAACAGTGTCAGACATTTCTGCCAGCACAACCACTACCTCACAGTGAAGGTGACTGACAGGAATGAATAGTGGGTAGGCTGGTATAGTGAGTGTATCCAAAAGCATGATGGAGTTGTTGCCACAGATAATGCTCCCCCTCCCAATTGGACCATCAACAACTCCCTAAACCATGTTCACCTCACAAGGGTGGGAAATGTACTTGCAGTAACTCTGTGACTGATCTCTGTTTTGGGGAGCACAAGGCCCTGCTGGGAATTGACCATCACCAAACACCAGAACTCCACTGTCATCCATCTTGCCATTGCTGCCACGCCCACTCACAGGGAAGCAGATTCCAAAGGAAGGAAGTTAGGGCATGCTGGGAAGGGGGGTGTAGGCCAGAGCATGCTGGGAGTTGCAGTCACTCACAATCCTCAGTCACCTACATGGCCCAGCAAGCTCACACTGCACTATGCTCACCTCACAGGGAGTGGAAATGGATTGGCAATAACTCTGGGACTGGGCCCTGTAGTGCGTAGCACAAGGCCCTGCTGGGAACTGTACACCAACAGACAACAGGACAACACTGTCAGCCATCTTGCCATTGCTGCCACACACCCTCACTAGGAAGCAGAGTCCAAAGTAAGGAAGTCAGGGCATGCTGGGAAGGGAGGTATAGGCCAGAGCTTGCTGGGAGTTGCAGTCACTCACAATCCCCAGCCACCTACAAGGCCCAGCAAGCTCACACTGCACTATGCTCACCTCACAGGGAGTGGAAATGGATTGGCAATAACTCTGGGACTGGGCCCTGTAGTGCGTAGCACAAGGCCCTGCTGGGAACTGCACCAACAGACAACAGGACAACACTGTCAGCCATCTTGCCACTGCTGCCACACCCCCTCACAGGGAAGCAGAGTCCAAAGGAAGGAAGTGAGGGCATGTTGGGAAGGGGAGTGTAGGCCAGAGCATGCTGGGAGTTGCAGTCACTCGCAATCCTCAGCCACCTACATGCCCCAGCAAGCTCACACCGCACCATGCTGACCTCACAGGAAGTGGAAATGGATTGGCAAGAACTCTGGGACTGGGTCCAGTAGTGGGAAGCACAAGGCCCTGCTGGGAACTGTGCACCAACAGACAACAGGACAACACTGTCAACCATCTTGCCATTGCTGCCACACCCCCTCAGAGGGAAGCAGAGTCCAAAGGAAGTAAGTGAGGGCATTCTGGGAAGGGGGTGTAGGCCAGAGCATGCTGGGAGTTGCAGTCACTCACAATCCTCAGCTACCTACGTGGCCCAGCAAGCTCAAACTGCACCATGCTCACCTCACAGGGAGTGGAATTTATTGGCAAGAACTCTGGGACTGGGCCCTGTACTGGGGAGCACAAGGCCCTGCTGAGAACTGTGCACCAACAGATAACAGAACAACACAGTCAGCCATCTTGCCTTTGCTGCCACACCCCCTCACAGGGAAGCAGAGTCAAATGTGAACAGGGATGACACTCCTGTGTCGGCCACCTGATGGTCCTTGAATACCAATGACCATGTACATCTAAATGCATACATGAGCTTCCCATGTACACACTCCAACATGCACATTGAAAGACATCATGATGGCTGGACAATGTGCAACAACAATATTACTCTCTGTCTGTGATGACTGAAGACAATGCAGTGTATACTCATGCATCCTGATGTCCTGTTGCAAATGTCATGTACATGAACCATTGATCCAAAAATCGAGGAGACGGGAATGGTTCACTTGTCCTGTGGAACCTTGGTTATAACGTATTGTGTTGCCTCCATTCAAAACCTCAGATACGTATACACGCGTAATGCGGAATATCTTTGTTTCCCGTATCAGTGTACCGTAGTAGTTGTTTCATTGGGTCACCATGTTAGCAAATATGTTGTGCCCGCCTGGATGTAAACTGGCAGTTTTCCCAAGAGTGTACAGAGATGATAATTAAGAGTGTGTGTCTGTGCCACGTGCTGTGAGTAAAAAACACGCACATCACCCAAAGGCAAAGGTAAAATGGTGAACAATGTGATGTACAAAGTTACAAACAAAGCTGTTGCATGTGTGGATCCAGCTACTGATCCACCGCACCAGGATTGTTCAAATCAAAAAGATACTTTATTCGGTTTAAATCACAAAAACCATAAAAGTGTACAAGCATTAAAACAATCCATAATCCGCCCATGAAAAAATATAACAGCTAACATGGATAAAAACAGAAATATACAGAGTGTAAAGTTTTTTCCTTTTAAAAACAACAATGTGCGCATTAATGACCTTGGTTAAGGTTTCGGACGGTATTTTATGTTTATACGAAGTCCTCTAAGGCCAAGCAATCTTTTTGCTAAGTCTCATTGCGATAGTTAAAAATTTAGCCACATTAAAAATGACCCAAGTCTCTGCCAAGAGTTGGAGGTACAGCAGGGCTGGCTTCACTTGCCTAAAACCCTTTCCTTTTAGCAATGGTATAATGAATTTAAATCTAATACCTTTGAAGTGGTCACAGAAAAACAGAAAATGAGCCGTATCCATGATTGAACAACCATCACATGTGCATAATACTAAATCCTTACTTCTAGTCCAAACGGGGCGGCCAGAAATTAAGAGATGTATTTTATTCAAACGGAACCTTGTTAACAGGTACCTATGATTAGCGTTGTTCACAACTTTAAGGTACAGTTCCGGTTCGGGGTCGGGTGAAACAATCAGCTGATGGGACCTGACAGAGGATTTAAGCAGCTCCCTGCCCTCTCTGTCCATTTCTCTATTCAGCAAGAAGGTGTTTTTGACCCATTTTATATCCCCTTTCACCAAGCTTGAAGGTTTATCAAACAATTCTGGACGTCCCAGTTTTACACACATTTGTTGCACGTACTTCAACCAGGTGATTTTGTCCCAGTGATCCAGGCTTAGACAATCTTTTAGGATTTCATGGTTTAAATCAAGCTCTGGGTTTAGCCAAACTGCCAACCATTTTAATAAGGGGGCCAGGGCAATTTTGTCTTCCAAATAGCCTACTCCACACTCCTGATGAACTATGTAGTTTGCGGTAGAGCTAGGCAGGGAAAGAAGAGTTTTTAAGAAATTGTCCTCTGAGACTTGGAGCGATGAGACCTGTTTAAAGCCCCACAAGTCGGCCCCATACGTGGCAATTGCAATACATTTAGAAGCGTATACTTTTAGTACTGCCTCAATGGGTTTCACTCCTAGTTTACGGGAAAATCTTAGTACTGCGGAGGTTGAACGTGCCAAGGAGGTTTTTTTTTCCACCAGTTGGGGATTCCACGTAGAGCCCTCATCGAAGACCACCCCCAAATAGGGAAATCTAGAGACTCGCGACAGCTTGTGTTTATTACAAAAAAGTGGCATCACATTTTTCCTTGCCTTAGCTTTGTGACCTACTACCATGACGTGAGACTTCCCAAAGTTAACGCTCAGGTCAAGATTATCCATAAAAACATAAAAAGAGTTCAGCAAGCTTTGGAGTCCTAATGAGGTTCTAGCTAGAAGTGCAGCGTCATCCGCATACAGTAGGGCAGGCAACAAATATTTCCCAGCCTTCGGGATATCCTTACAGGCTCCACTCAAAGCTTTGCCAAGGTCGTTGATATATAGTGTGAAAAGCAGGGGAGCAAGGATGCACCCCTGTCTCACACCGTTGATAATGCTAATTTTCTCCGTGCAGTTCCCCTTTCTATCAAAGCGGACCGTTGCAGTAAGATCCCTATGGAGATCTGCTAGAAAGTAAACTATATTGGGGTCTGTTCCGATATTAAGGAGCTGGTCCCACAATTTAGATCTGTTTACCCGGTCAAACGCCGAGGACAGATCCATAAAAGCAATAAACAATGAACCTGGTTTAGCTAAGGTGTACTTCCCAATTAGCAGCTGTAAATTTAGGCTTTGGTCGATTGTGCCACGTCCCTTGCGGAAGCCGTACTGTAGAGGTGAAAGTGTGTTTGTCTCCTCTAGCCAGGTGGTCAATTTACCTAAAACCACCCTCCCCAAAACCTTAACTGCAGAGTCAATAAGGGATATGGGTCGGTAATTACCAGGGTCCCCCCTATCCCCTTTTTTATAAATTGGCACGATTACCGACTGTGACCATGACTCAGGAATGCCCGTCTTAGAGACTCTATTAAAAACATTAGTTAAAACTTTGGACCAAAATAAAGTATCAGCTTTAAAAAGGTCAGAGGGGACGCCATCGGGCCCGGGGGCTTTGTTACTGGTCATCAAACCAATGGCCACTGCCACCTCCTCCTCATTCACAGATAGGGTGTATGATAATTGAGGGAATGCGGTCAGGCGTTCTACCACCTGGGTCTCGTCTTCATAAACTGAACTAAAGTGTGTGTGCCATCGTTCTTCCTGGATACCACAATCCAATTCATTGTTGTTGGAATCCGAGAAGTAAGGTTGATTTACCACCGCCCAAAACTTGGCGCTGTTTTTTAACACCTCTGTAGAGGTTAGATCAGCCCAAGCGTCTTCCCTAATCTCGCGCCGCCTTTCATCAATTGTTGTTTTATAATCTCTCCTAAGGGTAGCTACTAACCGTCTGTCAACTGGTTCTAATTTGAGGGCAGCCTTAAGTTTACGGTTTGCTGCTGAACATTTTTTGTCGAACCAGCCGTCATTCCCTTGTGTTCTACTTTTACCATGAACAGTCAATTTGGAGAGAATATCAATGCAGACCTTTTTATACGCCTCCATTACTTCGCCATCCCCAGCCCGTTCATCCAAACACAGCATCAGGTCATCCCTACTACTCTCACACAAGTTACAAAAAAACTCGTCTGGGATTACTCTACACCATCTGATTCTGCGTGCTTGATCCGTTAACCGCAGATCATGCTTATCTGTCAGGTTTTTACAGCTATCCTTGATGACAAATATATTCTTTGCTTTTAAAACCACAAGGTTATGATCACTGAAATGGGACCTTAAGACTGTGTAGCTACTGCTTTGGGCTCCATTAGTACTGTAGAGGAAAATATAATCGATCACAGAGCCACTACCATGGCCCGTGAAAGTGGGGATATCCTCATCATCCGCCTTTGGTAAAATAAGCCCATGTTCAGCCAACATTATTTCCAGAAAGGTACCCTGCTCTGAGTGTTCAAAATGGGTATTTTCTTCGTCCGGGGTACCAAATAACACATTGGGGGGGCAGTTTTCCTTACATCTATGAATATTGAAATCTCCCATCAACAAAATGGTACAGTCATGCTCTGCCGACTCTTTAAAGTTGGCCAGAAAAGCACTTAACATCATCAAATTACTTACTGGGCTGTCCCTGTCAAATGAGTTATAAAAATTTATGACCAAGACATTGTGATGATTCCTATAGGAGATTAAAACAGCAACACAGTAAGGACAACCAGTGGCTACTTGCGTATATGTCCCAGGGATTTTGGCAGAAATCAGAGTAACCAAACCCCCTCTGGCACGCCCCCTCGAAGATCCAACTGCTGGGGTTGAGAAGGTGGTAAACCCGTCCAGAGTCAGTAGATTTTCAGTGTCCCAGGTCTCCTGCAGGGCTATTAGGTCCATGGAACCTATTTGGTCCCGCCAAATTGGATTATCCACTTTATTTTTGAGTCCCGCAATATTCCAAGTTGCTATTGACAAATCCTCGCCCCTCCAAGGCCCAGCCGTTTTTACATTAAGAGGATCTCTTCCTTCCCCACCCTCACAATTAATGGTAATTGAACAGGACATCTGCCCGTCCAAAATGCTCTTATCCATTTGCATAGAGAATGAGGGGTTATTTTCAGGTTTTTCTATACAGGGAGGGACCTGTGTTTGTCAATCATTCCCATCTAAAGTTGACAAATAATCATATCGATTAGAGGTGGGGAAATTGAAAAAATTGTCATATCCCTGAGCAAACTGTTGGTAGTTGGGTGGGTGGCTATTGTAGGGCCCTGCCACAGAGCCCCCATAAGGCGGTCTTCCTCTTCTAGGCCTGGCCAAGTTCCAACCCGCATTAACACCTTCATCCCAGCCTGCCGGGTATGCCTCCCAAGGGTGGTTTTGCCTGTGAGTTGTTGTTGTCTCCTGTGGGCCCCTTAACCAACTCCATCTGTTATCTGTTTGGTTACCAGGTAGGTAGAAGTAAGAGAGGGGCCTGGCGGTGACAGTACTAGCTTGGTATCTAGGGGTCCCTCTACAAATTAAATCTACCACCTGTGTGTTCTCAAAGGTGACCACCACGCAGTCCCCTTGCAGACTTTTCCTATTTCCTCCCACCCATGGGGTTCTTTCCACCATTAAAATGTTGCTTGGCATGTTAGGCGGTAAGGGATAATTTTTAGAGAGCCAGTGGCACACTTTATTTTTTAGGGCCTGGTTGGATTCAGTTTCTAAAGGTGAAATTACACTAACCCCGGTGAGAATCACTACGTAGGGGCATGCATCTGGGGGGAGATGGATGTTTCTACGGGCCATTACCTTGGGTTCGGCTATCGATACCGGGTTTGGGGTCGGTGGAATAGGGTCATTTGATTTAACCTGGGGGGGTGGCTTAGGTTTAGATGAAGTCTCAGGTTGTTTTGACTCTGTGGTTTTAGATTTAGTGCCTTCCACAGCGGGGGTGTTACTTGTGCTATTAGAAGAGTTATTACTAACCACAGTAGCTTTTTTGCCAGCCAAAGAAGACTTGGTGGCTGTGTTAGTGGTGTGAAATGTTTTGGGGTTCGTGGTGAGGCTAGGGGCACTGATGTCTTTGTGAATATTGGTCAAGATGGTTTCTATGCGGCGCAGTCTAGCCTCTATGGGTTCAAGTAAAGATTTTAATATGTTCAAGATATTATTATTGTCAAACATATTTGACCCACACCCCTCCTGACTATGTTGAGCTGAGCTAGTAATTTCTCCACTTAATTCCATGATTTCCTCCAGACTTTTATCTATGATGGTGTCGTCTGGGAGGCTTAGAGGCAAGCCGGTGTTTGTAGAATGTGCCCCCCCAGTGTCAATTGCACAGACTGCCCCATTTGTGTTTGATGGGACTAAGAAGGGGTTGTTACGCTTATTGACCGTTTGTGCTTTCTTCCCTTTAGTAGAGGTGGGTTTTTTTACCTTTTGCTTGGGGATTGCTCCTTCTTTTAGACCCTTTTGGTGTATATCACAAGCCCCGGTAGGGTTAACTAAATCTATCCTGTCTGGGACGCTTACTGTTATAAGATCAAGGTTGGGGGTGGCCTCCAGATCCTGCTGCGAGTTTAAGGCATCAAGATCCCCAGTGTCCCCAGAATTGTGTACCAAGGCAAGGCTAACAGGGCGGCTCTCGGGGTTAGGCGTACAAGCCTGGGCAATTGAGCCTAGAGAAGATCTCCTGGCTATAGCCAAATCTTGCGACACCCTCCTGTCCATTAGTGTTATACCCTCGTCAATCAGTGCATGTGTACGGACAATAAAATCATCTAGGGTGCCAGTCAATTTTTTTGCTTCTGCGACTGCCATGCTCCGGGTTTCCCGACAGTTCATGGTAATCCCCACCACCGATTTTCAAGCGGCCTTAATGCACAGGATAGAGGGTAATAAAGATCCTAAACATGTAACAGTTAACTGATACTTATGAATAACAGTCCACAAACGCTAATCAGGGATTGCAATCAACTTACAGTTCATGTCTCCAATTGTCCCTTGGGCGGTATGTAAACGAACAGGGGTTATGGCCCAGGCCAGGCTCCTCAGGCCTCTGAGGGCCACAGAGGGCCCGCCCTTTGCCCGGGCTTAGCCCCGGGCGTCCCGCACGCGTCCCGCGTAGCGGGGGTCAGACGTTCCCAATATAGCGATGAGGCGGTTGGGGGCGGGGCAAGCAGGGAGAGCGTCCAGGTGCAGGTGATGGCAACCCAGGGACTCCTGGGAAATGGAGTCCCTGTCCCTCACCTGGCGCTCGCAGCCCTGAAGGAGTGTTCCTCTCCCGCCCTCGGGTGCAACAGATGACTCCAACGATAGTCCTACGCCTCACTCAAAGACCCAGGCAAACGGGCGATGCGGGACCCGCGCAGCGGGTACCGCGAGATGCAGCGAGATCCGGTGAACAGCAGGCGTGTTGCAGGGATTAGGCAGTGAGCTCCCTGATCCGTGAATGGCAGTATAGGCGTTTCCCACAGTGTCCTGGGCAGGCGGCAGCTTTAGCTCGGCGGTCGGGGGCGGGGCAAGCAGGGAGAGCGTCCAGGTGCAGGTGATGGCAACCCAGGGACTCCTGGGAAATGGAGTCCCTGTCCCTCACCTGGCGCTCGCAGCCCTGAAGGAGTGTTCCTCTCCCGCCCTCGGGTGCAAAAGATGACTCCAACGATAGTCCTACGCCTCACTCAAAGACCCAGGCAAACGGGCGATGCGGGACCCGCGCAGCGGGTACCGCGAGATGCAGCGAGATCCGGTGAACAGCAGGCGTGTTGCACGGATTAGGCAGTGAGCTCCCTGATCCGTGAATGGCAGTATAGGCGTTTCCCACAGTGTCCTGGGCAGGCGGCAGCTTTAGCTCGGCGGTCGGGGGCGGGGCAAGCAGGGAGAGCGTCCAGGTGCAGGTGATGGCAACCCAGGGACTCCTGGGAAATGGAGTCCCTGTCCCTCACCTGGCGCTCGCAGCCCTGAAGGAGTGTTCCTCTCCCGCCCTCGGGTGCAACAGATGACTCCAACGATAGTCCTACGCCTCACTCAAAGACCCAGGCAAACGGGCGATGCGGGACCCGCGCAGCGGGTACCGCGAGATGCAGCGTGATCCGGTGAACAGCAGGCGTGTTGCAGGGATTAGGCTGTGAGCTCCCTGATCCGTGAATGGCAGTATAGGCGTTTCCCACAGTGTCCTGGGCAGGCGGCAGCTTTAGCTCGGCGGTCGGGGGCGGGGCAAGCAGGGAGAGCGTCCAGGTGCAGGTGATGGCAACCCAGGGACTCCTGGGAAATGGAGTCCCTGTCCCTCACCTGGCGCTCGCAGCCCTGAAGGAGTGTTCCTCTCCCGCCCTCGGGTGCAACAGATGACTCCAACGATAGTCCTACGCCTCACTCAAAGACCCAGGCAAACGGGCGATGCGGGACCCGCGCAGCGGGTACCGCGAGATGCAGCGTGATCCGGTGAACAGCAGGCGTGTTGCAGGGATTAGGCAGTGAGCTCCCTGATCCGTGAATGGCAGTATAGGCGTTTCCAGGATTGTTCATTGTTGTACAACATGTTGCTGCCCTGTGTGATCCTACAGCCTTTTTCATCTCTAGACACCCTTGTGGAAGCAGCCAATCCACCTTCAGGTGGAGGCACAGCATATTTGCACAAATGGTGACCCAATGAAAATGCAGCTACAGTACACTGAGGCGGTGAACCAAGATGTACCGCCCCATTCCTGTGTACGTATATCATGGTATTTAGTAAGGAATGAAAATACGTAAATAACCTGGTTGCACAGGATGAGTGATCCATTCCCCCCTTCATTGTCATAACTACCCATTGCAAGCTGAATCGATCTGTATCTCTTCCTCCCTCCCATTTGCTAAATACAAATGTGAACCATCAATGCCTGTAGAAACATAACTGACAATGCCTTACTTTCCCAAACACAGGTACTCGTGGGGACACAGCAGCAAGTGAAGAGGAGTCCCTGGCCCAGACTTTGGTGGAGGACGAGCTCTCTGTTGTGGATCTGGCTTATGTCCTCTTCAGATGACGACCAACAACCTGGCACCTCCGGTGTGAGCCTTCATGCAGCCCCAGCAGCACTGACATCTGCACCCCCTGCACCCACACCAACAACAACTGGCAACAGACCGAGCATCCCTGCCAACACGGACAGACCTAGAACACCAAATCCAAACCGTACAGGGCCACTGGCCACCCAGGAAGCAACAGACAATAACACCAGTAGCATCAGCCAAGGTGTCCTAGGGTTACCTGTGAGTGTCACCGCAGGTCCTGTCCGTGTGGCTAGGGGTTGTGGGAGGGGTGTTAGGCAGAGGTCACGGCCTGCAGAGGGGCATGGCCTGCATGATGACCCACAACTGCTACGCATCATAGATGAGTACCAAGATAGCACTGTAGGATTCAGCCAGGTAGTGGGGATCCTCAAGGACATGCAACAGGAGCAGGCTGGCCACCATGCACGCATGGAGGCCAAGTGGGACAAACTTATGGCGGTACATAGCGACATCTTGACTTGTCTCCGCCAGATCAGCACAAATATGTGCACACCTCCCTGTGTGCCCACACCATCTGTTGCTGCAACATCTGCAAATGCCACAGAGAGGGAGGATGAATCTGTTGGAGAGTCTGATGCACCGCTGAATACAGTGGAATGCACAGACACCACACCTATCCACAGTCAGTGCTAACAAGCCCACAGGTGAGGTAACCAAAGGTCATTCAGATGTGTGAAGATAGACAACACACATAACAAGTGAAGCACAGGTCCATCACAGGTGACACTTACAACACATCCGCCCAACTCCACACCTTTACCCAGCTTCATATAATGGGAGTTATATCCCTTATAGAGTCTATGAAATCTGGCTCACCCATGGACACTATCCCTGCCAGGATTTCTGCTAAATTTGCGGAACAACTAGCCCTCCCCATTTGCTCTATTCTGAATTGCTCCCTTAGGGAGGGTCGCCTCCCCTCTGCTTGGAAAGATGCACAAATCAAACCCATACGCAAAGACCCCAAGATCCCTACCACTAAAATCAGTAACTATCGACCCATATCCCTTCTCCCTTTACAGTCGAAACGTATTGAGAAACACATTAATAGACACTTGTCTAACTATTTGGAAGCACACCAACTTCTGGATATTTCTCAGTCAGGGTTTCGGGCTAAACATAGCACCGAATCCACCCTTATTGAGGTCCCTGACAATATACGCATGGCTGCTGACAATGGTCAAGCAGCGCTCTTAGTGCTGCTTGACCTGTCAGCAGCATTTGACACCATCTCACATCACATCCTTCTGGAAAGACTCCAAGACCTAGGCATTCAGGGGCAAGCACTGAGGTGGATCACAAATTTTCTAACAGATAGAACACAAACAGTCACCATGGGATCTTTTACATCTGCCACTACTAAAGTGAGCAAGGGGGTCCTGCAGGGTTCCTGCCTAATCCCGACCCTCTTCAACATATATGTCACCCCTCTGGCCAGACTCATGAGATCCTTGGAATTCACTCCAATCTCATATGCTGACGACACTCAGCTCCTTCTAACATTTGATAAAAACACACCCAACATTAATCTGCTGTTCTCCGAAGCCATGAAATCTATCGCTGCCTGGATGCGTAAAAACTATTTACAACTTAATGGGGGCAAATCGGAAATCATGTTGTTTGGAGGATCCACCACTCATTGGTCACCTACATGGTGGCCGGAAGATCTGGGAACCCCCCCTACTCCCAAAGAAGTGGTTAAGAACTTGGGTGTTAGGATTGATCACAGCCTCACCCATATCACACATGCCAACACTATTGCAGGTTCCTGCTATTACATTCTTGGCCTCTTGCGTAGGATTTCCCCCTTCTTACCCTCCTCCACAAAGAAAACTCTCATGCAGGCCCTCATATTAAGCAGGCTTGACTACTGCAATGCCCTGCGGTTTTCAGCCAACGAAAGCGCCATCAATAAACTTCAGGTGGTGCAGAATACTGCTGCCCGACTCATCTACAATGTTCCATCTAGAACACCCTCTGGGCCCCTCCTCAATCAACTCCACTGGCTCCCCATAAAGAAAAGGGTAAAGTTCAAAATAGGCTGTATTATTCACAAAGTCCGTAATGGCAAGGGCCCCATGTATCTCACTAACAAGCTCTCCTCTTATACCCCGTCACAAACTCTCAGGTCCAGCACTGAGCATTTGCTCACCATTCCCAGAATCAAAGAGGCACGTAGCGGTGGTAAGGCATTCTCTTATCTCGCCCCCCCAATTCTGGAATAGCCTGCCTTCTCAGTTACGCTCAGGACTTAATCTGGCTCAATTTAGAAAGATGCTAAAAACCCACCTCTTCTAAATCCTCCCTTAGTTCTGATGTTCCACCGTCCTCAGCGCCGAGATACCCTCATGGGCAATTCAGCAATATTCAAGAACTAGAGGAGCCACAGAGCCAGCCTGGGCCAGTGACTGAGGAGTCGGAGGGACCCAGTGGCACGAAGGGTGAGAGGAGCCACACCGAGGAGTCCTCAGCACCATCCACCTCATCTGAGGACCACAGCAGCTCGGAGGATGACTCCCTTGTGGGGGTGGATGTCAGCAGCCTGCAAAGCACAGATAGTGAGGCTGTTCCCGCCACCACCACCACCCTCTCCTCGGCTCCCATCTCAGAGGTCCGTGGCAGCTCCAGTGTTCGGGAGCATGTCTCCTTCCTGCCAGACACCGCCCCCCCTGCCCCTGTGCAACCTGCTGTCCTGAGTGTGGAGTCTGAGGACCTGCTTAAACAGATCCATGTAGAGCAGACATCAATGCTGAGTGTCCTCCATGCACACACCAGTCTGTTGACACAACTGGTGTCGTTCAAGGACGTCATCTCATCGGGCACGTCTGCCCTACAGAGGACCAATAAGTCCATGGCCTCCTCCCTGACGGCAGCAGTATCCCTCCTCTAACAGTCCCTCACCCCTTCAGCCTCAGGCCAAGCAACAACTCCTAGCACCCTACCTGTCCCGAGGACACACACACCAGCACAGTCACCCAAACACACAGACAGCACACAATCACACAAACAAAATTCAAAACGTGTACGCAAGCAAAGTCAGGAGACTAATACCACACACACAGGGGATGGGTCGCAAACACACACACAGGCATCCACAACCACTCCGCAGTCCTCCAATCCCTCTCCCTAGCCTCACCTGCAACCCCATCTCCTAAGAAGCTCTTCCTGTGTGACCTAGGCCTCTTCTCCTCAGGTCCAGCAGATCCAGACTACAGGGGGAAGAGGAAGTCCCCACACACAGAGAAGAGTGCCCCTCACACCCAGATATCCTCCCCCAGGTGCAGGCAGACTGAGGCCATACCTAGAAGTCACCATGTACCCAGAAGAGCATGACCCAACCCCCAACCCCCAGCGCCACTGCACAGTCTCCTTCCTCGATCCCCCAGGTCAGCACACCACAGGTTCCCCCACCACTACCTGTCACAGGTTCACCCACCCACAGATACATCATCCCCAAAATGCTCAGGCCCTCCCCAACTCCCACTTACTCTTCCCCTGACAACGTAGCCCCCCCAGCGGTCCTGCCAACCTCACCTGCACTCCTTTCCACTCTCATGGGGTTAGGCACTGCAGTGGAGTCCACGACTACCCAGTCTGACATGGGCACTGCAGTAGGGACCATGTCCACTACACCTGACTTGCCCACTGCAGTGGGTCCAGCACCCGCCCCATCAGAGTTGTGCCCCACAGTTGTGACGGCACAAACCATGTCAGACACCTCCACTGCAGTTGCCACTGACTCTCTTGCACCCACTACCCCTTCACAGCCTCCTTCTGATGAGCCCTGATCCTGTCCCTGCGGTGCCTGGCCTGCCCAATGTATGCCCCTCAGAGTGGATTTCCCCAGTCCTTAGCAGTGCAGGGAAGCAACGGATGATAGGTGTCACCCACACCCTAATTGGACTTTGTTTTTTGAGAGGGCATTGGACTAAATTTTATTTTGGATTTTCCCTTTCAGATTTCAATTTGCTGAATAAAGCATTTTTTTCTATCCTTGTGCATTTGATTTAGTTGTACATATTGTTGATGCTCTTTACCCTGACCTTGCTGTGAAGATGCAGGATTTACAAATGTCTGTTACTGAGGTGTTGATGTGGTGTACTCCATGTGGACCATGAGATATGTTTCCTGTTCAGGTTGGTATCCATGTCATCCTTTGCAGCTGACTGGGTGTGTCATGATTAACTAATTTTGGACAGAGATGTTAACATTTCATTGGCATGGCCACATCTATGGCTTGCACCCACGCACATATGATGTGCTTCACATTGTACAATTTGACACTTACCCTGAATGTTGTCCCATCTCTACTGTACATGCAGGTGTGGGCATCATTGGTGTAAAGTCAACTGTGTCCTCTGTGCAACTTGCTAGACATTTGTATTGTCTATCTGCAGGTGACTTAAAGGGCTCTACCGTACCCAGGCGTATGTCACCAGTGTCTACATTGGGTAGTAAATGATGGTTGACTGAACAAGTGCTGTGCTGACATGTCCAGGAATCATACATACTGTTTGGCATGTGCTGCTATTTCCATGATGACACTTACCTTGAGGTCACTGTGATGATGGGGATGTAGACCCTTTGCCACAATGCTCAACTTTAGCTGCAGTTTGTGTCCACACATTTTACATTGGATGTACACACTGATGAGGGTTCTTAACACATTGCCCCAGTGCTATTGCAAAGCTTGACTTGTGTATCCCACACTCTGGTGTTGGTCACACATGTGATGGTAGTTACATTGTGTGTCGTAAATCAAATTCACTGTTGGGAGTATTTGTCAGGCACTACACACTGTTAGCATGATGTTGTGGTGAAATGTATTTGGCTGACATACCTGTGGTTGATGTTTGATGGGTGTGTGGCGCACCCTATGGGTGGGTGAGTCAGCAGTGATAGGCAACATGCCCCTATGGGTGGGGTGGCGTCAGTGATAGCCAACATGCCCCTATGGGTGGGGTGGCATCAGTGATAGGTAACGAGACACATATGGGTGGGGTGGCATCAGTGATAGGCCACATGACACATATGGGTGGAGTGGCATTAGTGATAGGCAACATGCCCCTATGGGTGGGGTGGCAACGGTGAAAGGCAACATGATACATATGGGTGGGGTGGCATTAGTGATAGGCAACATGCCCCTATGGGTGGGGTGGCAACGGTGATAGGGAACATGACACATATGGGTGGGGTGGCATCGGTGATAGGCAACATGACACATATGGGTGGGGTGGCATCAGTGATAGGCAGCATGACACATATGGGTGGGGTGGCATCAGTGATAGGCAACATGACACATATGGGTGGGGTGGCATCAGTGATGGGCAACATGACACATATGGGTGCGGTGACATCAGTGATAGGCAACATGACACATATGGGTGGGGTTGCATCAGTGATAGGCAACATGACATATATGGGTGGGGTGGATTTAGTGATAAGCAACATGCCCCTATTGGTGGGGTGAAATCAGTGATAGGCAACATGACCCATATGGGTGGAGTGACATTAGTGATAGGCAACATGACACCTATGGGTGGGGTGGCATCAGTGATAGGCAACATGACACATATGGGTGAGTTGGCATCAGTGATAGGCAACATGACACATATGGGTGGGGTGGCATTAGTGATAGGCAACATGCCCCTATGGGTGGGGTGGCATCAGTGATAGGCAACATGACACATTCGGGTGGGGTGGCATTAGTGATAGGCAACATGACACATATGGGTGGGGTGGCATCAGTGATAGGCAACATGACACATATGGGTAAGGTGGCATCAGTGATAGGTAACATGACACATATGGGTGGGGTGGCCTAAGTGATAGGCAAAATGGCACATATGGGTGGGGTGGCATCAGTGATAGGCAACATAAGACATATGGGTGCAGTGGCATCAGTGATAGGCAACATTACACATATGGGTGGGGTGGCATCAGTGAAAGGCAACATGCCCCTATGGGTGGGGTGGCATCAGTGATAGCCAACATGCCCCTATGGGTGGGGTGGCATCAGTGATAGGCAACATGACACATATGGGTGGGGTGGCATTAGTGATAGGCAACATGCCCCTATGGGTGGGGTGGCATCAGTGATAGGCAACATGACACATATGGGTGGGGTGGCATTAGTGATAGGCAACATGACACAAAAGGGTGGGGTTGCATCAGTGATATGCAACAGGACACAAATGGGTAGGGTGGCATCAGTGATAGGCAACATGACACATATGGGTGGGGTGGCATTAGTGATAGGCAAAATGACACATATGGGTGGGGTGGCACCAGTGATAGGCAACATGACACATATGGGTGGGGTGGCTTCAGTGATAGGCAACATGACACATATGGGTGGGGTGCCTTTAGTGATAAGCAACATGCCCCTATGGGTGGGGTGGCATCAGTGATAGGCAACGTGACGCATATGGGTGGGATGGCATCAGTGATAGGCAACATGACATATATGGGTAGGGTGGCATCATTGATAGGCAACATGACACATATGGGTGGGGTGGCAATAGTGATAGGCAACATCCCCCTATGGCTGGACTGGCATCAGTGATAGCCAACATGCCCCATGGATGGGGTGGCATCAGTGATAGGCAACATGGCACATATGGGTGGGGTACATTAGTGATAGGCAACATGCCCCTATGGGTGGGGTGGCAATGGTGGTGGCCATGGGTTCACTGAAGAGGCTTGTTGCTGGTGGACAGGGTCTGGACTGCCTGGGTGTGTGTGACATTTGGCATATATGTGTTGTTTGTTTGTACGGTGGGTGTCTGACTTACCGTCTGCACCGTTCGCGTCTGTTCCTGATCCGGTCATATATGTACAGGACTGCTATGACCTGACCGATTGGATTCATGTTGCTCCATCTCTAAACGTTGCTAGCTGCTCCGTTTCAACTCTGTGGATTGTGTTAGTGGCTCGATTCGTAGCTGATATGCAGCTCCTCCGGGTGGTGTGATGTGCTGTACGTGGCGATCCGTCCGGAACGTAGGAAGTACGCATCATACTTGACCGTCTGGAAGGAGCTGTGTTTATGGAGCCGTGCGACGCGAATTGGGTGTTTCCGGGTCAGGCTCGGACGGTAAATGTGGATTGAGTCGGTGCGTACGTGTCGGCCGGGAATTTGGCACTTTACAGCATCGCACTTCATTGCCCAGACTGTCCCGCTCCTGTACGATTCGGCCGTTAGGTAAGGATACTGACACGTCTCAGAGGGCTGACGAACCGAGATCGGAATCGGCCCCATAGTTTTGGCGGTCCCACAGGACAAATAATGAAGCGACCGCCACCGTGGCAGTCCATTGCCATCTTTTACATTACTGCGGGTGCTGCTGGCTCCAGCACTCGCCGCTATGTAAAAGAGGGATGTTTTACATATCGCAGTACTACGTGACAGGCACAATGTGGTGCCTGTCACATAGTACAGGGATATGTAAGGGGCCCAAACACCCAAACAAAAGTGCCAGGGAGAAGGGGGGCCCGCTTTGGGCCCCCAATGCACATCCCCGCCAGCCTTTCCATGGCGGGAGTACCACCAATGAAAGGCTGCCGGGTAGGGACCATCCTAATCCCTACAGCTGTGCCTGGCAGGCAGCGCCACCATTGTAGGGATTGGGGGCCCTCCGCCACACCGGCGGGCTCAAAGTGCCTGTCGAATTAGTGGCAGTCAGGCTTTCTGCCTGCCAGCATACCGCTCGCCATCAAAATCTGGCAGGTGAGAAAGCTGCTTAGAATGGCAGGGGAAACAGCCACCGACTTCCTGTGGGTGGCTGTCTCCTCACCATCCTAATCAGTCCCATAGTTTGCTATTTTAATTAAATTAATATTATTTGTTTTCATTGATAATAAATACGATTGTTTTTATAATTATGTCATTTGTTTAATGCTTGTTAAAATGTAGATATATAGGCCCTAATTACGATGGCGGGCAGAGCACCACCTTCAGGTAATCGGTGGCCATCTGCCCGAAATACAGGGCATCAATCTGGCCGCCGCATTTTGATGCAGCAGGTCAGGGTAGGACCGGCATCTTTGACAGGATCCACGATCCAGTCTGGGTGGCAGTCGGACTCCTATCCCTACATTGGAGGCGGTGCTTTTGCAGGCACCGCTGTAGGGATTAGGATGTCCCTTTCCCACTGCCTTTTCATGGTGGTCCAGCCGCCATGGAAAGGCATAAGAAACGGACATTGGGGTCCCAAAGCAGGGCCCCCTTCCCCACATGGGCCACTTCTAATTGGCCCTGAGGACACATGTAGTGCCCCATACAGATCCATGAATCGTGTGCCAGGCACCACATGGAGCCTAGCACATGATGCATTGATGTGTGAAAAGTGCCTTTTTCTACTGCAGCTGGTGCTGCAGCCTTTTCCTTGGCTGCAGCACAAGCTGCACTGGAAAAAAGCACTTTTTGTCCACCTGCACAGTGGTCTGACCATAAGAGGCCGGGTGGGACCACCGACCCATTGTCGGACGGTCACCTGTTCGATACTTTAATGGTCAGTGTTCCAACCCACCCCCTTCGTAATAAGGGCTATAATTTTTTTATTTAAATATTTATATTTTCTGTTATTTATTAGAGTTGTTAAAAAATGTTATTTGTTTGAAATGAACTACTATCTCTCTACTGTTGCACTGACTGTAGTGGGAATAGTACATTTGCCCCTCCTGAGTCCAACACTTTCTCTACTGATGCGCAGACTGGAGTAGGATTAGTACATTTTACCCTTCCTGAGTCCAACACTTTCCCTACAGTTGATCCGACTGGAGTAGGAATAATAAATTTTACCCCTACTGTTGCACCTACAGGAGTGGGAAGAGTACATTTTACCCCTCCTGAATCTAACGCTTTCCCTACTGTTGCACAGACGTGAGTGGGAATAGTAAATGATACCCCTCCTGAGTTCAACGCTTTCCCTACAGCTTCACAGAATGGATTGGGAATAGTAAATGTTACCCTTCCTGAGTTCAACACGTTGCACTGACTGGAGTGGGAATAGTACATTTCACCCCTTCTGATTTCAATGCTTTCCCCACTGTTGCGCAGACTGAAGTGGGAATAGAATTGTACCCAACCTGAGTCTAACGCTTTCTCTACTGTTGAACTGACTGGAGTGGGAATAGTAAATTTAATATTTATATAGTTTCAGTTTTTTTATTAATATTGTTTAAATATATAATATTATGTGTTTGTTGATTTAATTTCGTATTTTTTATGTATACATTTATGTCATTTTTAAGATATTTTTAGTAAAACATATTTGTATATATTGTTTACTTTTGATGTATAATCAATTTAGAAATATCTTACATTTGTTTGCATTTTATTTGTTGTACTTTTAATTTTTTTATGTGTATGTATATAAATATATATATATATATATATATAATATATATACATACACACACACACACACATATATATATATATATATATATATATATATAGATATATATATATATATATATATATATTGTCTACATGTTACCCTGTGCACAGAGGACGCCACTCCACAAGGAAAAGGTCACAAACCTTTATTCGCTACAAACAGTTTTGCAAGCAGGAATTTTTCAGACGCCCTGACACGTTTCGAGGCAGCAAGCCTCTTCTTCATAGGGCAAAAAAGCAGGAAGTGCGTGGCTGCACATTTTGGACCTTTGAATGTCCCAATTTGCATGCCGCGCCCACATGGGTTTGTCAACAGCATGCTGGGTATTGAAGTTCTATTTTCAGCCTCTAGTGGCTTGCCTCGCACTCGCCTTCATTGCTGCTTGTTTATTTATATTTTTCGGCATTCAAAGCCTTCCAGTAGGCTCCGTTTGCAAAGTTGTCCGTAATTCAGAAGCATTCCATGTGCCAAACACTCCGGCATAATTCCATCGTGTGGACCCGTCATTCCTTTACACGGGCGGTGCATCACTCCCACGGCCGGGCTGCCGTGTGATAGGTATTGTCTACATGTTGCCCTGTGCACAGAGGACGCCACTCCACAAGGAAAAGGTCACAAACCTTTATTGGCCACAAACAGTTTTGCAAGCAGGAATTTTTCAGACGCCCTGACGCGTTTCGAGGCAGCAAGCCTCTTCTTCATAGGGCAAAAAAGCAGGAAGTGCGTGGCTGCACATTTTGAACCTTTGAATGTCCCAATTTGCATGCCGCCCCCACATGGGTTTGTCAACAGCATGCTGGGTATTGAAGTTCTATTTTCAGCCTCTAGTGGCTTGCCTCGCACTCGCCTTCATTGTTGCTTGTTTATTTATATTTTTCGTCATTCAAAGCCTTCCAGTAGGCTCCGTTTGCAAAGTTGTCCGTAGTTCAGAAGCATTCCATGTGCCAAACACTCCGGCATAATTCCATCGTGTGGACCCGTCATTCCTTTACACGGGCGGTGCATCACTCCCACGGCCGGGCTGCCGTGTGATAAGTATTGTCTACATGTTGCCCTGTGCACAGAGGACGCCACTCCACAAGGAAAAGGTCACAAACCTTTATTCGCCACAAACAGTTTTGCAAGCAGGAATTTTTCAGACGCCCTGACGCGTTTCGAGGCAGCAAGCCTCTTCTTCATAGTGCAAAAAAGCAGGAAGTGTGTGGCTGCACATTTTGAACCTTTGAATGTCCCAATTTGCATGCCGCGCCCACATGGGTTTGTCAACAGCATGCTGGGTATTGAAGTTCTATTTTCAGCCTCTAGTGGCTTGTCTCGCACTCACATTCATTGTTGCTTGTTTATTTATATTTTTCGTCATTCAAAGCCTTCCAGTAGGCTCCTTTGCAAAGTTGTCCGTAATTCAGAAGCATTCCATGTGCCAAACACTCCGGCATAATTCCATCGTGTGGACCCGTCATTCCTTTACAAGGGCGGTGCATCACTCCCACGGCCGGGCTGCCGTGTGATAAGTATTGTCTACATGTTGCCCTGTGCACAGAGGACGCCACTCCACAAGGAAAAGGTCACAAACCTTTCTTCGCCACAAACAGTTTTGCAAGCAGGAATTTTTCAGACGCCCTGACGCGTTTCGAGGCAGCAAGCCTCTTCTTTATAGGGCAAAAAAGCAGGAAGTGCGTGGCTGCACATTTTGAACCTTTGAATGTCCCAATTTGCATGCCACGCCCACATGGGTTTGTCAACAGCATGCTGGGTATTGAAGTTCTATTTTCAGCCTCTAGTGGCTTGCCTCGCACTCGCCTTCATTGTTGCTTGTTTATTTATATTTTTCGTCATTCAAAGCCTTCCAGTAGGCTCCGTTTGCAAAGTTGTCCGTAATTCAGAAGCATTCCATGTGCCAAACACTCCGGCATAATTCCATCGTGTGGACCCGTCATTCCTTTACAAGGGCGGTGCATCACTCCCACGGCCGGGCTGCCGTGTGATAAGTATTGTCTACATGTTGCCCTGTGCACAGAGGACGCCACTCCACAAGGAAAAGGTCACAAACCTTTATTCGCCACAAACAGTTTTGCAAGCAGGTATTTTTCAGACGCCCTGACGCGTTTCGAGGCAGCAAGCCTCTTCTTCATAGGGCAAAAAAGCAGGAAGTGCGTGGCTGCACATTTTGAACCTTTGAATGTCCCAATTTGCATGCCGCGCCCACATGGGTTTGTCAACAGCATGCTGGGTATTGAAGTTCTATTTTCAGCCTCTAGTGGCTTGCCTCGCACTCGCCTTCATTGTTGCTTGTTTATTTATATTATTCGTCATTCAAAGCCTTCCAGTAGGCTCCGTTTGCAAAGTTGTCCGTAATTCAAAAGCATTCCATTTGCCAAACACTCCGGCATAATTCCATCGTGTGGACCAGTCATTCCTTTACACAGGCGGTGCATCACTCCCACGGCCGGGCTGCCGTGTGATAAGTATTGTCTACATGTTGCCCTGTGCACAGAGGACACCACTCCACAAGGAAAAGGTCACAAACCTTTATTCGCCACAAACAGTTTTGCAAGCAGGAATTTTTCAGACGCCCTGACGCGTTTCGAGGCAGCAAGCCTCTTCTTCATAGGGCAAAAAAGCAGGAAGTGCGTGGCTGCACATTTTGAACCTTTGAATGTCCCAATTTGCATGCCGCGCCCACATGGGTTTGTCAACAGCATGCTGGGTATTGAAGTTCTATTTTCAGCCTCTAGTGGCTTGCCTCGCACTCGCCTTCATTGTTGCTTGTTTATTTATATTTTTCGTCATTCAAAGCCTTCCAGTAGGCTCCGTTTGCAAAGTTGTCCGTAATTCAGAAGCATTCCATGTGCCAAACACTCCGGCATAATTCCATCGTGTGGACCCGTCATTCCTTTACACGGGCGGTGCATCACTCCCACGGCCGGGCTGCCGTGTGATAAGTATTGTCTACATGTTGCCCTGAGCACAGAGGACGCCACTCCACATGGACAATGTCACAAACCTTTATTCGCCACAAACAGTTTTGCAAGCAGGAATTTTTCAGACGCCCTGACGCGTTTCGAGGCAGCAAGCCTCTTCTTCATAGGGCAAAAAAGCAGGAAGTGCGTGGCTGCACATTTTGAACTTTTGAATGTCCCAATTTGCATGCCGCGCCCACATGGGTTTGTCAACAGCATGCTGGGTATTGAAGTTCTATTTTAAGCCTCTAGTGGCTTGCCTCGCACTCGCCTTCATTGTTGCTTGTTTATTTATATTTTTCGTCATTCAAAGCCTTCCAGTAGGCTCCGTTTGTAAAGTTGTCCGTAATTCAGAAGCATTCCATATGCTAAACACTCCGGCATAATTCCATCGTGTGGACCCGTCATTCCTTTACACGGGTGGTGCATCACTCCCACGGCCGGGCTGCCGTGTGATAAGTATTGTCTACATGTTGCCCTGTGCACAGAGGACGCCACTCCACAAGGAAAATGTCACAAACCTTTATTCGCCACAAACAGTTTTGCAAGCAGGAATTTTTCAGACGCCCTGACGCGTTTCGAGGCAGCAAGCCTCTTCTTCATAGGGCAAAAAAGCAGGAAGTGCGTGGCTGCACATTTTGAACCTTTGAATGTCCCAATTTGCATGCCGCCCCCACATGGGTTTGTCAACAGCATACTGGGTATTGAAGTTCTATTTTTAGCCTCTAGTGGCTTGCCTCGCACTCGCCTTCATTGTTGCTTGTTTATTTATATTTTTCGTCATTCAAAGCCTTCCAGTAGGCTCCGTTTGCAAAGTTGTCCGTAGTACAGAAGCATTCCATGTGCCAAATACTCCGGCATAATTCCATCGTGTGGACCCGTCATTACTTTACACGGGCGGTGCATCACTCCCACGGCCGGGCTGCTGTGTGATAAGTATTGTCTACATGTTGCCCTGTGCACAGAGGACGCCACTCCACAAGGAAAAGGTCACAAACCTTTATTTGCCACAAACAGTTTTGCAAGCAGGAATTTTTCAGACGCCCTGACGCGTTTCGAGGCAGCAAGCCTCTTCTTCATAGTGCAAAAGAGCAGGAAGTGTGTGGCTGCACATTTTGAACCTTTGAATGTCCCAATTTGCATGCCGCGCCCACATGGGTTTGTCAACAGCATGCTGGGTATTGAAGTTCTATTTTCAGCCTCTAGTGGCTTGCCTCGCACTCGCCTTCATTGTTGCTTGTTTATTTATATTATTCGTCATTCAAAGCCTTCCAGTAGGCTCCGTTTGCAAAGTTGTCCGTAATTCAGAAGCATTCCATGTGCCAAACACTCCGGCATAATTCCATCGTGTGGACCCGTCATTCCTTTACACGGGCGGTGCATCACTCCCACGGCCGGGCTGCTGTGTGATAAGTATTGTCTACATGTTGCCCTGTGCACAGAGGACGCCACTCCACAAGGAAAAGGTCACAAACCTTTATTCGCCACAAACAGTTTTGCAAGCAGGAATTTTTCAGACGCCCTGACGCGTTTCGAGCCAGCAAGCCTCTTCTTCATAGGGCAAAAAAGCAGGAAGTGCGTGGCTGCACATTTTGAACCTTTGAATGTCCCAATTTGCATGCCGCCCCCACATGGGTTTGTCAACAGCATGCTGGGTATTGAAGTTCTATTTTCAGCCTCTAGTGGCTTGCCTCGCACTCGCCTTCATTGTTGCTTGTTTATTTATATTTTTCGTCATTCAAAGCCTTCCAGTAGGCTCCGTTTGCAAAGTTGTCCGTAGTTCAGAAGCATTCCATGTGCCAAATACTCCGGCATAATTCCATCGTGTGGACCCGTCATTCCTTTACACGGGCGGTGCATCACTCCCACGGCCGGGCTGCCGTGTGATAAGTATTGCCTACATGTTGCCCTGTGCACAGAGGACGCCACTCCACAAGGAAAAGGTCACAAACCTTTATTCGCCACAAACAGTTTTGCAAGCAGGAATTTTTCAGACGCCCTGACACGTTTCGAGGCAGCAAGCCTCTTCTTCATAGTGCAAAAAAGCAGGAAGTGCATGGCTGCACATTTTGAACCTTTGAATGTCCCAATTTGCATGCTGCGCCCACATGGGTTTGTCAACAGCATGCTGGGTATTGAAGTTCTATTTTCAGCCTCTAGTGGCTTGCCTCGCGCTCGCCTTCATTGTTGCTTGTTTATTTATATTATTCGTCATTCAAAGCCTTCCAGTAGGCTCCGTTTGCAAAGTTGTCCGTAATTCAGAAGCATTCCATGTGCCAAACACTCCGGCATAATTCCATCGTGTGGACCCGTCATTCCTTTACACGGGCGGTGCATCACTCCCACGGCCGGGCTGCCGTGTGATAAGTATTGTCTACATGTTGCCCTGTGCACAGAGGACGCCACTCCACAAGGAAAAGGTCACAAACCTTTATTGGCCACAAACAGTTTGGCAAGCAGGAATTTTTCAGACGCCCTGACGCGTTTCGAGGCAGCAAGCCTCTTCTTCATAGGTCAAAAAAGCAGGAAGTGCATGGCTGCACATTTTGAACCTTTGAATGTCCCAATTTGCATGCCGCGCCCACATGGGTTTGTCAACAGCATGCTGGGTATTGAAGTTCTATTTTCAGCCTCTAGTGGCTTGCCTCGCACTCGCCTTCATTGTTGCTTGTTTATTTATATTTTTCGTCATTCAAAGCCTTCCAGTAGGCTCCGTTTGCAAAGTTGTCCGTAATTCAAAAGCATTCCATTTGCCAAACACTCCGGCATAATTCCATCGTGTGGACCCGTCATTCCTTTACACGGGCGGTGCATCACTCCCACGGCCGGGCTGCCGTGTGATAAGTATTATCTACATGTTGCCCTGTGCACAGAGGACGCCACTCCACAAGGAAAAGGTCACAAACCTTTATTCGCCACAAACAGTTTTGCAAGCAGGAATTTTTCAGACGCCCTGACGCCTTTTCGAGGCAGCAAGCCTCTTCTTCATAGGGCAAAAAAGCAGGAAGTGCGTGGCTGCACATTTTGAACCTTTGAATGTCCCAATTTGCATGCCGCGCCCACATGGGTTTGTCAACAGCATGCTGGGTATTGAAGTTCTATTTTCAGCCTCTAGTGGCTTGCCTCGCACTCGCCTTCATTGTTGCTTGTTTATTTATATTTTTCGTCATTCAAAGCCTTCCAGTAGGCTCCGTTTGTAAAGTTGTCCGTAATTCAGAAGCATTCCATGTGCTAAACACTCCGGCATAATTCCATCGTGTGGACCCGTTATTCCTTTACACGGGTGGTGCATCACTCCCACGGCCGGGCTGCCGTGTGATAAGTATTGTCTACATGTTGCCCTGTGCACAGAGGACGCCACTCCACAAGGAAAAGGTCACAAACCTTTATTCGCCACAAACAGTTTTGCAAGCAGGAATTTTTCAGACGTCCTGACGCGTTTCGAGGCAGAAAGCCTCTTCTTCATAGGGCAAAAAAGCAAGAAGTGCGTGGCTGCACATTTTGAACCTTTGAATGTCCCAATTTGCATGCCGCGCCCACATGGGTTTGTCAACAGCATGCTGGGTATTGAAGTTCTATTTTCAGCCTCTAGTGGCTTGCCTCGCACTCGCCTTCATTGTTGCTCGTTTATTTATATTTTTCGTCATTCAAAGCCTTCCAGTAGGCTCCGTTTGCAAAGTTGTCCGTAATTCAGAAGCATTCCATGTGCCAAACACTCCGGCATAATTCCATCGTGTGGACCCGTCATTCCTTTACACGGGCGTTGCATCACTCCCACGGCCGGGCTGCCGTGTGATAAGTATTGTCTACATGTTGCCCTGTGCACAGAGGACGCCACTCCACAAGGAAAAGGTCACAAACCTTTATTCGCCACAAACAGTTTTGCAAGCAGGAATTTTTCAGACGTCCTGACGCGTTTCGAGGCAGAAAGCCTCTTCTTCATAGGGCAAAAAAGCAGGAAGTGCGTGGCTGCACATTTTGAACCTTTGAATGTCCCAATTTGCATGCCGCGCCCACATGGGTTTGTCAACAGCATGCTGGGTATTGAAGTTCTATTTTCAGCCTCTAGTGGCTTGCCTCGCACTCGCCTTCATTGTTGCTTGTTTATTTATATTTTTCGGCATTCAAAGCCTTCCAGTAGGCTCCGTTTGCAAAGTTGTCCGTAATTCAGAAGCATTCCATGTGCCAAACACTCCGGCATAATTCCATCGTGTGGACCCGTCATTCCTTCACACGGGCGGTGCATCACGCCCACGGCCGGGCTGCCGTGTGATAAGTATTGTCTACATGTTGCCCTGTGCACAGAGGACGCCACTCCACAAGGAAAAGGTCACAAACCTTTATTCGCCACAAACAGTTTTGCAAGCAGGAATTTTTCAGACGCCCTGACGCGTTTCGAGGCAGCAAGCCTCTTCTTCATAGGGCAAAAAAGCAGGAAGTGCGTGGCTGCACATTTTGAACCTTTGAATGTCCCAATTTGCATGCCGCGCCCACATGGGTTTGTCAACAGCATGCTGGGTATTGAAGTTCTATTTTCAGCCTCTAGTGGCTTGCATCGCACTCGCCTTCATTGTTGCTCGTTTATTTATATTTTTCGTCATTCAAAGCCTTCAAGTAGGCTCCGTTTGCAAAGTTGTCCGTAATTCAGAAGCATTCCATGTGCCAAACACTCCGGCATAATTCCATCGTGTGGACCCGTCATTCCTTTACACGGGCGTTGCATCACTCCCACGGCCGAGCTGCCGTGTGATAAGTATTGTCTACATGTTGCCCTGTGCACAGAGGACGCCACTCCACAAGGAAAAGGTCACAAACCTTTATTCGCCACAAACAGTTTTGCAAGCAGGAATTTTTCAGACGTCCTGACGCGTTTCGAGGCAGAAAGCCTCTTCTTCATAGGGCAAAAAAGCAGGAAGTGCGTGGCTGCACATTTTGAACCTTTGAATGTCCCAATTTGCATGCCGCGCCCACATGGGTTTGTCAACAGCATGCTGGGTATTGAAGTTCTATTTTCAGCCTCTAGTGGCTTGCCTCGCACTCGCCTTCATTGTTGCTTGTTTATTTATATTTTTCGGCATTCAAAGCCTTCCGGTAGGCTCCGTTTGCAAAGTTGTCCGTAATTCAGAAGCATTCCATGTGCCAAACACTCCGGCATAATTCCATTGTGTGGACCCGTCATTCCTTTACACGGGCGGTGCATCACGCCCACGGCCGGGCTGCCGTGTGATAAGTATTGTCTACATGTTGCCCTGTGCACAGAGGACGCCACTCCACAAGGAAAAGGTCACAAACCTTTATTCGCCACAAACAGTTTTGCAAGCAGGAATTTTTCAGACGCCCTGACGCGTTTCGAGGCAGAAAGCCTCTTCTTCATAGGGCAAAAAAGCAGGAAGTGCGTGGCTGCACATTTTGAACCTTTGAATGTCCCAATTTGCATGCCGCGCCCACATGGGTTTGTCAACAGCATGCTGGGTATTGAAGTTCTATTTTCAGCCTCTAGTGGCTTGCCTCGCACTCGCCTTCATTGTTGCTTGTTTATTTATATTTTTCGGCATTCAAAGCCTTCCAGTAGGCTCCGTTTGCAAAGTTGTCCGTAATTCAGAAGCATTCCATGTGCCAAACACTCCGGCATAATTCCATCGTGTGGACCCGTCATTCCTTTACACGGGCGGTGCATCACGCCCACGGCCGGGCTGCCGTGTGATAAGTATTGTCTACATGTTGCCCTGTGCACAGAGGACGCCACTCCACAAGGAAAAGGTCACAAACCTTTATTCGCCACAAACAGTTTTGCAAGCAGGAATTTTTCAGACGCCCTGACGCGTTTCGAGGCAGCAAGCCTCTTCTTCATAGGGCAAAAAAGCAGGAAGTGCGTGGCTGCACATTTTGAACCTTTGAATGTCCCAATTTGCATGCCGCGCCCACATGGGTTTGTCAACAGCATGCTGGGTATTGAAGTTCTATTTTCAGCCTCTAGTGGCTTGCCTCGCACTCGCCTTCATTGTTGCTCGTTTATTTATATTTTTCGTCATTCAAAGCCTTCAAGTAGGCTCCGTTTGCAAAGTTGTCCGTAATTCAGAAGCATTCCATGTGCCAAACACTCCGGCATAATTCCATCGTGTGGACCCGTCATTCCTTTACACGGGCGTTGCATCACTCCCACGGCCGGGCTGCCGTGTGATAAGTATTGTCTACATGTTGCCCTGTGCACAGAGGACGCCACTCCACAAGGAAAAGGTCACAAACCTTTATTCGCCACAAACAGTTTTGCAAGCAGGAATTTTTCAGACGTCCTGACGCGTTTCGAGGCAGAAAGCCTCTTCTTCATAGGGCAAAAAAGCAGGAAGTGCGTGGCTGCACATTTTGAACCTTTTAATGTCCCAATTTGCATGCCGCGCCCACATGGGTTTGTCAACAGCATGCTGGGTATTGAAGTTCTATTTTCAGCCTCTAGTGGCTTGCCTCGCACTCGCCTTCATTGTTGCTTGTTTATTTATATTTTTCGGCATTCAAAGCCTTCCAGTAGGCTCCGTTTGCAAAGTTGTCCGTAATTCAGAAGCATTCCATGTGCCAAACACTCCGGCATAATTCCATCGTGTGGACCCGTCATTCCTTTACACGGGCGGTGCATCACGCCCACGGCCGGGCTGCCGTGTGATAAGTATTGTCTACATGTTGCCCTGTGCACAGAGGACGCCACTCCACAAGGAAAAGGTCACAAACCTTTATTCGCCACAAACAGTTTTGCAAGCAGGAATTTTTCAGACGCCCTGACGCGTTTCGAGGCAGCAAGCCTCTTCTTCATAGGCCAAAAAAGCAGGAAGTGCGTGGCTGCACATTTTGAACCTTTGAATGTCCCAATTTGCATGCCGCGCCCACATGGGTTTGTCAACAGCATGCTGGGTATTGAAGTTCTATTTTCAGCCTCTAGTGGCTTGCCTCGCACTCGCCTTCATTGTTGCTTGTTTATTTATATTTTTCGTCATTCAAAGCATTCCAGTAGGCTCCGTTTGCAAAGTTGTCCGCAATTCAGAAGCATTCCATGTGCCAAACACTCCGGCATAATTCCATCGTGTGGACCCGTCATTCCTTTACACGGGCGTTGCATCACTCCCACGGCCGGGCTGCTGTGTGATAAGTATTGTCTACATGTTGCCCTGTGCACAGAGGACGCCACTCCACAAGGAAAAGGTCACAAACCTTTATTCGCCACAAACAGTTTTGCAAGCAGGAATTTTTCAGACGCCCTGACGCGTTTCGAGGCAGCAAGCCTCTTCTTCATAGGGCAAAAAAGCAGGAAGTGCGTGGCTGCACATTTTGAACCTTTGAATGTCCCAATTTGCATGCCGCGCCCACATGGGTTTGTAAACAGCATGCTGGGTATTGAAGTTCTATTTTCAGCCTCTAGTGGCTTGCCTCGAACTCGCCTTCATTGTTGCTTGTTTATTTATATTTTTCGTCATTCAAAGCCTTCCAGTGTCGCTGTGTCCTTCCTGGTTTCTTGTAAAGGAGTTACCTGTGGATATAATTTCAACGCACAAGCCAGTCATGCGTGGAAGGACCCGCTCACAAAAGTCCGAGGTATGCCTGGCAGTTTTGTGTTTTTTCAATGAACTTGGTCTTAACCTAGGACTGCCTCATGGATCATCCCAGCAAAGGTTATTGCATAGAAGCAACCCGAATTTGACGGGGGAGCACGGACACTGGCCTGCTGTTCCGTGACCCTGCTGGAGTTAGCACTTTGAGGCGGAGTGTCAGGGGACTTAAGGGAAACTGACTTTTAAAGTAAGACATTATTTTGGCAGCACTGCTCACCTTCACAATGGCACTTACAGCGCGAACTTGACAATGAGCTCCACACAAGACAGCTTTACATCTGGTGTCTTGTGGGATTGGTAGTCCGTGATATCCGACTACGCAACCAAAACTTTGTTGTTAATTGGGGCCAGCTGCACTCCCATGTTTGGGGTGGAGCCAGGATGGTTTTAAATCGAAGGGCTGCCTCATTTTCATCTGCGAAGGCATCCGAAGAAGACTCACGTCGAAATGCATTATGCCGCAGTTATTGAGCAATAAAGCAACTTTCCCTACAATCCTCGCTGTGTCCTTCCTGGTTTCTTGTAAAGGAGTTACCTGTTGATATAATTTCAACGCACAAGCCAGTCATGCCTGGAAGGACCCGCTCACAAAAGTCCGAGGTATGCCTGGCAGTTTTGTGTTTTTTCAATGAACTTGGTCTTAACCTCGGACTGCCTCATGGATCATCCCAGCAAAGGTTATTGCATGGAAGCAACCAGAATTTGACGGGGGAGCACGGACACTGGCCTGCTGTTCCGTGACCCTGCTGGAGTTAGCACTTTGAGGCGGAGTGTCAGGGGACTTAAGGGAAACTGACTTTTAAAATAAGACATTATTTTGGCAGCACTGCTCACCTTCACAATGGCACTTACAGCGCGAACTTGACAATGAGCTCCACACAAGACAGCTTAACATCTGGTGTCTTGTGGGATTGGTAGTCCGTGATATCCGACTACGCAACCAAAACTTTGTTGTTAATTGGGGCCAGCTGCACTCCGATGTTTGGGGTGGAGCCAGGATGGTTTTAAATCGAAGGGCTGCCTCATTTTCATCTGCGAAGAAATCCGAAGAAGACTCACGTCGAAATGCATTATGCCGCAGTTATTGAGCAATAAAGCAACTTTCCCTACAATCCTCGCTGTGTCCTTCCTGGTTTCTTGTAAAGGAGTTACCTGTGGATATAATTTCAACGCACAAGCCAGTCATGCGTGGAAGGACCCGCTCACAAAAGTCCGAGGTATGCCTTGCAGTTTTGTGTTTTTTCAATGAACTTGGTCTTAACCTAGGACTGCCTCATGGATCATCCCAGCAAAGTTTATTGCATAGAAGCAACCCGAATTTGACGGGGGAGCACGGACACTGGCCTGCTGTTCCGTGACCCTGCTGGAGTTAGCACTTTGAGGCGGAGTGTCAGGGGACTTAAGGGAAACTGACTTTTAAAATAAGACATTATTTTGGCAGCACTGCTCACCTTCACAATGGCACTTACAGCGCGAACTTGACAATGAGCTCCACACAAGACAGCTTTACATCTGGTGTCTTGTGGGATTGGTAGTCCGTGATATCCGACTACGCAACCAAAACTTTGTTGTTAATTGGGGCCAGCTGCACTCCCATGTTTGGGGTGGAGCCAGGAAGGTTTTAAATCGAAGGGCTGCCTCATTTTCATCTGCGAAGGCATCCGAAGAAGACTCACGTCGAAATGCATTATGCCGCAGTTATTGAGCAATAAAGCAACTTTCCCTACAATCCTCGCTGTGTCCTTCCTGGTTTCTTGTAAAGGAGTTACCTGTGGATATAATTTCAACGCACAAGCCAGTCATGCCTGGAAGGTCCCGCTCACAAAAGTCCGAGGTATGCCTGGCAGTTTTGTGTTTTTTCAATGAACTTGGTCTTAACCTCGGACTGCCTCATGGATCATCCCAGCAAAGGTTATTGCATGGAAGCAACCCGAATTTGACGGGGGAGTACGGACACTGGCCTGCTGTTCCGTGACCCTGCTGGAGTTAGCACTTTGAAGCGGAGTGTCAGGGGACTTAAGGGAAACTGACTTTTAAAATAAGACATTATTTTGGCAGCACTGCTCACCTTCACAATGGCACTTACAGCGCGAACTTGACAATGAGCTCCACACAAGACAGCTTTACATCTGGTGTCTTGTGGGATTGGTAGTCCGTGATATCCGACTACGCAACCAAAACTTTGTTGTTAATTGGGGCCAGCTGCACTCCGATGTTTGGGGTGGAGCCAGGATGGTTTTAAATCGAAGGGCTGCCTCATTTTCATCTGCGAAGGCATCCGAAGAAGACTCACGTCAAAATGCATTATGCCGCAGTTATTGAGCAATAAAGCAACTTTCCCTACAATCCTCGCTGTGTCCTTCCTGGTTTCTTGTAAAGGAGTTACCTGTGGATATAACATATATATATATATATATATATATATATATATATATATATATATATATATATATATATATATATATATATATTACCTACTGGCGGTCGCCAGTAGGTATATATAGTTAGGATTTTTTTCCTATGGGATTTCAGAAAATTCTATGTCGAATAACTTTGGCGTTTGTGGACGGAATTGGCTGAACTTTTCAGGAAAATGGCACATTTTGTTTCTGAGCAGCCCCTGAAAATATAGGGGGGTTTCGTCAAGGGGGGGCCGAGATAAAAGGGGGGTCCCAAAACGCATTTTTCCCATTCATTTTTCCATAGGGGGGTTGGACTCACTTTTAGCTCGAACGGCTGAATGGATTTACATGAAACTTGGCAAAATTGTAGATATGGTTTGCCCGACGTGCCTTTGCTATGTCTCAATATATGTGCTCCAGTGGATTTTGAGAAATTAACGTTTTAAAAAATAGATATATCGGTGACAGCGCTCCGGTTAGCGCCCCGGTTCGCGTACCTGACGCGTAACGGAACTTCGCGAAGTGAAGCTGATTGGCTCTCCGGTGTCTGTCAACATTCTAAACAGTCCAGAACGGCCGCCATCTTGTCTCTCGGTAGGATCGAGAGACAAGAGGTGGAGAAAAAAGAAGGGGGAAATTAATGAAAGGGGGCAAGGTAGACCCCTCCTGACCCCCTAGGAATGATGTGGGGGCTATTTAAGGGTCACGTGGGGCAAAAAATAAAAAAAATAAAAAATTTGATTTTTCGCGGTAGAAGCGCTACCCGGTACGCAAACCGGGTAGCTCACCGGTAGCGTAACAGGAGTTCGCCATTTTGTGTTTCGGTCGAATTTAATGACAAGATGGAAGAAAAACAATGTGGGAAATGGGTATAAGGAGGCACGGGAGACGTATCCTGACCCCCTAGGTTTTCTAAGGGTGGCTGAGGAGGCTCATATATGTCGAAAAAAGAAAAACATTTTTGAATTTTTCGCGCGGTTAGCTGCCGGTACGCGAACCGGGTAGCGAATCGGGAAGCGAACATAAGTGAAAATTTGTGAAAAAAGGTATATTCGAAATTTTTAAAGAGTAATTATAGTTAAGGTAGCTCTGAAAAGAGCTTTTGGGTTCTGTGTAAGTTCTAGGTACTTATAAGTAAGTACCAATACACAGTCTTAAATTTTGTATGAAAACTATGTTTCCCTCATCTGAGAAGTGCACACCATCTTCTCTGTAGATATCTTGCATGTAGTAACGCAAGTTATTGTTGTAGATGGAGCCCATTCCATGGTCTCTCATGTAAGCTGAAACAGACTTATTTACATGCTTCCTCGCTTTCTCAATTTGTGGACAAAATTGATTGGACCACCTCCATTTCTGTCTTTGGCATACATTTGAATAAACCAAGGCAGTTTGAGGAAAAAGTGCCATCAATTGCTCAAAGGTGTCCTTTAAAAGCATTTCCAGACCTAACCCAGTCAAAGTACCCAAATCATTTCCTCCACAGTGCACTATTATGAGGTCAGGGTTTGGCAAATGCAAAAAGGTTTTCACCAATGGTATCAATTGATGAGATCTCAATCCTCTCTGCCCAATCCATGTGATTTCCACATTTTGTAAATTGAGGTTGTGTAAATTTCTGTGATCAGCATACCTGTGAGCCCAGTGGATGTAACTATGTCCAACAATCCAGACAGTAAACATGGTGAGAGGAGGTTCTGCTGCAGTCAGATGAAGTGTGGGAATAAAATGGCAGTTGAAACAGTAGGAGTTTGTAATGAAAAAAAACTGTGGAGTTTCAGTGCTAATGATTCACTAGCAGTGATTGGTGGATTTCCATTTCTGAAAACAGAAAGTTAGGGTGCATGGATGTGTTCTTTGAAAGATGTAATTTGAATGGTTAAGAAAAAATGAATTTAAGAAAGATTGCAGTGGATTAGCAGGTGTACTGAGAGTTCAGAGTTCATTTGAAACATTGTTGTGTGAACTTGTAAACATGAGAAGTCTATCAGGAGGTAGTTGCTATGGAAAAAGGGCAGAAAGGGCAGAGGGGGGAAGGGTGTTGATTTGAAAAAAATGAGGGAAGAGTTTTGAGAGATATGTGTGATGAAATACATCATTTCTGTGCCTTTGTTGGTTGCCGCCTCTGGAGTGCATACCCTTTGCTCTGCTAAAGAAAAATTGGTGTGTGTCTGAGACTGTTTTGAAATTCAAAAAGCATTTGCTAAGGTGAAAAAAAATGCATTTAATTTAGAGAGAGGCTAGTATAGTTTATGGAGAAAATAAGGAAGCCAACTGTGCATTTAAAATGTTGTTTTGTGTCAAGTGTTTTCATTATGTTTTCTAAAAAGATTTTGCTTCTTTGACAAATTATAATTATAGATAATGTGAAGTATTAGTACTGACAGGGTGTGCTTGTACATAGGAGCTGTGCTATGCTGTGTTTTCAAATTATGACCAGAAAATCGTCTTTTTTTAAAAAGAAATGCTTTTTACATTTATGAGAAGGACAAAATGGTGTCTGCTTCTTTAAATAAATATTTCACTTCCCACCATGAATATGGGAGAATAATTTGCTTGTTTGTTGGTTTAAAAACTCGTTTCTTGAAGTCATTTAGGTTTCACAATATGTTCTGCAAGAGTTACATAGTCAACATGGGGGTATATTTACAAGGCTTATGAGCCACATTCACGTCATTTTCCCCACTTTAAAAGTGACTTTAAAGGTGGTGCAAGGTCCTTGTAAATATACCCTCATGAGTGCTTGGCAAATTTAAGTCATTTTCCCCTGGTGCATGTGCCTTGTAAATACGCCCCTATGTGTGCTAGACAATTTTAAGTCACTTCTCCCATGAATCTGGGAGACTAATTTGCTTACATGATGTGTTTAAAAATCGTGCTAAGGTGAGAAAAGATTCCTTTATTTAGAAAGAGACTAGTATGCTTTTTGGAGAAAATAAGGAAGCCAGCTGTGCATTTAAAATGTTGTTTTGTGTTAAGTGTTTGCATTATGTTTTCCAAAAAGATGTTGCTTCTTTTACAAATTGTAATTGGAGATAATGTGAAGTATTAGTACTGACAAGGTGTGCTTGTACATAGGAGCTGTGCTGTGTTTTCAAATTATGACCAGAAAATCGTTTTTAAGGAAAGGGAATGCTTTTTAAATTTATGAGAATTTATTTACTTGCGATGTGACTCCTGCAATGCGTCGCTTTTGCGGAACAGATGCATGACGCATCTGTGCCGTTTTTGCCCCATGGTGCTCCACATTGTAAATGTTAAAAGTGACGCATAAGTGGTGCAAGGGCCTTGTAAATACACCCCCATGTGTGCTTGGCCATTTTAAGTCACTTCGCCCTGGTGCAAGGGCCTTCTAAATACGCCCTCATGTGTGCTTGTCAATTTTAAGTCACTTCTCCCTGGTGCAAGGTCCTTGTAAATACGCCGTCATGTGTGCTTGACCATTTCAAGTCACTTCCCCCTGGTGCAAGGGCCTTGTAAATACGCCCCCATGTGTGTTTGACCATTTCAAGTCACTTCCCCCTGGTGCAAGGGCCTTGTAAATACGCCCCCATGTGTGCTTGGCCATTTTAAGTCACTTCCTCCTGGTGCAAGGGCCTTGTAAATACGCCCTCATGACTGCTTGGCCATTTCAAGTCACTTTCTCCTGGTGCAAGGGCCTTGTAAATACGCCCTCATGTGTGCTTGGCCATTTTAAGTCACTTCCTAAAATGACATACTGGCCATATCTTTGTATAAATAATGTGGACAGCATTGCAGACTTACATTGGCTACACGCCATGTTTTGATCTGCTGCTTTTACTAGCTTATTAAAGGATACTGATTTACTGTCTGGCAAAGTTAAATATATAAATCTTTCTTAGTCTACACTACCATACTACCTTCTATCAATACTCTTTAGATACTCACATTGCCTTTTGTTTTATTCTCTTTCACCCTTGTTCTCTAACTGAACTTATCTTTCAAACATTGTTTCCCTATTCTAACTCTGCTTTTTTCTTTTCTCCCTTGCACCATTTTCCAGCTTTTAGACCCTCTGTTTCGCTTGTCTTTTCCATCTTTCCTCTCTTTGTTTTCTAAATTAAAATTTTTTAGGTTCTCCTTTTTTGGTGCAATCAGTTAGTATAACTCACCCTCACTTACTTATTTTTCTTTCTTGCCTTACTCAGTCTGTATCTGACAGTCTTTCCTTCACTTCTTCTGTCTCCTCTCTCCCTCACTCTTTTTTCCTTATTCACCCTTTCCTTATATAGTTTACCTTACTCACTTTCTTTTAGTATCTTACACATCTTCAATTTAGTTTTCTCTTTCATCCTTCTTTTCTGTCAATGAAACTATCTTCCTTTTTTTCTCTTAGTAATTTACTGTATTACAATTTCTTTTTGTCTCTATCTGTCTATCACCGTTTCTTTCTCTTTCTTTCTGCATGTTTATCTCTAACTTTATTTCTTTGTAAAATTGGATGATTTTTAATCTTTTCCCTTGCTTTTCTAATTTTTAAATGCATGTATTAATATTTTTAAAATTTTTGTTCTTTCTTTCACAGATTGAAAGTATAAAAATAACAAGTGACTAAGTTAACGACAATTATAAGGTAAGTGTTTAGTACTCTTTCCGTTACATCTCTATCACATTTAACTTCTATTAGTTCCACTGCTTCATTTCTTTAACCCTCAGTTTCCTGTCTTTACTACTTCCCTCATTCCTTTTCTATTACTTACTTATTCTACTCCTTCCACTCCTTTTCTCAGTCCCTCTGTTTTCATAGTTCCTCACTCCTGTTCACTCAGTCTGTCTCTATTACTCTCACTGTCTCTGTCTCTTCACTCTTTCACTACTTGTTCATTATGCTTTCTCCCTGTAGTTGAAGCACACTATGTTATTTACATTTCTTTGTTGCTTCAATTATTCCTTTTCTGTCACTTCTTCTTTTCTGCTTTCTGTTTTTTCTCTCTGTTATTCCATATGTTTTAACCTTATTCACTGTCACACATCTTGTTTTATTCCTATTTACTTTCGCTCACTGTTTTCTTAACACCTTCCCTCACGCTTGTTGTTTTAGTCCGGTTCTATCCCTACCTCTCATTCCACATTCTTTACTGTTTTTCTTCTTAATTTGAACATTCACTCACATTCTCCAAGTAACTCTTGTTATTATTCTTCTACTCTCCTTTTTTCCTTTCACTTCCTTATCTATTTTGTTTTTCTCAATTATACCCTCTTACATCTTTTCTTTGGAAAATAGATCTATTAAACAGTATCTCTGTGTTACTCCCTCTAGCTATCTTTCTTTTAACATTACTCTCTGTTTCCTTCCCTTATACTCACTCTTCCTTTTTTTTAATTTATTTTTTTTGTTTCGCGTCCGGTTCGCGTACCGGCGCGCGAACAGGGAAGCGTATCAAAAGAAAAAGAGGTTGCCAGAGTGCTAAACATTCTAGCAATTTTTTATAAATGGGAGGTAGTTCTGAAAATAACTTTTTTATTGTTTTTGTTTTAAATTTTTATTTTTATTTTTATGAACATTTTTTTACTTTTTTTGTATTTTAAGAACGGTTTTATATATTTTTTTATTTTTTTGGGGGGGAACGAAAATCAGTCATTATAAAGGGCTCAACAGGAGCAACAAAAAAAAAAAGATAATTTACTTTCTGGGCCGTTTGGTACATTTATGATTTTCATAAGCTCTGTTAATTAGAGTTATACTTTTCTCCCCATAGGAAATTAATTTGCCGCAAAAAATACAGGTATGCTTCATATACCCGAAGTTCATCTGTATGTTTGGGACCGTCTCCCTCGCCTCTGGTCCCGTCACTGCCTGATGTGTTGATGTACTGGCCACAGGAGGGGGGGTTTCCTGCAGGTCACGTACCTGTGCAGCACTGTAATTAATAGGGTGCCACCTCTCCATGTGGCGATGCATGGTGTAATTCCCGAAGCTGTATTTTTTTTCTGTTCCTCAGGATAGTTCTTTGTCACAGATCAGACATGTGACATAACGGGCATTTACTTTTTTTTGGCCCCGGGGAAATGTGAAGAATTGCCAGATGTAATTTACTTTCACATGGGACCTCCTTGGTTGTTCAGGTAAAAACAGCCTGCTCACTTGCTCCTCTTCCTCTTCTTCCTCTTCTTCCTCCTCTTGATTAAGGAGGACCTGAGGAGGTGGTCCATCCTTTTTTGGTGGTGGTGGTGGTGGTGGAGTGGCTCCAGCAGCTGCAGCTACAACACTTGCCATTTTTCAAAATTTTGAAAGTAGGTCTTTCTCTCATAAAAATGAAAGTCAGAGTGAGGAAAAAAGGTGGGGGCTTTCATTTGTGAAAAAAAAATGTAATGAACCAATGAAAAGTGTTATTTTCAGGTCACATGAACTAGCCTTACATCATTAGGAAACCAAACGTAAAATGGACCAATAAAAAGTTTTATGAACAAGTCACATGACCTGTTATGCTTACGTTACGCGTCCCGCTACGCACCCGGAGCGCTTCCGGGGTGCTGCGCTTCGCGCCTCGGTTTGCGCTCCGGAGCACTTCCGGGTGCGCTAACGCGGCGCGTCATAAGACGCATTACGCGGCAACGCGATACGTCGCGTTTACGCGACGCATCACGATGTTGTTTTCTAGCGCGGCAGTTGCGCTAAAGGAACGTTTACCGGTTCGCGGACCGGGTCGCGGCACCAAATTGAGCTAAGGGGAAGCTACCCGGTGCGCGGACCAGTAGCGAAACAAAAAAAATAATTAAAAGAAAATATATACATAAATTTTTTTAATTAAAAACATATAAAATATATTTTTCCATTAAAATAAGAATACATTTTACAGCTTTTGATATTTGCTATTAAAAAACCATTGAAATTCACTGAAAAAACCATAGGTTATAGACCATATATAGTTAGGAATTAGCATTTACAAAACCTTGAAAATTCACTGAAAAAACCATAGGTTATAGACCATATATAATTAGGGATTAGCATTTACAAAACCTTATTTTACTCACACAAAACCATTGAAATTCGCATATATAGTTGGTTGCACTAACTATATATCGCGCACCTGCAATCCACTGCTGATGATGTCACATATTACATCATTCATGACATGGTCAGTGACATCACTGATGACATCTCTGTTGACAACTCAAATGATATCACTGACAACATCACTGATGACATCCTTCATGTGATAATACGATTAACCTCTTCAGACTCTAATATAACCTTAGATACACTCAGTGTAAACAGACACTCACTGATTGTCACTCATCCATGGAGTTACTCATACACCTAGTCAGTCATGCAACGAATCAATCACACCTCCATTTCCTCAACTATACAGTTATAAAAACCTTACTTATTGAAACATATTCTAACACATATTTACTCTCTTATACAATCACTGATACAAGTTTTCAATGATCCATGCAGCCACTCACACATTCACTGGCTCTTATACACAGTAATTTATATATGTCAACTCCCACATGTACTGTGTTTTACACATGTACTTACTTTGAAATGTAGCACTGAGATATCCATTCACTCACCAATACACTCATGCACACAGTCAACCACCCATGCAGCTGTTTCCACATGCAGTTTTGAACCCATACATCTAGTGAATCAACTGTTCACACATCTATGCACAGAGTCACACACCTCCCAGACACCCACACACACACACTCACTCTCCCATACAAATACTTGGGCAACCAATCAATAACCCATATAGTTACTCATATAGCTACTGATCAACACATGCAGCAGTTTACAGAACAACAGATATAATGATGCACAAATTAGGGCAGTTTAGTCACTAACCCATGCACTCAGTGAGACACATTTAATCACTCTCTCATACAGTCAGTCATGCACCTACTAAATCCTTCATCCAGACACTTATACATCCACTCATTCTTCAATATGTAAGACATATTTTAACTTTACAGAAACATACAGTCACTGGATGATGTCATCAGTGAGGTCATCAGTGATGTCACTGACCATGTCATGAATGATGTAATATGTGACATCATCAGCAGTGGATTGCGGGTGCGCGATACATAGTTAGTGCAACTAACTATATATGCGAATTTCAATAGTTTTGTGAGAGTAAATTAAGGTTTTGTAAATGCTAATCCCTAACTATATATGGTCTATAACCTATGATTTTTTCAGTGAATTTTCAAGGTTTTGTAAATGCTAATTCCTAACTATATATGGTCTATAACCTATGGTTTTTTCAGTGAATATATATATATATATATATATTACCTACTGGCGGTCGCCAGTAGGTATATATAGTTAGGATTTTTTCTCTGTGGAACTTTTGAAAATTCTATGTCTAATAACTTTGGCGTTTGTGGACGGAATCGGCTGAAATTTTCAGGAAAATGAAAATGGCACATTTTGTTTCTGAGCAGCCCCTGAAAATTTGGGGGGGTTCCGTCAAGGGGGGGCCGAGAAAAAAGGGGGGTCCCAAAACGCGTTTTCCCATTCATTTTTCCATAGGGCCTATGGCCTCACTTTTAGCTCGAACGGCTGAATGGATTTACACGAAACTTGGCAAAATTATAGGGACTGTTAGCCCGATGTGCCTTTGCTGGGTCTCAATATATGTGCTCCAGTGGATTTTGAGAAATTAACGTTTAAAGAAACAGATATATCTGTGACAGCGTCCCAGATAGCGCTCCAGATCGCGTACTTTTCGTGTAACGGAGCTTTGCGTAGCGAAGCTGATTGGCTCTCCGGTGTCTGTCAACATTCTAAACAGTCCGGTGCAGCCGCCATCTTGTCTCTCGGTAGGATCGAGAGACAAGAGGAGGAGAAAAACGAAGGGGGAATTTAATGAAAGGGGGCAAGGTAGACCCCTCTTGACCCCCTAGGAATGATGTTGGGGTTATTAAAGGGTCCCGTGGGGCAAATAATAAAAATTTGATTTTTCGCGGTAGAAGCGCTTCTCGGTTCGCGAACCGGGTCGCAAACTGGTAGCGAAACGTGAATTCGCCATTTAGTGTTTCGATTTAATTAAATTACTAGATGGAGGAAAAGCAATGTGAGTATTTGGTATAAGGGGGTATGGGAGACGTATCCTGACCCCCTATGCTTTCTGAGGGTGGTTGAGGAGGCTCATATATGTTGATACTTGTCTTGCAGCGGTTGCGCCTGAGCGCTTTTTTTTTTTGCCGCTTGACTTCTGTTAACGTTTGATTCGAAGGAAATTAGGAAGTGTTGATCGCCATTTTGACACTGCGAGTAAATATATTGTTAAAAATAATTGTTATAAATTAATCCGTATTGATAAACATTGTGTGCGCCATCTTGCTTTTTTTCCAATGGCACACTTTTGTCGTGCACGGCAGCCATTTTAGATGCCTTGACCAGACCCACTCTCTGCACGCCGCCGATCCTCAGCATGGCTCCCCACCCTCGCAAGCATCTCCCCCACGCACTGGTCACCCCTGCTCTCTGTCTTATGCATGGGCCATAAACCTCCCCCCATCTGTGCTGCTCTTCCCTTAGAATCACACCCTGTGCCCGCCCGACACCCCCCTTTCACCCTATTCACTACCGCACCCTCTGACATTCCTCTTCCTTTGTGTCTGATTGTCCAGGCCGGTCCCAGGCTATCACGTAGCCCAGCGGATGCAGTTTATGGCCTCAACTGTAAATAATCACCCCTGTTCAAAGGAGTTACAGTAGATCAAGGTCGCCATCTCATGAGATCCGTCACACCACACGCGTTCCTACTATCTGATAACGATCCTGTATTGTGATTGGGGAGGGGATTCTCACTGTAAGGGTGTGTGGGACCGAGCCTGAAGCGGAAGATTCCAGGGATGCCTTTTTGTACATCAAAGTCTTCACAATTATGTGTCACATTAAAAATATATAGCACTCCAACAAAGTAGTGGGATTATAACACTTTAATAACTTATAAATATATACAACGCTCCAACAAAGTAAACACGTTTTAAAAAAACTTTTTAAACAACTATTTATATGACATTGCTTTAACCAGGATAGACAAAGAAATGACACAGTGATGTAAAAGTTTCTGAAAGAAATGCCAAGAATGTCCCATGTGAAAGTGAATTTTATCTTGCAATTTTTTTCTTTTCCTTCTCATGAAAAGAAAGTTAATGCCAGGTTCGTTACCCGCCTCATCTGCAAAAAAAAAACTCTTGAGAGGGACCGAAAAAAAATATAGCTATGGTAATCATACCATGCATCGGCACATGGAGAGGTGGCACCCTCTTAATTATTCTAAAGCACAATATCGAGATTTGGTGGATAATCCCCTTTCGGCAAAAACATCCATCAATGACTTAGCAATAAGTGAGTCAGAGGCAAGGGAAACGGTCCCAAATCTGCAAAAGAACTTTGGGAAGATGAGATTGACTTGTGTAGCATGTTGAAAATTAATTTCATGCGGAGAGATGAGTATTACTTTAATAAATAGATCATATGAAAATCATCAATGTACAAAACGTCCTAGAAAGTAATTTTTGTCATTTTTGAGGAAGAGAGATAACCTTTAGTGGTACGGGGTCATTTTCGTTCGAACTAGGGGGGCCAGGTGACATTCCTTCGGGGTGGCTTAGGGGCATTTAAAACAACTTCCCTGATACAGGTAGCATATAAAGTAGAGGGTAAATACCAGGATCTTTATTGATTGCTTTATGCTGTACAAAAATGAAAAACACATACAACAAACCTGGACCATTCATATTTTTAATGTTTCTGCGTACTATACTTTTTAACCCTTAACTAATTGAGCTGCTTGATTTCACCTGCTTTTTAAAAAAAAAAAAAAAAAATCGGAAACAGTGGCCATTTCTTCGAAACGTACCAATCTACGCGTTACAACTACGTTTGCTTTTTCAAAAACCTTTAATAAAAATGTTGGTGCCCAAATACGGGCCTACAACCCTGTGGGCCGGCCACGGAGCAGGCTGGAACTGTAAATGGGGGGGAGGGGGTATTTATTTGTGGAAAACATAACAGAGTCAGTGGTCGTTGATATCATAGTAAAAAGTGCGACAAGTGCAACAAAATCATATCGATAATTCATTGTGAGCAAGTATCATTAGTGTCGACAATTCCAACCTTCAATAATAAATACAGTAATCAATGATGTATTAGAACTTAATATCAATTCATTGTTCGAACGTGTAATCAGTCTTATCCCATATCAATTCATGTGCTAAAAACTGCATACATATCTCATGATATTAAGGCTGAGCAATCGGGGCACAACAAGGAGTTGAGAGTTTCATTTGTACTGGCGCCATTTTGGGTGAGGTCAGGAAGGTCCAAGTATAGTCAAAATGTCTCCACCAACTCGTGGTTGGACCGGGACCTCTTTCGGCAGTCCAAAAGTTTTCATTGAAGGGTAGCAGAGGGGACTGCCGACATGAACCATCAGTCAAAGTGGGGTGGGAGGCAGCAATCTCTCCTACCGGGTCATACTGGTGTCCCACCGGAACTGATCAAGTTGGTAGTCTTGCTGGATTTTGGTCATTTCAAGACTGAGGCCGGCGCCAGCATGTGCAAGACATCCCCCCCCCAGTGTTGTCGCAGCCATTAAAGAAAGAAGAGGGATCCCATCGGCTCCTCTCCTGGCCCGGGGGGGGAGTCGGTGGCATGTGCAAGAAATCCCCCCCCAGTGTTGTTCCAGCCATTATTGAAAAAAGAAGAAGATACCGTCGGCCTCGGCTCCTCTCCTGGTGCACCTTACGCGACGACCCTTTTGATGGGTGAGTGGAGCGTTGGGGGTGCAGCTGAGGGGCCCCCACCTGGGAGGGTGGGAGAGGCTCGTTCGCGCGCCTCTCCCTCCCAGCGCACCCCACGCCGACACCTGGCGTTGATATCCGTGATGTCCGGACTAGGCGATAAGAGGGGGGGGGGTCGGAGGCAGAGGCAAGACATCCCCCCCGTGGCCTGCAGGGCGCCGCTTCAGGACCGAACGGGGAGCACATACCAAGCCGGGGCCAGACCAGGAGATACGAGGGGATGGTCGGTGGCATGTGCAAGACATTCCTCTCCAGTGTTGGCGCAGCTAGAGTTCCCGTCTGCCTCGGCTCCTCTCCTGGTGCACCTTACGCGACGACCCTTTTGATGGGTGAGTGGAGCGTTGGGGGTGCAGCTGAGGGGCCCCCACCTGGGGGGGTGGGAGAGGCTCGTTCGCGCCGCTTCTCCCTCCCAGCGCACCCCTTGGCGTTGATATCTGTGATGTCCGGACCAGGCGATAAGAAGGGGGGGGGTCGGAGGCAGAGGCAAGACATCCCCCCGTGGCCTGCAAGGCGGAAGAAGAAGGGAATCGGGAGACCAGTACATTTCGGCCCATCCACGCCACGGCTGATGGCGGTTAGCTGGGCCCCGCCCTGCACGTGTCGAGGCCTCATCTTCCGGATGGGCGTAACCGTGGCCCTGTTGCACTTCGGGAGTTTCCGGAATGGGGGTAGGTATCTGCTGATTTGTATCTATTTCATGTTACCGTTAATGGGCATGGAGGGCGGTGGGACAGACATGCTTGGAGCAGTGGGGGGGTGGCGGAGCCTAGCTACCTCGTGGCTTCCGTAACGTCAAGCTTGGCTTTTTTCACTACTTTCATGTTTCTTATTTCTAGCGAAGTCAAAAACTTATCAGTGGCCTACTGATTTTGTTTGATTTCTTTCCCTTTCTTTTCAAGTGTATTTCATGCTAAAGTTTCTGTTTAACAGGATTCAGTGATTACTTCGTTTTTTACATATGTCTTCTTTATTAGGGGTACTCTCCGGTTGAGCCAGATGATGTACCTCTAATAAATGGTCCGGGTGGAACTAGTTTCTCAATCAGTGGGGAGTAGATGGGTATGACAGATTACAACGGGGGACAAAGGTCCGCATTACCCACCCTTCACTACTTGCAAAGACTAGACAGAATATTTCTATTCCACGTTATTTACAAACAAAGAATACCTCTAGAGAAGTATTCCTTGAAGAATAAATGTCCAGCCAATCAATCAATCAGTGGGGAGAAAAACAGGTACATACACTTGTACATATGAGTCTGATACAGGGCAGATCTCTGTATAACTATGGATAATTAGATATTAGGATGGCATACAAAGCTCCCAACCTTCTTACTTTTTCTCTTAAAGGGTTTCAAATTGGGGACAAATATTAGGCTGTGCTCTAGAGGTTGACGGTGTTGCTCCACTGGTACTCGGGCCTTCTCATGAAGCAGAAGGAGCCGCTCTCAATCTCCTTAACTCTTCCCTTGCAAAGTTGAACAGATTCTTAGTCTGTAACTGCTTCAGCATACTTGCAGTTCCACACAAGTCCTTTTTATTGGGGTCTCCTCTTGAAAGCAGTCTTGCATATGCGGCAAGTAACTTTTCTTGCATTCACCTTTTTTAAGACTTGTGAAAATTATTTTCAAAACATTCAATAAATACAGTGTTACTATGCATTGTGTCATATGCTTTATTAAAAATATGCAGAAAATGTTCCCTTTATTTGTTGTTAAGGTCTTTACAAGAGAATTTGAAAGGAGAAAGTAGGAGATGAATAACACATGTAGGACGTTATATTTTAAACTGCAAAAATTGATAAAGAGGGTGGACCAAAGTCTGCATGTACAATGCCAGTGGAAGCGTTTCAGGCACACTGCGAAGATTTAAAAAAATATAAATATTGTCAAGTTTTACTTTGACTTGTGATGTTTGATCTCATTTAGTCACTTCAATCTAAATTTCAACACTAATTTTCTTTTTGTTTTGCAGATTAACTACAATACTTATTTTGGACTCCATATCATATGTTGTTTATTATATTGTTTTGTTACTTATAGTTCTAGTTATTTATTGTAGTGTTATATTTTAGTTATAGTTCCAGTTATTGTTTTAATAAAAGTTAATTAAAAAAGTACATACGTCTGTTTTTTTGTGGGGGTAGCAGTCATCAATAGAAATTATATTTATAATTTGAAGTATAATGCTGAATGTCACTCATTAGCAACACATTGTGGTGAAATTTTTAACCTATGTGCTGACGTAAGTGTTCCATAAACTACTACTATGGTCATGAATGATGTAATATGTGACATCATCAGCAGTGGGTTGCGGGTGCGCGATATATAGTTATTGCATCTAACTATATATGCGAATTTCTATGGTTTTGTGCGAGTAAATTAAGGTTTTGTAAATGCTAATCCCTAACTATATATGGCCTAAAACCTATGGTTTTTTCAGTGAATATATATATATATATATATATATATATATATATATATATATATATATATATATATATATATATATATATATATATATATATATATATATATATATATATATATATATATATATATATATATGTATATGTATATGTATATGTATATGTATATGATATATATATATATATATATATATATATATATATATACATATATATATATATATATATATATATATATATATATATATATATATATATATATATATATATATATATAATGAAACAATGGTTGGATAAGAGGAAAAACACCTGGTGGTACAATCTCAGTTCCCTGGTCCCCACCAGTGTATCAATAACAGTACTGAGGCATTCACCAGAATCACCCAATGAACATTCCTTCGAAGATTTCTCAATGTTCTTTCTTTATTTGATCATTTGATGTGTCTTTTTATACAGTACAAAAAGCCAACAGGTGTTTTGCGCACACTGCACTTCGTCAGGTCTTTAAATTATCCTCTCTCTTAAGGTACTAGTTCCAAAGAATATAAAGACTCATCCGCTTTTTGTGCAATGTAACTGCCTTTTTTAATAATTCTCTAATAGGAAGATTATTTTAATTCTGCTTCAGGCATGGCCATACCATATAAATATTCACCACCTTCGGTGTTGTCATCTGGTCTTAATATATTGAAAATGGTTCAAAGACTCTATGTCCCAGCATGCATCACAGCTGAATGTCCGTTCAGATTTGCCTATTCCCCATGATATGGGATACGCGTCTCTCCTGGCGCAAGCGTCTTGCTGCTGTTACAAGAATAGATACAGCCGGTTTTAGAGGAGCAATAATTGTTTTGTGGTGATTTGGTTTTCTTTTTATGTTATAGGACTTATTTTAGTCTTTTTTTGTTTTGTCCTTTTTGTGCGTTATGTTTCCTCATACAGAGGATCTGGAATTTCGAGCAGTCAAGGAAATCGTTCATGAAGATGATGGGTGTAAACGAGAGATGTTCAACCAGAAATTATAATATTAGGAAGTTACAGGTTTTTGAGGAGGTGCAATCTGTGTTAGAATGATATTTGCAATGCAATTGTGCAGAATATGTTTTTAAAGTTCTAAAAAGATAACATAGCCAAGTACTATTAAACCCGTAAGAATGTGTTGTGCAAAAAAAGATTTGGGTACTTTAGCCTTTATTTTTTGCTTTTGTTGTGCATCCTCTTTAACATTGAGGAGCCGATTCCAATCCTGGAAAAAAAACGTCCGTACGATTTTCATCCGGAGCCATCGCTGTACGATTCGTACACGTCCGTCCGAGTCGCATAGTACGATCTGTATTCCGTCAATCCATTTGAATCGTCGCGATCCGTACGTATTGCAAGGCTGAAGCAGTGAACCGTACAACTCGTACACATGCCGTACGACCAGACGAGTACGATCTGGACCGGGGTAAGAGGACGCGATTCGTACGGTCCACGTCAGGTAAGGGCGATTCGTACGGAAAAGCACACAATCACTTACACACTGCGTATCCCGCATTCGCAGGGTGTACGCACCGAACACCCAGTGAACATGGGGTACGGTGCGTACACCCCAAGACCATGGGGTACACACTTTACCCTTGCGATCATGGGGTGTACGCACCGTACCCGGGGGGCCATTCCATACCTGTTTTGGGTTGAACTATGCTTTTACAGCTGTTTTCAGCTCCCGTAGAAAAAAGGGTCGTACGGTGCGTACCCGACACGAATCGTACTTGCCGGGCCGGAAAAAGTAGCCACGAGCCGTACAGATGTCGCGTACAGCGGGTTCCGAGAGAGATTCATACGGGGATTTGATTCCTGCGGTCTCTGTACGATTCGTACGGAGTCCAGCTCCTGGTACGAATCATACTTCGTCGTACGTTCGGAGGACGTTGCAGGGTACGATTCGTACAGGAAAAACGCTCCGAACGGCTATTCGGAGCGTTTTTTCCCAAATCGGAATCGACCCCTGAGTGTGATAGGATATTGCATTGCATATAGGTCTCCAATTCGTCCTACCCTTGATCAGACTAAGGCTCGAGATTGGAGATTATATATGTTTTCTTATGAAAATACACTACTATTATATATCTTCTTTTTAGAAGTTTGTTGTTATAAAACATCAATCATTTATTCATGCACAAGAAAATGTAAATATCACTTTCTGAAAAGGAAAGTCTGTTCTTCATATAGATATTGATGGTACGCCTGTAAATACCTTGCTGTGACTGTGAGACATGACGTGACTAGTTTAAATGTGTTGTGTTTTTTCCAGTATCTGCAAAGTAAAAAAGTGAACCTGTTGGTGTGTCTTGATTTTCCGAAAATGGATATATATATACATATATATATATATATGTGTGTGTGTGTGTGTGTATGTGTGTTTATGAGTATATATATATATATATAGAAATTAGACTGTGGTTTCAAAAATGTTTTCTTGACGTTAGTTTGTAACAAATTAAGTTTCCGTTTTATTTAACTGTATAATCGGAACTGTTATCGTTGTCAGGATAATACGTCTAATGGCACACTGAATGTTAGAGATTAGCGATATCACATCGATTGTATTTATATCATGCAGTCTGTTTGCTATGTTTACCACTAACTTGCTGAACATGTGACCTGAGTGGGAAGGGCATATCATTTAAAATGGCTTCAACCAGTTACAGCCTTTATGTGATCAAGGGCGCCTGAGCTCGAAACGCGTCATCTGTTGACTGCTGCTGAAGGTTGAAATAAAACATCTTGCCTGACAAAGAAGTGGTTCGCTTCTCCTTCTTCGCCGCCGAGGCTTTGGTGGAAGTGGATGGAGTTATTTGCTTGCGATATATATATATATATATATATATATATATATATATATATATATATATATATATATACGATTCACAGTCCTGCTCCGTTTACTTCAAAAGGACAAGAAATCCGTAAGAAACCAACGGGACCCACAGGTACAGATCACTTCACAGCGCAAGAAATGTCTTCAAAGGTGGTTTATTAACACGCAATCGCCAGCATGACGCGTTTCGGTCACTACACGGTTGATCATATATATATGTACTTCAAAAAGGCTGCTCTTCGAGGAAGAAAGGATTTGCACTCACGGGTACTTTCTCAATTGTTTGGCTTTTATTTCTTTATTTCAGTGAAACATTGCATCACCAACGCGTTTCGATGGCGGCTGCCACCTTGATCATCGTCGGAGGTTAACTCTTCTCTTTCTACATATATACAAGTTTAAAATCAGTAATCACATGACTTCCTGTTTCCTCACAGGTAGGATTATGGTTAATGTAGTTAAAGGGACTTATCGTATTTCTGCCCGATTTTCAATACATTTCGACCATTGTTTACACAAACCAATTCGTTAATATTTCACGTCATTTAACACATTTGTCTTTCATAATTCAAACACCTCCTTTAAAGTCATTAATTTAAATTAATGGTCAAACCTATTAATGGATCACAATATAAAGGTTTTTACAAAATCTTTCTGGTTGAGCCCTCCAGTGGGCCTACAGCCTTATACAGCTAGAGGTGGTAGTTCAAGTTCCAGTAAATTACAAATTAGGTGGTAGTCTTTTTGAATGTCATTATTTCAGCATGAATCCCTTTCTTTTTTTTCGATTTTACCACAGGTGATACGTTTATACAGGAAGTTGGTCGTTTTAGGTATTTGATTTCCGCGGAAATCAAACCAGATGATTATAGGAATTGAGTAAAATTGAATTGTGATTGCGAAGTTATTTACATGTGCTGATTATAGGAGATGTACGTAGATCTCCTCATGCTGGTTCAAGCCATATGGAGGAAATATTCTCAATGATAAAATCCATTGTGATTCGCATTGTCGCAGTCTTGTTTCACGATTGCCACCTCTTGCATGCTTGTTGATACTTTCAATTCCGTAGAATTTTAGAGCCTTCCAGTCACTATTGTGTATTTCTTCCATGTGCTTTGATACTGCATTACTCCTGTCTTTGTTTGTGGTAGCTCTCACATGTTCAAGAATTCAAAGTTTTGTTTCTTTTATAGTGATATATACCACATATGTTGTCTTGCAGTTTATTAACTGTCGGATGTTCCATTTCCTTTGATTGTAGCCTGTGAAAGATTTGGTATTTTTAGCAATTTGACATGCCTTGCAGCTTGAGCACTTAGCAAAGCCCGATGTCTTAAGCCAGTGTTTCTTCTTGTTTTGATTTTTCCAATAATGGCTTTGTACCAGTTTGTCTTTTAAGTTACCTGCTCGCCTGTAAGTTATTTCGGGATGTGTTCCTACAATTTCTGCCACAGTAGGGTCCATTTTTAAAAGTTTCCAATTTTTTCTCAGAATTTTGGTTATTTCTCCTGATTATTGTGAATAAGTTGTTATGAATCTTATTTTTCTTTTTTCAGGTGGATGTATTTTTTCTTTTAGGATTTCATCCCTTGTTTCTTCTTTTGATTTTTACAGGCCTTTTTCAATTACTGTTTTTTGGTATCCTCTGCGCTCAAATTTTTTTGCTGTTTTTTGGCTGTGTTTTTGCCACTCATTGTCCTCCGAACAGATTCTCCGAATTCTTGAGAATTCCCCATAAGGGATGCTGCGAATTAGTGAGTTTTGGTGGAAGCTGTTTGCATGTAAGACTGAGTTTGTTGTGGTTATTTTGTGGTGTAGTGTGGTTTGGATTTTTCCTTCATTGATATATATTTCAGTATCTAGAAAGGTTACATGTTCTTTGCTCATTGTGTGCGTGAATTTGAAGCTAGCTTCTGTTGTATTCAAGATGGAGAAATAGTCTTTAAAATCTTGTTCTTCTCCGTCCCATATGATCAATAGATCGTCTATATATCGTAACCAAACAATGGTTTTATCTGTGTATATGTCATTGTCCGCGTGCCAGGCGAGGTGCTGCTCCCACCACCCCATCGCTAGGCACGCATAACTGGGACTTGAAGAGAAACCCATAGCAGTTCCGCTTGTCTAGTTATATATTTCATCACCGAAAAGGAAAACGTTGTGGGCAAGACATAGTTCAATCATTTTTAACACCATTTCATTGTGTTTTGTGTATTTGATATTGCGTTTTTGGAGGAAATATTCACAGGCTTTGAGACCTATATTGTTTTTGATGTTCGTGTATAGTGCAACGACATCCATTGTTATTAGGTAATAGGATTCCTGCCATGGTAAATCTGTCAAATGTCTCAAAAGGTCACTCGTGTCTTTTAAGTATGATGTCAAGTTGAGAACAAACGGCATGAAGAAATAATTTACATAGTTTGCCATTGGTTCATATAGGGATCCTTTCGCCGAGACAATCGGTCTCCCAGGTGGTTTGGTCTGGTGTTTATGGACCTAGGGTAGAAAGTATATAGTCGCCATTACCGGATGATCTGTTTTTAGATATTTGACTTCATCATCATTTAGTAAATTCATAACTTTCCATTTGCCAAGATGTATATCTAGTTCTCTTTTATAAGATTCTGTTGTGTTGTCCTTTAGTTTGACATAATATTCTGTATTGTTTAATTGTCTGTGAGCTTCCCTCTCGTATTCTGTTCTCTCCAGTACCACTACGTTTCCACCTTTGTCTGCTATTTTCAGGACTATTTGATCAACTTCCATTAAGTTTTTCAAAGCTTGTCTCTCCATTTCATTTAGGTTGTCTTTGTATTTTTTATGTTTGATTTTGTACAGATCATGAATAACGTTTTCACTGAAAATGTCAATTTTGTTGCCCGGTGGAAGATGTGGCAAGAACTGGGATTTAGGTTTCAAACCGCTCAGACCTGCACCTAATTGTGCTTGCACTGTTTCCAAATCGATATGATACTCTTCATCAGGTGAATCTAAATTTAACAAAGTTAGGTAAATAGATGTTTCCTCTACTGTGGGTCTCGTAACTTGTTCCATTGGTTTTTTGGATTGTTCTGCATGTTGCCGCATGCGGTCATTTTCTTTGAAAACTTTGGCTAATTTTATTTTCCTTATATATTTATACAGGTCTATCCTGGTCTGAGCTAGATCCATGCTACTCGTTGGACAAAAATTTAGACCACGTTGCAAAAGAGATTTTTCTGTTTCGGTTATTTCCCTTTTTGAAAGATTTATCACATTCAAATCTTCCAGATCGTGTTCTTCTGTAGTGTTATCTATGATTTTTTCAATCTCATGCTGCGTGTCTGTGCTCCCACCTTTTCTTGGGATCCTTTGTCTTCTCCCTCTCCTTGTTTGCTTGTTCCACGGCCTCTTCCCCTGTTTCTGCCTCTTCCTCGATATTGTTGCGGCTGGCTGCTCATGTTTTGTTCCCATTGGCGTTGTTGGAGCACCAGCCGCACATCCACTAAAAAAGACCTCATTTGTCTAGCTTCATCTGTGTCAACTGCCTCATCACTTCTTCCAGTTGATACTAGTGATGAGGCACTGGTAGAGGCATTGGAATCCCATTCTTGATATTCACGTTGTTTTAAGTTATCGTATTATTTGGAGAAGGTGAAGATTCGTCCTTCTTTGTAGTCACGTTGGTCTCTTAAAAATTTGGTTTGTTTTCTCTCCTGTACACTGTCTTCATGGATTTCCAATTGTTTTTCCATGTCTTCCTTTAGTTTTAACATTTCAGTGTTTAGGCTTAGTGAGTCAATTCGCCCCATTGATTTAGTAATTCATTACTTTTATCCTGGTGACTCGGCATTAAAATTATTCTTAAGCCTCTCGGAATTCGATTTACTTCCAAATATTTTTTTAGTGCCAAAATTTCCCACCACTTGTTGATCTCTTTGCATGCCAATTTTTCCCAATTTCTTAGTTTTGTTTTTGTGTCTGTTTTTTTTTAGCTTTGCGTGATTCCTGTTGTTTGATTTTCACTTGTTTTCGGTTCACAAAAGCCTTCTGCCAGCACATTTCTCCTAGCTTTGCATTTCTCCATTGTGCAATGTTATTTAATAGTATCCTCTATTTTAAATTGTAACTTTTGATTACAGCTGACCAAAGGGGTACACGCTCGGGTATTTACGTTGTTTTCGACAACCCGTTATTTTCTGCCTCACAGGCTGTGCTGTCTCAGTGGCGTAGTGTTGCGGTTGTTTCTAACGTTTGCACGAGCAAAACCGGCATGCACAAATGCACTTTGAAAGTTTCTTCTTACCTGCCGGTGGATTCGGCAGTCCTCCTTCTCCCAAAAGGTTACGGAAAACGTGCTCTCCTCTCAGGTTGAGAAAGATTTTTTAAAAACCTTTATATTGTGATCCATTAATAGGGTTGACCATTAATTATAATTAATGACTTTAAAGGAGGTGTTTGAATTATGAAAGACAAATGGGTTAAATGATGTGAAATATAAACTTTAGCTGTGTGGAGCCAGGTCCACCCGGATACAGCACCACCAAAACCATCTCAGTTTCCTCCTGTCTGGTGGGCTTTTTTTGGCAATTCAATGACGATTCCTCTAAAAGTGGGCATTGCAATGGGAACGCCATAAACTGTTCCTGCACGGTATGGACTGTAAAGTCCATGCTGTGCAAGAACTGGCATTCATGCATACAGGGACGGCACATGTTGTGCCCCCTGGTGTGCATACACAGGGCGTGAGGCACCAGGGTTTTCATGGAGGAGGAACAAAACACCTAATATGCTTGGAGGGACTGCAGCAGTCCCGCCAAGCATATTGATGCCTCCTGACAAATGCACCACCACCAGAAAATGGCAGTTCCCTGGTGGCTGTTAGGGTGCAATGGTGGCCCGATGGCCCTAATAGTAGTAGCAAAAGACACACAATGGATGGACAGAATGCAGAACAAATCAAAACATTCACCCCCAGTCAATGGATCTGGGTTAAGTTCATCATTCTTTTTGCCCACCCATCCCACCCCAGTTTAGACCTGGCCATAAGCAACTCAGACTTGACCCTGCACCTTATGGGAACAGTCCAGTCCGAACTGCCAAGCCAGGTCCTCCCTGGACTGGGAACAAGCACCCCGACACCGCTCCTAGGATGCTTGTTTCCAGTCAAGGGAGAACCTGGTCTGGCAGTTCGGGCTGGACTGTTCCCATTGGGCGCAGGGTCAAGACTGATTTGGATATGTCTGGGTCGAAACTGGAATGGCATGGTGAGCAGGAAAACAATAGATTTAGGCCCAGATCTCTGTACAGGGGTGAATGTATGACTTATTCTGCATTCTGTCCATCAATTGTTCTTTTTGCCTTTGTCACCCCGAGTGTTTGCCCAGACATGGGTCCCGTGCTCTCCATGCCACTGGAGTCAAGCTATCCTGACTGAAGAGGGGTGAAGCCCTGAATCCGGTCCTAGTATGCTTGTTTCTAGACCAGGGAGCACCTGGCCCGGCAGTTCAGGTGGGACTGTTCCCATTGGGCGCTGGGTCAAGACTGATTTGCCTATGGCTGGGTCCAAACTGGAATGGCATGAAGAGCAAAAAACGATGGATTTAGGCCCAGATCTTTGTATCGGGGTGAAATTATGACATTGTTCTGCATTCTGTCCATCAATTGTTCTTTTTGCATTTATTTTAATTTGTATTTGGTATTTGTTAGGCGCGTGTATCCCCGTAGGTCTCGCAGCGCCAGCGGAATACTCAGGGGGCTGTAGAAGATGACTCATTAGAGCTGCAAGAGCCAAGTTTTCAGGTGTTTGCCAATACTTTTGTGGTTTTGTTCAGCGCAGAGATGAAAGGGAAGGGAATTCCAGGTGTTTGTGCCGAGTTTGAAGAACGCTCTGCCTCCATTTCTGACTGTGTGCACTTTAGGTATGGCTAGGATGAGTTTGCTAGAGGAGCGAAGGAGTCGGGCTTGTTCGTATCTTATCAATTTATTGGTTAAGTACTTGGGTCCATTGCTGTTGAGGGACTTATGAACCACATAACAGGTTTTGAAAATAATCCTCTTTTTCACGGGAAGCCACTTGAGGGTCCTTAGAGAGGGGGCTGAGTGAGAGCGAGGTGGGAGATTAAGGACCAATCTGGCCGCTGTATGTTGCAACACCTGGAGTTTGGACAGGTGTTCCTCTTTCATGTCTGCTAGTAGTGCATTGCCATAGTCTAGACGACTCATGATGAGGCCTTCGACAAGGGGCATTTGAGAGGGTAGAGGAATCCACTTGAAGATTTTTAAGGGTTCTCAGTATGCCAAAGCTGGTGCGAATTGTGGTGTTAATGTGCTCAGCCATGTAAAGTTTGTCGTCAATGATGAAGCCTAAATTGTGGGCTGTAGCTTTGGGGGGAGGGCAAGGGTCTAGGACTGATGGCCACCAATCATTGGTCTATATTTTCTGCGCATTACCGAAGAGAAGAATTTCGGTTTTGCTGGCATTTAGTGACAGGTGGTTGCTTGCCATCCAGTCTTTGACAGATGCCATGCAGTGGCTAAATCTGACTTTAGTGTCACTGGGGTCTGCCCCGAGTGTTATTAGGAGTTGCGTGTCATCAGCATATGACACCGTGTCAAATCCATGGTCGCGAATGATTTTTGCTAGCTGAGACACGTAAAGATCAAAGAGTGTTGGGCTCAGTATGGAGCTCTGCGGAACCCCTTTATCGATGTTTTGTTTTTTAGACACAAAGGGGTCTCTTTGGACCTTAGAGGACCTGGCAGTCAGGTAGCTCCTAATCCAGCCTAGTGCCGGGCCCCCAACACCAATCTCCAACAAGCGTAATAACAATGTGTTGTGGGAGATGGTGTCTAAGGCAGCAGAAAGATCGAGCAGGATCAGGATCGCGGACTGTTTGGTGTCAAGAGAGAGTCTGATGTTATCCACGATTCCGAGGAGGGCAGTCTCAGTGCTATGGCACGCCCGGAAGACAGACTGGGATGGATCTAGTAGAATATTTTGTTCCAGGTATTGATAAAGCTGATGATTAATCAATGATTTCATGGTCTTTCCAAACGAGGGTAAAATGGAAATGGGCGATAGTTTGTGAGTTGTGTTGGGTCGGCCGTGGATTTCTTTATAATTGGTCAGATAGTGGCTTCCTTCCAGTGTTTGGGGACCATGTATTGTGCGATTGAGAGCTTGAAAATTTCCATAAGGTGTGGGACAAGGACTGGGGCAATTTTAGAAATTATCTGGGTGGATGCTGGGTCGTCGGGGGATCCTGATTTTATTTTGTTCAGGGCTAGGCCTACCTCTTCCTCAGTAATTGTGCAAAATTGCTTGAGAGAGGAGGTGGACGGGGGGAGAGATGTGTTATTCTCTGGTAGGGGAGTGGTGGTGGAGGGGAATTGGCTATAAATGATGTCTATTTTCTCTTTAAAATAGGATGAGAGGTCATCAAACCATTCTTGGGAGGCCTTGAGAGGAGGTTGGCATGCTGCGGGACAGGTGAATTATTTGACTATTTTATAAAGTTCTTTCTGTGAATTGGAGGCCTGATCTATTCTATTTGCAAGGTACATTTCTTTAGCTAGAGCTATTTGACCCATGTAGTTTTTGTGTAATTTTCTGTACTGTTGTTTATCTAGTTCGTTTTGAGAGCATCACCATTTAGGTTCTGCCTTCCGAGCAGTGAGTTTATTGATCTTTAGGTCAGGGGTGAACCAGGGGGAAAGTTTGGCAGGACACTTAGTGGTTTTTACTGGGGTGATAATGTCCAGGGTGTTGCTGATGGCCTGTCCCAGGCTCCTTTAAAGTATGGAAGAATATAAATCAGACAGAATTAAAAAAGCTGTTGGACAGTACATGTCCATCTCTGTCTACAGAACTCAATACTGCCACCTGACAATTTCAGGATTGGTTAGGCCAAGCTACTAATCTCCTAGTACCTACTAAAACCCAATCTAGGAATAGAACCACACCGACCGCCCCATGGTACACAGAGGAATTAAGAACACAAAAACAACTCAGCAGGAATAGGGAAAGGCATTGGCGCAAAACCTACGATATAGAGAGTAAGACCAAATATAAAGAATCATTGGCCGTTTACAAAGCTAAGATTGTTGACGCAAAAAAAAAACATTCTTCCAAAAATTCCAGCAGGCAACTATATGACATCACAAAAACTCTGTCAGGCAACCTCCCAGATCTTACCCCGCCCCCTTCACAATCACTTTGCGATGCATTGGCCAACTTCTTCTTCTCTAAAGTGAATGACATCTATCAAGCTTTCACCTCAAAAACCAACACGACAATAGCCTCTCCTTCTCATATTTCCCCTGAAAATGTTTTGACCAGGTTCATAGCTCTTACGACTGACCAAATAAAGATCATTGTCTCCTCGATTAAAACTGGATCGGCATTAGACCCTTGTCCTTTCTCAGTCCTCCCACCGGTGATGGACACCATCATCCCGGTCATCACTCTCGTTTGCAACTCCATACTTGGGTCTGGAACTTACCCGGACTCCTTGAAAAACACGCTGGTGAAACCACTACTGAAGAAACCGAGTCTGGACAAGGATGAATTAAAGAATTATAGCCCTATAGCAAGCCTCCCTTTCTTAGCCAAAGTGGCTGAAAAAGCTATGAACCAACAACTATCCGAGCATGTAGAGAAACATCTTCTACTGGATGATACACAATTCGGTTTCCGCAAGTATCATGGTACTGAAACCGCCTTAATCAAAGACGCCGACAACATTAGAGTAATCCGAAATCAGGGAGTGACAGCAGTACTAGTACTGCTTGATTTATTGGCGGCTTTCGACACGGTCGACCACAAGATCTTGGTGGACCGTGTTGGAAAGATGGGCATTCGCCATACAGCGAGAGATCTGCTCGCATCCTTCCTGGCCGACAGAACGCAGGCCGTCACCTTTGGGCCATACCTATCTGCCAAACTGTCACTACCTTGTGGGGTTCCTCAAGGCTCATGCCTAAGTCCGACACTATTTAATATCTATGTGTTGGACCTTGCTAATGTTATCAACGCACATGGGATGAGCCTAACCTCCTACGCTGATGATACGCAATTGGTATTGGCCATCAAGGGCGATGGATATGAGGTGGCAGAGCGCTTCCAAAGTGGAATGCTAGCAATCGGAGAGTGGATGGCGTCTAACTGCCTTAAGCTCAACTCCGAAAAGACGGAGGTGGTCATCTTTGGACCCCTTTCACCAGGTTGGTCATCAACCTGGTGGCCACCAGCCTTTGGAGCCCCTCTCAGCCCAGCCTCTAAGGTCAGGAACCTGGGAGTAACTTTTGATGAGGGTCTCAACTTTGTGGCACATGCTAACAAAACAGCGGCTACAGCCCATCACAAACTAAGAATGATCAGGAAAATCATCCAGTTTTTGCCAGATGCAGCTGGTAAAACACTGGTCAGTTCTTTATTTTTGTCTTCCCTTGACTACTGCAATGGCCTATTCTTAAACGCCCAGGTCAGGGTAACCAACAAGCTTCAGACGATACAGAATGCAGCAGCATGTCTGCTTTCTAGAACACCCAAGTTTCTCGGCCATATCAGACACAATTAATAAATATCACTGGTTGACGATCCGGAATCGGATCAAGTTCAAATCACTCTGCATAGTGTACAAGGCACTCCATGATCAAGGACCGCAATTCCTTAAGGACCAGCTGATACCCTATAAACCAGCTAGACAGCTCCGATCCACTACTCTTAACCAACTAGTGGTCCCATGTACCAAAACAGTCTCCTGGGTGACCGCCGCTTTCTAGTCGCGGCACCCAAACTATGGAATGCCCTGCCTCAACACATTAGGACAAGCCCCTCACTCCTGCTGTTTCATAAAAGATTGAAGACCTGGCTTTTCAACCAGTAATACTTGCCATTAACATCCTGGGGAAAGTTATGTGAATAGTCTAGCGCCGAGACGCCTGCGGGTATTCGTTCATGCCTAATAAATCGAAAAAATAAATAAATAAATAAATTCCAAGTCAATGTGAGTGGTTTCCGAAAATGTGGGAAAAGAAAAGTGGGTAGAGAAAGGCTCTATCTGAATGTTTTTCCACGGTCGGCATGGTTTTGATTTACGCTAGGGGGGAGAGTGGGTCTGTGAACCGTGGATCTGGAACTTTACTACATAGTGGTCTGACCATAAGACTGGAAATCGCTGATCGAAGGAGATGTTAGATGAGTTGGAAAATAGGAGGTCTAAAGAGTGTCCCGCAGAGTGAGTGGGGTCTTTAACCAATTGCTCCAGCCCCAGCAAGCTCAGGTTGGTGATGAGATTTATGGTGTGGGGATCTGATATGAGCTCCTCCTGGTAATTGAAATCTCCTAGTAGAAAGAAGGTATTGGTGGCTAGGATGTGTGGTGCAATTATTTCCGACAGTTTGTTGATAAAGTGGGTTTTAGTGCCAGGAGGACGGTAAAGGAGGGCTCCTTTCCGTGATTCTTTATCTGAGAGCTCTGTGCTAAAGACGCATAGTACGCCCCAATCAGACTGGTGGGCTTCGACTATGTGAGTTTTCGTTTTGCTGTTGAAGGCAATCGCTAGTCCTCCACCTCTTCTATCTTTCCTGTCCTGTTTAATTTAAATGACAGCCAGTAGGGAGGGCTTTTGTTATGTCAGGTAGTGAAGAGTTTTGTATCCAGGTCTCAGTTATGAAAGAGAGATCGGGTTTTGCCGAGTCCAGTAAGGCCCAAATGTCCAATGCGTGCTTGGGTAAGGAGCGTGCATTGCAAAATAAACAGGACAGGTGGGGAGGCCTCGATGGGGGGGCTAAGGCTCAGGATAGTGTTGTGATTGTTAAGGGCTTTAGTGGCTTTGGTGAGCCTGTTGGGTGGGTGGATGTCTGTCGAGGTATTGATGATCCGAGACAGTTTAGTTTGACTGCTCTTCTGGGCATAGGAGAATGCTTTATTTAAAAGGCGAAGTTCTTGGCTAGTGTATTTAAGGATGGCCATTCCTTGGGGAAGGGAGTGTGAGGTGTGGGGGGAAATAAAAAGGCAGAGGGGCAGCGTGTCGGGTGTCGGTCTGGTGCGGATGGGCGCAGATGGGCTTACCTTTGGCACGCCGTTGGCACGCCGCTGCGCACATCCGCTTGGCGCACATCCGCTTGGCACACCTCCTTTTAACTGGGAAGTGGGCAGGACCGCGACAGCAAGGGTGGAATGCTGACCTACCTTTGTCAGCTGTTGGGGGAAGGCAGTGGCAAGAAGTGTGCATAGATGGTGCCTACCCCTCCGCACAAGCGGCACAAGCCGCGACGGACCAGGGGGGAACAGACAAGTGAATTACAAACTACTCAAGTTAGTGTTGCAATAGTTTTTGAAAGCAAATGCAAGTTTTGTTAAAAAAGGCGTGCTGATACAGCGAGGCTGATGTGTCTGTTTCCGTTCTCGTTGTACAGTGCCTGGGGGTCCGCTGCGCACGTCCGCTCGGCGCACCTCCTTTTAACTGGGAAGTGGGCGGGACCACGACAGCGAGGGTGGAATGCTGACCTGCCTTTGTCAGCTGTTGGGGGAAGGCAGCGGCAAGAAGAGTGCAAAGATGGTGCCAACCCCTCCGCACAAATGGCACAAGCCACGGCGGACCAGGGGAGCACAGACAGTGAATTACAAATTACTCAAGTGAGTGTGGCAATAGTTTTTTAAAGCAAATGCAAGTTTTGTTAAAAAAGGCACGCTGAGACAGTGAGGCTGATGTGTCTGTTTCCGTGTTCTTTGTACAGTGCCTGGGGGTCTTCTACGCGCATCCGCTCGGCGCACCTCCTTTTAACTGGGAAGTGGGCGGGACCGCGAAAGTGAGGGTGGAATGCTGACCTGCCTTTGTCAGCTATTGGGGGAAGGCAGCGGCAAGAAGTGTGCAAAGATGGTGCCTACCCCTCCGCAGAAACGGCACAAGCTGTGGTGGACCAGGGGAGCACAGACAAGTGGAGTGGAGAAGTGTGGCTCAGGGGTTAGAGGCGGCAGACCCGAAGCTGAGATCGGTCCTGGACCAGGGTTCAATTCCCCGCCTCGGCGGGTCTTGGGCTAAAAATTCCACGGACTCGATAATTCTCGCTCCGGTGCCTTCTCGACTCACGGGTTCACACTCTGCGACTCTGGGCAATAGCTTGCTTAATCTCCACAACGGCCCCTTGCGGCGGGATGCCTGACTTTCACCTTGTGGATACCCGCTGGGGCTATCACACAGGGGAATATCAGGACGGGTTCCCTAAGCAAGCGCCGGGACACCCACTGTGGGTAGCTGTGCGCTATATAAGCTCACCTACATTTACATTTACATTTTACAAGTGAATATCACCCTAAAAGGGGACGGGTATCCACCCAACCAGTCCTAGGATGCTTGTTTTGAATCCGGGGAGAACCTGGCCTGGCCTAGAGGGTATCTAAGCTCTCTCCTCAAGCACTAAGAGACCTGCAGGTGATTATGCACTATATAAGCTATAGTTAACATAACATAACAGGGAGAACCTGGACTGGCAGTTTGGGCTGGACTGTTCCCATTAGGCGCAGGGTCAAGACTGATTTGCATATGGCTGGGACCAAACTGAATGGCATTGTGAGCAAAAAGACTATAGATTTAGGCCCAGATATCTGTACTGGGGTGAATATATGACATTGTTCTGCATTCTGTCCATCAATTGTTCTTTTTGCCTTTGTCGCCCTGAGTATATGCCCAGACATGAGTCCCGTGCTCTCCATGCCACTGGAGTCAAGCTATCCTGGCTGAAGAGGAGTGTAACCCCGAAACCCGTCCTAGGATGCTTGTTTCTAGTCCAGGGAGAACCTGGCCTGGCAGTTCGAGTGGACTGTTCCCATTTGGCGCAGGGTCAAGACTGATTTGCATATGGCTGGGTCCAAACTGGAATGGCAGGATGAGCAAAAAAACTATAGATTTAGGCCCAGATCTCTGTACTGGGGTGAATATATGACATTGTTCTGCATTCTGTCCATCAATTCTTCTCTTTGCATTTGTCACCCCGAGTATGACGGGTATGCCCAGACTAGGGTCCCGTGCTCTCATTGCCACTGGAGTCAAGCTATCCTGGCTGAAGAGTGGGGAACCCCGAAATCGGCCCTAGGATGCTTGTTTCCATACAATGGAGAACATGACCTGGCAATTCAGCTGGACTGCTCCTATTGGGCGCAGGGTCAAGACTGATTTGCATATGGCTGGATCCAGACTGGAATGGCATGGTGACCAAAAAAACGATGGATTTAGGCTCAGATCCTTGCCCCCCTAAAATATTTCATCTTTTTCCCCAAATACTCAGCGAACAACTAAGTTCTCTGATATGATAGATTCTGGAAAGTTCCCTGAAACATGGAAGTTAGCATCGGTGTTACCTTTGTTAAAAAAAAAACCACATGGACCCTGATGATCCTAACAACTATCGGCCAATCTCTACAATTCCTTTATCTTCAAAGGTTCTGGAGAAGCTGCTTAACATCCAGCTCACCGCCTTTATCTCCTCAAACAATCTTAGACCATTCGCAATACGGATTCCGAGAGGGACATGGAACAGAAACTGCTTTAATCACAGCGAGTGAGGAACTCAGGAAATCATTGGACGAAGGAGGGAAGGCTGCCATGATTTTGTTAGATCGGCGGCCTTCGATACCGTCAACCATAAAATATTAATTGCCAAACTGACTGAGCTGGGTATACAGGAATCCACCACCACTCTATTGACGTCATATTTCACGGAGAGATCCTTCCAAGTCGAAATGGGAAGATCCAGTTCCCAAATCTTCAATCTGCAGTGCAGGGTGCCTCAGGGCTCGGCCCTGAGCCCTACGCTTTTTAATGTCTATGTGGACCCCTTGGCCACACTGATCAGACAGTTCGGGTTTTCTGTAACATCTTTTGCAGACAACACGCAAGTGGTCGTATCAATAACCAATAAAGAGGATGAGACCGCCGACCGTTTTAACAATTGTATGTCCCATGTCAACATCTGGATACAATCCAATTGTTTAAAACTGAATGGTGGAAAGACCAAAGTAGTGTTGCTGGGTGCTAATCCTCCTGTCTGGTCTCCAAAATGGTGGCCGACGGATTACGATGAGTGTCCAACACCAGTCTCCAAGGCAAAAAATCGAGGGGTGATCTTTGACAGTCTGCTGTACTTTGATAGCCAGATCAACAGTCTCACTTCAAGTTTTTGGGGCATATTAAAATGATCAGAAAGATCTGTTCCTTTATTCCCCCTGATGCTCTAAAAACATTAGTAAAATGCCCTCGCTATTTCTAGGTTAGATTATGGCAACTCCCTTTACGTGGGGATTCAGACACAACACCTGCAAAAACTCCGTCTGCAAAATGCAGCAGCCAGACTGATTTTAGACATTACCAACTATGAATCAGTATCCCAACAACTAGGAGCTCTGCACTGGCTGCCTTAAAGAAAAGAATCATTTTCAAGTCATAGTGTATTACGTTTAAGGCGCTCCAAGGCAGGGGCCCTTTATACCTGACGTCACGCATAAAATACCATGTGCCTTCCAGGAGCATGAGATCCGCTCAGCTAAAACTGCTGCAAGTCCCCAGGTACAGACAGGCACATTGGGGAGGTGGGAGCTTTTTGTTAGGAACTGCAAAAACCTGGAATCTCCTTCCACTAACAATCAAAAACAGCCAGAATCTCAAATTATTCAGGAAATCTCTAAAAACATGGCTATTTCAAAGAGAGCTTTAAAACATGCTTTCAGCACATCCTTCTTATGCACGTTCCTGAGTCCTCAGTGCCAAGACGCCCCTGGGCATTCACTGTGCTTTATAAATTTAAAAATCAAATCAAATCAAATCAGATCTCTGAACTGGGGTGAATGTATGAAATTGTTCTGCATTCTGTCCATCAATTGTTCTTTTTGCTTTGTCACCCCAAGTGTATGCCCAGACGTGGGTCCCGTGCTCTCCATTCCACTCGAGTCAACCTATCGTGGCTGAAGAGGGGTGAAACCCTGAAATCGGTCCTAGGATGCTTGTTTTCAGTCAAGGGAGAACCTGGCTTGGCAGTTCGGGCTGGATTGTTCGCATTGACTGAAGGGTCAAGACTGATTTGCATATGACTGTGTCCAAACTGGAATGGCATGGTCAGCAAAAAAACAATGGATTTAGGCCCAGATCTCTCTCCTGGGGTGAATGTAGGACATTGTTCTGCATTCTGTCTATCAATTGCTCTTTTTGCATTGGTCACCCTCAGTGGGATGGATATGCCCAGACGTGGGTCCCATGCTCTTCATGCCACTGAAGACAAGCTTCCTGGCTGAAGAAGGGCGAAACCCTGTAACCAGTCTTAAGATGCTTGTTTCCAGTCCAGGGAGAACCTGGCCTGGACGTTCGGGCTGGACTGTTCCCATTGGGCGCAGGGTCAAGACTGATTTGCATATGGCTAGGTCCAAACTGGAATGGCATGGTGAGCAAAAAATGATGGATTTAGGTCCAGATCTCTGTACTGGGGTGAATGTATGACATTGTTCTGCATTCTGTCCATCAATTGTTCTTTTTGCATTTGTCACCCCAAGTGGGACGGGTATGCCCAGACGTGGGCCCCGTGCTCTTCATGCCTTTGGAGTCAAGCTATCCTGGCTGAAGAGGAGTGAAACACCAAAATCGTTCCTAGGATACATGTTTACAGTCCAGGGAGAACCTGGCCTGGCAGTTCCGGCAGGACTGTTCCTTTTGGGTGCAGGGTCAAGGCTGATTTTCATATGGCTGTGTCCAATTTGGAATGGCATGGTGATGAAAAAAACAATGGATTTCGGCCCAGGTTTCTGTTCTTGGGTGAATGTATGACATAGTTCTGCATTCTGTCCATCAATTGTTCTTTTTGCATTTGTCACCCGAGTGGATGGGGGTATGCCCTGACGTGGGTCCAGTGCTCACTATGCCACTGGAGTCAAGCTATCCTGGCTGAACAGGGTTGAAACCCTGAAACCGGTCCTAGGATACTTGTTTCCAGTCCAGGGAGAACATGGCCTGGCAGTACGGGCTGGGCTTTAGTTATGAAATTCAAGGAGGACCCCGCTCAGACTAGTAGGGGACTGGGGGGATAACAAATCTTAAAAAAGACAGGGGTGTCCCCACAAAAGGACAGTCTAGGACTGTGTCTCACACCTAGTGAGTGCACTCTGAAGTGTATATTGCATTTCCAAAAAATATAGCATGCCAATAATACGGCGGGAAAGGTAAAGTTACAGGAATTTAAAGTCTCAATTTCTATCAGCGTATGTTGATTCAAGGAAAGAACTCTGTATATTTGTTGTTCTTATATCTCTACAGATGCCAAGTTTTTAGTAGAAAGCCTATTTTCTAATTATATGTTCAGTTTACACATTAACATTAAAATCTACAGTATTTTATGATTAACATAGCACACACAAAAGTTATTGTTAAAAAAGGATGTTTACCACACCATGAGTTTCTCTGTCGTACATTTATTACACATTCAAATATAAAAATTCATCATTACATAATATACAGTTATTTAAGAAGACATGTTAGTACATTTGTATAAAAAGCATTTAAAAACAAAGAATCACAAGTCGACGCGGCGTTTCGGTATCCTGTATGTCTACCTTCTTCAGGACTGATTCTAAATAGATTTAAAAAAAGAATTTAAAAACACAGAGTTACTCTTATTGCATTGGTGCAGATTATTTATCTTTCACAACTGTAGATAGTCACAATTGTAGTAACTATTGCATCGTCTTTTAGGCATCCTTGGTACAAAAGGCTTCATTTTTTCGCACAAAGTTTCGCTTTTTAATTTCTAGTAATGCTTCCCGCCCATCTAAATATCAAAATACTCCCACTACTTTTAATAACATATTGGTCAATTTCTCTCTAACAATACGCTTGAACAAAACTAATGGTGTTTACCTTTCCCTTAGACTATGTAGTCCAATGCTAGCGAGACTTAATTTGAGATCTCCATGTTATGGTTATAGTGAAGGATTTGTCAATTTGACGCATACCTTAAATCAGGCGGAGTAGGTTTCCCCACCGGATAATGTTTACTTCAGTTTAGGACCTTGTTGCCATCAAATTCATGGGCTTATTTTCGGACTCTGTTTGTGCGATATGGTATCACTGGATAACATAAATATAAGAATAATGTATTTTTGGTGTGTCTCACCACTATATATATGTGTCACAAGAGATATTCTTCACAATTTAAAACTTCACTTAGAGGTGGATTATTATCTATACCTCTAAACACAATGGGAATATTTTCTTATGTACCTTATTTTCAGAATTAGTACGCCTGGTCTTGGACTACCAGGAGGAGCCACCGTATTGTCAGTTGTGGGTTTCTTCAATGACCCTAGGGAATGTTAATTATTTTATATTACCTAATGTGGAATTTGTGATTTTAGGACTCTATATTATTACCAGTACGTGAGATATCACTCACCATTAAAATTAATACTGCCTGATGAAATTCCTTGGATATTCGGATTTCAAGGCACTCCGTTGTAGATAAAAATTCTTGCTAGATTGGGTAAGAGAACATATATATATATATCAGGCCCAATGTATGGCAGATTTATATTTTTTTTATGAATAAAAATATAAATCTGCCATACATTGGGCCTGATATATATATATATGTTCTCTTACCCAATCTAGCAAGAATTTTTATCTACAACGGAGTGCCTTGAAATCTGAATATCCAAGGAATTTCATCAGGCAGTATTAATTTAAATGGTGAGTGATATCTCAAGTACTGGTAATAATATATAGTCCTAAAATCACAAATTCCACATTAGGTAATATAAAATAATTAACATTCCCTAGGGTCATTGAAGAAACCCACAACTGACAATACGGTGGCTCCTCCTAGTAGTCCAAGACCAGGCGTACTAATTCTGAAAATAAGGTACATAAGAAAATATTCCCATTGTGTTTAGAGGTATAGATTATAATCCACCTCTAAGTGAAGTTTTAAATTGTGAAGAATATCTCTTGTGACACATATATATAGTGGTGAGACACACCAAAAATACATTATTCTTATATTTATGTTATCCAGTGATACCATATCGCACAAACAGAGTCCGAAAATAAGCCCATGAATTTGATGGCAACAAGGTCCTAAACTGAAGTAAACATTATCCGGTGGGGAAACCTACTCCGCCTGATTTAAGGTATGCGTCAAATTGACAAATCCTTCACTATAACCATAACATGGAGATCTCAAATTAAGTCTCGCTAGCATTGGACTACATAGTCCAAGGGAAAGGTAAACACCATTAGTTTTGTTCAAGCGTATTGTTAGAGAGAAATTGACCAATATGTTATTAAAAGTAGTGGGAGTATTTTGATATTTAGATGGGCGGGAAGCATTACTAGAAATTAAAAAGCGAAACTTTGTGCGAAAAAATGAAGCCTTTTGTACCAAGGATGCCTAAAAGACGATGCAATAGTTACTACAATTGTGACTATCTACAGTTGTGAAAGATAAATAATCTGCACCAATGCAATAAGAGTAACTGTGTTTTTAAATTCTTTTTTTAAATCTATTTAGAATCAGTCCTGAAGAAGGTAGACATACAGGATACCGAAACGCCGCGTCGACTTGTGATTCTTTGTTTTTAAATGCTTTTTATACAAATGTACTAACATGTCTTCTTAAATAACTGTATATTATGTAATGATGAATTTTTATATTTGAATGTGTAATAAATGTACGACAGAGAAACTCATGGTGTGGTAAACATCCTTTTTTAACAATAACTTTTGTGTGTGCTATGTTAATCATAAAATACTGTAGATTTTAATGTTAATGTGTAAACTGAACATATAATTAGAAAATAGGCTTTCTACTAAAAACTTGGCATCTGTAGAGATATAAGAACAACAAATATACCGAGTTCTTTCCTTGAATCAACATACGCTGATAGAAATTGAGACTTTAAATTCCTGTAACTTTACCTTTCCCGCCGTATTATTGGCATGCTATATCTTTTGGAAATGCAATATACACTTCAGAGTGCACTCACTAGGTGTGAGACACAGTCCTAGACTGTCCTTTTGTGGGGACACCCCTGTCTTTTTTAAGATTTGTTATCCCCCCGGGCTGGGCTTTACCCATTGGGCGTAGGGTCAAGACTGATGTGCATATGACATGTTCCAAACTGGATTTATTTTTGCTTCAGCAATCCATAACTCCAGCTAAACTTATGAGATTGACTTCATTTTGGTGTCTAAATTTATATAAGAATCCGCTATTTTTTTATAAGTTGGTGTTGGATTTCTTTCGATTCATGTCAATTACTTTTCGTTCATGTTGGTATTGTGAAATGCTTAACACAGTTAACTCCAGTAAAGCCTGACTGCTCTTTGCCACTCAACTATTACTAAGGTATGGTTTTATTATTGTGAATCCAAGGACCATCTTTGGGGTATTCTGTGAGCAATGCATAATAAAACCTAACCAGCATCACTACATAATACTCCACCTTCCTAGACCCAGTATGATCGCACTGACCCAGAGGACCCTATTTCATGGGTGGTTTATTCTGTTAGGCCATTGCTCCTTAGGATCATCATGATGCTCCAGTGGTACAACTCCCAGCACCACCAATTCTGCTTGATGTCTTGACACAGGCGTTTGATGTGGCCAAGGGAAGGATATGGCATTGGGGAGGGAACAGCAGGGAGCAGACCTTAAAATATGCAAAATATTCTATTATTCACTTTGACCTTTCCAGACTGTTAGACTTTATCTTATCTCATCTCAGCTCATTACCTGTAAGAGAATATCTCTCTCTTCTGGCTCTCTACTTCACCAGTACGCCCTATGGGACGCCTTGCGTTATGCCCACTGCAAGGCAAAGTAATCATGAAAGCTATTTTTCTGAACAGAGACAGTAACAAACAGTTCATATCAATAATTTAGAAGAACACTATGCCACAGCACAAGTCTTTGTAAGGTGAAGTCTTGGTTTCCTTGGTCATTCGAACAGTGAATCTCAAGTTATGCATCATCCAACAAAATGGTGTTAGTAAATATCCATGGATTTTTTTGTTTATGACTTTTTCTACAAAATACGTGGGGAAACAACTCAGATATGACTTTACAAATGGAATCTATTTCGGGAAAGGCAATAACCAGTTTAGGGCGCTTTCCGTATGCAATGCTCTGTTCTTTGAATAACCTGAACAAGTATAAATATATCCTTAACAAAGTAGAAATGAGTGAACCTTTTTTTTTTTTTTTTTTTTTTGTGATTTATAGAGCGCCTGGTGACCCGAAGGCATCCCCGCGCTGTAAGGTTGTGAAATCCAGGGAGGGGGAGACCAGGAACTATTTAGGGAAGAGGAAGGTTTTAAGTTTTTTACGGAAGAGGGCGTGACATGGTTCAAGACGCAACATACGAGGAAGTGCGTTCCATTTTGAAGAGGCATTGACCGAGAAGCGACGGCCACCGGTGCGTGACTTCTTAAATCTTGGGACTATGGCCAGATGTTCGCTGTCAGAGCGAAGGTTTCTGGGGGCTTTGTAGGGGATGACCATGTCTTTGAGGGCGGCAGGTCCTGCCCCATTGATGAGTTTGTGCGTGGTGCACAGGGCCTTGAACTCTACTCGCTGGCGCACAGGGAGCCAGTGCAGAGATTTAAGGGCCGGTTTGGTCGAGGCTCTGGGAGGGAGGTTCAAAATGAGCCTCGCCGCAGCGTTTTGTGCACGTTGGAGCTTGGCCAAGGTGGTTTCAGGAGCGCCGAGGTACGCGGCGTTACCATAGTCAAGCCGCGCTAGTATAAGCCCTTGAACCAGAAGTTTCCTGGACAGGGGGGGAAGGAGAGGGAGAATCTTGCGAATTGATCGGAGAAGGCCAAAGCAAGTACCAGCGGTCTTGGCTGCCTGGGTCTTCATGGAAAGCTCCTGCTCCAGCCAGAAACCCAGTGTTTTGATTTCTGTCTTAGGCGTGGGGATATCACCGAAGGCGTCCGGCCAAACTGATGGAGGGATGGAGGACCATTTATTACCCAGGAGCATGATTTCGGTTTTTGTACCGTTCAGCTTCAGGGAAGATTCGCACATCCAGGTGTGTATATCTTGCAGACAGTTCAATAGGATTTCTGGGTGGTTGTCCAGGTGGGAAAGAGAAACGACAAGTTGGGTGTCGTCAGCATAGTTTACTATTTTTATCCCGTAAGGGATCACAACATCTTCCAAGGGGGCCATATAGACATTAAACAGGGTGGGACTGAGCGAGGACCCCTGGGGCACTCCACATGTGAGAGGGAGGGGGTCTGAGCGAGAGTTGCCGTCCCACACCTGAAATGAATAAATACAAAAGTTCTGAACCAAGTAAAAATGAGTGAACCTTAGCTCCTTTACCCTGGAACCCGACTGGTCCCATTTGACGACCTGGAATATTCTCTTTTCTTCTCCAGTTCTGCCAAGGACACACGTCTCATGCAATCCTCAGACTAACGTGCACCATTCCTCAGGTGGCACTGTGGGGCATATGTACAAGCCCTTATCTCCACCACAACGTCACTTATATCAACGTTGTGGTGGTGATACGGGCTGCGCCTTATTTACAAGGCAGCGTTAAGCCACTTAACGTGGCTGAACGCTGCCTTGTAAATAAATCCCCCTTTCAAGCTATGGTTAGGCAGTGGGTGTTGCGGTGGGTGTTCCACCGCAACACCCATTCATTTTGACGCTGCCCCTATGTACAAGGGTGGCGTACACAGGAGGCAGCGCCAAACTTAAGACCTGGTAAAATCTGGTCTCAAATTGGCGAAACCAGGAGAAATGCATAATTTCTCCTAGTTTTTGCTTCGCGCAGCACACATGGAAAAAGCAAAATGCCATAAATTGTTTATGAACAGGAAGCTGTCCCTTCCTGTACACAAACAATGCTTTTAAAAAAATGCCATTCTGTGACTTTCATGTGTGCTGCATGAAGCAGCACACATGACAGTGAAAGAATGGAATTTTAGGATTGTTTTTATGCAGGAAGGGACCCTTCCTACACATAAACAATCCTCCCCTGCACGCAGACACCCTTGCACTATAGTGGAAGGGTGCCTTCGTTGGTGATAAGTTGCTAAACTTTGCGCCATCGCAGAGGGAAACGCAAGGCTGCACCACTTTCTTGTAAATATGGTGCAGCCTTGCATTTCAGAAGTGGCTGAAGGAGACGTTAAGCCAGGAGGGCTAACGCCTCTCTCCGCCACTTCCTTCTTTTATATCCCCCTGTATTTATAGAGACTCCCTACAGAAGATGGCCGACGCACATCCAGAGCATGAAGGAGTCTGGGAGATTAGTCCCTCAGTAAACAGCGATTCCAAGTTGGAAAGAACCCAGGGGCATAATATCAAGGGGGTTTATCTCCGCTTTTTTGGCTTTAAAAGCCAAGAAAGCGGAGATAAAATTATCTCCCTATTACCTAGCTGTCGCTAACACCAGTTAGCGACAGCTAGTAGGAGATAGCGACCATCTTGGGCCCCACTTTGCATGTCAGCGATAATTATCGCTAATGACATGCAAAGTGGGCGTGCTAAGATGTTAGCGACTGGAAACAGTCTCTAACATCGCTATCTCCTATTACCAACTTTTGGAGATATTTGCGCTAAGCGCTAATATCTCCAAAAGCTAACACCTGCCCTGAGCAGTTCTTAGCCATGTTATCCAATGGGAGATGGATAACATGGCTAAGAGCATTAGCTCGGTAATGCATGAATATCGCTGACTTTTCAGCGATATTCATGCATTGCAGCGATTTTTATCGCATTTGCGATAAACCTTGGTAATACCAAGGTTTATCTGCGATAAAAATCGCCGCAGCTCAGCGGTAAATTTTTGCCTCTAACCAAGCAATAGCGATAATTATCGCTATTGCTTGGTAATATGCCCCCCAGTTAGACAGCGGTACAGGCATCAGCAACAGTGGCTGTAAGGGCCACCGGAAAGACATGGCAATGGCCACTGGAAGTACATGTTCTGAGCATGGCGAGAGAAGAAGTTCACACTCGACCATTTGCAAGGCGCTCTATGGGCATACCAACAACAAAGCCCCCTGCACTGTGACACAACCACTTAGAATGAACATCTAGTAAAACTAATGCAAACCTCAAAGCACTTCTCACACCAGCCAGAGGTTCAATAACATCAATACACACTATTCTAAGCCTTTCAAGGGTCTTTAATGTGACCAATTCCAGTTTGCACACCAGCCTTACGTCTATTTTAAATTTCTTTACAATCTTTCAACCCATCGCCTGGGCTGAATATCTGCTCCTTGCCATCAAAGATTATCATATTGTCCTCCTGGTCATAGCCTGGCGCAGATGTCGTTCAACCATTAACATGAAACCGCCCTAAAGTGGAGCTCACAACTTCATCAACAAAATGCAGTGAACGAATGATGCAAACAACGTATAAATGGCCACAGACGCTTTAAAAATAGTCTGCTAGACCGTGATCCCCTCTTGCCAGTCAGAAACCCAACTGACAAGGGATGAAATCTCCACTTTTGGGATAAACAACAGAACACAGATGCTGTGCAGTTCCAGATCGTGCCTTAAAGGCCTTACAGATAGTGAGAGAAGGGGTGGTGCGGTACAGAGAGGTCAGCGGGTAGTGAGGGAGATGTGAGGAAGAAATAGAAATGCGACAGAGGTGAATGGCTGTGGTGAGGTAGAGAAAGGACTGAACGAAAGATAGAGAGATGCATGGTAGTAGAGACGTAGGGAGAGAGATGGTGAGGTGACGTAAAGATAGATATGACGCTGTAGGAGAAGTGAAGTAGATGGAGTAGGGATACAGGGCGGTCAGAAGGAAAAACAACATTGAGTTAGAGAGAAAGGGAGATGAGTTTGAGAAAGAATTAAGGTGGAGAGAGGAGAATGAAAGTGATAGATATTGAGGTAGAGGTAGGCACTAAGGGCCAGATGTATCAAGGCTTTTGCGACTCGCAAAGGGCCTTTTAGCATTTTTTGGTATGTATTAAACAATCGCAATTTAAGGAATCCCAAAAAATTGCGATTCCTTATTTTGCCATAGCATTTAAGGAATCGCAAATTTTGCAATTCTTTAAATGATATGTATGTAACATTTTGTGATTGCGAATTTGTGTTAAGAAATCGCAAATTACCACCAACTTGTAGTTGGTGGTAATATGCGATTTCTTTTAAAAATGCCCTATTTGGCATTTGTGAGGGTGGCATGTGACACACATACATGCCCATAGGGCATGTATGTGTTCCACATGTACACACATGTAATTTCAGGGGTGCAGCAGGGTGTCTTTGAGACACCCCTGCACCCTTGAAATAATTCTCAAATTGCGATTAGCAAATTGCGAATTCACAATTTGAGAATTATTGTACTATCATACCTATGGGCCTCCTGGCCCATAGGAATGCATTGGAAATTATTCTTTATTTGCGAATTCGCAAAATGCGAATTCGCAAATAAAGAATAATAAGGAATCGCTAAAAAATAGCGATTTTGTACATACATTCCATTTTGCGAATTCTAAATAGCGATTCGCAAAAAATCGCTATTTAGAATTCGCAAAACGGAATCTTGATACATCTGGCCCTAAAAGTGAGAGTGGGAGAGGCAAGATCATGAGAGAGAGAGAGAGAGAGAGAGTGAGAGAGATGAAGCTGAGTGAGGTAGGCTAGGTATAATGAAAGAGAGGTGAAGTAAACAAAAGTAAGGTAGAGAGAGCTGAGATAGCGAGAGACTAACTATCCCCCCAGCAGTCCTGTATAGGACTGCTGGTCTATAGGCCTCCTGGCCCTATAGGCACCTTCTTCGAAGATCTCCACTCTTTGATTTCCTCTCTATGCCTGAGATCGAACCATTGCTTGCTCCTGGGCGATTTTAATTTTAATTTAGACAAATCAGATGACCCTCATAGTATTAAACTCAATGACATCACCTTACCCTTAGGTTTGGTCCCCCACCTCAAGTCCCCCACTCATTCCAAAGGTCATATACTAGATCAAGTGTTCTCTACTGTCCCAGTAGCTGTCACGGCCCTTGCCCCGGTCCTCTGGTCTGACCATTACCTGGCAGAATTCAAAATCTCTTCCTCTAGAAAGAACTCTGATTGTGGACATAGGGTCAAGGTCCTGCCTTCGAGAGCCTTTCACCGAGTCTCACCAGCAATGATACTGAAGGAGCTTGAGTCACATCCTTGCAGGCTATCTGGCTCGCTGGATTCGAACCTCGATCTCCTACTGGGCTGGTTGACCCAACGCTTCTCAGACCTTGCCCCTCCTTTACCCGCCAAATCATCTTCGGTAAAATCTTCTGCCCCTTGGTTCTCTTCGGCCCTGGCAGACAAACGCCGGCAGTGCAAAATAGCCGAAAGGAAGTGGCACCAACACTACGACGCCAGCTGCAAGGAATCATATAGGTCTCAGATTAGAGACTACCATCGCGACATCATTGCCAATAAAAAATTATATCTGGCCAGCCGTATTGAGGAGGCCACAAACTCCTGTAAAGAAATTTTCAGGATTGTCAAGGTCTTTATTTCCCCCTCCTGGACGAACCCCAAAATCATGCACTCCGACTCCTGGATTACCGAGCTGGCTGCCTTCTTTGCTGATAAAATTTAAAAAATCCAGCTTTCTTTTGATATCCCCAATATGCTTCATACTTCCTCTTCCGATTTTCTGGTTCCGCCATCTCCCACATCAGAACCTTCCCTCTGTAACTTCCCGGATATGTCTTTGCAGACTTCTCTGGACCTTCTAATTAAGCTGAAATCAGGTTCTCCCTGGGACCCTTGCCGCGCCAAAACCCTTGCCCAACTAGCCCCCACCCTTAACCATCTCATCAACCCGATCCTCAACCTCTCACTGAGCACAGGGGAAGTCCCACAGCCTTGGAAACATGCACTGATCTTACCACTACTAAAGAAACCCACTTTGAATCTGGACTCGCACGCTAATTATCGACCCATCTCCCTTTTGCCTGCCCTCGCGAAAGTGGTTGAAAAACATGTCCACACCTCTTTGTCCCACTTTCTTGAGGCTATGATATTGTTCACACATCCCAGTCAGGCTTTCGCTCTAACCTGGGCACTGAAACCGCTCTTCTCGAGGTCACCGAAGTAATTAAGTCCACCATGGACAAGGGAGGAAAAGTCATGTTGGTGATGCTCGATCTCTCGGCGGCCTTTGACACCGTCCCCCACAACCTCCTCCTTGCAAGACTCTGGGAGGTAGGTTTGAGGGTGACGGTGTTCAACTGGTTCCGTTCCTTCCTCTCTAACCGTCAACAAACTATCTGGGCCCCACCTTTTTCCGCCGCAATGCCACCTCTGGAGGTCGGAGTTCCGCAGGGCTCTATCTTGAGCCCTTCACTCTTCAACATTTACATGACCCCTTTGGCGGCACTCGTGGAGGGTTTCGGGGCCCAGATTGTATCGTACGCTGACGATACACAGCTCCTGTTCACCTGTGACAAGGACCACGACTTTGACGGACCATCCATACGGGACTGCCTCGGGCGGTGTTTGACTGGTTCAACCAACACTGCCTCAAGTGCAATTCCGAAAAGTCGGAGGTCCTCTTCTTTGGCTGCCCGGCCGATCCCAGGTGGAAGGAGTGGTGGCCGGCCGCCATGTTCCCACCTGACAGTGACTCTGGATCGGCGAAAAATCTGGGAATCCAGGTCGACAACTGCCTCTCTCTTAGGGGACAAGTGTCGGGCCTGGCCGGTAGATGCTTCGCGATTTTAAAAATGCTGAGAAAGTTCCTGCCCCTCCTATCCATCGATCACAGAAGGACCACAGTGCAGGCCCTGATTGGCTCTCGCCTGGACTACGCCAACATTCTGTACCTTGGCCTCCCGCACTATCTTACATCACGCCTACAGATAGTACAGAACTCGGCAGCCCGAGCCATTTTCGGCCTTAACAGAAGGGCCAGGGCGTCGGAGCTCCTCAGAACCCTCCACTGGCTGCCTATTAAGAAGCGGATCGCTTTCAAGGCCCTGACCATCGCCTTTAAAGCCCTGCATGGTCTTGGCACCCACTACCTTCGAAAGTGGATCACTTTTTACCTTCCATCAAGATCCCTTCGTTCTTCGTCACAAGCTAGGGCAGTCACCCCTAGGATACATTGTGCTCGCATCGGCGGCCGCGCCTTTAAACATCTGGCGCCCCAATTGTGGAATGATCTTCCTCTCGCGCTCAGGTCCTGTTCCAATCTCCTGACTTTCAGGAAGGACTTGAAAACCTGGTTGTTTCAGCAATACATTTTTTCCATCCCCGCCCTGTTTCTCAGGACCTATTCGGTCTGATTTTTTCCATTTGCTCTCCTCCTCGTCTTGTGAGGCTCCATCAGCGCCGGGACACTCCTCGGAGTAGCCGTGCGCTATAGAAGCACCCTTTTAACATAACATAACATAACATAACATAACTATGTGCATAGAGATACAGACATAAAAGTTAATTAATTAATTAATTAATTATATATTAATTAATTGCAAGTTTATATAGCGCTAGGATCGACTCCCGGAGGAGTATCTCCATGCTTCGACCGCTGCGAAACCCTTCCTGGCTTCCCTGAGAGATGGTCCCTTAATGGGTATCTCCAGGGTGAGACCAGGCATCCCCGGCGGTCTGGTGGGGCCGTTAGTGCAGATGAGGCAAGCTTATGCCCAGAGTTGCCGAGTGTGATCGCTGATCAGAGTGGGCACCGAGGCGAGAGAATTATCGAGTCCGCTGACCCTGGTCCAGAAACCTGCCGCGTCGGGAATCGAACCCTGGTCCCGGGCCGTCCTCTGCTCTCGGGTCTGCCGCCTCTAACCAGTGAGCCACACTACTGCACAAGGGATACAGAAGAAGAGGTGTGATGCGAAGTTAGGATAGGGAAATGACATATTTTTAAATTGTCACCAAATGTCTGAGAGTGCCAGGGTTAGGGATGGGTGGACCAGGCACGCACACAGTTTATGTTAAGCATGCTAAGCAATCAAATTAGAAAAAAGCGCCAACTTTTATGTGCGTATGTCATTATTGCAAGACTTTTCACTGTCACACAAATTACTCTAGGGGGTCAGTTGGAAGGTGAGAGTCCAGGGCAATATATAACCCACTTTGCCCATGCCTTAAAACGTCTCTGAATCGGGGTAGAATCAGGTCTAGTAGCCCTGAGTCTTACTATGTACAATTGTCCTGTGCTGCAGCAGAAAATTACATCATGCGCCATTTACCCGCTAGTAAAATAACAGGACTTTACACCCCCATTGACTTTGATCTCAAAATGCATCACAGATATTACTTCAGATGTAGTTCACTCATACGAAATGGATAAAACAAGAATTCCATTGAAATACAAATAACCCGTTCCGTGCTAGTGACGAAACCACTCTGTCACGAGCCACAGGCGCGCTGTGCTCATGACGGAGTGGTTCCATCATGCCGTGGCCGCTCCGCCCACGCGGCATCAATTCCCCACCTGCGCAGGTGAATTAATGAGCGGGCGGGGCCGTGACGGAACCACTCCGTCATGAGCACAGCGCGCCCGTGGCTCGTGACGGAGTGGTTCCGTCACAAGCATGGCGGCGCCTCACGACCCCCCTCCTCCCCAGCGCCGCAGCGGTAGAGGTTAATAACATCATTTCAAAATCTCACTAAAGACTAAAGCGCAGAAAAACAGGCCTAGACTTTGAAAGGGTGAGCTAGCTGGCCACAACGCGACACCTTGTCATTCCATAAGTGTCACCTCTGCCATAAGGTTTTGTGCCTGACTATGCCTGGACATTTCTTCCTGCTTGACTTGAGCAAGAGGTGCCTAGTGCCGAAATGTACCTGTATCTCTCCTCCTATGGGATCGATAAGCAATAGGGCAACAGCTCATTAGAAAGCTGAGGCTCTCAGGAGTTATGCTGAGTTGCGCTATCCCAAGCGTGGGTAGCGTCACCGGATGCACACAATGAAAGAAATTTTCAGCGAGGTAGGTAGTGCATTTGAAGTGAATTTATTATGAATCAAATTATTTTAGCTTCATTCAAAATGTTTTGTTCACATGATGAAATAGATACATCAAACTTCCTTTCTTAGTTAGTTCAAACACGATTCCCCATGAATTCCCAATGCATTTCGGGCACTGGGGCCCTTCATCAGGGGATTTAATGGTACTGTTGACAAAAAGAAAAGGTGATACACATATATTAATACGCCGTCTAGTATGCGAACATGCATATCAAATAACGTTACCAAAACATTTCATACAATTTTCCTTGAGCATTAATCTAATCATGCATGACAGACGTCTGAATGGTAACCCGGTTTAAATAAATATGGTACACGTGTAACCCCTGGGCGTTTATCGAAGGTGAGTGAAAATCAATACAAGCGATGTATCGTGTTTGCGTGTTGTGCAAATAACGGCAATGGCTGTGACCGTAAACTGACGAGGGACCATATCGTGAATGAAAGGTGGAGACGAGTGAAAGTCAGTAGCGGAAACAAACTATCAAACATAGACGAGAGTCTAAAAAGGTAAAATCATCGGGCGCCAAATCTCTAAGGCAGGTCTCAACCCCGGTAAATGAAAGGAGGGTTAAACAAAGCGCAAGCAGCAGATTTTAACACATCGGGATCTAGCGGAGTACCGACACCAATGTGTCCCAAAAGGCGGTAGCTTACCGGTATCAGTGCGGAGCACTGGCTACAATATCACTCTCCGTGTGTGGTCAGCGGGATGGAATGCGGAAGTGCCGTGTGTATTTTTAACGTGAAACTGACGTGTGACGTATACGGTCATGTGGTCAATGAGGGTGAAAAACAGACTGCTCAGGGTCAGAAATGTTCGTGTATTGTGACTGGAAGACTCGTGAACCACGGGTATATGAGTGGCAACAGGCGTCGCTATACAAGGCCAGCAAAGCACGAGTGCTGTAAACATTTATCTACAAAAACACCGTACATATTGTGGGAAATATTAATGAGCAAATGTACACAATTAATTATAAGCCTCACGATGAAACATGTAGAAAAAATAAATAAAAATGAAATACACATGTCAATTGTACAGTGTGAAAACTAGTACTGTGATGCAATAAGGCATGTCTTCTTATAGAAAGCAATGAAAGTCAATCCGATCATTTAATCCTTTCGGATAGGTCGTGGTAAGACGGTCTATCCAGTATATTTCACGTCTCAATAGATACTGACTATTGTCTCTGCCCGGTAAGATACTTGGTTGTTCCAACACTAGGAATCGTAGTTGGCTGGGGGTGTGATTGTGAAGTTCAAAATGTGCTGCCAACGGAGTTTTGGAGTTCCTGGTGCGAATGTTACTCTTGTGTTCGGTTAACCTGGTTTTTATCTTTCGCTCGGTCTTGCCAACATAGGCCAAGCCACACGGGCATTTCAGCATGTAAATTACGTTGCGACTGTCACAGGTGGCTGATACTTTTAGTTTGATCAGTGTTCCTTGGCTGGGATGTCTGACTTGATTCCCTTTGATGATGGCATTGCAATTACCACAGTTGTGGCATGGCAATGTACCTTTATGTACTGTGATTTTTCTTTCAGTTTTGGTGTTCAGTATCTCTTTGATGTTTCTGGATCGCTGGTATGCAAACCTGGGTGGACTAGAGAAAATACCCTTGAAATCTTCTTCAAGTGCTAGTAATGGCCAGTGTTTGAGAATGATTTTTTTGATCTGATAGCTTTCTGTTGAATATTTAGAAATAAATGCTGTCCTCTCTTGTTGGATGATGGTCTTTTCCTTCAACAATGTAGTTCTGGGAATAACAGATGCCTTAGTTTTCGCTTCCTCGAGGTTTGCAGTGGGGTAACCTCGCTTCTGAAATTTATCAATGAGTTTGGGGAGGTTTTCATTGTAAATTTGTTCAGATGAAGATATTCTCTTGACTCTTAATAGTTGAGAGTACGGAAGGTGTTGTTTCAAGGATGGTTGGTGAAAACTTTGAAAATGTAACAAATTATTTCTGTCCGTTGCTTTGGTGAAGATGGTTGTTTCCAATTGCCCCTGTTTATTTTCAATCATTACATCCAAAAAAGATATTTTCTCCTCCTGTATGTTGTGGGTAAATTGGATTCTTTCATTTACCTCATTCAAGTTTTTGATGGCATTTATCAAGCTTTCCTTCGTTCCTTTCCACAAAATGAAAATATCATCTATATATCTTTTATATAGAATTAAGTTGTTGGTCCATGAGTGGTTGCTCAAAATGTGATCAAGTTCGTACCTGTACATAAAAAGATTCGCGTACGCCGGTGCGGCGCAATTTCCCATGGCGGTACCGGAAGATTGGATATAGTACTCATCTTTCCATTGAAAGTAGCTGTGGTATAAGGTGAAGTTGAGTAACTCCATGAGGAATATGGCAAAATTTTCTTCCATTTCAGATGTCACCAAAAAGGATGCAACTGCTTCTGTTCCTAAGTTGTGCGGAATGGAAGTGTACAGAGATTGTACGTCAATCGTGCAAAGTAATATTCCATCGGTGTTTATCAATACCTCTTCCTTCAAAATGTTCAAAAAGTTCGTGGTGTCCTTAATGTATGTGGACATTTTTTGTACTATAGGTTGCAGGTGTTTGTCTAGGTATCTTCCTACCGGTTCGTGAATGGAATTAACCGTTGAAACAATCGGCCGACATGGTGGGTGGGTGGGATGTTTATGAACCTTGGGGATCATATATATGTACGGCACTGATGGGTTGTCTTTGATGAGATAATTCTTCTCCTTGGTTCCGATGATGTTGAGGTTTATGGCTTTATCAATGATGGTGGTCAATGTAGCAATAAACTGTTTAATGGGGTCATTGGAAATTTTGTGATAGATTTGAGTGTCCTTGACATGGTTATCCAATTGTTGTTCATAGTATTCCGTGTCCAGGATGACGAGGGCGCCGCCCTTGTCTGCCTGTCGAATGGTTATCTCCGTGGTCTCTGCCAGTTTCTTAAGAGCCTGGTACTCTTGTTTTGACATGTTGGTAGATTTGGATGAGGGTTTTTTGTATATGGCTTCAATTTCCTTAGAGATCACCTTCTCATAAGCATCTAGTACTTTGTGACTAGTGGGAGGTGAGAATTTGCTTTTATTACGCAAACCCGTGAGAGTGTCCTTGGTGGGTTCAGCAGGTTTAGGAATGACATTCGAAAAAAAGTGTCTCAAACGTAAAAGTCTCATGAACTTGTATATACAAACTTGGGTATCCAATGAATTGGAGTGATAAGTTGAAACAAACGTGGTACCTTTTTGTAAAACTTGTTCTTGCTTGGTAGAGATTTTGTATTTGGACAGGTTGATGACTAAATTTTCTGACTCCTCGTGTTTTTTGCCACCATGTCTCTTTGTGTTCTTCCCTTTGCCCCTCCGGGTTCTTCTTGGATGCTTGGGCCTTTCTCTAAAAAAGGATCGGTTGTTTCGTGGCTGTGTCCTTCACTTGATCTGGTACCTGGTCCTTCTCTTGATGTTGTTGGTCTCTCAGTTGTTTTACCTGTTGTTGTTTTGTTAGGTGGATATCTTTTTCGTTGTGATTCATCAGAGGATGAAGTTTCATCCGTTGATCTATTGGTGTTGGTTCTTTGTTGTCTACGTTTGGCATAAATGTCCGCCCAAGTATATACTTCTCCTAACTTATAGTCTAGAGAATCACGTTTGAATTTTCTGATTTTTCGCTCTCAGGAGTTAAACATGCAAGTAATGACTTGGGAGAACTTCCCACTACTACCACTAAACTAGATTTCTGAATTTTGTAGGTACAGTTACTTGTCTTGTTATACTGAATAAGTAGTACCGATGCCCTATAGAACACTAAAGTAATTTAGCAGTAGATAACATCGACACACACAGAGCTCTGTTTTTCTGCGATGCAGTGCGCGCAACGAAATTTGTTTTATTTATTTATACGTTTACTTACCTGTAATCAGCCGTAATCCATAATTAACTACCCTCCACCCTGGAACTCCTCCTCCCCACGTCACCGCCCGGCAGCACGCCCACGACCGACCGCTACTGCCACTAACAGAGGAAGTTATTAATCTAGCCCTTGCTGTGTGGGTTCTGGTGAGGCCCCAATCAGTTGTTTGCATTTTACACCTGACCATGGGTAGTCAGAGAATCTGACAATCAGCACCCCAATTGCGTTTCCTCCAGCAAAGGGAATGCAAGTGATGTAGCATGATTTTAAAAATCGCAAAACACGACACATTTTTTGATTGAAGACAGGACGAGCTGAACGAATACTTTTATACACAGACAGGGTGACACATGAAAATTAGATAAGTGCAGTAGAAACACTGTAAAAGTGTGCTTGAAAATGAGATGAAGAAAATATGTATACAAGGCAATACTAATACATATAAACAAGTTTATTATGAAAATGCTGTTTAATAATGTTTACTGATGCGTTTAAAATAACCTAGGGTTTCTAATGCTTTCTGTTGAGAATGCACGATTTAGAATAGTCGTAGAAACATGATATGATCTTGAAAATTCACATAGTAATACTAAAACTTTTATATTTTATGAAAAATGCAAAAGGAGTTTTGTGATTTGAATTTAGAAAATTGTATACTTGCATGAATGTTGAGAAAATCTGTTGTAGTAGGGTATTTCTAAGGTCAGCTATTTTAATGTAATAATGATTTATGAAAGTTCTATATATTCTTTATTTGAATTGATTTCATTACATTTCAAATGTGTGATGCTAACTTAAAGGCCTTTTCAAAATTCTTTTTTCTAGTGATGAACTTTCCCCTAACTTAATACAATGGTTCATTTTCCATTAGTGAGATGTTGGTTTATTTGTCCTGTACACGAGTACACCCGGACATTCCTGAATTTTTCTTCAATATTTTCAGTGAAATATTCTTGTGGGAACAGAATTTCAGCTATTGCTATGGATGATAACTTTGTATCTTTTTTTCCTGATATTAGGCCTATGTGGACTCGAAATCTTCATTTTCTCATGTTCAGAATGGGAAACTATCTCACTGTTGTAAGTGTTCTAGGTGACATTATGTGAATTTGATCATACAACAGTCTTCCGATGATGGTGTGATGCCTCAGCACTGGAAATTGCTAGAGACTTTATAAAAGAAGAAACCCCAAAGGATGCGCAATGCCATACTTTTCCATTTCCCAGTGTGACAGGATGCTATGTTGATTGATTTTTGATTAACCTTTCTCTTACTTTTGGACTGCCTTGCTGATGCTACAGTCGGTAGCCGGTGCTACACTCTATAGCAGATGGACTGACACCTTCTTTGCTGAGCCATTTAAATGTCAATGTTCTTTTTATTCTCCTTGTTCATGCTAATGGACTCTGCCTTAATAACCTTTAAATTTGAACCCTTTACCCCATCTTCATAGAACTTCAGCTGCTGGACAACAAACCATTCTTCTGTCTTAATGGTGGTGGAACTCTGTAACTCTGTAACTCTGTAAGCTGATTCCGATTATAACCATCCCAGAAACCCTGCTAAAGTGTTTGGCACTGTTATAGAAGCTGTGATATTTTTAACTGATCTTGTCAAAAAATTGCTCATGGGAATGCACTTTGTATCTTTAATACAATAACCAAATTAATCAAATATCTGTCTGGGTCTATTATTGAGTCCTATTGGTCCTTCCATGTAAACTGTGCTGTTTACTAATGACTTGGTGTGTTGTTGGAAGAATCAGCGAGCTCTCTCAGAACATCAGATGTTACTTCTTTTGCTTTGCATTACTATTGCAGAGGTTTTCGTCTGTATAATCCAAACTCAACTTAACTACTTCAGGAGGTTAGGTCTTCTTGTTCTTATCCTTTGTTTATACAGCCTGGTTTTAAGAGTGGTGCACCTAAATCTGATCTCAGACTTGTGAGTTGGCAGTCACGTAATGGTCCTCATTGGACAGCTGACGTGATGTTTGGTTACCCTAATTTCCACCCCTCCTATTGTCAGAGAAAGATGTGTCAGAGGATCATTGCCTCTATGGTAAATGGAAGTGCTGCATATTGTCTTTTTCTAAAGGGCCCAGTACGGTTAGAGTAGTAAAGGAGAGTAAATGCATCATAAAAATGCTATTACGCTTACACTGCAACACAAACTTATATTAACTCAACACAAGCTTGGGAAAGCTGGGGCCTAAACTTAGGCTACCTACTCAGGGAAAACCTTCCAATCATTCTCACTGCACTACTTATTGATCCAGGACAGATCCATGGGTATCCCCCCACTGCTCTCCTACTTGTGGAAAATGCAGAATCGCGGACAAGGTCTACACCGAGGTTCTGATGGACCAAGTAACAAATTAATATGTGGTACACAAAAACAGTGTTACCTTACATAATTTATGATGGAGACACCAAAATCTATAAGAATTGTCAGCTTAGTGAGAGCAGAGATCTTTGTTTGGGTATGGCATGGCTGAAGGTTAGGTGGAGACTAGATAAGATTCAAAGGGCCCTGTTATGAGCTGTGATGAGTTATATCTGGGGGGGCATAAATACGAGTTTACAGGTGTCTTCAATCCAGGAATTATTGGGTACGTTAACTTTTGGCCCAATTAGTTCCAGGTCTGGAAACCAGACCCAGACTTGCAGAGCTGCGAAGCAACAAGGAGCTGCTGCGCCTGGTCCTCGTCTATCTGTATACTTCAGCATGGAGTTGCATAAAAAGCTCCATCCCGCTGATGATAACATTTGTGCTGCCCTACCGCAGCCCCCAAACTTGCTTGAGAGAACAGCTCCCCACTTCCCCATTAAGCACCTACTCCAAATAGCTGGTTTACGTCTGTGGATTTGAGGATGGCATTTTACCTGGAAGATGGAAAAAACGTGACAAACTTGACCCAGTATTACATTGTCGACAAGTTAGTCATTATTGATAAGGAAATAACTCATATTCCCCAGATATGTTTACAGGATACTGGCTGTCATCGAAGATTACAGCCTTGTCGTATCCCCACACCTATACCTGGGAAACTAATAAAGGGGCCTATGGAGATTTCAGGTATGAGTTAATGAAATTCTTCATAAACTTTGGGCTGTTCACAAAGGTAAACTTACACACGAGTAAATCTGCATGTATACATTTACACTTATACTTTTGAGTAACCTTGTTATATTTGGCTATTCACTATTTATGAGTATAAAGGTACTCAAAGAGTAGACTTACATGTCCCCACCTGCTGAATTCAGAGGTTTGAGCCTAATTTACGAATGTAAAGTTACAACTTGTAACTTTTCACATGTAAGTACAGATCTCTACCAATGGGTGGCAATCTCTCTGCTGCAAACTTACAGAAAAAATGTAAAAGTTTACTATACTTAAAATATATTAGAAAAACATTTTAATGTTTAATATGAATGTACATTAATTAAAAATATGTATTTAAAATATAAAACAAGAAAATGAAATAGCCATATTAACTTAACTATTTAAATATTTAATTATTTTAATATATCTAAATTCAATATTCTTTTAATTCTCAGCCTCCATTATTTTCTTGGGGAGGGAATTGCAGTACCAATGGTTGGCCATGTGTGGCGTGGACTTACTCCAACTCTGAGTTGGAGTACATTTAGTACTGCTTTGAGTCTTTTTTGGGCTGTAGTAACTATAGAAGTGAAGTTTGTGAATAAGAATAGTCTCACCCTTTTGTGGGTGAGTGCTTGCCACTCCCTAAATACAGCCCTAGAACTCCTTTAACCCCTCCTTACTCCTCCCTAAGCCCCTCCCATTAGGCAATAATATTCCCTATTTTCTAGCCACTCCCCTTAGCCTTCCCACATTTACTACTACAGTGTTTATCTACATGTGCAGAGATCCCCACTGTTGAGGAAGAGATCTCCACCCATAAAAGATAGGGGGTGCGGAGGTGTCCTCCTCTGTAGGTAAATTAGTGACTAGCATTTCATAGTATGTTAGTAGTACTGTTCTAGTACTTCTAAAAGTACTACAAAATTAAGTTTGTTAATCGACCCCTTTGTTTGACAGGTGACTGATTCTGCCAGAGTCTTGGCCTTTCAGAAGTAAACCTGATGAGACCAGCTCTGCACTGCCCCTAGTGGACATGCAGAGACACTGACCTGTCGACCACTCACAATTTGCAGGAGTCCTTTCTCGCTGTTTACTCTCCAGTGACAGCTGAAGCTCACACTTCAAAGCACCGGGTGTGCCATAACAGGGGCTCGATGAGCCCGCGGCTTTGATGCTTAGCACCGCACTGAGCTGTGGAAATCCGGCTGCGTGTCTTCTGTGTGGTGAACGGTTGAGGATATCAAAGGGAAGATGGGATGTTACGCTTTTATTGATGAATGTTTTATAGCTGCGGGTTGTAAGCTGTCACGGGCGAGGCTGTCGGAGGATCCTGGTGGGATTCAGGGGGCTTGCCTGTACGAGGTCGCTCAGTGGTCGGGATTACGAGTTAAAGGGGCAATATGGTTGTTATTTTAGTGTTTCCTGACATCCTTTTCATTTGTGCAGCAGATTAAGTGGTATCAAGCGTGCTGTTTTCCAGGGTTTCCTTAATCCAGGCTTGATTCAGACAGGCAGCTGGCACTATTTCACCCAGATGAGCACACCACAGGCGCTGCCTGCGCTCTCCATCCAGAGGAAATGGCTGTAGAAAGCAAGGAAGCCATGTTTGTGCAAAGGAGTGAGGAAGCAGGGCTTTTCGTAATGTAAAGGTGCTTGGTTTACTAGATGAATTTGGTAACAACTAACCGAACCACATTTGTACATTTTAATGTTTCATTTAAATAAGGAGAAGACGCCCACGGACTCATAGGCGTGGAGTCCACTCCTGAATGCGGGTGCTGTCCAATACCAATGCCACCTCGTCTTCATCCACCTCATGCCTCTTTCTTCCACCATCCTACACTTGTTGCCTCTTTATCCCTCTCTCGCAGATTCTTTTGCATTTCTGCTTTCTCCCTTTGTCATCATTTTCCCATATTTCCTTTCTTCTTTCTTTCTTACTTTTCTACGAATTTCTCCCTTGCTCTCGGTCAAAGTCTGATGATGGATCGTTGCACAAACTCATGTGAAAGGGAGGTTTAGGAATTTTTGTAGCTTTTGTCCTCGGTGGGCTTTTAATACTGATAGAATCTCTGGGCCCTACATATGTCGACCTGCTCAATGATGGAATCCTGTCTGAGAGTTCCGCAACTGGCCTGTATCTGGAGCAGGGCCCTCTAATCTGCCGCCTGTAGGGTAGGTGACATGAGTTCTTGACAGATTTGTGGCACTGTTTGGCTCTATGAGAGTAGAGGTATTTTGGATGAGTGTCCTATACTAAATAGCTAGTAGTTTTCACATTTTCTGTGGCACTGCTCTTATCGCAGTAACAGGGGCTTGTCACAAGTTGCAAGTGATTGGTGATGTAGGTGATCTTTTGGATGACAGCCAACCCTCCCCTCCCCCCCATGGCTGGCCCTTCTTGTGGATGGTTGTCCTTGTAAGTTACTTGAACTCTAGTTCATCACTGCTGAAAGTGTGTCATCTATAACAAGGTGCCTCCCAGGTAGTTCAGCTTGAACAGGGATATTTGCATGTGAGGTTAGATAACACCGTGCCTGAGGAGGCAAGGTCACGGCAAGTGAATAGTACCTGGGGCAAGTGGATAACAGCTTTGGAAGGGACCGTCGAGAACTAACGTCTATCTGCTTTCTAATTTATAGTAGGACCTGGTTATAGAATAATGCCTACCCCTAGACCAAACAAGCCTTAACCAGGATTTAAAATACTAATAGTAAGGCAGCCTTCAAAAGAGCTAGTGGTCTTACCCTCCTAAAAATAGCTAGTGTTGGAGAGGTACCTATGGAGAAGCCAGATCACCCTTATGGTCCAAGCCGACTCATTATCTGGGGGACACAAACAAGGCGCTCCTTAGCCTATCCCAGGGTCAAGACACCACACGATGCCTGGTGGCATGCACCACTGTCCAAGCATCCTGAAATACACAAATTTGGTTATTACTCAAAAGAGTCCTAATTGACTCTGAGTGACTTCACAGTAATGGCTGGACAATCAGACGGAGCCCTGTTCTGCTCATCAGTGCTACCCTGTGGTCCTTCAGCATGCAACGTGGTTGCAGAAGTGCATGGGTTATCAGACTGTGTTGGACCCCTGAAAGGCAGTGAGGTGAGAGGCCATGATATAAGCTTGGCATTAGTCCCATGGCACCGGCTTGTGTCATCCCGGTCACCCAATTATGAGCTGAAGCTGTAGAGTCAGGATGGTGGAAAGCCATGAGCTGGTGGCAGGAGTTAACAGTGTTTCTGACCTTTTAGCCTCTGCGAGCTTAGTTTGAGACCAAAGGAAGCTGTGTACACCCCGCTGACCTGCAATGACAAGAGTAGGGTCTGACATTCAGGGGTATGGAGAAGTGTGGCTCAACGGTTAGAGGCGGCAGACCCAGAGGCAGAGGTCGGCCCGGGACCAGGGTTCAATTCCCGATGCGGCCGGGTGCAGGACCAATGTCAGCGGGCCCGATAAATCTCGCCTCGGTGCCACTCTAACCATGGAGTCCCACGCTCCAACTCTGGGCAATAGCTTGCTTAGTCTCAAATCCGGCCCCATCACCGCCGGGGATGCCTGGCTGCACCTTGGGGATGCCCAGTAAAGGGACCATCTCACAGGGAACGCCAGGACGGGTTCCCCAGTGGTACAGCGCTGGAACGCTCCAGGGTAACCACGCGCTCTATAAATCCAACATTCATTCATCAGTTAAATGGCCAGAGGCGTCTATGACCCAGTACTGGACTACGGAGAGATAGCAACCAGACTCATGCAGTGGACAAGGTAGTGTACCGCTTTGTTCGCCATAAGTTGGCAGGGTATGCTCAGACGTGAGTCCCTTGCTCACTTTGCCACTGGATTTAAGCAAGCTTGGCTGAAGGCGGCTGGAATGCCAGAAACCGGTCCTAGGAAGCTTGTTTCTGGTCCAGGGTAGGCATGACTTGGCAGTTCGGGCTGGACTGTTCCCATGAGGCACAGGGTCAGACTGATTTGCATATGGCCATGTCTGAACTGGGGTGGCAGAGTGGGTTAAAGAATGGTGATGGATTAAACCCAGATCTGTTGACTGGGTGTGAGTGTTTGATTGGTTCAGATGCTCCGTCCATCACCACCCCCTTTTGTACCGCAAGGTAGTGGGTTGAAGCAGACTGCAGAAGATACGGGTCACCAGGGACACCTGACGACGTATAGGCACACTATAAGGTAAAGTACCAGAAATTAAACACTTAACGGTGCTAACACCTGCTACATTGAATGGCACGTATGGATGCTAAGGGGGTCTTCACAATACTTCATTAAGTAAACAGGTGAGTGCCACAAGGGAAGGAGAGATTAAGTGAGCACAGCGCAACAGCTGGGAAACCTGAAATTAGGAAGTAAAACATACCGTCTACCATAAGCTTCACAGGCACAATCTGAAGCATTTATTTCAAGTGTCTCTACCTTACTATTCAATCAAATAAAAAAATAAATATACCTGATGCCCGTGCTTAATTTGTAAAATAATAAGTGCCAGGACCCTGACCAGGAGGCCACTGCAGCTTGTATCACCCATTGCTCTATCATTGTTGCTAATGATGGTACCAAAACAACTACTAACCATCTCTCTCACCTGCAAGTGCGATAGTTCAGATTATTCCAAGTTCCCAAAGCTAAAGGAGTGGCTGGGGAGGCAGGTATTAGTATTTTTAATGTATATTGTATTCATTAACATCCGCTGTTCTGCTCATCTCTAAATTAGCTGAGCAGATCCACCATGTGGCATAGGGTCATAAGTGTGGTGATAGCAATTAAATGCAGATGCTGAGCACCGGAAGCCACCGGCTCAAAATAAGCACTGACTTATGGGCCAGGAAATTCAGCTCAAAACCATCACCATGTACCGAGAACCAGCCTTTTTTTTTACAAAAGGGACAAATGAATAATCAGAACATAGACTAACATATTTGAAAAGCATAGACGTGCATGTTAAAATATAGTATAGAGACACAACATTTTGAATGTAAACAACACAGCTCCTCCATCAGATTGTGGGTCAAGGAAGCCTATCCTAGTGTATCCTGCAACAGGCACCGAACTGGTTGGATTCCCTGTTCTGAAAATGAATTTACAGGCCCTGGAGGCAGCAGGAAAATAGACGCAGAACAATTGTGGTCCTCTGGACAGCCTCGGAAGGCCACCCACACAGGGTGCACATAAACAGGCAGCCTGATCCTGACTCTACTCCAGAGAGCACACACATGCGTCAGTGCTGCCCACAGCCCCTGTTGCTAAATTAGAAGGCCTGGTGTCTCTGTGGCCAGTATTATTATGTCCGAAGTGTCGGACCAGATAATTCCAGGCCCAGAGACTCATAACTGTGATGTGGGGTATTTCACCCAGAGTTATCACTCAAGGTGAAAGACCCCCAGCACAGGTTCGAATTCCAGTCTCAGCTCAACATGCTGTGAATCTGGGCAAATCATTAAACATCTCTCTGTGTTCCCCAAAAAACAAATTGATGTAAAACGTCTTGTTATCATGTAACACGTCTTGTTCTCATGAGGAGCGCTTTAATTCTCCTGGGTCATGTCCGTCCATTATAAAACAGCAAAAAATAAATAAATAGATGAGGCTCATGTCTGCCGTTTGACATAGAAATACCTGTCAACTTGAAGAACAATCTCAGTGTTCAAATCACTAAGGGGCAGATTTATGTTAACTGGCGCATCCCCAGGGATGCGGCAGTTAACATGCGCCACAGTGCACCACAGCTCCGCCACCCATGGTGCAAAAACGGCACAGATGCGTGACGCATCTGTGCCGGAAATGTGGCGCATTGCTGGAGTTGCGTCGCAAGCGCGACGCAGCTCCAGCAAGGCTCGGGGGTACACCATGTGCACAATGCTGCGTCAAGACCTACGCCGGGTTTTGACGCAGCATTGCCCTGAAAGTGACTGAGTGAAATCTCATAGATTTCACTCAGCCACTTTCAGGAGGCGTTCCTGCGCAGGAACGCCCCCCCCCCCTGCGCAGGAACGCCTCCTTATGGCGCAGTGCTTTACAACGTGACGCATCTCCTAGATGCGTCATGTTGTAAATAGGGCGCATTGTTTGTGCCGCTGTTGCGTCAAATAAAGTGATGCAATTGCGTCTCAAAGAGGCGTGACGGCCTCATAAATCTGCCCCTTAATCTCCCCGTGCCTACCAAAAATGAATGTCTCTGTCTGTAACACAACTGGTGCTCATGTAAAGCGGTCTGATAGCTTTGGGTCGAGTTCGCTCTATATAAAACTTTTTTAAAAAGCAACAACAAAAAACACTGTGAGGAGGGGGCAGGGCCTTGAGGGGCCGGGTCCTCCTGTGCAAAAGTTCCTATGAGGCACTTTTAAACCACACCCTGCCACTAAGCTTACCCCTCCCCAAAAAATAAAAAGCTTACCAAGGCTGGTACCGATGTCCTGAGGTGTTTTCACACCCCTTAATGGACATGGGCAGTTCAATGCCTCTCGAAAACGAGCTGGAAAACCACTATTTAAAGTGTCTTTCACCGCATTTTCCCTGCCTCACTGTTATGTTGGCTACTCACCGGGCGATGGGAGCGGATGCTGTGTGTCACACTTTGGTACCATGTGAGTTGGCAGGTATGCTTAGATAATTCCACCAGAGAGGGGGAGGATGGCATGAGGTCAGAGCAGTAACTCACCTTGGAAAGAAGCTTACGCGGGTCGAACCGTGGGATTGGGCCCTCTTGGAGGGACTTGAGTAAAAACGTCTGGGAATCTATATAGCTCTGGTAACTTATGCCAAGAAATAGGGGTGATATTTCTTCCTGAGACCCCATTTAAAAGTAGGTTAATAGGTTGCTGATCTCCATTTAAACGTTTGACATCCTCTGAATATGTTGGTTGTGAATGTTAGAGCTCATCAAGCGGCATGAATAGGGCTTTTAAGTGGACACCCTGCTCACAATAGGCCTTTTGTCGTGGCACACAGAGAGATGGGTGATGTGCAGAATTTGAAATCTTAGAGTGAGTTAAAGTTTTGGGAATCAGGGTAACAGCATTTTATTGGACCAGGAGGTCAGTTATGCTGTGTGAGTGCCCTTACAAACAGTAAAAGCATCCCCAGGACTCATGGATAGTAAGACTTGAGAGAGCCTGAATAAAACATCTCAACTAAGGGCTCAGTACTGAATGGCCCATAAAATCCCTGTTAGTCCCCCTTCTAGATTTAGGGTTACCAGGGGCACTGCCATTCCAAAAGGGGGAATTAAAGGGAAATTTGAGTTTAGAGGGAATAATATGCTGAAATCGGACTAGCCATGCCCATTTCAACATTTTCCTCGGTACTCAACACTTAGCCTTAGCCTCAGTGGCAAATGGTGGCAAATCACTTCAGAGGGGCGCAACAAAGATACACATAAAAAATCCACATAATATACACAATACACAATAATATAAATATGAACATTAAAAAAATCACTTACCTTACAGTGTCAAGGGGATTGGATGGGAAACATGGCGGCCGTCGGCTAGAGCGGTCCGCGCGCTCCGAGCAGCCTCCTGAGACCCTTCACCGCTGCACCGCGACAACGCTTACAATGGAGCTATGATGTCGGGCATAACCGGTCGATTAACGCTATAGCGGAGTTTTGCCAATTTTGAAGAGATTTGGCTGTGCTGCTCATCAGGACTCGGGGAATGTGTTTGCCTACAGCATTTCCCTCTCCTGCCCCCGCCTTTCTCCCGTGTTGGAGGCGGGCAGCCTTGGAGCTTAGGCGCGGCCGGCGACGCTGCTCGGGGGCACCTCGGCACGATTTCTGGCAGTAGAAGAGGAGGGAGAAAAACGCCAAAGGACACTGCCCTGCCAGGATCGTCTTCTCCTTACTCTGGTAAAACATCAGAATGGGCCACAGTCGGTGAGGCGGCTGAGTCGGAAGATTCGGGAGACTCCCTTCCATCCCAAAGTAAGGTGTTTGATCTGAGCAGGGACGGGTTTAACGCAAGCAGTAAAAGCAAAAACAAAGACCTACCTGTAAGGGTTACAAGGAGCAAGACTAGGAGTCGAGGCAAAGGGCTCAGGTTGGAAGAGAAAAAACTACAGGTCCCAGGGTGCACCTTGGGGTTGGTTCCAATCATAGGTCAGGGCTCTAAAACAAAATTAACTGAAACAAAGGGAGCAACTACAAAGGAAGGGAGCAAAAACATCAAGCAAAAAAAGACTAGAAATAAAAATCCGAAGGTTTCTGGAGGCATAACTCCATCACAGCGATCTTTTTTCAAAACTCTGCCTCAAGTGTTAGAAATTACACAAGGTATGGCAACATCTAGGGGAGAGGGTTTGCAGCAGGATAAGCAGGATAAACAGCAGGGTATATCTATTGCTGTTTCTGGTTTGGTCTCCTCCTCTATCCCATCCTTTGAAGTGGCATTGCCTGCGGCTCCTTTAGAAGCCTCCCTACCCAAAGTAAACTTGTCTCTAACTGCCACCCTGCTTGGTTCTTCAACCGTATTAGAGGCTACTGCTGTTAGTGAGGTGTCCATCCTACAAGAAGAGCCGGAAGATGAAGGGGGACAGATTGCAATAACATCAGGAAAGGAGGCGAAGCAGGATGTGGCAGATCCAGGTCATGAAGATCCGGGAGTAGGTAGTACACTCGAGGCCCTGGTTAGTTCCATAACCGCGATGAGGGAAGAGATAAGACGCGACTTTGCAGCCTCCAAAGCTAATCAGAACGATATAGGAGCATCTTGCGAGGTACTAGATCAAAAGGTGGACGGCCTATGCGAAAGAACCAAAATACTGGAAAGCTCAGTGGGGCTCTGGACTTCAAATCTAGAGACGGCCAGATCCAAAATACATAATCTCCAAAGATATGGGGAGAGTATGCGGGAGCAGATCGAAGGGTTGGAAAATTACTCCAGACGGAATAATATTCGACTTTTGAAGATTCCTGAAGGGAAGGAAGGTGCCAACCTTAAAAGCTTTATAATTAAACTATTGAAAGACTCCCTTAACCTCGACGAAACAGTTGAAGATCTAGATAAGGATATTCAACGAATAAATTGCGATCCTTTCCGCTTGAATCCGGCAAGAAACAAACCTGAAAGGTGTTAATTAACTTTTTGACATATGCACTCAAAAAAAAGATCCGGAATCTTGCCCTGAAAGCAAAAACAATGCAGGGCCCAGACTTTTCTTTTGAGATACGGTCAGACCTTTCCAAAACCACTCTGGATAGACAGTGGGAGTTGGGTCAGCGTATGGACAAATTTAGGGCATTAGGTGCCACAGTACAGATGAGGTTTCCGGCAGTCCTACGGATTATGTACAACAACAAGATGCACAATATTCGCGCCATACAGGATGCAGATGAGTTATTAGAAACCATACAAGACCATGCCCAGGCCCAGAACGTAAAGTATCTCAGACTTGGTCAGAATAATACAGAGGTGCCTATATGTAAGTCTTCCCAGCTTCCTGTACCAATAAATGGAAAAAAAAACTAAATTACAAAAACCACAACAACAACAAAAATCACAAAAAAACCAAATACCATCCAAAGGGGGTTATATAACCTATATCAACTTTTGAGTGGAGAAAAAAAATATATATGAAAAGGGAAAAAATAGGGAGGAATGGGAAAAAAAAGGGAAAGATGAATTAAAATGGAAAAGGAGGGAAAAAAAGAGAACAAAAATATAAAAGAATGAAGAAAATGTCCACTCTATAAGACAATAGCATCCTTTGGGACATTATTTTGGGTTCTTTTTTTTCTTTCTACGTCCATATTAGTCGGTAACAGCAGCTCCATTCCTGTAAATACAGCAGCAGCGGGGGGGGTCAAAGAGTAAGGCTGTAGGTGGGCGTAAATCTGGCCATACATCAGGCCAGAGTAAGTAGGGGTGGGTTTCCCAGGGGGGAGGAGGGGGGTGGGAAGAAAGGTAAAAATAGCAAAAAGTCCTCATGAGTCTGCCCTTTTCAGTTTCTTAGCTTGTCCTTTTTTCAATTTCAGATCTATAACAAGTTAACATAAGGAATCCGTCAGTGGGAGAGTAAAAGTGTGAAGGAGCCAGGGATAATATGACATCTGTCCATTACCTGTCCTGGAATGTCAATGGTCTGCGTGTGAGAGGTAGACGAAACCGTATTCTACAATATTTGAGAGATTATTAAGCACAGATCATAGTCCTCCAGGAGTCACACCTCCTTAAAACAGAGGCCACCACTATACTCAAAAAACAGAGGTGGATTGATACATTCTATTCCACAGACCATAACACTAACATCAGGGGGATAATATTTATCTTAAAAAAATCCGCAAAAGCGCAAATTCTAGATTACAAAGAGGACCACACAGGGAGATGGCTGATATTGAGAGTCTCGCTGGATGGTCAGATCCGCACCTTGGTGAGTTACTATGGCCCCAATTCAGACGACCCATCACACTTAGATGCTGTTAGGAACCACCTGGTATCAGTTCAGGATCCGGTGATCTGGATGGGGGATTTTAACATCGTGCTCAACCCCAGGCTAGATAAATCAACAAACTCTAAAGCCTGTAGCTCCACTAAGTCTAGGCAAATTCTTAGCACAATTATGACACAACTAGGCTTGGCAGACCTGTGGAGAGAAAGAGTTGGCAACAAGTTGGGGGTGTCCTTCCGGAATAGCTGTTTCAAACATAAATCCAGAATTAACTATGCCCTTTTCAGCTATTGCCTGAAGGACACTCTGACAATGATAGATTACCTCCCCTCACATTTGTCAGATCACTCCGCCTTAGCATTCACTATGAGATCTGTTAGCAAGAATAAACTACCATCTTGGTCGTTTGACCGGACACTCTTGCTCGAGGACGAAGAGGTTAAGTTTCTGGTAGCTGAGTCCTCAGCCTTCTTTGATGGAAACTTGGACTCCACAGCCTTGGCTGTAGTCTGGGAGGCATTCAAGGCTTTTTTAAGAGGTCAGATCGCCAACAGAGCCTCCTATAGGCGGAAAATATACAGAGAAAGGATAGCTAGCCTGGAGCAGGAAATGAAGCTACTAGAGTTAAAAATCGGCATGTCCCTAGGAACATCAGAGGAGCAGACAAAACTGGTTAAGCTAAAACTACAACTGGAAAACATTCTACAAGAGAGAGTAAACAAAAGGTGGGAAGCGAGCAAGATCTCCCAATTCGAATTTGGAGAAGCCGCTGGGAAAGTTTTGGCATGGAGAATAAAATCTGACCAAGCCCTCAAATATATTAGAGAAATCAAGGTAGATGGGGAGGCTACGGCAAGATCCTCTAATTTAGACGTAGGCAAAGCCTTTTTTGATTTCTTTGAGGCAATCTATAAAGAAGATCTTCCCAATGACCAGTTGGCAAGGGCTAGATGGCTGTCTTTTGATGTTCTGCAGCATGTCCTTGGAGCGCAAAGCCAACTCTCTCATCCAATCAAGATGCTGTTCTCATGATGTTATCCAAACCAAAACAAGTGCCTATACTGAACACTATTTACCAACCACTTTTTTAAATGGTACCAATGCAAACACATCACAGATTCCATACAAAATCAATAAAAAATCAGGACTAGGTGCGTCACTCGCGTTGCTTGGTTCCGCGGCTGAGCACAAATGGTGTAGGATCTGGAGAGAACTCCTGGTGAAACAAGATATACGCTGACATTAAATCCAACATTCATTACTGGCAGTGATGTGTTAGATATAAGAGCAACCAGTCCTTATACACTGGAAGTCCCTTGGCTAAATTCAGCAGCTGATTTACGAAAGTACTTTTAAGCTGATGCGACATGTGCCCCTGCAAAATGATTTGAAGCACTGCGGATTATGGATGAGCAATTGAGACACTACAGTACACATTGATGATTGGCAGAATAAAACAGCTTGTTCTTTCATGACTAAGATTTTTAAGGTCCTGAGGAGAGCCCTGGTACTTAAGGGTTCAAAACGCATTGACCTTGCGCAGTTTCTAGTCAAACAAACTTGTACAGAATTCATTTTTGCTTTTGTACACTGTAACATTATCGTTTATTCACTGTGTAAATTGCAAGTTGAATTCTTTGGTGTACGTTTCTTGTGTTCAGATTGCTATTTAAATGTAGTATTGTTTGACTGTGTGCGCTTAGTTCCCTACTGGGTTTCGCCTTTCTTAAAAATAGGAGTTACTTTGACTGAACCTGAGGGTGAACTACTGGCTGTGTAGAGTTGGCAATGAGACTGGAATGAATGTGGAATGGTTGAAGGAGAGTATTGAGTGAATGTGGTGTCTTGACGGTGTGTGTTTAAATTGGGATGAAATGGTGGTTGCATTTTTCTATTGAGCATAATATTGTATTTGTATGTAATGTTTGAAAATAAGTTAACGTTTCAAAATAAAAAGAAGTATTTGAATTGATTTTGTATGGAACCTGTGATGTATTTGCATTGGTACCATTTAAAAAGTGGTTGGTATATAGTGTTCAGTATTGGCACTTGTTTTGGTTTGGATTATATTGACTTAGCCTTACTGAGTAGAGTCAAGACCCTTGGGTATTTCTTGTTCTCATGATGTTAAGCAGCAAGAGTCAAGCTTCTTGAAGGCTGGAGCACTGTAGGCCTGTGCCTGCCTTCCAACCCAAGTGTCCAAGACAGTGGGTGGTACCGTTTCAGGAGCAATTTGGTAAATAGTTATGGTTTTATACAAATTAAGTTCTGCTTTAATTCGGGGGAGGGGCTGGGGGGTCAACGGCTTCTGGCAAATCCTTTTCAAAATGCCACAAGGGATTGAGGGCCTGATTTATATGTTGGTGGTAAGCACACTCCGTCACAATGGAGTATGCATACAGCCAACATAATGGTCTGCCCACCGAGTTTAGATGTGGGCAGACCATAGTGTGGCCATGGCGGAGCCTACTTGGTCTCCGCCATGGCAAAACTTCTCTAATGGCCTGACGGAGTAAAAGGAATTGGGGAAATAGCTATATGTCCACATGACCAATTTATATGGGAAGTTATATAGCTGTTTTTACTGCCTGGAAAAAACTGTTAGTTAGGGATAGTAAAAAACTAAAAATGCCGGACTCGCCATGGAAGATGACTACCATGGTGAGGGGGAATTGTTTTTAAAATTTTATTTTCAAAATCAAAATCCCTCTTTGGAGTTTTGTTTGTGAAAATAAAAAAACTTTTGAAACATTGCCGTACATCTCCGTCATGTTTGATGTAGCCGTAAATCAAACTGTCAATACATTGGCAGGAACTGCCTTGACAGCAGTTCCTGTCAATGGATGAAATGGCCATCTGGATAACAGACATTTCATAATTTGGCAAACGGTTACTCCATCAGGGCGAGGGAGTCATTTTCTCCATCTCCCTGATGGAGTAAAAACTGTCCATCGCAATATAAATCCGCCAGTGAGTTAAGCCCCTGCTACCCATGTCAGGCTTGATAGGGAAGGACCACATGGCTACCCAATGGCCAGTTCCCGCTAGCATCACTCCTTTCCTATTAAAGAGCAGCTTTTGCCTTTCTCTAATCTACTTGAAGATTCTATATGCTCATTTATTTCGTGCATATACTATAGTCAATTAGACATTGGTAAAGCCCGTCACTCACAACACTGGGCCTAATTTATGAGAGGGCTGCATCATGTTTGCACCATGCAATGTGGTACATGCGTTACATAAACCTCTAGGTCGGATTTTTTAAGCCATGCAAAGGTACTGTGTGCGGCTCTGAGTGGCTTAAAAAATATGGAGTAACACAACGAAGCGCAAATCGCTGCATTGCATTACTCTGCCCTGAATAGGCTTCCATGTATGTTAGAAGGGTGTTTTCACACAACTTCCATGGATTTGGACACATCCCAGATTTACAGGTACTTGTAAACCTGGGGATGCGCCAAAAAATCTTACACCTTCCCAGGGAAGGTGTAACAAGGAAAAATATCTTTATTCCTCCTCGATTTTTCATTCTGCAGCACACATAGCAAGAGGAAAATGCCTCCCAGAATTGGTTTTGTGCAGGAAGGTGTCCCTTTCTGCACATAAACAATCCTGCATGCAACACAGGCACCCTTGCACCATGGTGCAAGGGTGCCAGCATTTGCACTAGGCTGCCAATAGGGCACCAGTGCAAGGACAGGAATACACCATATTGCCTTAAATACAGCACATTCCTGTCCTTTCCCTGTCATGCGGGGCAAAAAGGTGATTTGCTGCGCTGCACTGCATGACTTCCTCAAAAATTTAGGCCCACAGTCTTTAATATCATCTTCTACGATTCTCTTCCATAGCAGGGATGGTGGCCTGCTGAGGTCAGCAGACCACCATGTCTGTGATTGCATTTAAATACATTTTTTTTAATGCAGCTCATTTTCTTCAAAGGACTTAGGACATCACATCCAAATAGCTATTCGTTTGAGGTATGCATTAATATGCTGTGAACGAAATCTGGTCGCACTCGCAAAGCATTAATATTTACTGACTACCAAAGGGTAGTGGTAACCCGTTCACGATTGGAAAGGGAAAAGTGATCACACCCCCTTTGTAAATGGTAAAAAACTATTTTTGATGATGTTCTAAGCATCCACCTTTCAAACTGCGATTCCTAACTGTTTCCTAACTCCATTTAGAAATTCGGCAACATGCTACTGGATCGCTAAATGGGTTTAGTACAATCGAAAACACATTTGCTTATTGCAAACCCTGTGATATACAGATTTTCAGGATTTGCAGCTAGAAAATACACTCATGCATCTGGCCCAATGTTCCTAACCAAGGGATTGCCTAGGGTGTCTTTTCTTTTTAGCCTATTTAGGCACCCACAGGGGCAGTAACTATATTCCAGTGTAATTGTCCACCAATAAGTTAAAAATATGTCGAGATTTTTAAACGTATAATGATTAAGGCACCAGAACTGTAGCAATCTAAATCCTTTATTGTATCAAGCAAACCCAGAACTCAAAAGGACGGAGGAGCAAGATACCTGCGGCGGAGGCAAGGCCAAATGGTACCTCCACAAATCTGAAGCATCCACCCACATGCATTGGCAAATGTTGTGAAACCTCTACTCTCAGAATGCAATGCAAAATGATGGTGGGCTTCAGTAAGATCATCTGTACTAAATCACTTGACACCCTTGGTAAAGAATAACATGTTGCTGATTTTTGATAGGTGTAAAAGGTCTACTAATATGTTCTTGTTAAGGTTCCTCATGACGACACATAATCTTAATTTGCCATTAGCAAGTAGTGCTACAACCATGTAAGATGGTTCTAAATCTTCACCTAAAATTGGAACAAACATGTTATGTCAAACCTCATTATGAGTAATCGTATAAGGTGAACCAGCTTCTGCAACTATTGACATATTCACCCCACCTATAGTCATTTTACACATTGGTTTCTGCTTTTTATCAATAACATTGTAGTGTAGTTCCTATTTTCCCTATAGGCCCTGCGCATTGGAATAACATAAACAGTAGTATAGACGTAGAAGTGCTGTCTTCCAGGTCTTCACTGACTATGCTAAACTTAATTGGGTTTGTACCAACTAGCTCAGAGGTCACTGAAACTTTCTTGACTGAATAGGAAGTGATCAGCTTCCCTGGTACAGACAAGAAGGGATTCAGTTTTCCAACAACCGCATAAACATGACAACTTTGCTCCTTAGAATAAGAGTCAATCTCTAGAGTCGTGTGAAACAATAGACAGTTATTTTACTCAGTCAGTTGTGCAGATTACTTTCACCAAGAAGCAGAGAATAGAGAGACAGGCGTTTTCAATAAAAGGTATTATTTATTGAACAGTCTTACTTCTCATGCAAGAGAAATGAATTGCCACAATTGCAAGACAAGTTATTATAAAAAGTGCGTACAGTAAAAAGAGGATTGCGAAATAATACTGTAAAAGCATTGATATGGTTTCTTAGCCATACAATGGTTAAAATGAATAAAATATATACATTCATATATACATTTAGCTAAAGTACTCAACTGGTGCTTCTAACTACGCCTACCCCAGTGTACCTGACCTAAGCCTAATACGGGGAGGGAGTAAGTAAGTAGCAGATTTAGTTAAGTTGGTTTTGCCAAGGTTTGCTTCAAGAATTCTCTCTAAGGGTTTAGTCAATACCATACCTCTGGAATAGAATGTTGGAGGTCTTGTATCTCCTTCCAGGACTCGATATCCCAGTCACTCGCAAGAGTGGGCTGGAAACGCCGGAGCTGTATTTTCTCGGCAGGAGAAAAGACAGCGTCTCTCTCAGCGCGTCAAGGAGGAGGAGGGGCAGCGTCCGTGGGCTGCTTGCATCTGCTGGGCTCTGCAAGGGACAGCTGTTCTGCTCCTGTGTTCACCACACCATCGCTATCATCGATGTTGCGCTTGCTTAAGGCAACGTTGGTAATATTTATTCCTGAAAGGTGCCTTGTTTGACTTAAGTTTTTGGACATAAGACGTCAATAAAGATGTCACTAGGAAGTGATCGTCCTTTCAGTGCTCATTAGAGTTCTATTACTAATCAAAACATAGCAAGCAGGGCTTTCCCAGGTTCCCAGGTTGCTGAGTTTTATCTTGTTGAAGAACTCGGAGTGTAATCTAGGAATCTTAGATAGTGGCTTCTGCTGTGTCATGTACTGTAATGAGCTGCAGAGGCGACTTTCAGAAATATGGCTGAAATGTGCCTCTGATCGTTTGTGCCATTATAGGGGCATGAATGGATTATAGCCGTATGGGGGCATAAGGTCACAGTATAGATCGGGGTCCTAGATTAGAACACGACACCCACTCCACGAATTTATGTCCATCAAATTACTAAAAACTAAAGCAATAAGATGCATGTGTAACATTGCCCACCCCAAAATACATATTTGCATTTGAAATGGCGTATTTTGAAATACATGAAAATATAGGTACTGTACGTCTTTAAGCATAGAAATCATTCAAAAATTATACCATATGTAATCAGTGAACGATTTTGTGAAAAAATTACACATGAAATATCTCTTTATACAGAAAAGAAGGGCGAGATAATTTCATCACATATAAATGCATTTGCTGTAACATGTGCTAGAGGCTGATGTAAAGTTATTATGTCTCTAGATCTACCTAAAAATAGAAGTTCTGTTCTGTATGAATAGGTCTACTTTAAGCAAAGAATTTCGTGCCAGAAAAAAGGTAAATATTTTGAAAAAGTTTTCAATTCAAAAAACATTTTTTTTTTCTTGGTGAACAGGGGAATAGAGTTCCAACGCTTTTCAGTAGTTTTTGTTGATCAAAACTGAAGGCCGAATTCAGAGGTCATGGGAACGCTGTGTGTCGGAATGCTTTTCAAAAGTTATTGTTTTTGTTCAGGGGAGAACATATCAGACAGGCTCTCAAAAAATGTGTCTACAAAATCAGGTGACAGTTCGACCAAGTTCGATAATGCTGTAACTTGACAGGTGTGAGAATGATTGCTATCATTAAAGTCTGGATCAGCAATGCTCACAGAAGGTCGTACCTGGGTGATGTTGCTTTTATTTCTCGCTCCACTGTCACCACTTAGTCGTAGCGCAGGAGTCTCAACGAATGCCGTCATCAGGATTGGTAGCCGCTGGGGACAACACAATGCGTGAGCCGTTACAGGACTTAGCAAAGTATCGGTATCCATTGGTACTGCTGATGGAAGTGCAAGTCAGGTGTCCAACACGCATTCATCTCCGCATAGCATACATCGAAGCACAGGTAAGATGCAGGTCTGCCATATAGGTCTGAATGAAATAAACCAGGTCATGTTCAGATCTCTCAGCCTGGCCAATCCAAGGACTCTAGTTATTCGGTCCTGGTAGCGTATTGCTAGGATCGTTTCTTCCATTCCTGCCGGAGTCATGTCTGTATTTTGACTTGCCATATCGGAGCAGGAGGGTCAAAAATAAAATGCCTGCTACAAGTCCCAAAATCAGGGGTATGCTGCCAAAGACTGAATGGACAAAATTGGGAATGATTCCCAGAATTGCTTTGAATGGTGGTAACAGTCCCGTAAAAATCGTCTTAAATATGCCTGGGATACCTACGGCATCTGACGGCACTTGGCTAAGCATTTCTGTGAAATGCACGGGGCAATTTGTTGATAAAAGGTCATGTATCTCCGAAGCCGTCCTTGCAACTTGGAGATCATACGTCTCTTTTGATGACGTGATGGGCACTGTTGTCTGCAAAAGCACAGACTTCATTCTGCTTAAAGTATCAATTCGTATAGAAGAGACATTCAAACGAGGCCATATGGGAGTCTCGGAGTCTCCAGGGCCGTTTGGAAACAATGCTTGCATACAGCATTTGACCATGGAAGTTTCTTGTACGAGATATGCTTTCCCTGGCAAAAGGCCACAACAGCTGTGATCAGTTATTAGAATGTAACTCCTGTTCGAGAGTTGCTTAAAGAAAGGCTCTATCTGCGTTGCAGGTGTGACATGTTGGTGGCATGAAAGGTTGTTTGAAGTCCCTTCACAGGCCCCTTGTAAATTAATACCCTGGCACAAAAGTATACCGCTTAGTAAATGTTTGCAGTTTTCACCACTAAGAAATACATTTTTGTTGCTGTCACTATAGCATGTGTGTGTATATGGTAATTTCCATGTTGACTTAATGTACCCTTTACCCAAACGTTCATACTGGCCAGTCGGTATGTATTCAAGGCAATTTTTAAATCGGAAAGTTGTTATCGGAATTGTGATAATCCCGTGTATTATCCATTCAATGACAGGACTTTCTGACATTGTCAATGGTAATCTCTCAAGTTTTTCGATGCTCAGGATTGTATAGTCTGCTCCTTTCTGTGCCAAGCTGATTTGTTTATCAGTAAGGTTAAAGATGGAAAACAATGACGTTGTGTTGATTAAACGCCAAGGCACATAGCCTGAACGAAGATTTTGCAGCGTCCAGCCTAACTGTACAATAGAACACAATTGTGACTGGCCATGCTGTAACATTAGCAAGTCTTTGTCTATTATATCTATGGCAGATGATACAATACTGTCCAGTGAATATATTCTGGAGGACAGAGTCATTAATCCATTGTCCACAACAGAAAGTGTTTTTTCCAAATGAACACAATCAATTTCTCGTATTTTTTCAGCTGTTTCAATTTGTCTGACTTTCCAAGCCTCGTTGTAAGCCGCATATATACTGGTCGCTATGAAACGTTTTTGACGCTTTTTGCGTGGTCCCAGAATGAAATCGCGCAAATCTGCGCCATCTTTAAGTAAAGATAAGTGTTGCTTAATTTCTGCCAGTGTGGATGTTTCTGGCCATTCAAGGCACAGTTTCCCTACACTGTATGTTGTTACTATCCCTGGATGTTGTCTCTGGGAGTATCTAGGGTCTGGTCTGGTCATTGTTAACCCCAGTGTTTTATTCAGGAATCTATCTTGACAGTTATTCGTGTCAGTAGGCCAGATTAACCACTTTTTCCAATCAGGATGTGTTCTGTTTAGATGTAAAATTTAGATACGTCTATTTCAATATCTGTTGTTGCATTATCAGGTATTGGCTTTGGAATAGACGGTTTGTTAAGGTCTTTAATCTTAGCTAGGCCAAGACAGGTTGTTTGGTGAATTGAGTCATTTAAGAACATTTTTTGTTCTGGGGTCATGCAGGCTCGAAATAATGCTTCTAGGCCTTGTACCTACCAATCTTTTGTACCCCAGATGGTTTTTGTTTCAATGTTATTTCTCCAAAAATCAAAACCAAATGCCATCATTTTTTCATAAAATGCTTCTGAATATATCAATTTAGTATTTGTCAGCATTGTTTTCAACCCTGTTTTATCCAACAGTTTATAATAAAACGTTTCTGCATTACTGGTGTTAAACCCTGAGAAGTACTGGAATTTTTCATAGAATGTTTTAAACTGCTTTTAGCTGGAGTAGCACAATGTTCCCATTGGTTATATTTAAAAACATTGCTAGGTTGTGCAGATTTATGTAAGTAATGGTCTCCGTAATGTGAGAAGCAATACATTTGTTCATAACTAGATGAACCTTGTAAATAATCATGTTCTGTCAATCTTGCTGCAACACTAAATCAGACATCATATTATTAATACTTTCAAAATCCCAATCATCAGAAAATGTACTCGGTTTTACAAAGTCACTTAAGGAAACCTTGAACTGGTGAGGATATTTCAGGATTTCGACCGGACCATATACTTTATAGTCAGTTTTGTCCCATAATACGCCGCCGGTTATTGGAATGGCTGTGACATTTACTGTTGATAGTTCTCTTTTCTTCACGTGGGATGATCAGTGTGGACTAAGGACTAAGTTGATGTTCTGACTTGCTGTGTCCATTGAACTATAATAAACTTCCCTAAAATTAAAACCAATATTAGGCCTAGTAGGAGTATAAGTACCCCTGAGATAATCCAATGCTCAATCAATGGTGCATCCAGATATACTTGTTTGATTTGATGAAAGAGTTCTGTTGCTTTTTCTTTAAAAGTCTTTGTTTCTGGCATCACTTCGGGGTCGTTTTGATCTTCAGAAAAGGTGTTGAAATTGATGAAGTAGCCAGAGGCAGTTCTGTCAATTGCTGGAATTGTTTTCTCAATTTGTCTTTCGGTAGCACATTCTGATGCCACATCATTGTAGACTGGTGTTTCTTGACAAACTGTTTTGATCTGTTTTCCAAGTGGCACGAGTTCCATGGCATTATTGCATAGTCCCTCTCTGTGCACTGCAGGTTTATCAAATGTGATTAGTCTTTCAGTTTGAACCTCTTGGATTGTTGCAAATTTGGGTATTCTGTTGTTTCTCAGGAGTCCACTGGGCCTACTGTTGATTATAGGCCACATGCTTGTGGTTTTACCAGGTCGATTGATACAACTCTGTTCTCCTTTTTACCAGCAAGGGGCGGTAGCACTACTGATCTTGTTCTGTTGATTGCTAAGACAGGTACTGCTTTTCTGTAAGAAGGCCCAAATTTCTTCTTCACCGCTATTTTTTCTCTGACTAGATCCCCAATCTTTGGAATCCAGACAGGTCTTGCTGGGGCTGGTGGTGCCTCGTCAGTGGTAGCCGGCTGTTGCTTTAACTTTATGTTGCTTAAGGATTTTCTTGTTTCATTCAAGTCCTGTAAAACAGCCAAACGATCTTTGATGTCAAAGTCTTTATTCTTATCTTCTACCACTGATACCTGACTATCTAAGTCCTGAATGTGCATTCTAGTTCCGAACAATAGTTCGTATGGGCTGAAACCTTTTAGAGAATTTCTTGGCAAATTGTTAAGACTGAGCTGGACACTTATTAAATGTTTGACCCACCCATCACCCGAACCTAATACCTTCGCTGTTATAGATTGTTTATGTCCCGGTTTTTTCTTTCCACTACACTGTTCCCTTTGGGGTGTGATGGACAAGAGTATCGCAACCCAACACCCATGCTGGCCATGGCCTCCTTATAAGCTCAAGAGCTGAAAGCAGGACCCTGGTCAGAATGGAACATGGCAATTGCGTATGTGCCGATAAAGACTCGCAGATCTTTTATAACCGTTCTGGCATCAGCTGAGTGCTGGGGCCACATTTTTAAAGTGAGTTTTAGTCTTAATAATTAATAGGACGCTGGATGGCATGTAGACAGCATTACCCTGTCTATAAACGGCAACTGGGCAACAGACTGGACCCGTTCATTACTGCGATCCCTGTCACAGTCGGGACAGTTCTTTACATATATTTGATGTTGCACGCTCATCCCCGGCCACCAGTATACTGATTGTAATTCAGTCAGAGATTCCTTCATCTGTTTGTGCCTTGGACCTTCACCCATGTGTGCGTCTGCTATTAATAACTTTCTCTGGTTCGTGTTTGGAATTACCCTATCCCCCACTCCAAGGATTCGAGCAAAAGGAACGTAGTTTGCATCTATTACGTATGCATAATTGAATGGATAGTTCACGGGTAGTGCTGCACAGTCGCCTTTTACGGACGTTTTTACTGCCAGCATGGTTTCCCCGTCTATGTATTTTTCTGAACGCTTTTTTGTGGCTACGGAAGCCGGTTTAGTTGCTTCCGCTATGGCTGTATTAGCCAATGAATTCCCTGCAACGTGAACGCCATCACGTTGATGACTCAGAGTGTGTATCACTTGAGTCTTTTGTAGTTCTTTCTGTAAAAGAACTACCTGCTTCCAAAGCATTTTATGCTTGATTGTGGCACCTGTGTCATCTTTGTAATCATTTTGAACCCAGCTCTGTAACTTGTTGTTGTAAGAGTTGACGCAAAAATGCGAATCGCACATGATTAGTGTCGGGAATTCACGTTCTGCATTTTCAAGCGCCATCTTTAAAGATCTGATTTCAGCTCGCTGAGACGAACAGTTTCTCACTGATTCAGTTTTTGTTATTTTCGGTCTGAATTTACCGCACAGCCAACGACCTTTAACAATCGCACAGTCTGCATCATAGGATTTGATTTCTACATTGTAGTGCTGTACAAATCTGTCTGTATAGATTATACAGGCGTACTGTGGGAGAGGCAGAAGATCAATTGGCAGAGGATATTCTTCTTCATAAGTCAAATCATTCAGTTTTTTGAATTGCGGAGCAAAATAGTATTTCACGTCGTCCGCAGCAAGAGAATTTTCCCACCGTATCTATTTCGGATCCAGTGACACTGTAGGCAGGTTTACTGGGCTGAATAGGGCCTCAAAGGTGGATTCCGCTGTGAGGACATTGATCCTTTTGCCATGTGCTAGTTCTCGTTCATTTGCTATTGCAGTTTATACTGCTTTTACAGTATTTTCTGTGAGACAGAATATTTTTTCTGCTTGTGTGAACAAGTGAGATTTGTAAGCTATTGGTACCTTTTCTCCCTCATTAGAGGTCAGGTACGTGAATCCGCATCTTCCTGGGATGACTCGGATTACAAGGTTGCATGTGTTATCACGTGTTTCTAATTTTGTTTTTGCTAACATGTCTGTTTGCAATGATCTCAAAATTTCTGTGTGTTTTTGATTCCAGTTGATTGATTTAAAATCAGGTTTAATTAATTCATAGAGAGGTTTAACCCTCTCCGCATAATTTAGAATGTAAGTTCTACAGAAATTCAGGAGGCCTAGAATCGATTGTAAGTTCTTCAGCGTTTTCGGTGCTTGGAGTACAGCGCACTTCTCTAAGAAGTTGTCTGCTAGTCTTTTTCCTTCACTTAATAATTCGTATCCTAAAAATAATACTGTCAGATGGGCAATTCTAGACTTTTTACAGTTGAATTTGTAACCCTCTGCTGCAAACCCACGTATAATGGTGTTCACTCTTTTCAAGTGAGTATCCAAGTCGTCGTCTGTTAGATAGATGTCATCGACATAAGATAATGCCTCATCATCATACATTTGTAGTAACTATGTTACTCTGGCTGAGAATAGTCCTCGGCTGTTCTTGAATCCCTGTGGGAGCCTACAGAAATTTTTCTGAGACCCCATTACTGAGAAAGCGGTCAAGTATCTGCTTTCTGGTGCAATATTTTGACAAAAGAAACCATTAGATATGTCTAATGTCGTTTTATATTTTTTCCGAACTATGTTATTCATTAGTGCAGCACTATGCGAATTCGGTACTGCAAATGTTTTGCAACATGAGTTAAGGTGTCTGTAGTCCAAGACTAGACAATATGAATTGTCTGGTTTGGAGACAGGAAACAAAGGATTGTTCATTTGAGAGGTGCATGTTTCGATCACCCCCTGGTATTCAAGTTGATCTAAAATCTCCCTGACTTGTTTTTTAGCTTCTTGCTTAATGGGATACTGCCTTTGTGCAGTCAGTTGACTTTTTAACTGGATTTTGTGATGAGGAGAGTCCTCATCCCATCCTACATGATTTTTATATAAAGCTGGTGCCTGGGCTACTGCCCATTTTCTTGCATATATATATTTAGTGTGAATCGGAATGTGATTCGAGAAGGCAGGCATAATCATTTCTTCGCCACGAGGGCACTCCCTGACAAACTCTGGGGGCCAGTCTTTTTCAGATAACAGGATGTCATAGCCTTTTGAGTGTTTATCCCAAAATAGACCCCTTATTTTCCTAGTCTTATCTCCCTCTATACGCAGATTATTTCGTATATCTTATGAGGCTCGCTAACTCTGGTGTCGGCAGTTTCTACTTGAATGTATTCATTCGTGTCCACTGTCTCCAATGACTCATCAGGATCTTGCAAGCTATACTGATTTCTGCTGCACTGTCTAGCATTGTCTGTACCCACTCCCTGTTTTTCAACTGTGTCCTCAGTATTCTCGGCATGTTCGATTACTCTAATACTGGCTACCTTATTTCTTGGAAATTGTAACTTTTTACTTTGAGCAGGTTCCTTGTCTTTGGACTTGGTGTGCTCTCCTGGGTCTGACCGTCCTCTTCTTTCCGATTTCTGCGAAAAAGATCGAGAGGGACGTGTATCAATACTTTGATATCTATCAGGTTTTTTCAAATTGTCCCTATTTCTAAGGTTATATCTTTTCTCAGAGAGCTCCCTCTGGGGAGACTGGTGTTCTTGAGTCGGAGTTCTTTCCCTCCGTCGAGGAGACCTTCCTCTGGACTGGAAAACTTTTTCCTTGGGAGTGGATTGTTTATTTCCATCCCAGCTCTTTTTAGGAGTATTCTGATTATTTTTAATAAATAATTTTTCAGGATTTTCGAGCAGTTGGGGATTTACTGGTTTCCCACCTGTCAGGGCTCCAAGCATTACCTGATATGTATATTCTTGACTCTCACTTGCGCAGGAGCAGAGATGGATTCTGACTCGGGAACTAGATGCTTATACCCAAATCCCAAGAGACGATGCCGGCAGGTCAGTAGAACCTCCCTACATCATCCTCCGGGAAGGGGGTGTGGATAAAATAATAAACAGAGAAGAGACTGGTCCGGAAAGTTTCTTCAGACAACTTCCTTCTGGGTGTCTGCGAGTTAGAAACCTGAAATAGGAGCACACCATTAGTTTCCCTACTCTCCTATCCTGACTCTGGTATTCACTGGTTCTTATGTTAACTCACTTTACTATTTCTGGACCTTGCTTCTCTTCTTAAGGATTATTGTGCTTGTCTCGTCTAGTCAGTTGTTACTGCATAGGAAGACAAGAACGAATGGGTTAGATACCTACTAATACTATTCTATTGTTAAACTAGGAGTATTATCTTCTAGGGCGTACTTACTTCACTAACTATCGATGACGCTGTATTTGGGGTTCTGATAGGATGCTGTTATTAGGATGTCTCTCGACCAAGTCTTTTCCTATTGACAGTCTTATCTTATTTCTTCAGGTAACAGCTTCAAGGTTAAGCAAAGCTCATGTAATCGATTCTTTCTTTGTTCACTCAGTAAATACTCAAGAAATAAGTCTTTCCTCCTATGACATACTAGTTCAATTACTGCAGGTAATCTTCAGTTTGGCCAAACACTGGTAATCGTTACTTAGCTTTCAATTCGCTGACGGACTCCCTTTACTGTTGGGGTTTTTCTCCTCAGGTGATCATGAATTGTTCGCTTCTCTCTTCGTCGAATCTTCGGGGGTTTTTCTTCAGACACTGGAATCTCGAACTTGGAAATGGGGAAGAATTGCTACGCGTTTGGATTAACACGCCGTAACAATATTTCCTCGACACTCGCGCTACACGCAAATGGAGTACTACAACCAGGATACTTTAGAACTAAGGATTCAAGGAATTCACCAGAGCTACGCACACAGGTTCGTCTTCACTAACGGTTCAGGTGAAGTGCGTAGTTTCCAGAGCTCGCGCTTCGTTCGTACTCTCCGCATCAGAACGAGGTTAAACGACTAGAGCGTCAACCTCACAGCACCACAGCACTGTGGCAGCCATTTTGTCTCTCCAGACTCGGACCCTATCAGACCATGATGAATATGCAGGAGTTCTGGCATCATCTTGAGCTGATATTGAACCACATATTTGCGAGTCCAAATGACAGGTTCTGACAGTACCCCCCAACAAGGTAGGCTCCTTCCGTCTGGGTTTGGAAGGGTAACATTGATGAAAGGAATGGATTAACCTAGGAGCGTGAACATCCTCCTCCAACTCCCACGATCGCTCTTCTGGTCCATAACCTTTCCAATCGATGAGGTAGTACAGTTTCCCTCTGGAGATCTTAGAATCCAGGATTTCTTTCACTTCAAACTCCGTTCCCGTCTCTAGGTGGATTGGCTTAGGAGGTGATTGCATTCTCAGTCCTGCAGAAGCCCTTTTAAGCAAGGAGACATGAAAGACGGGATGAATTTTCATCTTAGGAGGGAGTGTCAATTGATAGGTAACTGGATTAATTTGCTTCTCCACTGGGTAGGGACCAATAAAACGAGGTTGAAATTTTCGATTCCCTTTCAGTCTCAGATGTTTTGTGTTCAACCACACCTTATCTCCAACGGACAGTGGAGGACTTGCACGTCTCTTCTTATCTGCATAAGTCTTATATTTCACCTTAGCCTTTCGCAGATTGTCTACTGCTTCCTGCTGGATTTGATTCAGTTGAGAAACCAAGTCTTTGACTGCTGGGACTGCAACTTCCATTTGTCGAATTGATGCATTTGGGTGCCGCCCATAATTCAAGAAGAAGGGGGAGAAACCAGTTGAGCCATTTTTAGCATTGTTATGGGCGAATTCCGCCGACCACAAGTAGTCTGCCCACCGAATTTCCTCTTTCAGGAGGAATAATCGAAGGTATTGTTCCATTTCTTGGTTCACCCTTTCTGTTTGCCCATCAGTTTCTGGATGATAGCTCGTAGAAAATCTGGTTTCAGTACCTAGACCCTTCATAAAGGCTCTCCAAAAATGGGATATAAACTGGGAACCCCTATCCGAAATGACCACCTTGGGTATGCCATGGATCTTGACAATCTGGGAACTAAAATGATCTGCTACTTGTTTGGCTGATGGAGTTCCTTTTAAAGCTATGAAGTGGGCCATTTTAGAGAAGGCATCTACTACCACTAGAATGGTGTCAAAACCCCTGCTCAAAGGTAAATCAGTGATGAGATCTAGTGTTACTGTGTGCCAAGGATAAGGAGGGGTGGGTAAGGGTTGTAGGAAACCTTTTGGGGCTTGTCGTTCAGATTTTCCCTGCGCGCAGATCTCACAAGCCTTAACATATCTCTCAATATCAGTTGACATTCCAGGCCACCAATAGTGTCTCTTTATCAACTCTTCAGTCTTGTTTTCTCCCTTGTGTCCGGCTAACTTATCATCGTGACATTCACGCATCACTTGTTGCTGCAGTTCTGTCGTTGGCACATACAAGGCCTCCCCATGATATGGCAACTGATGAACGATTGTCCGGTTTGGATCTCCTTTAACCCAATCCTGCATAGCCTCTGAACTCATGTTTTCTGCGACGGCCTTTTGGATATTGATTGAGACTGTGGCTCCAATAAACTTGTTCCCAGGGATGATCGGTTGAACGTCTATAGCTGCCCTCTGAGACTCGGTGCCCAATCTGGAAAGCGCATCGGCCTTCCCATTTTGTGCTCCTGGACGAAAGGTAATTACGAAGTCGTAATCTGCGAAATACAAGGACCATCTAAGTTGTCTTGGCGTGAGCGTTCTGGCGGATTTCAAGAATTTCAAGTTACGATGATCCGTAAATACGGTAACTTGATGCTGTGTTCCCATCAGATAATGCCGCCACTCCTTGAAGGCGTCCTTGATAGCCAATAGTTCTTTCTCGGTGATGGTATAATTGATTTCTGCCGGGGTCAGTTTTCTTGATCTGTAGGCTACTGGATGCAGTTGACCCGTGCTCTTGTGACGCTGAGACAGAACCCCCCCCAGCGCCTGATCCGACGCATCGGTCTCTACATAAAACGGTTCCGATGGATCAGCATGAAGCAGTACAGGTGCTGTGGTAAAGGCTTCTTTTAAGGCTTGAAAGGCCTCCTCTGATTCTTTCGACCACTCAAATTTTGTTCCTTTTCTCAACAATCTGGTAAGAGGTAACATTTTTCCGGAGAACTCACTGATGAATCGTCTATAAAAGTTGGCAAATCCAATGAAGCTTTGGACCTCTTTCACACTCGTTGGGGATTTCCAGGTGGTCACCGCTTCTACCTTTTTTGGATCCATCAAAATACCGGACGGGGAAAGGACAAATCCTAAGAACTCGACCTGAGAGACATCGAATGCACATTTCTCCAATTTCACGAACAACTTGTTCTCTTGCAATCTTCTCAATACTCCTTTCACCTGCTCATGGTGTTTTGTCACATCGGAGGAGTAAATCAAGATATCGTCAATGTATACAATAGCGCACTGATCGATGAACTCCTTTAAAATATCATTGATAAAGTGCTGGAAGGCAGCTGGGGCATTACACAGCCCATAGGGCATCACTTGGTATTCGAATAGCCCAAATCTAGTCCGAAAGGCCATCTTCCATTCATCTCCTTCTCGCATTCTGACTAGATGGTAGGCCCCTCGCAGATCTAATTTTGTATAGATTTGGGCTCCTTTGACCTGATCCAATAAGACCGATATCAAGGGTAGAGGGTACCTGTTCTTTTTTGTTATTCTATTGATTGCTCTGTAATCGATGCACGTTCTCAATTCTCCTTCCTTTTTCGGCACAAAAAATAGGGGCGATGAGACAGGTGACTGTGATGGTCGGATGAAGCCATTCGCTAAATACTTATCCAGGTATTCTTTTAGATGTTGGATGATCTTTTTCTGTTAGTGCGTACACTCGACTGCATGGCAGATTGGCTCCAGGTTCTAGGTCTATCTTGCAGTCATAGACTCTATGTGGGGGTAAATGTTCCGCTTCCATTTCATTGAACACGTTCTCGAACTCCTTATACTCTTCTGGAATCTGGTGTGTATCAATGGCACACATAGAATGCTCCACAAGACTCAAGGCGTGAGCTGGGTTTATCTCCTCTCCGATAGTTCTTGAAACAAAACAGTTCTCGCAACAGTAATTTGAATCCATAATAACCGTTCTGGAGTTCCAGTTAATTGTAGGGTTATGCTCCGTGAGCCATGGCAATCCAAGAATTAATTGAAACTGTGGAGCGTCGATTAAATTAAATTGAATCTGCTCTCGATGGCCGTCTGTGGTAATCAGTTCCATCACTTCTGTGTGGCTCACAATGGGTCCCGATGATAAGTTAGTTCCATCTACTACTCGGACTGGTTCACTCCTCTTTTTCATTATTGCTTGGATTCCCACCTTGTCCGCAAAACGCAAGTCGCAGAAATTTCCTGTCGCTCCTGAGTCTATCATAACTGAGACTTCGGTTAGGACCGTTGATCGGAATATCACTTTCATAGACAGAATCAAATGTGGAGCCGCCGCTTGCAAGGTGTTCGCCACGTGGTGTTCATTTGGAGTCTCTTCTGTAATTGCACCCACCCGTTCAACTCCAGCTACGGGTGGTGCTGCTAGTTTTCCTTCGGCTTGAATGTTCCTTTGGGCTTCTTCGGACAGTTTCGGACAAAATGCCCACTCGAACCACAATACATGCACAGGTTATTAGTCCTTCTCTTTTCTTTTTCCTCTTTCGTTAATGGTCCCCTGATGGTTCCGATTTGCATTGGTTCAATACCTGATGCCGTCTCGGAGGTTCTTGTTCCTTCGGAACGTGCTCTGTCAAACCTAGGAATGGCCGCTCGGAAATCCTTCTTCTTTTCTCCTCTTCGCTCCCCTTGACGAAAATCTATTTCTAGAACTAAATCGATGAGGGCCGATATCTCCGTTGGTCGGTTCGGAATTTGGGCTAGCGTGTCTTTCAGCTCGTCCCTCAATCCACGGTAGAAAACTGCTGCTCGCTTGCTTTCTGGCCAATCCGTCTCCACCACCAACTTGTTGAACTGCGCCAGATATGCTATTAAATCTCGATTGCCTTGTGATAAATCGAGTAATTCATTGTCCACAACCTGGGAGATTCCCCTACGATCAAATATTCGAAGAAATTCTTGTTTGAAATTTTCGAAGTTCCTCAACAGCGGGTCTTCTCTCGAGACTAGGGGCATGGACCAGGCAGCTGCATCCCCGCTCAGATATGAGAGAATGAAGGCCACTTTAGACTGCGCGTCAGGGAAAATGGACGGACGACATAGGAAATGTAAAGAGCATTGTGAGAGGAATATCTGTGCCTTCTGCGGATCCCCATTAAACCTTTCAGGAGCGGCTAAAGGGATAACTGGAGACAGGGAGTGAATGACTTGTGTTGTTGACCTATTTGTCGCTTCTAACACTGGGTTCATGGCCTCTCGCTCTAAACTACTAGTCCGATGTAACCTCAGGGCTAACTCAGCTGTCTCTTTTCGGGCATTAACTACTTCTTGTTTTAAATTTTGGTTCTCCTCTCTTACTGCTCCCAGTTCCTTGTGGATTGCGTGTAAGATTGTTCCTAACGATTGGACATCTATTCCTTCTGCCATCTCTGCTCGGGTGCAAAAGAAACTTGGGCACTTCACTCTGTCAGGGCTCCAAGCATTACCTGATATGTATATTCTTGACTCTCACTTGCGCAGGAGCAGAGATGGATTCTGACTCGGGAACTAGATGCTTATACCCAAATCCCAAGAGACGATGCCGGCAGGTCAGTAGAACCTCCCTACATCATCCTCCGGGAAGGGGGTGTGGATAAAATAATAAACAGAGAAGAGACTGGTCCGTAAAGTTTCTTCTGACAACTTCCTGCTGGGTGTCTGCGAGTTAGAAACCTGAAATAGGAGCACACCATTAGTTTCCCTACTCTCCTATCCTGACTCTGGTATTCACGGGTTCTTATGTTAACTCACTTTACTATTTCTGGACCTTGCTTCTCTTCTTAAGGATTATTGTGCTTGTCTCGTCTAGTCAGTTGTTACTGCATAGGAAGACAAGAACGAATGGGTTAGATACCTACTAATACTATTCTATTGTTAAACTAGGAGTATTATCTTCTAGGGCATACTTACTTCACTAACTATCGATGACGCTGTATTTGGGGTTCTGATAGGATGCTGTTATTAGGATGTCTCTCGACCAAGTCTTTTCCTATTGACAGTCTTATCTTATTTCTTCAGGTAACAGCTTCAAGGTTAAGCAAAGTTCATGTAATCGATTCTTTCTTTGTTCACTCAGTAAATACTCAAGAAATAAGTCTTTCCTCCTATGACATACTAGTTCAATTACTACAGGTAATCTTCAGTTTGGCCAAACACTGGTAATCGTTACTTAGCTTTCAATTCGCTGACGGACTCCCTTTACTGTTGGGGTTTTTCTCCTCAGGTGATCATGAATTGTTCGCTTCTCTCTTCGTCGAATCTTCGGGGGTTTTTCTTCAGACACTGGAATCTCGAACTTGGAAATGGGGAAGAATTGCTACGCGTTTGGATTAACACGCCGTAACAATATTTCCTCGACACTCGCGCTACACGCAAATGGAGTACTACAACCAGGATACTTTAAAACTAAGGATTCAAGGAATTCACCAGAGCTACGCACACAGGTTCGTCTTCACTAACGGTTCAGGTGAAGTGCGTAGTTTCCAGAGCTCGCGCTTCGTTCGTACTCTCCGCATCAGAACGAGGTTAAACGACTAGAGCGTCAACCTCACAGCACCACGGCACTGTGGCAGCCATTTTGTCTCTCCAGACTCGGACCCTATCAGACCATGATGAATATGCAGGAGTTCTGGCATCATCTTGAGCTGATATTGAACCACATATTTGCGAGTCCAAATGACAGGTTCTGACACCACCCAAGGTGTCTCTACCTAATTCTTCGTAGCATTTTTCTATAATTCTGGCAAGCTCAATTGGTTGATCTGTTATATCTGTTTCTTTCAATTCTGGCAGATCACCACAGATGCTGCTTCTCCATTTATGTTGGCTAGTAATATAGCCGAGACCTGCTTGAAGTCTTTCAGTAGTTTCATACCAAGAGTTAAAGCAGGTTCTGGAGCGTATTCATTCTGAATCTGTTTTAGCACATCTGGTATTACCGCCATCGACGGAACACCATGTGTTTTTGTGTAAATGGAAGCAAAGACTGTACCCCAAGTGTCACAGTCCTCCACGTGTGGTGAGACCCCCATTGGAAGGCAGATGGTCAGAATTCTGTGTTTCTCAATAGGGGTAGTATTCGGAAATACTGCCTCTATTTGAGTAATTTTCTGCGCTAACCAGAAAGGAATTTGTTCCCGTTTTATGGGTGTTTTACCAAGACATGATTGTATGTTCTGTGGTGTAATTTTATTTGTGTTCCCCTGATGAGTGGTCAGCTGTGGAACATTAACAGCTGTGTGGACTGTTGCAGTTCGCATTACATATTGGACTAATTGTCTATGTATTTTAATTAAGGTTTTTAGCTATATTAACAGCTCCTCTTTCGACATGTTTACAATGTCCGGATGTGGTGTGTAGCTGGCTAGTACCGGCCACGTTGCTCCTGGTCTACCTAGTGGACCGAGCCTGGTAATATGATCATTATGTTTTAGGGCGCCTTTAAACCAGAGCAGGTGCTCTTGGTATTTTAATGGGATTTCAATCTCCTCGAAAGGAGCGTACTCTTCCGGTGGATCCCCTATGTTGTAATAGTGGAACTCGTGTGTTGCGGTGTTTGCCGCTGGAAATTTTATCCAAGAATAGAATACCTCTGTCTGCCGATATTCGTGTGCCTCTATCACGAAGACGACTGTGCCACCTTGTGTGGTCAGTCCATTTTCAATAAGTATTGACGTTATAGTTTTTCTTATGTTGACCGGGATGATTATCGCACCCGGTTCAGTAGTCCCTGTACCATCGGGACCCTGCTGAGTCGCATTTACTGCGGCATCAACGGTTCCGTTTTCAGTGTCTGACATTTTTTTGTCAGAAAGGTTTTTGCAGAGCAGGTCTCCAAGGAGACAAAGATTAGGTGCACAATATTTTGGAACACTGTATCCTTCAACGTTGAATAAACCAGAGCTTTACATAGGAATCTCTTCCTACTAAGTTCGGGTGGATTTTAACCTTTCACCCACTCCAGACGTCTATTGGAGTATTTACGGGAGAAAGGGTCTGTGAGAAAAATGCACGACTGAGTTACTCTAACGTCTTGCGTTCGTTTTATCGCCTTACCAAACGTTGGGCGCCATGTAGTGTAGTTCCTATTTTCCCTATAGGCCCTGCGCATTGGAATAACATAAACAGTAGTATAGACGTAGAAGTGCGGTCTTCCAGGTCTCTACTGACTATGCTAAACTTAATTGTGTTTGTACAAACTAGCTCAGAGGTCACTGGAAACTTTCTTGACTGAATAGGAAGTGATCAGCTTCCCTGGTACAGACAAGAAGGGATTCAGTTTTCCAACAACCGCATAAACATGACAACTTTGCTCCTTAGAATAAGAGTCAATCTCTAGAGTCGTGTGAAACAATAGACAGTTATTTTACTCAGTCAGTTGTGCAGATTACTTTCACCAAGATGCAGAGAATAGAGAGACGGGCGTTTTCAATAAAAGGTATTATTTATTGAACAGTCTTTCTTCTCATGCAAGAGAAATGAATTGCCACAATTGCAAGACTAGTTATTATAAAAAGTGTGTACAGTAAAAAGAGGATTGCGAAATAATACTGTAAAAGCATTGATATGGTTTCTTAGCCATACAATGGTTAAAATGAATAAAATATATACATTCATATATACATTTAGCTAACGTACTCTACTGGTGCTTCTAACTACGCCTACCCCAGTGTACCTGACCTAAGCCTAATATGTGGGAGGGAGTAAGTAAGTAGCAGTTTTAGTTAAGTTGGTTTTGCCAAGGTTTGCTTCAAGAATTCTCTCTAAGGGTTTAGTCAACACCATGCCTCTGGAATAGAATGTTGGAGGTCTTGTATCTCCTTCCAGGACTCGATATCCCAGTCACTCGCAAGAGTGGGCTTGAAACGCCGGAGCTGGATTTTCTCGGCAGGAGAAAAGACAGCGTCTCTCTCAGCGCGTCAAGGAGGAGGAGGGGCAGCGTCCGTGGGCTGCTTGCATCTGCTGGGCTCTGCAAGGGACAGCTGTTCTGCTCCTGTGTTCACCACACCATCGCTATCATCGATGTCACGCTTGCTTAAGGCAACATTGGTAATATTTATACCTGAAAGGTGCCTTGTTTGACGTAAGTTTTTGGACATAAGACGTCAATAAAGATGTCACTAGGAAGTGATCGTCCTTTCAGTGCTCATTAGAGTTCTATTACTAATCAAAACATAGCTAGCGGGGCTTTCCCAGGTTGCTGAGTTTAATCTTGTTGAAGAACTCGGAGTGTAATCTAGGAATCTTAGATAGTGGCTTCTGCTGTGTCATGTACTGTAATGAGCTGCAGAGGTGAGTTTCAGAAATATGGCTGAAATATGGCTCTGATCGTTTATGCCATTATAGGGGCATGAATGGATTATAGCCGTATGGGGGCATAAGGTCACAGTACTGATCGGGATCCTAGATTAGAACACGACAACATTTAAAAAATCAATGTCAACTTTCTGAACACACTAATTAAGTCATCCTGCTTCCGAGTCTGATTCATGATATACTTGCTTCACGGACTTATCCTTCCTTGTGCGACATTCTTTGTAAAAGTGTTCAATAATTCTGCATCTCAAACATTTCTCTTTGTGGATCAGACATTTTGTGTCATTCGGTAAGTGACCATAATTTCCTGGTAACATTTCCCAGCAAATGTGCTTGAATTAGGTTTTCTCCCAGAATTGGATTTGTCATATGACAATTATTTTTTTCCTTGAATATCTTGGTTGTGTATGAAGGTTTTTGTAGTCTTTCTCTTTCTCTTCTGATAGAAAAGCTTTTGCACACCATCCTGGGAGTTCAGCCCTCTTAACTGTATTGATTTAATCTTGTAGAGGTTATTTGCCCTTCGCCCATACATTGTCTTGGATGGTTCATTTGATGCATGCATTACAATTTGATCACATATAAGGTCATCATGTAGGTTGCCAAAGTGACAAGTAAGAGCTAGGTTTTTTAATGCAGTGGCATCACCTTCACCCATCTCATTCTTACACTGTTTCCTATGGTAAAACGTATATCTGTCAATGGCCACATATACAGTGGGAGTGAAGTACAAGTCTAGGTCCTCTAATGCATTTGTGAATACATATCTACAACGCAGCCCCCTGGCGCATACTGGAGGTTCCTGGTGGGCTAGTTGGCCCCCAGGGACCACTAATATGCAAGGGGAATTAGTTCCCCCTCTGTAATTGCGCCAGGAGGCTGCGTTGCAGAGAGGTGTAATGAGGCCCGCCCCTTTTTACACCTCTCTGCAAGGCAGCCCCCCGGCGCATTTGCAGAGGGGGAACTAATTCCCCTTGAATACTAGGGGTCCCTGAGGGGCCAAGTAGCCCACCAACAACCTCCAGTATGCGCCAGGGGTCTGCCTTGCAGAGACGTGTAAAGAGGACACACCGCTTTTTACACCTCTCTGCAACGCAGCCCCCTAGCGTATACTGGAGGCTCCTGGTGGACTAGTTGACTACTGTAACTAAAACACTTTTACTCAACCGTTTACAGGAGATGTCCAAGGACTGAATCTAGAATCCAATCCTGTGGTTAGAAAAGTAATCCATAAGGTAACTAATTGCATTTAGCTAGAAAAACACATTGAGGTCAATGTTGCATTGTGTTTGAAATTGTGTTGCCCATTGCAACAACTTTAACTACTGTACTTAAAAGTCTATTGCCTATGTGTAAAGTATTTAAACTAAAGTAATTAATTCTGAGAAAGTATATTTTGTAATGTAATGTATAATGTAATTACAATGGAATTTAAAATATAAACTATCTAAAAATAAATAGTTTAAAAAATGTAGTAAATCAGTATAAAAAAATATAACAATTAATACATTTCTAAATTGTCATTTACAAAACCTTCGAAATTCACTGAAATAACCAAAGGTTTCAGGCCTGATATAGTTAGGAATTAGCATTTAAAAAACCTTTGAAATTCACTGAAAAAAACATAGGTTTCAGGCCTGATATAGTTAAGAATTAGCATTTAAAATACCTTTGAAATTCACTGAAAAAACCATAGGTTTCAGGCGTGATATAGTTAGGAATTAGCAAGTAAAAAACCTTAGAAATTCACTTAAAAAACTGTAGGTTTTAGGTGTGTTATAGTTAGCTGGACATTTCACTCGTACGAAACCATTGAAATTCCTCCGATATAGTTAGTTGTACTAACTACATCTCGCGTGCCCACAATCCACTGCTGATGATGTCACATATTACATCATCCATGACATAACGAAATTTAAAAAAAACGTCCCCTTTTTGGTTCAGCTGCATTGCTGGAAGTTTCGGGGTGATCCGTCAAGCTGGGGCTGAGAAAAAAGGGAGTCTCAAAATATGTGTTCTCCATGTTATTTCTATGGGGATTTTTCATTTTTGGGGATATCCGTGTTTTGTTCCCCTACCTACTTCCCTCTACGGTATAAGCTGAGGACACAAGGGCTGCAGACCCTTTCCCTGTGTCCCAAGTGAGAGTTAATCCTAATAGATGGTGATGGGGTCAGACTTGATAAATCCCCCATATGGATTCCTACCAAAACTATGTACCTACAATACGGTAATCGCACATGCGACTATTTATGAGAGTGAATGGGACTCACTAATGAGGATGGAGAAAGGTCATCTGCTGGATGACATCTCAATGTTTGAGGCTGCTTTAGCATGTTAGAAAACACTATACAAATACTCCACATACAATAACATTTGATGATCATGTCCCCTAAATCAGGGGTTAAATGTACTCTTTGATGCAGAGTGCACATGAAGGACCATGTGATGTACGGTGTTCAAGGCGGGATTGGCATTTTGGGACACAGGGAAACTGCCTCCATCCACAACTGTAGGCTGAGAATCAGAGGGCAGTTTTGGGGATATCAGAACAGAGTGGTCATAAAATATCCAGCCTGACAAACAACTCTGAAGGAACTTTTCTTGTAGACACACATGTAGTTTGCCCTTCATGTCCACAAAATCTCCTGGAGACAGTTGGACACACTGGGAACACTCATTCAGTACAATATGGGGCTGGTAAGTATACATTTTTCTGGGCTCCTTTACTGTCCCAATCTGACACTGATTGTGTTCTCCTTAAATACAATAAAACATCCTGTAAAAATGGATATCAATATTACATTTAGTGCGAGTGTTTTTTAGTTGTAGCCCACCAGACAGTGCAGCTATCTGGTTGCGAAATACGTGTTAATGGCTTAAAAAGAACATGGTGGGGATTGCAGTCCGCTCATTGTTTTTAATTGGTTGGCTTTACTGGCACCCACATTTGCCTGTTTCCTATTCAGTGGCTTGCCTTGTCATCCTTGTATTTGTCCCTCTCCTGGAGCATTGCACTTTTACTTGGGTCCTTCCATTGCTCACTTTTATGGAAGCACTTTATCTTTTGTCTTAAGCACTACACAAGAGTAAATGCGTTCCTCCCTAATGTGTTACTCTTCCCTTTCTGCACTGACCTCTCTCGCCTATTTGCTTCTCACCTGCTACTCTCACCCTCAGTAAGGTGATCATCCACATGTGCTACTCTCCTGCATGGCTTTCCCACCCATTCCTTCTCCCTATCTCTGCATTGCTCTCTCTCTCTCTCTCTCTCTCTCTCTCTTGCCCATTTGCCTTCCCAAGGCTCCATGTTGCTCTCCCTCCTGTTTTCTTTTCCATGCCCCCACAGCCATGCGTGGCCCATGCAGGTAATAGTGATAGGGCAGTGGGGCCAGGTTGGGGGGATTTGACAGATGACCACGAGGGAAAATTAAATAAATAATGAATTCTCGCTCATCATCATCTGGCAAAAATCCCCCCCACCCGGCCCCACCACTCATACCTTACCTGCACGGGCCACAGCCTTCCTCGTTAGTTTCCCCCACCTACGCCATCAGTAATGATTCCCCCCATCCCCCCATGTTGCTTCTGCTCCTGTCCCCTGTGTTAACTCCACCACCATCCCCTCCCTTCCCCTGGATGCTTCCCCCAACGCTTCCAAAAATAAAGCATTTGCATTGTTTTTTTGTGTGTCTTTTTCATTACTGACCCACTTCAGACCTGTGAAAAAATGTTACAAAAAGAGATTGCATCATTTTGTAGGTGCATGCATACGTGGCGGGCGCACCTACAAAATTAAGCTGACAGCTATGTTTTAATTCTTCTTTAGCCATTCTGCACAGCATTGGATACCTATTGGCTTTGCCAGTGCTTGGGTTAGGAGTGATTATGAAATGGAGTACAAATTCGAGCTTACAAGAAAAAAAAAATCATTTTCAACACGTCAAAAAATCAGGACACGCATACTTGAGTTTTATTTGAATACCCCTTACATGAATGAAGGCAGCCCCTTGTTAATATTGATCAGACTCAGGTTGGGTTAGCCTTTATACCACTTCAACTTTAATGTTTATTTTAACTCTGCCATGAACCATGTTTCTCCATTTAATCTACATATGTAAACATGCTGCCCCACAAGACAAATATCTATTTAAGAAACGCATTGCAGTGGAAAACGGGTGAAAAATAGAAAGCTCAAAACAGATTCCTCGCAGAAAATGTTGTTCGCCCTCCTCATTGAAATTATGCGTCTTTTCACACTCGGCGGTACATATCACAGCAGGAATTATGAATTTCCTCTGTCGCCACCACTCCGCTCCCCCGCCCTCTTCCTCAGACTGCACGCATGAATGTTTAATAGCAAAAGGCCCCAGGATCATTCTCTGTAAAAACACTCATCTGACATTCCGCGCCAAAAATAATGCACTGACGTAACTCGGAGAAGCCACTCCAAGCCCCTTGGAATGCTGGGGCCCCAGAGCTACAGTGGGAAGTATTTTGTGTCTATGTGCATAATCTGATCGTAGTGTGCTCACAGGTAACTACCTGGTTAACCACACTAGGGTCCTCTGCTGGGAAAGAGCCTTTACAACTCCGGCTGAGCCTTACGTGCCGTTTCCCCGGAAGTGGAACCACGCATATAAGGCAGTGCGCAATCTAGATGCATGGATGTGTGGGCACCAGGGTCGGATTTGGCCAGGGAACCCCAGAAAAAAGAGGTCCACATTTGAGGTGAAGATGGTGTGAGTTCACAACATCACCTGGCCTACACAGCGAGACCCATTCTTCCTCGTCCACTATGCCCTGAATGAGAAGGGCTGTGGGCGAAGTGTCAAGTGCAAACACTGTTACAGTGCTGTGTGGGCCCAGTCGGGCCGAGGTGAAAATGGCTCAATAGCCTGAGCGACACCTGGCCCCCAGACAGGCAGATTCTGGCACACAATCACCTGATCCGCAGCACACCATCAGCGTGATTGCTTGGCAGGGCAGGGGGTCAAGGAGAGTCCACAGCTGTTAATCGCTGAACGGCCATATCACATGGCCGCCCGCTAGGCTGCCTTACTCTCCCTGTCCAGTCCAGTGCCCTCTGTGGACTGGGAAAGGAAGAATAAGCAGCACACAGATGGCACTGAGACCCCGACCCTTCGGCCAATGCCCGAGTGCCTGCAGTACCAATCCATCCATGACAGGCAGAGGAAGAAAAAGGATCGGACATGGACATGGTCTAGTAGTTGGGGCTGGCGCCAGGTTTTAGGGGGGTGGGGGTTGTATTTAGGGGTGTAGTAGTTTTTAGGGTGGGTGGTGGGTCAGGGTTGTTTTCAGGGCTGGGAGAGGGTTCTTTTTTTGGGGCTGAGGAGGGGACTGGATTGTTTTGGGGCTCAGGAGGTTGGGGTTGTTTTTAGGCTCAGGGGATGGGGTATGAGTTATTTTTAGGGCTCGGGGTTGTTTTTAGTGCTAGGTGGAGGGTCAGGGTTGTTTTTAGGGCTCAGGGGGTCAGGGCTATTTTTAGGGCTGGGGGTCAGGGTTGTTTTTAGGGATCAGGACAGGGGGCTGGAGTGTGATCTTTACCACACATATCCCTTTACCACTCATGCCTTTAACCACGAAATTGTGTGGTACAGACATGTTTGGTAAAGTCATGCCAGGTAAAGGAATGCTTTGTTAAGATGGATTAATTGTTCAAACAGCATTGTAGAAGCACACATGGTTTAACCAAGGGTGCTTCTGACATACAACCTCCTTTCCTAGCTGAATTTAATCAATTCACTTCAGGCAACAGTGATTCACCAACTTAATATGGACTACTGAGCTGGAAAGACACATAAGGATTTTCCGCACCATCACTACTGTAGGTTACCCAGCAAATTGTATTCAATATAGGCTACATGGGACCTATACACCCAGGCACCCCCAATAAAGCATCCATAACAGACAAGAATGCTGGCTTTCAGGACATGCTGTACCGTAAGATACCCTGTATCAAAATCATCTTTAGCATTCACTCAGTGCTAAATGAGACGTAGCAACCAATGGCTGAAGAGATCTGTGGGAGAATCCTGGAGAACTCTAATACTGTGTATTTTTGCATATCCTGGCTTCCATATTGTCCTCTGCCAATAGTAGTCATCTCCTATTCAAATTAAAGATGCATGGAGAGGTTTCAGAGCACAGGGCAGGGAGGTTCGGGGTAGATTTTTTAAAATGACAGGCAGGGTTTTAGGCCACAGGGCAGTGGAAGGGATTTGAGTAGTTTTGGAAAAGGTGGGATTTTAGTGCTCAGGGTGGGGTACTTTTAGGGACAGTACCGGGGGGGGGGGGGGGGGTCAGGGTAGTATATAGTAAGAGGCATGGCTTTAGGCCTCAGGGCAGGGGAAGGGGTAGTTTTGAGAGCAGGGCAGGTTTAGGCCTCAGGGCGGGGGGTGCGGTGGGGGTTTGAATTTTCGGGCATACGGCGGGGTAGTATATAGTAAGTGGCATGGTTTTAGGCCTCAGGGCAGGGGAGGAGAAAGGGTAGTTTTAAGGGCAGGGCAGGTATAGGCCTCAGAGCAGGGGGGGCGAGGTAGGGGGTTTGAATTTTAGGGCTTAGGGTGGGGGTAAGGGGTCGTAGTAATGATGAACCTTAACCATGCATACCCCCTGACTATTCATGCCTTGCCAATGAAAACTTGTGGCAAAGGCATGCGTGGTAAGGAATGCATGGTTAAATGTGGCTCAGGTTGTGTGGTAGAGGCAATGCTTGACTCTGTCATGCAATCCTCATAAGGTTCTTTGTTTCCTCAAATCCAATATGAAGTTGTACTTAACAGTTACATATAATACAATGGGCACAGGCATGGGAGCCACCAATCACTATGCTGCACAAAAATGTGGAAACCTAGGGGCAGATTTACAATAACTGGCGCATCCCCAGGGATGCGCCACGCAGCTCGACGCAGCTCCAGCAAGGCTCGGGGGTGCCCTATCTGTCCAATGCTGCGTCAAGCCTTACGCCTGCTTCAAGCATGCGCAGAGTTTTGACGCAGCATTGGCCTAAAAGTGACTGAGAGATATATTGTAGATTTCACTCAGCCACTTTTAGGAGGCGTTCCTGCGCAGGAACGCCCCTCCCTGCGCCGAAACGCCGCTTATGGTGCAGGGCTTTAGAACGTGACGCATCTCTCAGATGCGTCACGTTGTAAATACCCCGCACCATGGCCCATCTTTTGCGCTGCCGCTGCATCACAGAAGTGACGCAACAGTGACGTAAAAGAGGCGCAAGGGGCTTGTAAATCTGCCCCCTAGTGTTAAATATGATGGCCACTGGGTCTTTCGTATTGATGTGCAAAATATCTAAATCAGATGTAATACCACAAATTCCATCTGTATTAATGTAATAAATGAATCAGAACATTACGCATGGTCAAAAACATTTGCTTACTTGCCAATGGAAGTCTGAACAGATGTATTAACAAAATCAAAAATAATAGTCTGTGATTCACATATTCAGTCTCCGAGAGGGTCAACTGACAAACTATGTCAGAGCAAACTTGGAAAGAAACGCAAAGCACAAGTTTACAGAATTTAACACACCGGTTTCCAATGGGGAACAAGTTATAGAGCCAAGCTAATCAACACGATCTCGTTTTGAGAGCCAACATGTTGAAAAAATAGGCCTGAAACTACTATAAGACAGTGGTTAGCATGAGCAGAAAGACATGTCTGAAGCAAGTTACAGTTATGCAAAAGAAAATTATATTAAATACTCATGATTTAGCATCAAACTTAAATTGTGGCTGAAATGAATGAAATTCAGAACAGCAGCATTTAAGTGATAGCTTACTACCACAGTATTTTGGTTAGCAGGGTGGCCGTCACACTTATGACCATCTTATTTAATGCTTCGGTACAAGGGTGAGCCCATGTAATGCCATTAGCAATTAGGAAATTGACGTGTGAGACAACTAAAACAAGTTAAAACTCATTATGAGTGGCATGGCAAATGAGCTAGATTGTTGTCATCCCTGGAGCTTTAGATAACAGGGTTGGGAAAAATTCTTCACATTACATATTGGACCCTGAAGACCCAGAGAAAAATGTATTAAAACTTAATTGGTAGTTTCTGGTTTGATTCCCCTGGCAAATTCTCATTTTTGGGCCAGACTTTCACCCACAGATTTTGGTTGCTTTTAGCAGCAAACTCTTCAAGTGAAAATTGAAGAGAGCTGCGGTGTTACAATGGATTTCATCATTCTGATGTCTCGATAACTGTTGTTAATGGCCCTCTCAGAATTAAGAGGCCATTCATGATGAGGGCCTTAGTTGAAAGATCAGTCATGGCATTGCTTCTCCTAGGATTTTCAGTTGATGGAAATAGGCTTCACCGCTGCTGACATTTATAGATTGACAAATTGCTATTGATCACACCACCCTGAGGGTGACTCAAATATTTTGCTGTGCCTTGCTCTGGCAGTGCTTATGGCTTACTGGTGGAATGCAGGAGTACTACAAGAGCAAGTCACACCTACTCATCGTAAAATCTTCGTGCACATCTGGTGTAGCCCTCACTTTATCGACGTCTGGTGTGAAAGGATGAGTTGACGTTATCCATACATTAATGCTTACGACTAACATCTGACATCTCATGTCTCACTGGCTATAGAACGGTGGTTTTCGAGGTATTTAATGCCTCATCCCAGCGGAGGAAAAAATAACTGGGACCCTTCTAAAAATTCACAATTATTTTGTAAAAAACTGCCAATGTTTAAATATGACTAGACTTCTCTGTATATTGTAGTTAAGTTGTGTTTCTGTTATAAACATGCAATCAAAAACATGACTGCCAAACATACTATTCTGATCAGGCAGGCCTTACTAACGTGTAAAAGTACAGTGTGATTATTAGAAATGGAGGCGGGGTAGTGATGGATATTTGGAGTCCCTTCCCTATTGACACCTTCTCCTAGCCAGGATATAAATGTGTTAGTGAGCTGTCACACTATCCAGTATTAGACCCCAACCACAAAGGATGTTGAAGGTAAGGTAAACCGATTGTTCCTGTATTCCAGTGGTATTATTGCCTTCTATTGCGGTCTGAATTTCCACCACACGTTCCAGCCTTGGTATTAGAACATTGGAATGTTGGGAGCTTCATTGAAGACAATGGAGTGATCCGGGCTTCTAATTGCTGGTAAAAGCTTGGAACTCAAACATTACAATGTTTGTCTTCACAGCTCTTGCTGTGAACAAATATCTCATGGAGCTCTACAGGATTTAAATCCCCTGGGCTCCCTGAGGCCTGTGTGTTAATTGTTAGAACGTTCTGCCCTCTATTGGTGAAATGTTCTAATAGCCTGATAGCCCACCTTAGCTGGGCTATACTGCCATTAGAGGCCCGCAACCTTGTTAAAGGTCCTCGCTAAACGCTGGCCTTTAATAGCTGGTAAAGCCCGCTATAGTAAAATGTCAGAGCAACTGATAATGGAGAATCTGCAACGTGGCTACCATGGTAAACCAATTTGAAGAACACTATTCTCATTGAGTATCATCAGTTATGTGCAGTGTCACTGGAATTATGCCATCCTGTGGCTTTTTTGTATTTTTATGGGTTTGCCAGATTTGCCACATAATCCATTATTTGCCGCATAATTTTCAGAATAAAAAAAATATTTCTAGCTCAAACAGGTCAAAAGTTACTAAAAATGAGACTAAAAATGAGATGGCATTTGTCAGCCTTTTGCAAAAGTTGACTGGTCAATTTTCAGTTGCTTATTTTTGTATTTGGGTGTCAAACTGTTATAATAAGATAAAACCGTTGGCCAGTCGTTGTTTACAAGTGTAAAACTTGCAAAATAATGAAGTACTACTATCACAAATGTGCTACATTACGCAACATAATTTTCCTTCATAATTTAATCAACCATGCTGCATATTTTGGTCCTGCCCTTTTGTGTAACTCGAGTGACCCCAGTCATAGGACAGACCTTCTTTCAATTTATCTTGATAAACCCATGTACATTCCTGAATTGGTCTCACTAGATGTTGAGAAACACCAATCAGGGCCTATGCCGTGCACCACTTGCCTTCCCATGCCCTAGCTGGAATAAACTCGATGTCAGCTTGCATCCTGGCTGAATACTTTATTGAAAAGCTTCTGCACAGGAGAGGTTTGATAAAGGTTCTTCTACAAAGATGGCTTGATTGTGTTACTTTCTGAGTCTTTACCTCAAGCCCAACACACTGCAGGAGGTGTTTAATAATATAACATCTAAGAGTTTATTTTTTTTCAAAGAGTTGATTGAAGGTCATGGAAAGGTTGATTGAAGGTCATGGAAAGGTTTTGTAATCAGTGCACATTGCTGAAATAGTTTGTGGGTCACATTATAAGATTTAGAGCCTGATTATGAATTGGTTGGTGAATTCTGACCAGTGTTTAAGTCCCTGTTTACTCATTGGTCAGAATTATGAGTTTGAAGGTCATTTTCATATCCGAAAATTATTGGATGCTTTAAATTACTCAACTTTCGTTACATTTTGACAGGTCAAATCTGCCCACATTTAATAGGGGAAAAGCTTACTGTATTTACTATGTTATGCAGATTTTGTTGGGTTAGACACAAAAAGCTGCAGTTATTCCCCAATAACTCACAATAGTTGTTTTTTACTGCACATGATAAATAACGTAGCCAGTGGTATCCTTATTTTTCAGGTGCCACATATTCCTGATTGGAACAAATTGCTCTCCAAGTTGTATGCTATAGACATAGGTTGTTAGAATACTCCTGTTTTTCTTACATTTTTGTGTTGAATCTCTGCACTGGGTACATTTTGCATGTGTACAGTTATGAAAATACAACTGTAATCGCATATGTAATTCCCTTTTTTCATCACAGAACATATTTTTTGCTCATGAAATATTGTACCTATGTGAAAATCGTAAATACTCCTGCCCTTTGACAAAAGTAAATTACATCTCCACATCAATAATTTATATCTTTCTACCCTTGTAAATTAAGACTACGAGTAGGCAAGACTACCTATTCAGGGTTCAATTCCTAAGGTCTGATGTTAATCAAGACCTTTTGATTTTACTAAAATTACATGATTCCATGTATAACATACTTACTTGGAGGGGCTTTCATGCATCCTCTTCATCCATTGATCTGTTGTGATGCCATTTGCATTTTATTCCCACCCACTACAGCATAAAAAATGTTGTTAAGAAACTGTATTGGGACTGGGTTCTGAAAGAGGAGCTAGAGGGACATAGGTGGGGACCTCTGACCGACCAATTTCTGAACAATAGTCTGTCAGGAAGCTCGAACCATTTCTGGATTTCATCCAATCACCTGGTGACCGAACACTTTTCTTAAAATTCCGGTATGGAAGATTACCATTAAATACATTCACTGAAAAGTGGAGACCTTCCCTTCCCGACCATACCTCATATCCATGTTGCCTATGCCCCAAATAGTCTTTGGCACATTTTTTATTCGCTTGTAGAGCATATAGGGATGTAAGAAGACGGTGGCTTAGGCCAATTTGTAGGGAACTCGGCTTCAGACAGCACCTTAACGCCCTGCGCATTCTTACAACAGATGTAACATCACTGGCTCTGGTGTGTGGGGTTGCAAAATATCTGGGAAGAGCCTGGCAGATAAGATCAAATCAGTTAAAGATGATCTCAAATGAGGGTGCTAAATGATATTTCAGGTTAACTGTGACTGACTATGCTTCTACTCTATTTTAATGTCTCTATTGGTTCACCCAATTTTAACTGTATATATGTTTTTTAATGCACTTAAAACCAGTATGTTGTTTTGTATGAATTTTAAGGGTTGTCAGTACTTGAAATTGGTTTTACTTTTATGATAAATGTTTTTATCGAATAAAGTACTACAACAACAGCATAATACAGCATAGGGCAATGGGTTAGCCCACCACAACCAGTGGCTAACTTTGTGGTGAGTGACAGCATTCTGCTCTTACACAAGGAAGACATCGCCACACAATGTAGTCCCCTTCATTGTCAGTGTCTATTGTGGCACTGTGTGCTTTTTAAGACCCAAACATGTTTTGCTTTCAGGCAATGTAGAGTTTTTAAAATTATGATAAACAAAACAAGCAGTGACAAAGCCAAAGTGCTGACGGAAAACGCTAGACCTTTCTCTTTGACAATGCTTGTTTTAAGCATGTGTTCGGAAACAAAGTTATGTATTACAGGTCAGGTGTCCTTTTATTATGACATTTTATGAGGTAGGTAGGTTTTGTTTCTATAGGTTACAGCATGAATGTGTGGCGCGAGGTACCTCAAAATTCTATATTAAACAAAATGCTGACATTCACTTGATTAGAGATGGTGTTATACCTCAAGTTCATGAGGCAATATGTCCCTGCAATAAGGCACCTCTCAATACATGGAAAATATCAGGAAATACAATATTTGAAGTAAATGGACCCACTAAATAACTGAGTTCTAAATCAATAGAAAAGTTAACAAGTTTTATTACAAAAATCAAAAAGTAAGGCGACATAGAGTCAACTCCATGAAGGCTCTCAATGAGAAGGGCAATACGGAATAATGCAAAATCATAAATTATTTTAAGTACCAAGTGGGCAGCCAAATCGGAAACCTAACGAACAGCATCCATAAAAGAACAGGAAAGTCTTCTAGCCCACCCCCAAAATAAAGGGTTTTTATACACGTTAAATGTGGCGCTACACTTGGGAGCACCAGAGCCACCTTTTGTCCAGGAATGGAGGACTGGTATGGACGTACATGTGGTGGCTGAGAAGGTGATCTACAACAGTAGAGGCTGTCCACATACATTTTTCAAGATCTGGGGAAGCTGGATTAAATAATATAAACTCGATTGTGGAGATGACAGTCAAGAAGATCCTGCAAGCCATTCCTAATACTGCACACTCTGTGTCCAGCTGTAACTGCTTATTACGAGTTTCCCCATATTTTGCATATGCTAATGAGCATTATACCTTTCGGTGATGTACTGAATTTGCAAACTCAGCACTTTTAATGTTGATCAGTGCCAGTTGGTGCACCGTTGATGACTATTTTATGACTCAAAACATAATAAAAATATATCACCCCCCTCCCCCCTCCCAAAAAAAAATATATATATATATATATATATGTTTCAGCTTGATTTATTCAACACAACACAACTCTAACCGAGTTAGAGTTGTGTTGTGTTGAATAAATCAAGCTGAAAGCACCCAAGCCTGTGTGCCGCATCATTGGAGTAAAATTTGTTGTTTGGGCCATGATCTGGCCCCTATGCTGAGCACCAGTAGTAGAGCACAACCAGGGTTCGAAGGATCACTTTGTATGCAATATATATATATATATATATATATATATATATATATATATATATATATATATATATATATATCAGACAGATGGCAGTACTTAGATACTTCCTGAGTGATTGTTTCACCTCCTTTTTAAAAAAATACTAAAATGATACAACAAAAGGCAGGAATTCAGGGTTCCGTCATGGGTGGGTAATCTGCCCGCTCTCTTCCATCTTCATTGGAAGACCAGCATTCTATTGGATTATAGGAATTTCATGACTCTCTGGTGCTCTGGTTCTGCTGCATAGATGGTATATTTGTAATCCGTGATGCCAATGATGAAAAAGTGGGTTTGTGCATGAAATTGCTAAACAATAAGGCAGAAACTTACATTTTTCTTTAAAGATTGATTCTTTAAGATTAAATATCTGAACTAGAAAATTAAACTATCTAACAACGGATTAGAGTCGTGTAAAATTAGGAATGAGACTGCTTTCAACAGTTTATTGAATGGTAAGAGCTCCCATCCAGCAATTCTAATTAAAAATACACCACATGGTACGATGGTTCGTTCAAACTAAACATAATTGTTCAAACAACAAGGAATCTGAGAAGAAATTGAATCTGATGAACATTTTAAATAAAGTAGCTTCTCCAATTTTATATTTGCATAAATAAAGATTTTATATTACAACACCTGATTTGTTTTGTAACAATCAGATCTGTAGGAAAGGTGCAGTGGAACCAGAAAGGGACATTTTTAAACATAATGATCAGGCAATATCATTTTGGAAGCTATCAAATAGCCACCGGCTTAATTTTTTGGCTGACAAAGACCTGAGACGGTACACTAGTAAATATCCATCTAACAACTAATGTTGAAATGAGGCCACCGAAGTTTGCATCACACATTGCCACATACACAACTACAATTGTTACGCAACTACTAACCATCACACTGAAGTGTGACATTTCAGACTGTTAGAGGCTGCCAAAGCTTAAAGTATGGCTTGGGTGGCATGTATTTATTGTTTTTAATGTATATTGCATTAACAAACAACCGATTTTCTGCTTATCTTTAAATTTCACAAAATGCGCCACCATGTGGCAGCTGACATAAGTGCAGGTATGAGCAATTAAGTGCTGGTGCTGAGCACCGAAAACCATCGGCTCAAATTAAGCACTGCACATATTGGGCCCGATTCACAAAGGTAAAGTTAGACAAAAGTCTAACTTTACGACTTTTGGTATTCACAAACGGCATTTACTACTCACATAGCTGCTAAGGTTTCAGATTGCCATGTGTGACATTTTAAAAATTTGAGTGAAATTATGAGCGACATTTCAACGACTATGAGTGACACTTTCTCGCGAGCAAAAATCATGCCATTAAGACGAGGGAAACTTATAAATATGAGAATTTACAGCCAATTGAGCAACAAGAAACTCCAAGAACTTCTTGAAACTGTTGCAGAGCACACGCAATGGATGGAGACTAATCCTATTGCTCCCTCCTGTAACCAGACTGTACTGTAAACGAATGCATAACCATGAAATTACACAAGTTAAGTTTTTCAGCAGCAGTACTTTATTAAAGTTCTGTGTACATGCTGGCATGCACAGTTTTTTAAAAATAAACGCATGTCACAGGAGGCAAGCGGCTTTATTGAAGTTAACAGCTCTGAGCTCTTGCTGAGTGTCACTTTTTTCTTGAAACATACTGGTTGCTACCTCCTACTTTTTGTTTGCTTTAGACACTTGCACAAGTGCCTGCCACCATTGCCTATGCAACGTTTGTTCTTGGGGTTTGAGTGTCTGCCATTTATTGCAGAATTATAGGCTCTACTTGTTACTTCGTACGCTTTTATAACTTGCACGCATCCCACTTTTTCCTCCAGTATTACCGTTTGCATTTCTTGTATTTTATTTGCTCACGATTGTCACTTTTGCCTAACTTAACGTTTGCTTTTGTGTAATTTGTTGTCTCGTAATTTTCTCCTCATATACTGTTCCTATTGTGAAGCGCTCTGACACCCCTGGGTAAAGTCCGCGATATACGCATAAAATAAAAATAAATAAAATCATTACCATAGAGACACAGGCATTGCGTGCGCAGCGTGGACACTGACTGACACTTACTTATAGTTGACCTGGTGCTGCCCACCCAGCCACGATGTGCACTGGCCACTCTGACTCTGCCAGTGCCTGTCTTCATCCAGGCTGCTCTGTCCACTTCAGTTGATGCCGACAGACACTCCTCGGCCACCGCGGGGCCCCGACCGCCGGGCCCCGACCACCGGGCCCGGCGCGGCCACGCTTGCAGTCCTCCTGGTGGCCAGAGCTGACTGTCGCCGGCTGGAGGTGGTCAAGGTGCAGCCTGCAGCTGCAGTGTTTAGCGGCTGCGGCGGGCGGCCATGACTTGAGAGAGACTGCGTCTCGTGCGCAGCGCCTGCACTCTCTCAGATTCCCCGCCGCTTCTCACTTCGTAGTTCCTCCGGACGTGACGGCACTACCGCGCCTGGCACATCCGGATGTAATCCCGGCCCCCTGGTGCGCCACAGTAATTGACAGCTCTGAGCTGCTGGCCGGCCGGGCCCCCCTGCAGAGACTGATGAGGAGTCTGAGAGTAGCCGCGAAAAACGCCATCGCCGAACCAGATTTCTGCCGCATTCTACTGTTTAGGCACTTAGGCTGAGCAGCACCTCTCGAGTCCGGGCACAGGAGCCGCTGGCGCGCCTGGCACAGGTGTGGGAAAATACGTGACAATGCATTTCAGTGCGGTGATGCCGATCACCGCACTGAAATGCGTGAGCATCACACCTGTTGCGTGACGCTTGGCAGGACTGTACTCATAAATGCCATTTGTGTATACTGAAAGTCGAAAAGTTATACGTTCGTCTAACTTTACCTTTGTGAATCAGTCCCTATGTTTGTAACCACTTCAGAATAAGGCAGATGGTGAGCAGTTACCAGCAAAACCTCTGTGATGCTATATTTGTGACTTTCACAAATTATGCATATGACTAATAAAACTAAACACATCAGGTCGAGTGATAATAAAAGCACCTGTACCATACATTTTTTATTTACATAAGAACTCATGTTCATTGTATATTGTTTCACATGTTTTCCTTGTATGCAACACAGTGGCACCTTCGTTAGAAATTACAATCAAGTATTTCTAAGGGTTCATGCTCCATCATGACAGGTTCAACTACCTTCTTCGGAAAGACAAAGGAAAGAGTTGCCAGTGACATGTATCTGATAGAAAAACAGAACAATGATAGGTCAATGGAAAAGGTGAAAAATGGGAATGGGAAGGTTGAGACTTAGACGTGAGGTGGGACACAGGAGGAAGGCAGATCAAGAAGGAGTTTACATGGGAAAAGTTACATAAGCAGAGCTGCCTAGCAATTTTTCTTGCAAGGTTCACACCTGTTCGTACCTGTTCACAACTGGCTTTATTCTGCCTTCACATTTATTTTGTCCTTTTCCCTCAGTTTTCATCCACTCCCAGCCAGGGCTGGCCCTTGCACTGGTCGCACACGGTGCAGCAGCATTTTTTTGGCACCCTCTCCCCCATTTCCTCCTTCTCAATGAATTCCCTCACTACTACTCACCAACAATGCACCTCATCTCTCTATACACTTTTCTAACCAATATTTCATTTTGTGTATAGCACTACTCATAGTTTCCTCACACTCAGATCTGTGATCTGCATGGTACACATTCTTTGTAGCAGGCACATTAACACTCTGAGCTGTGTGGGTGGCAGAAGTGCCAATGTGAGTGCACAGTGAGCGGGGCAACAGTGTGAGAGTAAGGTGAGAGGAGTGACTGCAGGGTGAGTGAGGTGACCTATGAATGTGGGTGTGGATCAAAGTGCAGAGTGGGACGAATGAATGCATGGTTAGTGATGGACTTGTTTGAGTGAGCTTGCAGATTGAGCAGTGAGGGGTACAGGTGAGTAAAGTGTCACTTGAGTGCAGGGTGAGTAGTGTGCTCTTGTTACTGCAGGGTGAGGTACAGGGTGAACAGGACAAATGCATTGTGAGTGCAGAGTGATCACTGTGAGTGCATGGTGAGTGGGTGAATTGTATGCATGCATGCTGATCAGTGTGAGTGCATTGTGATCGCTGTGAGTCCAGGCTGAGCGTGAAAGGGAAGGGCAAAAATGAGGAGTGAGGTGACTGAATTCAGGATGCATTCCCAGATACTTGAAGTAACTTAGCTCGTAATTGTCAGTGGGGTAGGTTTCTGATATAAGTTAAACTATTGCTATTAAGGCATTAATCAGGGATCGAGGGTGGAGGAACTAAATAATGTGCTGATCCTGCAACAAACTAACAGTCTTATGATTAGGGCTGCTAGCTCATTATTTTGATGTCCCAGATGGTGCAAAAAACAGAAAACAGTCACCTAAAGCTGTGTTTTCAGCACTTATCTGTGCATACTTCAAACAGCATATAAAAAAAAGAAAGCACTTTTAATTGTGTTCTAGGGCTGCCTAAATGATCCATGACTGATAATGAAAGAGAACAAAGTCAAAAAAGTCACAGTGCAAATGAATACATACTTTTTTATGTATTACCCTATTTAGTGTCAAGGTGAGGTCTTTGCAGCCTCTTTAAACAAAACATGGCTGGATTTTTCTTTTGCCAACCCTACTTTTTATTGCTTTCCCTGAAATGCACTTTCACACTACAGCAGTAAATTTAAAATACAAATGTAAAGAATAGGTAGAGTGGGGGCCAGGGGGTACTGGAACCAGAAAAAAAATTAAGCCTCGGTATCCAGTTTACAAAGGTTTGTAAATATGCAAATGGTCTTCAAAGACCTGAGAAAAACTCAGGGTGTGTTGGAGCTAAGACTCAACACTGCCCATCTGAGACCACAGCAGCTCGAGCTGCAGCAGCCCGGGCTGAGACACACAATGGGGGGGCTGAATCCCTTTTAGCCCTATGGGCATTGCGCGCCTGTTGTCAGTATGTATACCATGGAGAAATGGGAAGACCACAAAAAACTGTTGGCCTACTATAAATAGTGGGGTTATTGGTTCACTCCAGGTTTAATTTGCTGCTTGGCGTGATTTATAGATTTAAGGCCTGGAGAGCTTATGAAATCCATCTTTGAGACCAAACGTCATTCTCACCCATCACACCCCTCAACTGTGAGCAGAATAACCGACTTCTGTTGAGTCCAGTCTGGCTCTTTTGTTTCTGTCCATACCGTGTATGTGTGTGTGTGTGTGTGTGTGTGTGTGGGTGTGTGTGTGCGTGCGTGAGTGTGTGCGTGTGCGTGGCTGCGTGTGTGTGTGTGTGCGCCCGTGTGTGTGATCTTTTTCAGGGCTGCTGTGTAAGGGTGATTTTGTGAAACAATCACATGATGCTGTTGTGCTTACGTTGGATTTACTCATGTGTTAATTTGATATAACAATGTAGGGTTAACATCTAATTATCAGTATAACGAAGAAGCAATAAGTGCATGTTAGATTTGCTATCAACTCAGTTAGGTGTAATTTACGTGAAATGGCACAAGTTAAAAGTTATAATTGTGTCAGTTGTTTTCCCATCATCGGGCTATGGAATACAGTACAGTGCAGTGCGGTGCAGTACGGAATGGAACATATATATGGTAAAAGTGTGTATATGAAGATGTGTGCTTGATTGCAATATCGTTTGATTGAAAGAAGGAGCTGAGGGGCTCGAGTGAAACATTTGTCCCTCTAAGCACTTTCTGATGTTTTGCCTGGCTTTTAACATGTTTGTGTGAATAAAGCTGCATTTTAAGGATGGAAAGGCATTAGCACTATTACCTGAATTTGAGTGTATGTGAGAATGCGCTGAGTGTTTATGACTAACACTGCTCTATGATTACGTACTTTCTTTCTATCTCAGGCTGAGCAGATGTATGTGTGTTCTCTAGTATGAGATGAGAGGTTGGGGACAGGCCAGATGGTAAGTAGGCTGGTGACCTGGGACGTTGAATCTTCTCTGGTACATAAGCCGGATCTAGATCACCTACCTGAGATTGGTGCAGGGGTCCAGTTGGAGGTAAGAATCCTATGAGATTCATTGCTCTGGTAGAACCACAAGCCAATCATGGGAGGTTTTGGAGGTTATTGACGGCACGATTGAGGCACTTTACTTGTACAAAAGTCCTGAGAAGGCTGAAGGGTTGATTGAAAGACTTGTAATTACTCTATGATCTCTGAACCATAATGTCAGCAACTGATATAAATAGAAAAATTAGATAAGTACCAGGAAGATGTCGTTTGGGTGTAGAGGAGTAACCTGTGGTATTGCCTCTGCCGAGTACTGTAGATATGTTGGGAGAAATAAATTAGTTTGGAAACACCTCAAACTGTACACAAATAGAGAGAGGTAAAAAAAAAAAATATTCTGCTTGTTTGGAAAAAGTTAACCCTTGAAATTATCCAAGCCTTTTTCATGTTTTCGCCGTGGGACAGATTGTATCCGAATTCAAGAGCCAATATAAGGAGGAGAAGTTGGCACACTACAGTCAACCCCAGTGATTTACCTTTGTTCCTCCGTTTCATGTTTAGGGGACTGTAGCCCAGATTTAGAAATGTTTTGCTTCAGGATTGCGTTACTTTTTTCCAAGTAGACTTGACACAATTTACAATCCACTGCAAATTTGCATTTGCGTTGGTTTGTAAAAAGAATTACCTTAAACCAGTGCGAAGCACTACTTTACTTTACTCTGCATCATGGAGGCATTTTATGGATGGTATATGAGTGTTCCTGTGCAACCACCCATGATTTTTGATGAAAAACCCTGTATGCTAAGTGTTGGAACCCGGAGTCCCCGTCCCTCACCACTGTCACCAAACACCAGACCCGGGACCCCTCACTCAACTTTAGGCCAAGTAAGGACACCGTTTGAGATATCTCTGCCCACCCCTTAGTAGCTTGGCACGAGCAGCCAGGCCTATCTCCAATGTTACACAAGGGGGGGTTTTACCCTATGAAGTTGCTGGGACCTGGGTGCTATATGATACATACAAAGAGTGGTCCCCGTGAAAAGTATCAAAAAGTACACAACCAAAATATTTTTAACTTTCAAAATGAAACAATAAAACAAAGTAAATCAACACATAGTTTTAATCACACAGTGTTATTAGTCTGCAAAAGAACAGTCAGACAACGTACTTATTTTAGGTGCCCCGGGAGAAAGAGGGATGGGACAGGGTGTTTGTGTAAAAAAGAAGGGATGTGCAGAATTGGTCATAGTGCAAGCAATACCATCATAAGACAAACAGCATAAAACAGTATAAAACTGGCTTCAGAACACTGAGCCAGTATATCCAAATGGAGCCACAAATGCTCTATAATTTAACATAACAACATGCTACTGCCGCTGATATTAATAATCTGGATGTTCGCTGCGCCGGCCTGTGTGTGATTTGTAGCAGTCGACGTTACGACCCCAAAACAAAAAGGTAGGTTTATTTGAACCCTTAGGGCGGGGTCTTCATCAGGACAAAACGGGGGGGGGGAATCGTGACGGGGGGTTTATTTCTGTAAAGAATAATGTGAAAAGATCTCAAAATTTTGTAGGAAAATGTGAATTAAAAGGCATTGCAAGGCGCCAAAGAGCATGTAAATATATCAAAAGATTAATCACCATGAGTAGTCGGGCCATCTGGCTCCAACAAAAGACAGGAGAACGTAGAGGTATACCTTCAGAATCTAACGGTCAAAAGACTCATTGGTAACCCACTCATAGGTTGAGTTACAAGCTCAGACACCAGATGCCATCAAGGTCATCCAAGTACTGTAGAGGGCAGAAAAACACATAGATGTATAATTCACTACATGACTACAGCCCATCAAACAAAGCAACATACAAAAATCTCATATTAATATACATGGTCACTCACAGGCCGAAGGATTTTATAAAGGCCAAGAAGTCCCAAAGGTATAGTTCATCAAATTCCATCAAAAAAACTCCTCAGAACTACAAAAGGGAACATAAAATTCACGGTTGCAGTCTGACTCCGAATAACATTGATATACAGTCAAAAAAGCATTCGTCAAAAGACGTACATCCCAACTTACTTGCACAAGTATGTGTAAGTCATAAGTGCTTCTCGGGAAAGAGATGCCGCAACCGCGGTCTTCAAGATCTACAAAGAGAAGGGAAGGCGGGTCAAGTAGGGGCAAGCTGTATCAAACTTCCAGCCAAACCATGAAACAAACATCGTACCCTTACCTCTATCTTTCCAACTCTATCTCCTTTCGTACTACCGGTGTCATGAAAAACAACTGGCATTCGCATTCAGTATTAGTAATGCTAAAGCGGTCACGTGTGTGCTAGCGTCCTGAGTCAATAACAATAGTAAACAGACTCTCAAGTGATCGCGTCGACTATGTGTAGACATGATTATAAAGTCTTGATTATGGTATAACTAAGTTAAGCGAAAAATCATTTTAAAAAGTGTGTGGGCAGTATCATTAATTCATTGAATGAAAACGAATGCTAATCGCATACCGCATATGCAAGATGCTATAGACCAGCATTGCTGTGAAACAGCCTTAGCGTTTTAGTCAGGGCAAACCGTGTCACAATTCCAACCTAACCAAAAAACAACCCTCGTGCCCTTACCTCTGTCTATCCAAATCCGTTTCCTTTCCTAGTCACGTAAAAAGCAACCGGCATCCACATGCAGCATTTGTTATGGCAATATAAACAGACTCTCGGGTGACCGCGTCAACTATGTGTATAACTGCAGGCACAATTAAACTATCTTGAATGTTTTATAAATTAGTTCAGCCAAAAAAATCATTTACAATCATTTGAAAGGGGTGTCATTAATTCATTAGAAAAAACGGAGTCAGTACCCTAATCGCGTACCGTATTTGCAAAATGTTACAAACCAACCTTGTTTTTATACAGCCTTAGTGCATATTTCAAGGAAAATTTTACATATAAATACACATATAAAGGACGCCCAGTTACCACATCGTGGTTATGTCATGGTTAAAATTCTGCATCTCGCGGACAAGAGGGTAAAGGCTTAGCAGTATAGTGCATCAGTAGGAATGTTCCTAGAATTCATAAGACACATATTCCAATCACAAATAAACATACTTTAAGAAAAACATTTCATCATGGCATCACCCAACCTTATACTCAGAGCCCTGCCAGTCGCGCACCTATCATACACGATGGTGAAGGCGACATATACATGCAGCGCATACATTTATGCTGTATGGAATCATAGGCTATAGAATCTGTTTGTCAGGGGGCCACAGTAGTGGGAGCTAACATTTCATGATTTCATAATTAGTCATTATCAGTTGCGCACCTCTCACACAGGATGGTGAAAGCGACAGCCGCACAGATCAGCACCTACAGAATCAAGTATAACCTGGCAAGATGGAATCATGGCAGTTTTTTACTTTAACCCAACTAAAATAAGCAGCTACCATCCTAGCATTGCCAATTGTGCATGACAACTGTCAGCCTCATTCAGCCCGTTATTAATTGAGTCCAAAGTCGCCATCCAGTTTGACTCTCGAATATTAAGCTCCAATGACATGTCCCCTTCACTTGGGCCTAGTGTAACCATCTCCACAACCATCCATCTCAGAACATCAGGAGTATGTCCCTGCCTTTTACAGTGTTCTACCAGTGGGGCCCCAGATACGTCACTCCGGATCCTACTGCCATGGTGCAAAATTCTTGCCTTAACTTTCTGTTGTGTTTGACCAACGTAAACCTGGTCACATGGGCATTTAATCACATAAATTAAATTTGCTGTATTGCAATTAGTATGCGATTTTAATGTGAAAGTACGGTCTCAGTAATAGAATTCTTTCGTTTGGATAGTAGTTGCACATGCTGCGCAGGTCCCGCATCTGGTATGTCCCACAATAGGTGGAAGATTCCACAGGGATGTAATGGTCAGTGGTTTTACAGAGTCCAAGAATGAATGGACTACCATATCTCTAATGTTCTTAGCTCTCTTAAAAGAATGTAGAGGCAACACGTTCTGCTTAATATCATCTGAAAACCAAGGGCCAATTTTTATTAATGATCTTCTTAATGCCATTACTTCTAGTGGAGAACGTGGTCACACAAATCATGCGTTCAGGGCTTTCGTTGTTATCCTCTTCTGGTTTCAGGAGTATCTCACGGGGGTTATACGGATCTCTCTTCCGAGCCCCCTTAACCACTCTACCTGGATATTCTCACTCAATGAGGCGGTTGGGGAGGTCCTGTGATTCTGACATATAGTCGTCTTTCTTCGAGCAGTTCCCCTGAATCCGTAGGAACTTCCCTACTAGTAAATTATCTTTCAGGCCCCTCGGATGGTGACTTCCATATTGCAAGAGAGAATTCCGTTCCGCCGGACTCCTGTATAATGTAGTTTGCAAACTATTATCATCTACAAAAATGATGATGTCTAGAAAAGCGATCTTTTCATTACTTGACTGGAGTGTAAATTGGATATCCAAACTTCTTTGATTCAGCCATTCATGAAAAGATGTCCGATAACTCAAGCTACCATTCCAAATAGAAAGCACATCATCTATGTACCTGACCCGTAGGTCCAGGTTGGCATTGTAGGGATTAAGGTCACTGAAGATAAATCTCTTCTCAAAGTCAACCATAAAAATTATGGCCAAATCCGGGGCAAAAGTGGCCCCCATCGCCACTCCCTTTGTTTGGAGAAAGGACTCATCTTGGAACATGAAAAAGTTCTACATCATGGCAATTCTAAGTAGGTCCAAAATGAAATCCGTCTGCACTGGCACAGGTGCACTATGTTGGTCCAGGACCATTTTGATGACTTCTAGGGCTTCAAGTTGCGGTATACTTGTGTACAAAGACACAATATCACACGTCACCAAAAGTTGTCGGGTGGGATCAAACGGTCGTTGATCCACCAAATTTATCATTTGAGGAGTATCTCGTAGGTAGGCCCAGGTCTTATTGGCTATAGGTTTAAAAAAAAGTCTATATATTTACAGAGGGTTTCGAGCATCAACCCACAACCTGAAACGATTGGTCGTCCTGGTGGGTTATCCATGTTCTTATGAACCTTAGGCAGGGTATAAATCGTGGCCAGGTGTGGATGACTCTGGTTTAAGAATTTGAAATCCTGATCTGAAACAAACCCTTCATCTAATCCTCTCTGATTCACTCGTAAGATCTCGAGTGCCAAGTCCTTAGATGGATCCGTCCGAAGTTTCCGGTAACTCACTCCGCCCGTTAATTGTCTGTAGACCTCTTCTTTGTATTTGCAAAGATCCTGCACCACGATGGCCCCACCCTTGTCCGTAGACTTTAGTACCACTTCCTTGTTGTTTTTAAGGGTGGTGAGTGCATTTTTTTTCAACTCTACTGCGATTGAATTTGGTAAAATTTCGGTTGCTCCAGGAGCTTGTCCACTTCTTGTGTCACCACATCTTCAAAAGCAAGAATCTTGTTACTCATAGCATAGGTAGGTGGAAAAAATGTGGAGGGTTCTCTCAGTCCTGTAGTCGAAGTTCTTTGTTGTGCGGTGGAATTTCTAAAATAACACCGCAAACGAATCTTCCTGAAAAATCTATATAATTCAGTCTTCAACTGAAATTTATTAGGGGGCGCCATAGGGACATATGAGAGGCCTCAACTCAAGACCTTGATTTCATTGTCTTGCAAGTGGTATTTGGAGATATTAACCACTGAGCTTGTAGCAAGTGTGATCATAAAGTTGCCAACAATAGTCTGATTCTGGTTTCCTGCCTCAATATCAATTGGATTTATTACCAACGGTAGACTTTCTTCCTCGTGGATATCTCACCATGGTTCTCTGGCCGGAAGGTGACCTGTTTCTGGGCATTGCCTCGTCCTCCATCCCAATTGTTGACGTTTCGTTGTTGGCCCTGTGTTTGTCCACGCGCCCAATTGTTGCCACGCCCTCGTGGTGGTCTCCATTGTCCCTGGCCTTGGCCTAAAAAAGGATATTGTTGGTATCCAAAGTCTTGGCACTGGTAGTTATAGGCAGAACTTGGACCAGGTGGTTCTGAGTCACTCCCGGAACTGTATGATGAGTCCGAGAAGGTTGTAAAATTCCTCCTCCCTCTGTACCCTCCGCGTCCGCATACTAATTGCAATACAGCAAATGTAATTTATGTGATTAAATGCCCATGTGACCAGGTTTACGTTGGTCAAACACAACAGAAAGTTAAGGCAAGAATTTTAAACATGGCATCCGGTGTGAAGTATCTGGGGCCCCACTGGTAGAACACTGTAAAAGGCTGGGACATACTCCTGATGTTCTAGGATGGTTGGTTGTGGAGAAGGTTACACTAGGCCCAAGGGGAGGGGACATGTCTTTGGTCCTTAATATTCGAGAGTCCAAGTGGATGGCGACTTTGGACTCAATTAATAACGGGCTGAATGAGGCTGACAGTAGTCATGCTCAATTGGCAATGCTAGGACGTTAGCTGCTTATTTCAGTTGGGTTAAAGTAAAAAACTGCCATGATTCCATTTTGCCAGGACATACTTGATTCTGTAGGTGCTGATCTGTGCGGGGTAAATAGTCAAAATATCGACTTCAAAATATCGAATGGACAAAATATCGACTTCAAAATATAGAATGGGCAAAATATCGAAGGACAGAATATAGTCATCAAAAATATTGTTTTTAAGGTAAGTAATGTAATATCGAATTTTAAAAATATAGAAAGTCAAAATATCGAAGTATATAATATAGGTTATTAAAATTATCGAAAAGTGTGTATTTATGTTATAATTTATTTTAATTAATGAATTTTATGTTATTTAATTTTTGCGTAATTTAATTCTGTAGCGGGTTGTGGGTTTATAGGGGAATAGGGTGGGAAGTAATTTAATTATAATTAATTAAATATGTACATTTATTTATTGGTACTTATTTTGAATTAATTATTATTAATTTTGATTTGGAAATTAATTAAATTTTAATTGCCAATTAATTTTATTTAATTGTTAATTATCTTAATTTTAATAATTTGTTTTCTGTAGTGGGTTGTGGGTTTATAGGGGAATAGGGTGGGAAGTAATGTAATTATAATTAATTAAATAATTTAATGTATTTTGGGGTATTTTCTTAATTAATTGTTAATTAATTTTTAATTGCTAGTTAATTAATTGTTAATTTGTAATTAATTTGTATTAATAGGTAACTAATTGTAATATTTAATTTTAATTTGTATTTTTGATTGATTATTATTATATTCTATTAAATTAGTAATTACTTTTAATACATTTTTATAGATATTAATATACATATATTTTTAAATAATATAGGAAGTATTTACTTTCCCTACTGTTGCACTCACTGGAGTGGGAATAGTAACTTTTACCCCTACGCTATCCAACGCTTTCCCTACTGTTGCACTCTCTGGAGTAGGAATAGCAATTTTTACCCCTACGCTATCCAGCGCTTTCCCTACTGTTGCACTCACTGGAGTGGGAATCGTAATTTTTACCCCTATGCTATCCAACGCTTTCCCTACTGTTGCACTCTCTGGAGTGGGAATACTAATTTTCACCCCTACGCTATCCAACGCATTCCCTACGATTGCACTCACTGGATTGGGAATAGTAATTTTTACCCCTACGCTATCCAACGCTTTCCCTACTGTTGCACTCTCTGGAGTGGGAATAATAATTTTTACCCTTACGCTATCCAACGCTTTCCCTACTGTTGCACTCTCTGGAGTGGGAATAGTAGATTTTACCCCTACGCTATCCAACGCTTTCCCTACTGTTGCACTCACTGGAGTGGGAATAGTATTTTCTACCCCTACGCTATCCAACGCTTTCCCTACTGTTACACTCTCTGGAGTGGGAATAATAATTTTCACCCCTAAGCTATCCAACACTTTCCCTACTGTTGCATTCACTGGAGTGGGAATAGTAATTTTTACCCCTACGCTATCCAATGCTTTCCCTACTGTTGCACCCTCTGGAGTGGGAATAGTAATGTTTACCCCTATGCTATCCAACGCTTTCCCTACTGTTGCACTCACTGGAGCGGGAATAGCAATTTTTACCCCAACACTATCCAACGCTTTCCCTACTGTTGCACTCAGTGGAGTGGGAATAGTAATTTTTACCCCTACGCTATCCAACGCTTTCCCTACTGTTGCACTCACTGGAGTGGGAATAGTAATTTTTACCCCTACGCTATCCAACTCTTTCCCTACTGTTGCACTCTCTGGAGTGGGAATAGTAATTTTTACCCCTACGCTATCCAACGCTTTCCCTACTATTGCACTTTCTGGAGTGGGAATAGTAATTTTTACCCCTAAGCTATCCAACGCTTTCCCTACTGTTGCACTCACTGGAATGGGAATAGTAATTTTTACCCCTACGCTATCCAACACTTTCCCTACTGTTGCACTCACTGGAGTGGGAATAGTCATTTTTACACTACCGCTATCCTACAGTAATAATATTGTATATTTTTTAATATTATTATGTTGATATATATGTATGTTTTAACAAATAAAATTGTATTATTATTTTTTATGAATTAAATACATTTTTTAATAATTTTAAGGTTATTTAAGTATTATTAAGTATATTTTAGTTATTTATTTTTAATATATTTTTAATTGTACATTATTTTTAAGAATTTCAATATTTTTACAAAGTATATATTTTCAAACAATATTTTGGAGTCGATATTTTTGTACTTGCCTTTTTGTAGATATGAAGTCGATTTTGTCTGTCGATATTTTGGCATCGATGATTTTAGTAGTCTATATTTTGTCCCTCGATATTATGTCAGTGATCCCAGGGCGGGTGTCGCTTTCACCATCCTGTGTGAGAGGTGCGCGACTGATAATGACTAATTATGAAATCATGAAATGTTTGTTCCCACTGCTGTGGCCCATTGACATACAGATTCTATATCCTATGATTCCATACAGCATAAATGTATGCGCTGCATGTATATGTCGCCTTCACCATCGTGTATGATAGGTGCGCGACTGGCAGGGCTCTGTTTGGTTGGGTGATGCCATGATGCCATGATGAAATGTTTTTCTTAAAGTATATTTATTTGTGATTGGAATATGTGTCTTATGAATTCTAGGAACATTTCTACTGATGCACTATACTGCTAAGCCTTTACACTCTTGCTTGTCCGCTTGTACGCTTGCAGGATTTTAACCATGACATAACCACGATGTGGTAACTGGGCGTCCTTTATATGTGTATTTATATGTAAAATTTTCCTTGAAATATGCACTAAGGCTGTATAAAAAAAATGTTGCTTTGTAACATTTTGCAAATACGGTACGCGATTAGGGTACTGACTCCGTTTTTTCTAATGAATTAATGACACCCCTTTCAAATGATTGTAAATGATTTTTTGTCTGAACTAATTTATAACACATTCAAGATAGTTTAATTGTGCCTGCAGTTAGACACATAGTTGACGCGGTCACCCGAGAGTCTGTTTACTATTGCCTTTGACTCTTGATACTAGCGCACACGTGACCACTTCAGCATAACAAATGCTGCGTGTGGATGCCAGTTGCTTTTTACGTGACTAGGAAAGGAAACAAATTTGGATACACAGAGGTAAGGGCACAATGGTTGTTTTTTGGTTAGGGTGGAATTGTGACACGGTTTGCCCTCACTAAAACGCTAAGGGTGTTTCACAGCAATGCTGGTCTATAGCATCTTGCATATGCGGTATGCGATTAGCATTCGTTTTCATTCAATGAATTAATGATACTGCCCACCAGCTTTTTTTTAAATGATTTTTCGCTTAACTTAGTCATACCATAATCAAGACTTTATAATCGTGCCTACACATAGTCAACGTGATCACTTGAGAGTCTCTTTACTATTGTTATTGACTCAAGACGCTAGCACACGTGACTGCTTTAGCATTACTAATACTGAATGCGGATGCCAGTTGTTTTTCATGACACCGGTAGTAGGAAAGGAGATAGAGTTGGATAGATAGAGGTAAGGGTACGATGTTTGTTTCATGGTTTTGCCAGAAGTTTGATACAGCTTGCCTCTACTTGACCAGCCTTCCCTTCTCTTTGTAGATCTTGAAGACCGCGGTTGCGGCATCTCTTTCCCGAGAAGCACTTGTGACTTACACATACTCGTGCAAGTTAGTTGTGATGTAAGTCTTTTGACGAACGCTTTTTTGACTGTATATAAATGTTATTCGGAGTCAGACTGCAACTGTGAATTTTATATTCCCTTTTGTAGTTCTGAGGAGTTTTTTGATGGAATTTGATGAACTATACCTTTGGGACTTCTTGGCCTTTATGAAATCCTTCGGCCTGTGAGTGACCATGTATATTAATATGAGCATTCTGTATGTTGCTTTGTTTGATGGGCTGTTGTCATGTAGTGAATTACACATCTATGTGTTTTTCTGCCCTCTACAGTACTTGGATGACCTTGATGGCATCTGGTGTCTGAGCTTGTGACTCAACCTATGAGTGGGTTACTAATGAGTCTTGTGACCGTTAGATTCTGAAGGTATACCTCTACGTTCTCCTGTCCTTTGTTGTAGCCGGATGGCCCGATTCTTCATGGTGATTAAACTTTTGATATTTTTACATGCTCTCGGGTGCCTTGCAATGCCTTTTAATTCACATTTCCCTACAAAATTTTGAGATCTTTTCACATTATTCTTTACATAAATAAACGCCCCATCACGATTTTCCCCCCGTTTTGTCCTGATGAAGACCCCGCCCTAAGGGTTCAAATAAACCTACCTTTTTGTTTTGGGGTTGAAACGTCGACTGCTACAAATTACACACAGGCCGGTGCAGCCAACATCCAGATTATTAATATCAGCGGCGGTTGCATGTTGTTATGTTAAATTATAGAGCATTAGTGGCTCCATTTGTATATACTGGCTCAGTGTTCTGAAGCCAGTTTTATACTGTTTTATGATGTTTATCTTATGATGGTATTGCTTGCACTTTGACCAATTCTGCACATCCCTTCTTTTTCACACAAACACCCCGCCCCATCCCTCTTTCTCCCGGGGCACCTAAAATAAGTACGTTGTCTGACTGTTCTTTCGCAGACTAATAACACTGTGTGTTTAAAACTATGTGTTGATTTACTTTGTTTTATTGTATGTATGTGCAACCACACCCACAGCAACCCCCTGGTGACACCACAAATGAACTCCACAAGAGTTTGATAAAAACGAGTATAAACTTTATATAAAAGGTATACGATCAGACCACAAAATACATAAGCCAACCTAGAATAACGGGTAATATTCGTTCTGGCTGGCTGGTAGGTTCAAATCCCAACCACCGCTTTCAAAATTCTATGCTGGTCATAAAGCTAGAATCATACAGGTTGCAATGGCCAAACAATAGTGCACTACATAATGATACAATCCTGTGCTGGGCAAAGGAGAAATAATACAATGCATAACAATACACCCCGGTACCTGCAATGGGAGAAATAATGCAATGCGTCACACCCCAATCACGTACTTTGCAATGAAGAAATAATGCACTGCAGGCCACTACAATCATGTACTTTGCAATTAAGAAATAATGGAACGCATAACTACAATCATGTACTTTGCAATGAAGAAATAATGCAATGCCGCTACACTCCTGTACTTGGCAAGGGAAAAATAATAGCAAAACACACAATATGATGGACAGAATGTTGCACAATGGCAAAACATTCACCCCAGTCATAGATCTGGGTTAAATCCATCGGTATTTTGCTCACCAAGCCACCCAAGTTCACACATGGCCATATGCAAATCAGTCCTGACCCAGTGCCTCATGGCAACAGTCGCGACCGAACTGTCAAGCCATGATTTCCCTGGACCGGAATCAAGCATTCTAGGACCGGTTTCTGGCTATCAGCCGTCTTCAGCCAGGATAGCTTGACTCCAGTGGCTTAGTGAGCATGGGACCCACATCTGGGCATACCCTTCCCACAAGGGTGAACAGCAAAACACACAAGATGATGGACGGAATGTTGCACAATGGCAAAACATTCACCCCCAGTCACAGATCTGGGTTAAATCCATCATTATTTTGCTCACCAAGCCACCCCAGTTCAGACATGGCCATATGCAAATCAGTCTTGACCCTGGCCTCATGGGAACAGTCCAGACCGAACTGCCAAGCCATGACTTCCCTGGACCGGAATCAAGCATCCTAGGACCAGTTTCTGGCTATCAGCCGTCTTCAGCCAGGATAGCTTGACACTAGTGAGCATGGGACCCACGTCTGGGCATAGAAATAATGCAATGCCTAGCGCTACAATCGTGTACTTCGTTATACAACATTAATGTGAGGCGTCATAAGACAGTCTGGCAGTTCGTTAGCAGCAATATCGGCAATGTATATCATAACAATGAGCCTCTTCAATAACAGTTGCCCCCCACATGGTTCAACGATGACACAGAGTACAGCTTCTTACTTCTGGCACGAAGCCAAACACACAACGCTGATGGTACTTCACATCAACTCCGAGTCGCGCTCACCAGGCACTCCTTCCTGCAGTCTCAGTTGGCACTAAGACACTAAGACACGCACACCACACTGCAGACTCACTTTCTTCTGTTGCACACAATGATCAGTCGATCACCTCCACAGTCCCAGGTTGCACCAAAGCACTCACACTGCTTCACTGAGACTTACTCCAACTCTGGTGCCACGATATCCAGGCGCTCTTCACCAACACCTTCGGCCGTACCACGACATGCTCACTGTGTCCGAGCCTCACTTCTCCTCCAGTGCACTCGATCACCAGGTGCTCTTCACCAACACCTTCGATGCACCCCAACACACACCCTACATGTCCGAGACTCACTCCACTTTTGATGCACACCTCATCAAAGCCTCCTCATCAACGCTTCCTGTGCACCACCCCTCCCCTCATTCTTTTCCTCCCTTCTCTTCCATACAGCACTGCCTTCGGCCCTTCAGTCCTGATGATGATCCAAAGTACTATGGATCGAAACGCCGTCGATTCCCCAGCGAGTTTCTAGGCGCCCTTCACTTAGTGGTTGTCATAAAATGATATATGAAAACTGAATTGTTCGAATACCACTTTGTTTTTACGCACTGTATATATTTACTCACCTCTCACTTTATGCCGCCCACGCTGCTTTTCACTGTCACTTGCGTCGCCGTAGTGCCACCCACTTTGCACTTGTGCACCTTGTACAATTTTGGGCTACCATTTGCTATTCATTAATTGCAGTGCTGACACTAACTGTAATTGCAAGTGTCCTACGTGATTTTCTGAAATGTTGATATAAATGATGCTTTGAGCACATACGAAATTCATATTGAGTCTCATTGCCTCTTTTTGGATAATACTGTACGGATATCCTGTTTAATTGTCTATAAATATTACCAGTTGGGATATTGTTTCTTATACATATCCTGTGCACCACGACACATACCCTGCAAGTCTGAGACTCACACCACCTCAGATGCACACGCACCCCAGGCGCTCCTCACCAGCACCTGCGGTGCACCATGACACGCACCCTGCAGACCAAGTCTCACTTCAGCTTCAGTGCACACGTTGACCAGGCGCTCTTCACTAATGCTGCGTTGCACCACAACACACACCCAACGTTCAAGGGCTTTAGCTCTCATAGTTATACCCCTTAATGTCTTTGAAATCTGTTGTGCTCAGGGGTCCCTGACCTCTCCCTAAATCGGTTCTGGGTGTCTCCCTCCCAGTGTCACCGTTCTCCGTTTGATACTGAGGGTCTGGATCCTTAATCACTCAGCAGGAGACTGGTCAATTATTTTTTATTGCAGCAGCCTATGCCTCTTCACCTCCCGGGGCTTCTCCTTGCCTACTCTCCAGATGTAGGTCAGCCTGGTACCATCTCAACCCCTCCCTTGGGTCAAGACCTCCCCCAGCTCCTCTCACCTCTCAGATCCAGACAATGGCATAGTATTTTTCACATTTAGGGTACCCTTCCAGTACAAAACATATGCTAGATTGATGCAGACACCATTGCACTATGCTGTAAAGGTGTGTGCCTGGCACTTGGCAGAATGATTGAGCACCAACGCTAGAAATGGAGGATGATAGTGTCATATCTCTGCAGATATGGTACTTTCCTGCTCTCTCTGTCTCGCAATGCACCACAGCAACTTTGGGTGCTGCACTGCATTGTGCAACAGTTTTGTAAAAATGGGGCTGTGTGTTCCTGTGCATACCTTTTACTCGTGTATAATATCTCAATTGTTACTCTAGCTTCAGAGCTAATGGGTGATATGTGTTCTTGAGAATCAATTTAACTCCTAAAGTTTTCTTGCTAGCGCACCATACCCACATAACATAGTTACAGCTCTCTGAACTTGGAGAGAACATGCAATAATTATTACTGTACAATCATTATGGTATGGATTTGACTATAGTGTCCTTGGTAAAAGTCAGAATGCTGATATTTCTCTTCCATCCTTTATTTACTCTGCCTAGATATTGGTAATATAATGTGCAGTTTGCATAGGACTAAATCCCCCATTTTAAAATCTCTCTCAGATTCAAGTAATTAAAGATGGGGCACATTTAGTATTTTTGGCACTACAGTGCTAAATAATGCAAGGGTGCTTCCATTGTTTTTTTTGTGCGGGAAGTGATACCTTGCTTCACAAAAACAATCCTCAGAGGTATATTTCTTTTACTATCTGTGCTGCAGAAGGCAGCAAACATGAAAAGGGGAAATAACATGAAAAGAGGAAATAACCAAGTAGTTGGTGCTAACCCAGGTTTTGGTAAATCTGTGTTTGAGTCAAAATACATTGGTTGATGAATGGGAATGCTCCCGCCCCGCCCATTTAACGCCTACCTGATGCAAAATAATGCAGTATTTCCTTGCATTTACTAAACTACGCAAAGTGGCACTGCATGGCTTAGTAAATGTCCAAAATGATTTTGCATTGGGGCTGTGCCTCAAAAGAAACAGAGCTCGATGCAAAACCATAGTAAATCTTGGCCGAACTGTGAAAGCTCTAATGTTAAGTGTGTTCTGTGTTAGAATAGTATGTTGAGTAACCTATGCACTTCCTGAATCAAGTCAAGTCAATACCACTTTATTCGATTATTTAAAATCATACAAAGTACACACAAACATAAAAAATTTAATTCATTATATACTGTAAACACGTCATAAAAAGTTTTAAAATCGTCATTAACAGTGTATTTAAAAATGTATCAGAAGGCATACTTTAAGACCATGAGGTAGATGAAATTGTGGAGAAGTAACTTATCCTCAATAGAGATTCAGTAGGAGTGATCATGAGCACAAAATATCCATACCAGCAAAATTATTTATACATCTTAACTTCTTTGCACCAATAGCAGCAACCAAATTACTGCCACATTAAAAATTACCCAGGGAGTATCAAGCAACTGTAAATATAATAAAGCAGGCCTCGCCTGGGCAATCCCTGAACACCTTAACAGGGGTTTTAAAAATGTTGACCTGCTCTCGTTATAATATCCGCAAAAGAAAGTAAAGTGCATTGTATCCTGTATAGACATATCATCGCATTTACAAAGTGCTGTATCCTCAGGCTTACTCCACCCTTCAAACACTCCCAAAACATAATGCTTTAAATTAAACCTAAATTTTGTAAATAAAATGCGGTGGAAAGGCCTTGTAACTATCTGTAAATACGCTCTATCGATGGTGTCTTAGACAGTAAATAATGTGCTCTAACAAGAGGTTTTTTAAGCTCAATCGCCTCCCTCTCCATTGCTCTGTGGGCCATAAAAGTACAGCTTCGCATGGCCTCCCTCCTAGTCTTTGAGCAAAACTTTTGAATGCCAAAGTTGCCCTGGTCATTGAGTTTTTTTTTGCCAGAAGTTGGGGGGACCAGGAGCATTGTTCGTCGAACAATATGCCCAAATATGTGAAGGATTTTACCCTTTTTACTTCTGCATCCTTGCAGAAAAATGTTCTAACTTTCTTTCTTCCAGGCCCCATTACCATAGTGTGTGATTTGGCACTATTTACAACCATATCCAGGGAATCCATAAAAACCCCGAACGCACTCAAAAGTCTTTGTAGACCGAGTGGGGTACTGGCTATTAGGACCGCGTCATCCGCGTATAGGAGAACTGAGATGGAAGTTTCTCCTATATGCGGAATGTCCAGTGTAGATGTTATCAAATGTTTGTCTAAGGAGTTAACATATAAAGTAAAAAGGAGAGGGGCCAGAATGCACCCTTGTCTGACCCCTCTACCTGATTTAAAAGACCGTGAGCAAGCTCCTTCCTGGGTCAGCCTTACACTTGCCATTAAATCCCTATGTAGGTCGGCCAAAAAATATACCAGCCCAGGCTCAAAACCCAGGTCCAGTAACATCCTCCACAGCTTTGATCTATTAACTAGATCAAACGCTGGTCCATAAAACCAAGGTAAATCGACCCTTTGGCAGCTCTTGTGTACTTCTGTGACAAAAGATAAAGATTCAGGCATTGATCCTCAGTGCTTCTGCCTGCTCTGAAGCCATACTGGCAATCCAACAAGATTTTATTATCAGTGGACCATTTTGTTAATTTATTCAGTATGACTCTACCCATAATTTTCACCGATGAATCAATCAGCGAAATGGGTCGATAGCAGCGCGGGTCCCCCCTTTGTCCCTTCTTAAACATTGGTATTATAATAGATTTAGCCCATGTTTCAGGAAAACTGCTTTAACAGTCGAGTTAAAAACATTTGTCAGGATGTTTGCCCACTCACTAGGGTTACTCTTAAATAAATCGGCAGGCACTCCGTCTGGGCCAGGTGCCTTGTTACTTTTAGTATCATTTATGGCCCGCTCCACCTCCCTCCTACTAAAAACTACATCCCTCTTTTCATCATCTCCAGTATCTGACAAAAATGGGGGGAAATTTATCTTACTAGCATAAATCATTTCAAAATGGGAGATCCAGTCCTGCTCTGGAATGTTAATGTCCAGCAACCCATTCTCATCCCCTGTAAAAAGAGGACTGTTAACTATATCCCAAAATGTAGCACTGTCCTTCATTACTGCTGTGTCCATTAGACTTTCCCAGGCCCTTCGTTTAATATCCGTTTTTCGGGTTAACTGAGCATTTTTATAATCTTTCCTGAGACCCGTAATTGAAAGATTATCTCTGGGTTTGTTTTTCAGTGCTTTCATCAGGGATTGATGCGCCCTAGAGCAGTGGGAATCAAACCATCGCTTCAATTTAACCTGTTTGTGTTTAACTGGGCGTGTAAGTTCCAGGGCCACCTGTTTACATATTTTTTCAAAGGCAATAATTTTTTCCTTCCCCTGTGGAGACTGATTATTACATATTTCCAGTTCTTCCTTAGCTCTAACATGTAGACTATTTAACAGGTCTTCGGGTATAACTTTCGACCATTTCAGCCTCCTCCCTAGCTCTTTTGTTTTAACATGTGTTGGCCCTCTAACCCCCGACCCTATTTCAAGGTATTCAAATCCACCATCTAGTTTAATAATCACTGGATTATGATCACTAAATTGGGACAAAATTGCATTATACACAATTACATGTTTTAACAAGGCCGGTGAGATAAATATGTAGTCAATAATCGAATTATTCTCCCGACCCTTAAATGTAGAAACCCTCTCTTGGTTGTCATAAAAGCTCGGTTCATATAGATCACAGGATGCCAGAAAGTATTCCAGAGCCTCCCCCTTCATTGCATGTTCAAAATGGGGGACTGATGCAAACGCAGGTCCATGGTCCTCCCTTATCCGACAATTATGTTTACACAAATGAATATTAACATTCCCCAAAATAATAATATACACGAAAGTGGTTTGTTGACTTTTATAATCTTCTAAAAAATGGGTCAAAAAAAGAAGGTGTTCGTTGCGTTGCCCCCCCCACTCTGCATTATAAAAATTAATCACAAGTGTTTTGCCGTAGCTTGGGTCCATAAATTCTATGGCAAGTACATTTGGGGATTGAACATCCAACATTCTTACTGTTCCTTTTAATTTAATGGAGACTAAAAGCATTATCCCCCCCTTTGATCTACCTGCTAAAGATGGCCGCGCCGGAACTGAATAAGTCTTATAGCCATCCACCCAGAAGTCTCCCTTTCTATCCCATGTTTCTTGGAATGCGACAATGTCTGTGGAAGTTAAAGATGACAACCAATGAGAATCATCCCTTTTGGACCGTAGTCCCGCAATATTCCACGACATGATGCTAAATGTATCTGACTCTGTGGTTAGATAGCCAATATCTGTTTCTGTTTCAGGTATACCACTATCAGTGATATGTTTAGACGGCGATGTAATGGTTGAAGCTAGTCAATCAATTTCTATATTGTCAGACAAGTTTGAGAACCTATTTGTTAATACAATAGGATCATGTCTCATTTCTATCTGGGTCACCTGATCTGAAGAATGGCTTGAGTGTTTTCTACCCGCTACAGCTGAAGTCCTCCTATGAATATTTGCTCCTGACTTCTCTGACCCTATCTTGTCTCTACTGTGTGTTGACCCCTTACTGTGTGTCGTTACTGAAGAGCAACTATTCCCATTAACGGCCGCCGCTATTTTCTTGCATTTCTTACTCAAATCAGAAACACAGCTCTTCAAAGAGTCTACAATGTCTTTAGCTACAGTGGTCAGGACAAAGGCCAACCGCTCAGCAAAAAAGTTCTCCAGGATGTCCTGAATCCTAGTTTCCAGATTGGTTATATCTTTATCATCGTCCAGCACATCAATTTTATTGTTCCCCGCCTTGCGCTTCCTCCTTCCCCTTTGACCATGTTTCTGAGAGAGACTGGAGCCTTTAGGGGGTCTGTGCATCCAGCCATCATTGGCAAAGGGGAACCAGGGGTATTTCTTATTGGGGTATCGTCTACTACCAAAGCTTGGGTGATAGGGCCAGTAATCGCCTTGGTATTAGCTATTATTACAGTGGGCTCCATTGGGACGTGGTTTACCCGATTGGTTACATCGCTGGGAGAACCTGACGGGTCAGTATCCTTACTCACTATCCCAAGTTCCTTCTCTGCTGTAGCAATTTCAGAGGTCAATGCTCCCACTGCTGAGGTAAGGTAGGAAATAATAGTGGCTGTTTTCCTGGGTATTTAGGGTTTAGTTCCTCCCTGGTCCAAAGAGATGTGTAACTTTCTCTTACCCATTGTAGAAAGAACAACCCAGATCAGCCAAGAGACAGAGCCCGGCCCGGCCTCTTCTGGCCCCGGATGGCCACAGATGGCCCGCCCTCTGCCTGGGCTCTGCCAGGCGCCGTCCGTGTGCATCTGCGATGCGGAAGAAGCTTCGGTATTTGAGCGCCTCCAGTCGCGCTATGCAGAAAGTGGGCGGTGTCCTCCCAAGGGAGGCTGGGAGCTGTAGTTTCCAGCCGCTCCATGGCCGAGCGATGTCACCAGCTCGGCGGCGAGGGCAACCACAGCGTTAGGGACCCAGCGATGTAATGCTGCCTGGAAAGTATCTGGTGGTGCAGGTACGCTTCGGAGCCCCCTCGCTGTGCGCTCACTCAGTTTCAAATACAGTCCCCGCTGTCGGTATTTGAGCGCCTCCAGTCGCGCTATGCAGGAAGTGGGAGGTGTCCTCCCAAGGCAGGCTGGGAGCTGTCACCAGCTCGGCGGGGGGGGGGGGCAACCACAGCGTCTGGGATCCAGCGATGTAATGCTGCCTGGAAAGTATCTGGTGGTGCAGGTACGCTTCGGAGAATCCTGAATCATAAAGCTGTGTATCAGCAAAAGTCCTCTAACTCCTCCTCTGTGTTTTGATAGTGAACTGCTAAACTTTCTTCAATCAAATATCACACAAGCTGCTGATGTTAGCACCATCAGTCTGTGATCAGCAGGACAAGTCTAACCCTGACAAGTTACCGGAGTTTGTCCAATGTACACAGTCAACTTGTGCTTTGGTGAACCTCTGCCTTTACCGTTCAGCAAGCTTATATTAAATTCTTGACCAACATTTGAAGACGCAAGCTTGTTTAAGTTATATAAATGATGAAGACATCATAGGAGTAACTACTTATATGTTTCGGTACAATGTTCAGCAACTGATAATATGTGTTGTAGAGGACAGTGGTTTAAGGTAGAGCCCTGGTTGGGCCACACATTTCCTGAAGCCACTGGGTAGGACTAGGATTACCTCAAGAGGAAACATTCAGAGTGCATTCAGTCTGGTCTTCAGGAAACAGCAGCGCTCTAGTCCACCACAGAAACCAAAGAACCCAAGAAGTGAAGAAACCTAAGCTCCAAGGGAAGGCACAGAGGGTGCCCAGGCAGTGCACACACAGACACCAAAAGGATAGAGATAATATCTTTAGAGGTGATTGGTGTGAGAAAAACCCTAGGTCGAACTTAGAATATTGGAAGTCAACTCGATCATGGCACAATGAGAATTCACTAAAAATTGTGTATTTAGGAAATTATCTCCTGACTCAAAAGTATGTGGACAATGGACTAATGCAGGTATGGCTGGTTATCAACTATGGAAGAACATGGTTAAAGGGGGCACTAAAATTGTAGGGAGGACATCTGTCAAGGTGTGGGCGCAAGGACTAAAAAAACTGAATGGACATACCAGCAACTACACCCTAAAATGTCTTGACTTTTCCCTCAGTGTTTTTCCAATCTGAGATTTTCAGCGCATGCGATCTTATTCCAGGAGACCTCTACACTGACATCTTTACCATATGCCAGCAGAGCCCTAGAATCCTTCTAGACTGTTTTGCTTGCTTATTAACTTCACAAAGCTGTTTGTGGAGCGACTTCCAGACTGTGTATCTAATGCTTCTGGGATAGATTCCTCGAGTTACACTGGTACCGTGGAGATGAAGTCTACACGGTCTCTGAAGGAAGTCCTTGCAGTCTACCTATTTTTCCCACCACGAGAACATGGGGCCCAAGGAAAGAATGCAATCCCATCGGGAGGAATGTATTCCTGCAGAGCAGTAGTATGCCTCTAGAGAATTCTAATCCATTTCAGAAGACTGTCTTCCCTGAACGAATGCTAAACAAGTTGTCCCAAATGAAGAGTTGTTTTTCCTTCTGAAAATACTGACTGATATAAAAAGAATTCTTGCCAAACAAGTGCCTCTCTAGTTTCCCTGGGAAGAAGCTGCAAAAAATGTACTCTTTCAAGATAAGATAACTTAAAACAGTGTCCTTTCTCATTAAGAGGTTTTTCCCCTCCATTACTTTCCAACCTGCATAAGGCCAGACACTTGGGAGTCTCATGAGGTCAGCTTGAGGACCACAGAGTAGTAATTTAACCCGAGAGATATTCAGAATGCTATGGTTCACATTAACACTTGTGGAAATGTCTTCTAAAGAGAGCAGTTCATCAGATCTACTGGCTCATTTGCTGACATGATGATTTAGATTCTACTCGACACATTATTTGATAAGCAAACCAAATTATCCCTCTTTTAGGTATATTCATCCAAAACTCTGCAAATTTATACAAATCTAATGTAAGGTTTTGGGGTGGCAGACTACATAGAAGAAACACATCTTTTTCATTTAGTTGCCAAACAATAGTGATCTTAAATCAGCTCTGTTTGATGGCTCACAATTCATGTAAAAATGTTGGTAAATTTTGGTTTTATGCAAAGTGATGTTCACTTCTTACATTTTGGGACATGGAGTTGACCAGATATGTCTTGCCAAACATAAAGAGCCAAGATTTTCAACTCAGGGCCTGATCACGACTCCAGCGGCCTCGCAGAGGGCCACTGTGCCAGCGACCCCGCTGCGAAACCTGCAAAGCCCCACAGACACCGCCCGCCAGATTAGGAGTTTACAGGTACATGCATCAATGTATGATTTTGCGATTCCTTAATAGCGATTATTAAGGAATCGCAATTAAGGACTATGCATGTAGGAATCGCTATAAAATTAGTGATTCCCAAACATTCCTTAATTAAGGAATGCCTTCTCATTCCTTCCTATGGGCTTACACGCCCATAGGAATGAATTTGAGAATGCACGCGCAATTTGCGAGTAGCAATTGGTACTCGCGCAAATTTGCGCATGCAATTTCAAGGGTGCAAGGGTGTCAAAAGGACACCCCTTTGCATCCCTGAAACTGCACTGTGCACATATGCTGCACACACACATGCACTTTAGCGCATTTTTCAAAGTTTTAGCAAATTACCATCAAGTTCAACTTGATAGTAATTTGCACCCCCTAGTAGCGAAATCGCTATTCTTAAGTGGCGCGTGCATTGCATTTAAGGAATCACAAATTGTGATTCCTTAAATGCAATCGTAATTTGAGCCATCACAATTAATTGCGAATTCTCAAATTGCGAGTGCCTTGAACCTTGATGCATCGCAAATGCCCTTTTTGCGGGCACAAACGGACGATTTTTGCAAATCGTACCGTTTGCGCTCGCAAAAATGGTTGATCCATGTGCCTGTTAATTTTGATCTCGCTGGCAGTGCTTTGGTGGTCTCCCGGTGCTGCCTTTGTACGGGCCTAGTTACGAGTTTGGTGGTCTGATGAAGGTATCCCTTCCTGCACAAAGACAATCTTGTAAAGCAATTTCCTCTTTCTATGTGTGATGCAGAATGCATCACACATAGAAAGTTCTGCATTCCACATAGAAAGAGGAAGTAATGAAGAGAAATAAAGATATTTCTCCTTCTCATGCCTCAATGGTGAAGGTGTAGTGTTTAGAGGAAATCCCAGGTTTACTAGATTTAGTAAATCTGGGAATTCGTAAATCTGGGTACACCTCCCAAACGCAGTGAAACAGAACACAGCAGAAGGGGTTGCATTTTGTTAAATGTTCCTCACAAAGCTACCCATGAAAATGTATGTCTGCCATTGCGTGGCTTAATAAATGCAAACTAACATTTTGCGTTGTGGTGTGCCATAAAAGTGGAACAAGCATAGCTGTAAATGTTAGTAAATCTGGACCAGAGTGCTTTAATTCTGGAGTAAGATTTCTCAAGTGCTGCATCTCAAAGATAAAATGCAGTGCGGTCAAACCTTTAATGGAAATAGAGGTAAATTAGTATCCCCTCGGAGTTTCAACGACCTCCACCAAGCACTTAATTCTATTAGCAGATTAAAGAACATGTCATAGTCATCAGTGTTTTGAGCATGTAGAGAGCATTTTGCAAAGCAAAAGTCTCCTTTTTGGATCCTTGTATTTAGCGACCTTCGATGTGGATCCGTTTTTATTAGCAGTGGCGGCTCCTCCACTTAGGCGGAGGAACGTCGTCTAACTGCTTTTTTTGCAGTGAAACAAAAGGAAAATAAAAGGATAATAACTCACATCATTATTATTTTATTTTGTCCTACTTACGCAGCTTTGCATGAGAGGGCGGAGGCAGGGGAGTAGTGGTAGGCAGCACCTTCCTAATTGCGCAATGACTGCTCAGCCGGGCCCTCTCGGGCCGCCCAGAACAGCCTTGCACAATTTACATGATCTCCATCAAGGCTCATTGCAGCCTTCTGGAGAACATGCCCAGGCCTCCAATCAGTGTCTGAGTGCTTAAACACGGCACTCAGGCCAATCACAACGCTGCTAAGGCAGTGTTGTGATTGGCTAACTGGGAGCCTTGGTGTGCTTCTTGTTGAGGCCGAGCCAGGGAGGACTACAGAGGAGAAACGCAGTGAGGCAGCAGTGAGGAGTAGGGTGACCAACCGTCCGTAAATTTCACGGACCGTCCGTCGTTTTAGTATGATGTCTGTAAGGCGTCCGTAATTTGGGTATCTCAAATTACGGACGCCTTACAGACATCATACTGAAATCGAAATGGGAAATCTGAGTAAGGAACGCTGTTTCCTATGCGAGAGGCCCCGTGAGTTTAAAAGTTTTCACTCGGGCCTCTCGCAGTTATCTTTTAAACTGAAGAGGCTGCCTGCAGAGGCCCGTCCTGGACCTCCCACGTGCAGACTGTGGAGTGACCCATTGTCATTCTGAGAGTGCAGCTGATTATCACTTATAGAATGACAATGGGCCCAATTGTAGTGACAGCATGTGGTGTGCCTTCTCCTGCATGGGATTGTCTATGGCAAAGCATTCTGCTTTTGTCTTGGCACCATGCTGGAGAAAATAAAAATAAAATAACTAACAGCATTTTCACTGTACATTTAAAAGACAGATTTCAACATACAAATAAAAAAAAACTATTTATTAATGTTTATTGTTACTAGCACAAATCTTGTTGCAGAAAGGGCCCGATTTCGCTTTCCAAAGTTGCGCGGAGACTGAAAAACTGTGAAGTGCACGATTGGCTCAACCTTACATAAACTTATTTTGACTTGTATTTATTTTGGTTGTCTATTTACTTACTTATATATTATTGTGCCACCTCCTCCGATATTTCTGTAAAACTTATGTTTTGTCCCAAATTTTTGTCCTGAATTTTGACCTTCTGTCCTGAATTTTTGTCCTGAATTTTTACACTGACCGTCCTGAATTTACACCATGCCAGTTTGTAACCCTGGGGCCTCATTTATGAAAAGTGACGCATCAGCAGCGCAAAACTGACGCAAGGCCTCATAAATGAGGCCCCTAGTGAGGAGGTACGTTTTTATTTTATTTTTGTGTACCTGTTTCCCCCATGTCCTCCCACCCTCCCGCACCCACCCCTCTACCTCTGCTCCGTGCCGCGCGCCGCAGTTCATTAGAGATGACAACCAATTAAATTCCGTAGCAGGTAAAGTCACACCTCGGATACGTCTCAGAAAACCTAGTAGCAGCTAATACCTTAACTGCAAACTACGCAATTTTTCATCATCACTGACAGGCAGGTGGGCCTCTTGAAGACAGATGGTCATCAGGGGCAGAGAAATGATAAAGACATAAAGGCCATCTGATCATGAGCAAGTGGTTCACCCAAAGCCCATCCTAAGTATATACTGAATTGAATAGGGCTGTTGCAAACAGGTAGCCAAGGCGACACCTAAAAAAAATATCTGTTGTCACTTAAAACCATCAATAGTTAGCATACGCTCTCACACTCAAACCATGCAGTGTAGTATTAACTATAACCCCATGTGAACCTGATGCTTGTATTTCATTATGTGATCTTGTTGTTAGTTCATCTATGCTGTTAACAACATAAGAAGGCATTTTTTTTCCTAACCAATTCCTGTATAATGTGCTATACCAAATCTTTCTGATGACTTATTGTATTGTATTTTAATTGCATTTATAAAGCGCTTACTACCCCTGATGAGGCATGGAAGCAAATTTTCGGCGAGTAGCACGCTACTCCGGGACCCATAGATGATTAGTGATGACTTAGTATAGTGAAACATGCAAGTACAATTTAAGTGGTGGATAGGTTAGTCAGTTATTTGGATTTGGAATGATAGCAGAAGGATAGAGGAGGACAAAGGTTTGTATTTATATAGCACTTGTTGACGCACGCTATTCAGGAAGCCTATAAAGGATTAGTGGTGAATTAATATGGTGAAATGTGAAGTAATTTCAGTGGTGGATATTAGTTAGTTATTTGGAGGGAGAAGGATAGTGGAGGGATAAAAGGGGAAGAAAGATTTGCATTCATATAGCAATTGTTACCCTTGATGGGTGTTGAAGCGCTTTTCTGGCGAGTAGCAGGCCACTTCGGAACCCATAAAGGATTAGTGTTGAAAATTAGTATAGTAAAATATGAAGTAATTTGAGTAGTGGATATGTTATTCAGTTATTTGGGTAGAGAAGGGTAGGTGGCGGGATAGAAGAGGGAAAGAGGTTTGTATTTATATACCGCTTGCTACCCCCGATGGGGTTTTGAAGCGCAAGTAGCACGCTACTCTGGAACCCATTAGGATTAGTGTTGAATTAGTGTGATGAAAAATTAGAGTAATTTTAGTGGAGGATATGCTAGTCAGTTATTTGGATTGAGAAGGTTTGGGGAGGGGTAAAAAAGAAAAAATGTTTGCATTTATGTAGCGCTTGTAACCCTGATGGGGTGTTGAGACTCTTTATTGGTGAGTAGCACGCTACTCTGGAACCCAATAAAGGATTAGTGATGAATTAGAATAGTTGAATATGGAATTTGAGAAGTTAACATGTTAGTCTGTTAATTTTGACAAGGATAGTGGAGGGATAAAAGAGTGAAGGATTTTTTTAAAAAAATTTTTTTTAGGTCTTAGCAGTAGGCGGAGGCTTTTGGATGAGTAAAAGTAGTTTTGGAGGGGAGGAGTCAGAGGGAAGAGTTTAGAAAGGTTTATTTTAGGGAATCGGTATGTAAAAAGATGATGCAAGGAGAGAGTCTAGAAAGGGTTGTTTTGGCGATCATAGTAGTGGTATGGTGTTTTGGATAAAGGAGAGAGTGGATGTAGAGGATATATTGATAGATGTATAGGATGAGAGATAGGGTAGTGCATTGGAAGGAGCAGTAGAAAGAAGTTTGAAATGAGTCAGAAGTTTGGGTTAGAAGATATATTGAGTGAAGTATAGGCTGAGAAATAGGGTAGTGTATCCAAATGAATGGCCTATTCGTCAATTTTTTTTAAAGAAACATTTTAGACTGCTACAAATAAAAATAAAATAAACATTCCTTAAAGGGGGCTATTCCCATTTCAGAAAAAATCATTGGGATTGAAGAACTCGTCTGATACTTTTCAGAGACTGAGGAACCATATCCTCATTGGACTAGATGACTGCAGTGTTATGGACCTAAACCAGTGCTTAATTTGTGCCAGTGTTTGCTTAGCAGTGGCACTTATTTTTAAACACCGGCACATATTTAAAAGAGACTATCATGCGATGGCAATGTCTGTCCATCATTGAGCCGAACTCAACAAAGTGGTTAATATAGTTTTAATAAATAATAAAACAAGTTGGTCCATACCATATTTATAGCTCCAAGTGACCGGTAATAGTAGAAAATGTTATTCTAGCATTGTGTAATGGTTACTATTTGGCGTGATGGCAGAGACAGTGGTAGTGTCAACTATGGTGGCCTCCTGAGAAATACCTCTGACCCTGACACTACCATTTTTACAAATTAAACGCTGACCTAAACAACATGGCTGCCTTCAGATTGAGTTGTGAGGTCTGCTTGGGCTCATTCAGAAGAGTTTTTCAGGCCGACCTCAGAACAAAACTCATCATGTAGGCAAATGGTTTCCAGATGGGTCAAAGGTCCATGTTCTGCCTTTTACAAGAGGTAGTGGGAAAAGACAGGGTCTGTAGGCCAAGATCTGGGTTCTTGACTGGGATATGCCTAACACTCAGACCCATTTGCAGATTATTTTAAGATGCACAGTTTTGTTGATCGCTCCGGTGCCATAGTTGCTTCCTTGACAATGCTAAGCTCCAAACAGAATCCCAGAAAAAGCACCTGGATTGAGGGGTGTCAGCAGGCATTTGAAAAATTGAAATAGATTATCACACTTCAGGCAGCTCTTTTTTTCATTTTGAGGCATCTAGCCATAGGATTGGGGTCCAGTTGCATATCCTCCATAATGGCACAAGAGCGCCACCCCCCTGCTAAAAGATGAAAAATAAAATAATAATAAAGGCATTTTAATATCATTTTATTTTTTCCTTAAGTCATTGGCTCTCAGCGCAAGTCTTCAGCGGGGCGGGCCATGCAATACTCTCATAACAGGCATGGCACATGTAAGTGCACATGTTAGCTTGGCCGGGTGTCTTATGCCTTGCCAAACCATCATGAGAACTTTGGTTTCTCCAACCCTGCTGTGCTGCACAGCCCGGTTGGGGAAAAGCCACAGGTTCCCAGGCACTGCCTGAGCTGCAAACCAGGCCGCTCAGACTAATCTCAGTGATCCTGTCATGCTGGGACAGGAATTCCCAGCATGAGAGAAGCCCTGAGATTGGCATCAGGAGTATCAGGAAATGAGTACTTGTGCAACATAGTTTGTTCCTATATGAAGATCAATTGAACGGCTTGTTCTGGCGGTTTTTACTTTTGCTTTTGCGCCTGTGCAGTGTGCAGTCGGAGTTGAGGATTCGGAGAGAGGAACAAGGCAGAGGCCATCAGAGCGACAGGTAAGTGCAATTACCAAAAATTATTATATTCTATTTTTTGCGTTCCCTCCACCCTCCCACCGAGCAATGCGAGCAGCCACCACTGTCACGCTAACTTCACACAATGCCGTGGCAAGTGAACACCTGATGTTATTATCCACCACTGATTGCTGCCGTGCACAATAGCTGTGAACAAGTTCTGCACCAGTGTGGTGGTCCTAAAACTTTTCTGTCCATACATGTTGATTCCTTTCACACCTTGCCTCAGAAATAGTATGTGTCTGTAACATGAAATCCTGATATCACTACAGTGGTCTGTGGAACTGCAGGGTGTTGCCTTCTATTATGTTTTGTAGTTTTTATTTAAAAAACCTAGGCATGAATTCATTGTGCCTCTGTTAAGAAGGTTGAATGTTAAGCAGGTACGCCCATCTCTGATGTATTTACAATTGTTGCCCAATGTTTTTACCGGCTTCTATGTTGCCAGTTTTTTAGCAGCCACTGTTAAATGAAGGAAATCATTGATAGGAACATGTATTAATGTACTTTTATATCTGACAAGAATGAGAGTATTGAATTTTAACCTAACATTGCTGTCTAAATGTTTTTTGCACATTTTAGTTGTGATTCTTTTAACCGAATAAAGGAAATTGAATTAAATTGACTTCTCCGTAAAACTCAAACATAATTTTTGAGAAAGTTCGATCAATGAAAAGAACGCGACAAGGGTGACCACCTCAATTCTAGTAATTATGAATATAATTTTCAGTCGTGAACGTTTCACCTACGAATTACTGATTTCAGTTTATTTAGTACAATTAAATCAAAACAAGACTGCAACACCCAGAATGAATTAGGCTGCCACACAAAACTCCAGGACTGATAACCATGGGTTTAATGTATTATCTGGTTCAGGAATGGGAGAGTGAAAAGAATGGAAGTCCTAACTATAAGTGACAAGCTCTCCACTGGAATTCCTTTTTAAATTCTCAAAGTGATTCCTCTCCCCTGCTGTTTTTCAGCCCTATAAACCATTATAGTACTTACTCTGGAGGAAGACTACTGCTTAATTTAGCAAAAAAACATAAGTGAAGTCCCTGAACTTTTTCAAATGAGCTTGCCACTGGTACTGATGGAGCAAGGATTCGCACGTAAAGCGACTTGCTTGAATTCATGAACCTCAAAATAATGTTAAATTACTAATCAACCTGTTTTGTCTTATTAATCTGCCCCTTGTCCGACATTTGGGTGTCCGAGAGACGCTTGCTTATGTGTCTATTAACATTAATACGCTTGCAACCTAAAATGGCTGCTGCTATGCGGGAATTTAGACTGCGCATGCGTCGGTCATACCCATGTGACGTGACGTATTCAATGTCTTGGTGGGAAACTAGTTGCACATACGCAATAGAACTAAAATGGCTGCTCTGTGTTCTCACATGCTTGAAGCTTGCCTTTGCCACTTTCGCTAAGCTGTTCGTTCTGCCTAAAACGTAATGCTTTAGTTATTATAAAGTAATGGGAGTAGTATAGTAATTCATGGTATACAGTGAAATCATGTATTCTATGTTCTAAAACTGTTTCTTTTCCATTTCATGTACACTTCAAAACTTGGCCTATTATATCACGCTGTACTCCATCTTGAATGAAACTGCGTCTGCGCCAGATCCGCGAGTCTCCAGAGCAGTGACCTTTGAATCCCTGCCAAGGAGCTGATTGACTGGGAATATGCTCCTGGGAACCTGAACTTCAACCCAGCTAGAAGAAGCTGAACTGTACTACAATTGAAACAAATGTATACGATGTTATATTCACCATTGTTAACCGAAAAGCATATGTCATGAGACCTTGGAATTTAAGGGGCTGGTAAGGAAACTGAATAAAGAGCCTGAGAAAGTCTAGAAAATAGGTGGTGTGATGACCTGTCCTTCTCCTTTGTCAAATCAAAATTGGGGATCTTTGCACTTGCAACATTGGGGGGTGGTACACTGACCCGAAAAACAGTATAACTAGCGTAGGTTTAGCTAGAGAAATTGTCCGACTAGTCCGAATAGCTGACCTGTCACAGACCCAACGCACTCAATAGGTGACTGAAACAGAGAGCTGCGAAGCACTCTGTTGGGAGGTCCGAGAACCCAATCGGGGTTTTTGGGAAGTGAAAGTGCTGGCGAAGCACTTTGCTGATAGAAGTTGTAACCCAGTCGGGGTTATTGGCAGATTCCTTGCAGAGAGGGAGTAGCGCAGGCGTTGCAACCGAAGCTGCAGGTGTTGGTCGTAATCTTTGGTGAACCCGTCCTGATCCTAATTCTGGGGTTATCCTGTCCTGACTGTCCATGAGCTGCACCTGCTCGCCTACTGGCACTTAAGTCCTTGGGGTTTCTTCCCATCTTTTCCAACTGACCCATGGCCAGGGTTGGTATTCACTCTATCCTAGGTAAATATAAAAGTCTGTGTGGGTGATTGTAAAGAATTTGCATTTCCTTTTCTCATTTGCTCAAATATTGCAAAACTCGATTTCCATATGTTCCATTTCTTCCCCATCCCTTGATAAATTAGATTTTCATGCATTACTGTCTATTAGTTTGTTCCTATTTTTCCCCACCTGTAGTCAATGCTAAATCGTATTCCTATTTAGTATATGTTCCCTTTCTCACCCTCCCTTTTAGGAGATAAGCCGAATTTAATAGTATGGTCCGAAATCTTACCTACCCTATAGTATTGAGCTAAATTAAAATCTCGAATTGCAATAAGTTTTTCTTTAAACTGTCATTTGAAATTGCGAACGTCTTTGAGTTTAGTATGTTCCCTTTCTTTACCCTCCTTTAATCAACGTTGCGAAAGATTGATATCTAAATATAGCATGTTCCTTTTTCCTACCTTCCCTTCAGTTTAACGTCTTAAATGCTTAGCATACTCTATCTCTTGCATAGCTAGACGCTGTTTATGATTTTGATTATAGATAGTCTAATTTGCTTTAACTTTATGCTCATGACATATGATGATGAAGATGATTAGATAAAACTTTGAACCTACCCAGAGTCTGTGGTTATTTCATTTTTACCAATGTTATAAATGTTCTTGTGTACCTAGCTTAAAAGCTCAACTCCCTTATCCAATGTGTTTAGGTTCCTAGTATCTACATTGCTAGGTTATAGATATAGGAAATTGGAGATTAGAATCACAAAATATACTGATAGTAGTGCGTGAGTTACCTAAGTAAAGTAAGCAGTGTTTTTTTAGAAAAGTATGGGCCCAGGTGAGTATTAATAACATTTCCTAGCTGGGTGACCTGCACGCTCTATCAGTACTGCCAAGTGCAAGGGTTGCTGAATACCAAGGCTGCCTTATTTTGATTCAAGATGATGCCTCTTTTTTACTTCACTCTACGCTTCCTGTCACAATCTCACTATTGTAGGTTATTTTTCCTTTCTGATTTCCACCTTTGTCGCTGTTTTCCCACGTTTCTTCTCCTCCTTTCTCTCTTTACTGCTTTTCTCTCTTGCCCCGGATCAAAGTCTAATCATTAAAAATAAGTCCTAGTCTCCAAAACCTTGAGTGCAGCTACCACCCACGTATAGAACGGACGGACTCAGAACGCAAACCAGCCCTGGCAATTAAGTCAGACTATCCACCTGGAGGGGGGATGCTGGTGGGAAATACTGCTATTGCTTTTGTTATTTTGTAACAGGGGCCAGATATTCCAGCACTGCTGCAAAACTCTAATAACAAAAAAAGTCTCCTACTGCTCCAAAATTGACCCTCACCCTTCCGGCCCATCGGGAAAACGCCTGGTGCCTACTACGGCAAGTCCGGCACTGATGTATAGCTAGTAACAACAAATTAGCACTGGCCTTAACAGTTTATTGACTAATGCAACAGAGCTGTGCCTTGGGGTTCACAGCTGAAACATGGCCTTGCATTATACAGATGCACTATTCTTCAGGGAGCAATGCTCTTTATGAAGTCTTACTGCGGAAGCAGATTATCCTGCTAGGAGCACATCTCTGAAGGGCCTTATATAAGGTAGCAGAATAATCCTTTGAGGTGCATATCTGTAAAACTGTCTTGAATTGGCCCACAGAGATATCACTCAAGGTGCACAGAACGTTCAGGTCATTACAAACCGGGTTATCAGCCCTAGGGGCCGATTACGATGCCTTATTAAATGTCTCTGACCCTCAGTCGGAGCCGTTCCTACGGCATCATAATCAGCAGTTTGGATTAATTTCCAACAGACCCATCTGGATGGAGTTGGTCGGAAATAAATCCAAACAGGATTTCCAAAATGGCTTCTGACTGGCTCTGAAAACCTCCTGTTATTCCAAGGGTGGCTCTTTGCGTCCGAGAGATTACAATGTCGGATTCTGAGATTCTTTCTGTGCCCGCCTTTCCGACACAGAAAGGCTGTTGGAAGTCAACTTTGGGGTCCCCAGAAGGTCCCCATTGGTACAAGGCCTCAGGATGGCGGCCGACCACCTTGTGGCAGGCACCTTGAGGTGCCTGCCAAGGGTGCAGAGATGAACTGAACCTCTTCTCTTTACAATGAGAGTGTGCATTCCAGTCAGAATGCATGCTCCCATTATAAAGAATAGGACTGCGACTGAACAGTTTTCGGTCGCATCCTAATTGCTGGGTCGGGACCGCTGACAGGACAGGAGGTCGGTCAGTCCCAGTACCCAATCAATGTCAGACGGACTCAGGTCTGTCCGACATCTAAATCAGCCCCCTAGTCTTTTGTGAGGCAGCCTAATGCGTTCTGAGTGTTGCAGTCTAATTTTGCTTCTACTGAACTAAATAAACTAACACACCTGAAATCAGTGATCGTAGGCGAAATATTCAGGTGCACAGCTCCTTGAAGCAAGGAGCAAGTCTATTTCTGTAGGGTCCTCAGCTTCTGCATATCCTTGCCCTGGACAGCAGAGATATCTTTTGAAGTGCACAGCTCTAAAAATGACCTTACATTGTACTGCAACGCTGTCCTTCAGGTACACATCTCTAAAGGGACCCTGCCTTATGCAGTGGAACTATCGCTGATGGTGTCCAGCTTCAAAATAACCTACCAGTACTTAATTTGAGCCGGTGCTGGGCTCCATGAGCCCATATTTTTGGTAACTGCCATTATTTTCTTTAAAAGAGCAAGAGTGGGAAAAACACACAAAGCAGGGAGATGGAGGAAGAGAAAGACAAAAAAAAGGTCACAAAGAGTGAAAGCAAGAACCTGCAAGAGTGAGATAAACGGGCAGGCAGGGTCTGATAGCGCATTAAAAGGCAAAAAGTGGCTTTAAGACTATGCAGGCTTCGTGTTGGCACGGCAACATCTAATTGCACTTGCACCGGGCTTCTGAGAAGAGTCTTGTGCACTGGCACTTGTTATGGATCACTTATGGTGAGAGCTCTAGAATGCTCTGTGTATGGGCAGTCGAACTAATCAACAGTGCACACAGCTTTAAAAGGGACATCCATTGGACTGTTCCTAATGGACCTTGATGGCAAGTTGAATGGTAAGGAGCTGATTGTATAATCAGATGCGATTTTGCTGTTACCATGTGGTAATTTCACACCAGTACCTTGAGATTATAAACACAACTCTATGGAATGGGGAATTGCCCCATGAGATCAATTTTCTGGTCGTAAAACCACACAATTTCCCATTTCCATGGGGCTTACCCCATACATTTACTACCTGCTTTGAGTAGGCGGTAACTGTTTGCACAGGCCTGTGGGTGAGGAGGTGAGGGGGGCTGGATGGAGTAGGGGAGGGAAAGGGAAGCTTTTTTCTACACCCTACTAGAAATAAAAATACTGGTTGAGGCTTGGTTGTGGATACTGCCAAAGCCTCACGTGATTTTTCCGTCTGAAATTAACGCCCTGAAAAACTAGGGGACTCATTTATGAGGCCGTGCGTCACTTTTACGCCGCCAGTGCGTCACTTTTTGTGACGCACCAGTGGCGTAAAAAATGCGCCTTGTTGCACCATATTTACAAAGTGACGCATCTAGGTAGATGCGTCACTTTGTAAACCCCTGCGCCACAATATACCTGCACCAGGTATAATGTATGCAAGGGGGGCGTATTGACGCAAGGAAGGGTCGTAGAAGTGACGCAGTGAAATCTATGAGATTTCACTGCGTCACTTTTAGGACGCTGTTGCGTCAAAATCTTGCACCTGCCTCACAGCAGGCGTAAGACTGACGCAGGTCCTTTCACATGGGGCTTGCCCTATGTGAAAGGACACATTGCTGGAGTTGCGTCACTTTTGTGACACACTCCAGCAATGCGTCACTTTTGCGCTTACAGATACGTCAGAAATACTGACGTATCTGTAACTCCTTGCGACATGATGCGTCATACTGTAAATATGACGCATCAGGTATGTCGCAAGGAGTGTGCACTGAGAAATGACGCTGCTTTCACGCAGCGGTGCGTCATTTCTCATAAATGAGGCCCTTGGTATGCTCACACGTACGCAGTAAAACTGGATGCGTGAAAACCTACCACCCTGAATCAGGTGGTGGGAAACTCTATGCTGTAATTTTGCTCGCCTGAACTTGTAATCAAACCCGTGATGTGTACCTTTATTAACGCATTTTCTCAGGGATCGGTGCTGTACCTCAAGGCAAAAGATAAGGGCCACTGTCACACTTTTAAAGTAGAGCAATTCCTTGCGATGTATAACTCGGGCCTTGTCTTCTACAGCATATTTTATCCTTCGTGGTGCACAGGGCCTTGACCAGGGGTGCAGCAGGTCTATCCCTCGGGGCGCACTGATCCGAAAACGGCCATGTTTGGAACTGAAAGGCACCTCTCAGGGTCTACGGCTGGGCCTTCCCTCGGCCAGCAGGGGAGTGGGGACCGAAGCCCCTCTCCGGTTGATTCATCCCCTGACAGCGACACGAGCTCGCGCTGGCTGCTGCTGTCGTGAACTGCATTAAACACTTGTACGTGTGGTTAAAGATGAGTTACTGCGCAGTTTGGGTTAATGGAGGCAGACAGACCTCCCTCCCCTGCTCCCCCAGACATGAGCACGCCTGAACATTAAGAGGGTATGGGTACTTTATTATGGCGAATGACTGATTTCCATGCTGTATTATCGTCTGCCAGCTTTCAGACAGAAACTAATAAGCCGTTCTCTGCATTCAACCCCTCTGGGCACGTTCTGATGAGGAAAAGCATTGATTTTTGCACTATCTGGCGCATAAAGTGTGTGAGCGGTTCCCTGTATTATTCTAGCCCTGGCGGAGCTTTTTGTGGGGGAGCAGTGCGCTGATCCGTCAGGCCCCACTCGAGCTGCCTGGCTGCTCTCGCTCTGGCAGAGGTCGAATGCTTTCCCTGATGCCTGACAGAATAGCCACCGGAAACATCGGGAGAGTTGGGACAGAGTCAGTCAAATCCTTGTATCGGAGAGCTACGGGAAACCCGCAGGTCGTAGATATTTATCTGTAGGGGCAAAATACCTGAGCCTTTCATTGGACTGAGCTACAGGAATTGATTATGGAAAAAACTCGACCTAATTGCGTTAAATAAATCTTAATGCTCAGATGTACCCCCTGCGGACCTCAAAGTTGACGCACTGGTCACAAATATTCATGACTGGCTCTCAAAAGCCATAGACTCTTGTCTCCCTCGCTCGCATAAAAAAACTGAATAAACACCGATCCCCCGCACCATGGTTTAATGACACCCTAAAAAGGGAAAAATCAAAATGCAAAGCGCTAGAATGCAAATGGAGGAGAGATTACAACCTTGAATCAAAAATCGTTTACACCAAAGCTAGAAATATCTATCACAACTAGTGCAACTCTACTAGGGCCAGTTTTATTTCAGTCACCATTTCCAAAGCTGTTAATTGCTCCAAAACTCTTTTTAGTACAGTGAAAGAACTGGCCGGCCCCAAAACAACAGCAATTCCTCGGCCATTAGATGAGCGTCATTGTGACAATCTTGCCCAATTCTTCACATCTAAAATCGAAAAAATTCAGACGGAGATCACAAACTCTGGGGCATATTATCAAGCCTGTGCGCTAAAATTATCGCCGCTTTATCGGCCGAAAACGGCCGATAAAGTGGCGATAATGGGCTTGATAATATGCTCTATGGAATTCCAATCGAAGCACATGTTAGATGTGAAGACATCTAACATGGGCTTCGATTGGAATTCCACAGAGCATATTATCAAGCCCATTATCGCCGCTTTATCGGCCGTTTTCGGCCGATAAAGCGGCGATAATTTTAGCGCACAGGCTTGATAATATGCCCCTCTATTTTTTGCAGACCATCTCAGACCCAAACCACAACTCTGCCCAGTACGACACCTCCCCCCACTGACTACATGAATGTTTCACAATACTTGTCTCCACCAAAGTCCGCTACCTCTATCCGTCCCTTTGTAATACTCTCCCCCTGGCTTTACGTAAGGAAACTGTCTACACAACCTTTTGCGGAGCACTAAAGACTTGGGGCCCGATATAGGACACCAAATACCAGTCATTAACAGTTGATTTCGTCCGTTTCCGACCAGTATTTGATTTTTGATATGTAGGGGCCTTAAATTTTACAGAATCAGTAAATTGTCCGATTCGGTAAATTTTCCAAATCGGTAAATCTAGATGTAGGTGGCATTGAAAACAGTGCCACAGGCCCTTAAGAATTTGTTATTTACCACGAAATAATATTTTGTGGTAAATAACGAATTCCAGTGTACATGCACATCTGTGCATGTACACCTGTGCCATGTGACACACATACATGCCCTTAGGGCATGTATGTGTGCCACATGGCACACAAGCTAGAATCAGGGGTGCAACAGGGTGTCATAGTGACACCCTGTCCCCCTTGACAATTCGGTAATTTTACTGAATCAGTATTTACAGATTCGGTAATTGACATTGATTCCTATGGGCCTCAAGGCCGATTCGGATTCGGTAATTACCGAATTATTTCCTACATCTCATTCACCAAATCTAGAATACGGAATCAGTAAAATTTGGTATTCTAGAGTCGGTAAATGAGATTTACCTACATCGGACCCGTGGTCATTTAACCAATAATCTCTGTTGTATGCCCTGCTTTTCTGCTCATGACCTGCCTTTCTGCTCAGCACAAAGTCCGTCTGGCGCTGAGAAACCCTTTTTGGGTAGCTGTTGCGTCCTACAAATTAAAATAATAAATCAATAAAATTGCCTTGGCTAATGATAATCGTGGTTTTCAGGTGTATGAAAGCGCAAGTGGCATTTAAAAAAATATTATTTCCACTAGAGTTCATATGCAAGGCAGATCCTTTTCCCACAGGGCTAGGGGATAATATTACGCCACTGGTTAGGGTATCATAACATGCAGCACATTGCACCCAGATTCACAGGAGAACTGGAATTTGGGGAAATTATCCTGCATGACGGTTTTTTGAAGGTTACCTGTTCAAGTAGTCGTAATGAAGTCCTTATCTGCTGCAATTGGGACCCTTTTTTTATAACATTGAACTCGGCATCATGTTTTAATGAGCATGCTGGAGACAGAAGAAATTTATAATAGGAAACCCAAACTTTGGGGTCACTTGGTGGCAGTAAGGGTTTAGGGGCAGGTGACAGGGGAACCTTGCCCTTCTTCTTGACTTTACTAGCATGGTGACAGTAGTGGCCACGTGTTGACAGATTGGTGAGAGAGAGGTGGAGAGCAGAGGTGGGAAGGAGGGACGGAGTGGACGGGGGGAGGGACGAATACAAAAATAAAAAAGACACTTATCTGGTCGCCGCATCGCTCCCCTCTCTTCTCCAGGCACAGGCTCCCAGAGTGCACTTCAACCCATATTGACGCTGCTTTCAAGCTGCTGAATGATACAAAGAGAAGGAGTCCAAGAACATGAGGACAAATATAAAAAATATAAGCAGGAAGCTTTTCAATATCTTTTTAGGAACACAGTGTTATTTAATCACATAGGGCCAGATGTAGGTTGGTTGGTAACGGCCGAAAATCGGTATTTTCGGCCGTTACCGACCGGTATTTCAGAAATGGTATGTAGGGGCATTATTTTACAGAATCGGTAAATTTACCGATTCTGTAAATTTACCGATTCTGTAAAATACCGAATCGGTATTTTTACCGATTCGGTAAATACCAGGGGTAGGTGGGACTCTTCTGAGTCGCAAGGGCCCTACAAATTCGGTATTTTAACACCCAATCCAATTGGGTGTTAAAATACCGAATTCAGGTGTGCATGCACATGTGTGCATGCACACCTAGCCATGTGACAGACAGACATGAACTTAGGGCATGTCTGTGTGCCACATGGCGCACATGCCTATTTTTGGGGTGACGGAGGGTGTCAAAGTGACACCCCCTGCACCCTTGTGAAATTCGGTATTTACCGACTCGGTAAATACCGAATCGGTAATGCCCATTCATTCCTATGGGCTTCAAAGCCCATAGGAATGAATGGGCATTACCGATTCGGTATTTACTGAATCGGTAAATACGGAATTCTTCCGATTCGGTATTCCAGCACATCTGGAATCCCTACATACCCACCCCTTAGATTTACCGATTTTTAATTACCAAATCGGTAAAATTCCGTAATTGAAATTCAGTAAATCTATTCTACCTACATCTAGCCCATAGTGTTCAAGGACATCTTAATGTACATTGCATTTATACATTACTTTGCAATAGATTATAGTGCCCGATGGTAGGGAAGGGGATAAGGAAGTGAAGTGATTGAAGGTGGTGAATAATAAGGAAAGTGACAAAGGTCAAGCATACTTATTAACATGTGAACAAAGTTTCCTGCTGGCTTCCTAGGGGAGCCAGCCGAATGCACATCAAATGTTACAATTATTTACCTGGCCAGACTTCTGTAGATAGCGTTATGTATCACACTAGTGGTAGAAGTTGCTATAGGGGTAGTAGTCTACGTTTTGACCCAGGAGGTAGTAGGGTCATATTCCCTTACAAAGCGGGTCTTCTTCAGGACGGGGGGAGGGGTATGGCAAGTTTTGCATAAATCATTTTAGTGCACCTGACGAAGCTGTCGGGCTGGTTAGAAGATGCTGTTAGCCAAGGGGGAGTCACACTCCTCTGACATAATCAAAAAGACGGGCTAGTAATTAGCAGTGCCCAACACGCCCCTCCAGCCTGTCATCACCCTGGCCCCGCCACCAAGCCTCGGATATGAGAGAAAAATAAAACAACGATAAACAAGAGTTTATTATCATTTTATTTTAAATGTTTTCAGCTGCTGGCAAGTTGAGCGATGCTCCTCCACCATAGCGTAGGAGACATAGGTGGTTGGTGATGGAGTCTATAAACTGCTTTAATGTAATTGGTCCAAGATGGGGTAGAGGGTAGGCGATGGGGGTTAACTATATTTAGAGAGAGGCCTGGGTGCCATTTTGTATGTGCCGATACATCCGTCACCTGGATCAAGAGAGGGCTTGTGATCAGACCCTCCCAACCTAGACAAGGGTATTGAGCGTGTGCGTGGCTCATTATGTGCTGCGATGAGTCAGGTTTATGTTTGTTATAATTGTCGCTGATACGCAGGTGTGTTGTGGTAGGTAAGATAAGTCAGGCAAGATGAGGTTTACGGCCACATTGAGGTTGGTTACACTGCTGGGCAGGTGGATAAGCTTGATAGGGGTTTGCAGTGAGGGGTAGGGAGTTTCTTATGAATTTAGACGTGCAACAACTGGTGTTTTTGGGAGCAAGGAGAAAGAGTTATAAAGAAAGTTGGGGAGAATTGTTGGGGATTTGTTTGTGTTGTTTTTTTAAATGTTTTAGGGTGGTCTTTAGGGGAGGGGATGTATTGTGCTGGATTAAAACATTTTAGTGAGGCATTGGTAGTCTGCAAGGTGTTAGCTAAGTTATTGCGTTTCTACTGTGATGCATACATGTCTCATAAAATGGCTTTTTCCACATACCCAGCGTTGTGCTTTTCTTGGGGGGTCCATCTCGTCCAATAGAGAAGGGTTAGAGTTACAAGGGCTCAGAGTCATGAATGGAGGCAACTTGGGGCACGCAGTAAATGAGACACAATCTACACATTGTTGTTTGACTATGATTCCCAAAGAAATTGACAACAAGGAACTTTGTAATACTAAAACTGTTCTGTCTCACGTAAAAGCTACACTAGATCACATTTAGGATAGACTAGTGAGGTAAGGCACCTGCTGCAGAGATTTATGCATATTGAACACGTTTCGGGTTGGCCAGATAGTCTCAGTCCTCTACCATTTCCCAAGTCCAAGGTTAAGAATCTGGGCATCTGGTTCGATGAGAAACTTTCTTCTGATGTCTAGATTAGTGCCCTTGCAGAAAAGTGTTTCAGGTTGTTGTGATCTCTTAAGAAAATCCGCCATCTCCTCCCTGTCTCTGTCCAAAAAATGGTTCTCTAGGAATTAGACATATCCAGATTGGACTAACATAATATTCTTTACTTGGGCGGTTCCAACAGACTTCAACGGGTCCAGAATGCGGCAGTTAGGATATTGCTTAGGCTGCTTCAACATGCCTCTATAAGCCCTGCATTGAAGAAACTGCATTGGCTGCCAGTGAAACAAAGAATTACCTTTAAGGCACTTTGTTATTGCTATAACGCTCTTTCATTTCAGCCCCTCTTCGGGTACCTTCAGTCCATTCTCACTCCCTATCTTCCAACCAGAAATCTTAGGTCTAATACTGCTAAAATTCAAAAGAGCCAGAATTGGTGAGCAGGGCTGGACTGGGAACCAAAATTGGCCCAGGCAAAGAGCTCGGCCGACCCCCCCTGGGAGCGACTGAGCTGTTTGCCAGGGCCGGTTTCGGCCGTTTTTGTTACCGGGCGGATTTTGCAGCTATGCTGCAAAAACGGCCCTGTGACAAAAACAGCCATCAGGGTCCTAAAATCGGCCCCCACCCTAGCGGCCCACCGGGGAAACGCCTGGTGCCCGCTACGACCAGTCCGGCCCTGTTGGTGAGTGTTTTTTAAACAGCTGTCACCAAAAGCTTTTGATAGCTCCCTCTGAAACGATCTTCAGGCAAAAGTTATAACTTCGCTATTCAGATTTGTCTAAGTTCCTTCCTGTTGGTGTGTATCCTTTTTTCCGCAGTTGTCCATTTCTGGGACATGTCGTTGAAGCAGTCACTTGCTCTACAAGTAACATTATTATTATTATTATTATTATTTTATTATCATACAGCACTGGAAGGGAAACCCAGGGCTATGTAGTAGACACATGAAAGCTCTGCATATAGTTACTGAATGAAAAGTGTGGCTAATATAGCCTAATAGCCCACCGTAGAGGGCTATACCGGCTATTAAAGGCCCTCTCCAGCGTTAAAGGCCCGAGCCGAAGGTGAGGGCCTTTAACAAGGGAGAGGGACTTTAATAGCGGTATAGCCCATCTACGAAGGGCTATAAGGCTATTAGAACATTCTGACACTAGAGGACAGAATGCTCTTACAAAAAAAACAAATACTTTTGGGAGCGTGAGGGGATTGGAATCCCCTCAGCATCCCTGAAGCCTTTGTTCACAGCCAGAGCTGTGAACAGAGAAACATTGGAAAGTTGGAGCTCCAGGTTTATACCAGCCATTATAAGCCCGGAGCACTCCATTGTTTTCAATGTAGCTCCCAACATTCCAATCTTCTAATAATCAATTAGCTCAGAAGGTTCATGGGCATGGTGCAGAAATCAGTGTATAATGTGTCTGTCATTGATTTATACTTTATGACTTTATGTAAGGTTCAGTTGGTTACTGCTTTTCTGTGTTACCTGCAGGTGACAAGTTACTTCCTTTGCAATGGAGCTCAGTGAGTTACAAAATAACTGCATGTAACATGTTGGGCATATGTTATGTATATGGAGGGCATACTTCTGGTATTTTTTTAATGAAATTACAAAAAATGTAGGGTCAATTATAGAATACAATGTGTAAATTAGAAAACATTTTCTGCCTGAACTAGTACTGAAAAAAATTGTGTGACATTTCTAACTGCTTGCTTGTCGACGTTTCGTATAATTTTGGTAATGCATAATCGTACGAAATACAAGATAATAACAGGCAATTTTTCACAGGGCTAGCATATGATTGAAGCCTTGCAATTATTTCTCAAGCTTTCATTATTCTAAGGTTATTAATACGAGCGCCAAGGACCGATACACCTGATATTCATACAGAGCATGCATAGACTTCACCTGTAACCGAGCTTAAGGAAGTAAAAAATAAACCAGAATCTCTCTCCCTTTGCAAATTGTGCAGTCACACATTCAGGGGCATAATAATGTAACAGTTGCTTCACCCCTGCGCCATGCTTGTAGAGCAAGAGCGATGCAACTCCTAAGTTTGATTTGCATAGCTCAATAAATTCAGAGTTACGCTACTTGTTTTTCCCGCACAAAACAAACCAGCTTAACCGCATGCGCGCTAGCGGGTTTTCCCGCTGCGCGCTGAAGATTCGAAAATCGCGCGTTACGTGACAAAGCCAGCTCGTCATGCGCGGAGCGCAGGTAACGCCCATGACGAGCTGGCTTTGTCACCAGCATCAAAGGGGTTAAAATGCAGGCGACTTTGCACCATGGTGCAAGGGTGTCTGCGTTGCCGTGCTAAGTAGCCAAAAGGGCACCAGCGCAAGGAAAGGGCAAGAATGTGTTGTATTATGTTAAATATGGTGCATTCCGGCCCTTTCCCTTTCACTCATAGCGCTGCCGGAAAGCTACACAAATGTGCCCCTGAGTGTCTGTGTTTCTTCTGATTGGTTTGTGTCTAGCAGCAAGCCATTTGGTTCAATCCTCCAATTGCTCCCAGCAATGATAAATCATGCATAAAATAAGCTACTGAATGCCCTTTAAACAAGTAATTTGTGAAACCCACATTTGAAAGGAACATGATAGCTCTTCCTAAGCCCCTGCAGATGGCTACTCTGCATGATGAAGCACAATGAATGTGCAGGCACCACTGCACGAGCCCCACTGTCTCATACTGTACCAGGACCAGGTTAGTAGCATTCGGTGGGGCTGGTCCATAAGCCAGATCCAGCTCAAGAATAGTTGCAGTCACTGGAACTGGAATCCAGTTGGTTTCTCCTATGTACCAGCATTGTCACTGAGGGGCAGCATGTCCTGGCATTAGAGAATGGGCGAATTGTTAATGTTGCTTACTCTGAATGATATTTAGGCTAGCTGGCAGTGGTCAAGCAAGCTAAGTGGTAAGGCAGACCAGTCCTAACCAGTCCTAACTGGAGGGGTGCGCAGTGGCAAGTTCTTGGTTGGAAACGGAAAACACTCTCCACCATGCACCACCCACTTCCGACACAAAGTCCACGCTGACGGGGTACGCGCAACACATCGGAAGAGCAGGACTTATGTGCACAAGCACAGGCCGCGAAGAGGAGGACGTGGGGGAATTGAGCCGAGAGCCGCAGGGACCCAAAAGTGGACCCAAAAGTGCTGCACATATCTTCAACCTTTAAGGGGATCTGTGCCCGAGAAGTGCAGATAACGGATTGGAGATCCGTGAGCACTGAAGAAACGGCCCTCAGGGGTCCAACGATCCAGAACTGAGCATTCCCCTCTTTATCTGGATGCTTCTACACAAGGCTCCAGGTGGCAAATTGGGGTTAAACTGGCAGGAGAGCTTGCTAACAGACTTGCTAGTAGGCTTTAGCTGGGTCTCAGCCTGCGTTTTCCCATTTGGTTATCCAGGGATCCACTGACTCTCTATTGGCACAGCAAGTCCAACAGTGAATTTGTAGCAGTGGAAGTGCAGCAGAGAAACGGTGGTAGAGAAGTGGTGGTGGGGAGAGCGTACGACCTGGAACAGAGGTAAGTGGAATCATGTACTATTGAGTTATAGAGTGTAGGTAAAGTTTTTACAAACGAGGAAGTAAAATTAGTCACCAACCTCAAGACATGTTGTGGAACTGGCGATAAAGAGTTTCTAGGGCGAATAAATAAATTTGGCGAAAAAGGTCATTTTGGTGTTGCTCCGTATTTTAAGAAAGGAAATTTAGGGATGTTGGTGCCATGGCAGAAAAAAAAAAAAAGCTATGGCCTTAGAAACAGCTAAAACCTGGAAAATCCCCAAAACCTCAAAAGAAATCGGAAAATAAAGGTCCAAGGACGGAGGATACGGCTGAAATGCAGAAAGGAATGGGAGAGGGGAATGGAGGTATGGCAGTACCTACTGGAAGTAAAAAAACAGTGAAAAGAAACACCCAATAACTGAACTTAACCCCACAGACAGCGAAGAAAGCGGGTGCAACAGAAGGATCATCAGTCTCAAAGTCGATCAAGGACTTTTTGGGCAAACATTTCTAAGGGAAGGAGACGTCCGAAAAGGAGCTGAGTGTTGTAGAGACTCTTCCAACTTCCGAGGACTTGATAGAGCTAAGTTTGGATTTCCCAAATCAAATAAATGTTAATATCTCTGGGATCTCCATTGAACTATGTTTATCCTCTTCTCCATGGTTATTTCACCCCTCGTTTGATCAAGACATTGAGGCAGAGGGGGAGGAGGAAGAGGAAGTCTCATTTAGTAAGACTCAGTGTAAAGGGGACAATAATTATATGAAAGATTGTCCCAAAGAGAAAAAAAGACTGGAATGTTCTTATGATATCGAAACTGATATAACATGCCCATCATTGCATAGTCTGGCGGTCACAGGAACCTCTAGTGCCTCTATGCTGGAGGTTATGTTGATTCTTCAAAAAAACTTTCACAGTCTATTAGAGGTTTCCGTTTTAAACAATGAAATCTCAAAATCACAAATTCAGTTTAAAAATATGATTGGGGAAGTGACACAAATTAAAGGTTTAATGCCCTCTTTAGTCAGGCCAGTAGGAGACCCCCAGGAAATGAATGTTGGTAGGGAGGAAGAAGTTCTAAGGGTTATCCAACCAGAGAAGGAGGAACCAACTGTATATATAGCACGACACCAGATAATCATAAAAAGACGAGGTGAAGGGAGTAATTATTAGCTATACAGTTTGTGGCCAAGAAAGGGGAGAAACTGCCCAAGTAAAGGCCAAACCCTGAGGCGACAGGTTAGTGGGAAAGGAGTAACGACAGAACTGATGTCAACTGGTAGGAAAGTGCCCCCTACATCTAAAAAGATAACTATTTCAGAAAAAGGAATAACCGCCAATAGTCTTGAACAGCAAAGAAGGCAGATAAAAGGTTAAGGAATCCTAAAGAGTATCAAAGATAGTTTGAGAAAACCCTCGGGGGAAGAAAAATTGGATGTTGAGGCAAGAGGGTTGGGTAAGCTTTTAGGTGCAGGACCTTGTAACCTCAACTTTAGTGGGGGCCTTAGGAAGAGAGGCATCGAAGAGGAACATAGCTGAAGAAGGGAGGGTGTAAAAGACGGGGACCCACTGGGAATACAGCTAAAATGATATCTGGACCTGCGGCTCTTTCTGGAGCCTACATGGCAGCGAAAAGGTGGAAATAAAGCTAGAAAACTAAACCCCCTAAATCACTCTCAACTCCTTTTCTCATTTTCAAAATGTGCAAGCCTTCGTTATGTTTGTTTGGCGGACCTTAAAGAAGTAGTGTTTATAGTAAACAGCAAAGGGGGGAGTAACTATGGTTCTCCTTTACTCAGCATTAGTAAAAGCAGCCCTGGAGAATGCACAATTTGAGCTGTTAGAGGAAAACATTAGAATAATAAAAAGGGAGGAAACGCCAATTGGTTAGCAGGGGAAGCCATTTCTCCGGATCCATGCTGGGTTGGGAGTACCGCAAATAAGAATGATTAATTCCTGTTGGGGTAAAAAGGAAGAACTTGATATTACAATAGCCCCTAAGGAAATGTGTTGGTAGGGAATAGATATAGAGAGTTATCATACATAGAGTATGAGGAAGATGGGTGCCTGAGTGAAATTGACTAGGACCTTGGGTCGTCGCACAGCCTACCCATACTATCTTGAAATATAAATGGATATAAAAGAATAGTGCTCCAAGAAAGTTTTAATAATATCCTTAAGAGCATTGAATGGCTCAGAGGTACTTTATTTGAGTGGAAAAAATGTGTGGGACATGGAGGAGGGAAACATGCTGAAAATTTTATTCTCTCTGCCTAGATTGTCTATGGTACAGGAAGCAAGAGTAGAATTGGGAATCACCTCATGGGCTATAACAGCTTGCATAGCACTATTATGCTTCTGGCAGTACTTGGGATCGGGTGATGCAAGAACGAAATTGTATATAGTAAGCTAACCTGGGCAACAGGGATCAGAGCCATCATCAATAAAGCGTGTTGTATGTTAAAGCTTAAGCTATGTCCCCAGTCCCTCCAACTTAAGATCGATAAGAGGGAACTTAGGATCCTGGGAAAAGAAATCTCTCTAGTCCAGGACCAAGATTACCTCTTGAGGAAAAGCTCAGTTCTCCATATGGCCTCAGCGTGGCAAAAGGAACTACATTATCCCTATATTGACAGGCTACCTAGCTACCCCTTAAGGCGAGAAATGTTAAGGTTAAGAATTGGGGTAAACCCTTGCTATGTGAATAAAGGGGTAAAAAAAGGCTATGATAAACAACAAAGAAAAATGCACCTGCACTTTAGGAACCACATGTGATATCATACATTTATTAATGGATTGCAGAAGGTTTTAGAAATACAAAGAGAGTTTTTATGTCTGATTTTTAAAAAGTATGATATTAAAAACAGGACGCAAGCTGTAAACCTCTTAGGGGAGATGATTAATTTAGACATAACTTGTGCCATGGGAAAATATATAAAAAAGTTAAAGAGTTCCTTAAATGTAATGAGTATTGAGGTGACTAGATTTTTAAGCTACGAGGAGAAAGTGCCATGAAAGGACAAAAGTAACGTGGTGAGAAATATACTAATGTTATGAGATTAAAAATGAAATTGTGGTTTTTGAACATTTTTTTAAATAATTTTAAAAGACTTGAGGACTATAGAGTTTAACCCCTTCCATGCTCATGACGAGCTCAGCTCATCATGAGGCACGGTTGAGCTGTGCTGATGACGAGCTGAGCTCGTCATGAACAGTGGGGTTCATCCAGGATCAGCACAAGAGGAGAAAACACCTAGCAGCCAAGGTGTTAAGTATGTTTATAGATTATTTTATTATGCTTATCTACTTATTCTATTGAATGATATGTTGCAGTCGGATTAGTATCCTGCAGACTGCCGAATTTTCACTGCGCCACAAAACTTAACAGAATAAACTCCTTCAATTGAGAAGTCACTGGGGACTGGAAATGTAATTACACAGTCCAAAAAGCACCAGAGTTCACTTACCTGTATCTTTTGAGGATTATTCACTTTAAACAAAGTAGAGTTATGGAACGACGATCAATTTGAAATATGTATCAATTGTATTCTATAATTCTTGAATCTTTGGAAACACCATTCAGGGGTCAACTGTTAAATTTATGATAGTCCTGAAAAAGGTCTCAAGGACAAATGCATAGAGACAGAAACGTCGACACTTACACTCTCTTCTGGAAAATAATGTACAATGAGAAGAAGTGCTTACAATATTGTTTTTGAAGGATTATACAATTGTATTTATTTTCCTCTTGTTACATTGTTTGTATAACTGTGTAGAACCCTTGATAAATTTCAAAAGATAAAACTTTTTTTCTATATATACCCGTGTTTTGAATATTTATTGTTTTGTGATTGGTTCTTATGTCCTCACAAGGAACAAAAATATTTATTAGAAAAAAGACATTTGAATAATATCTCTCTGGCAAGTTTATCAATAATTCTTAGAGTTAAAAATGTATATAAAAAGCTATAGAACAGAGTATTCTAAATAAATCCCTTGACAGCGCTTTTTACCCATTTATTTGATTTGCCCAAGCCCTCAAGGGTAGATTGGGTTTCCCATTACATTCAATTGTTAGACTAAAGCACGCTGCAAGGGAGGTTCACCTTTACACCGGAGACTTGTGGGTTTAAAACATCGAGAAGCACAAAAACATCTTGCGTGCTGAAAGGGAGTCTGCCACAAAACCAGCCTTTGTGTTTCTTTACTGCCTGTTTGCTAGCTCACCACTTTGCAGTGTTGCCAGCCGCTACTGAGTCCAGGCCTTGCAAATGATGAGTTTGAGCAGGAGGCAACTAGGGTCGCCAACGGTCCATGGACCATGTTGTAGAAGTAACAAAAATAAATGTTAAATAAAAATCGCTCAAATGAGGCATGGGCAAACGTGTATGTGTGCAGTTGTGTGTGCACACATGCAGATGAGGTGAGGGAAAGAGTATGCCACTGACAGTTCCAGAGGAGAGACAGAATTCTCCAGGTGACGGTGAAGAATTGTGTGTGGCAGGGAAGAGACTCAGGACCCGCAAACAAGACTGCAAAGTGAGGGCATTTCTGGGCAGCCTAGAGCTGCGGTATTTGAGAGAAGTGAGGAGTCACTCATAGAGGGGTGGCAAGGGAAGACCTAGGTCAGAGGCCTAGCTATCAATAACGCAGCAGGTGAAGTAGCACTGTGACACAAGGTTGAAAGGGGTCGCCCCAATTGATTGTTGTTTAGTTACTACCAATCAGTGTGATGAGGACTCAGATTCCTTACTTGCATTAGGGCCCAGGACATTCTTGCCACACCACTATCCCAGAAATTAAGCGATTAGTGACCCCACCACTTCAAGCAATGTTGGTGCTTGCATATTGGTGGTAAATTCTAACATTGTGGGGCCACACATTGGATACTGAAGGTAATGGCTGGCATTTTAAGGCAATTCAAGTCAGCATAGTGCACTCTGAGGCAAAATGTTGGAGGTCACACATTGATTTTTTTTTGGTACATTTTTTTTGGTACATTGTGTTCACCTTTGCATTAGATTCTGATACAACGGCATGTCAAGGCTGGTTAATCCTTGTTAGGCAATAGTACCTGTGAGTACTTCATGGGGATGAACAATTCATGCTTGGGCACTGAGCTTGTATTTATGACAAATGAAAGGTGGTATTTGAGGACAACCTTTTTTGAGGGGGAATCAAGTTTAATGTTTTAAAAGAAGAGTGGATATTTGATAGCAAATGGTTTGCATTTCCATAAACCGACAAGCTATGATTTTTTGGGATACAATTATTGTATTTTCAAATATATATTTATTGCAGATAGCTGAGTTACATGCAGTACTTTGCAGAATTTCAAGGAATCCTTGAAAATTTCACAAAGGACACAGAATTACCTTTTCAGAGATAAATATAGTGTTGTATTGGTATTTAACATAACTTTTGAACACAAATTTGCACCTCATGTAAAAAAGTTTCACACAATAGCAGCAGGAGATTGGTTTGTGCAGAATTTTTTTTGGGGCATATGGGGCAAGACATTTTCTGTGCAAAACAATGGCAAAAATTATCAACAATTATGTTGTTGTGAAATTTCTAGAAAGTGTTCACATTTCGTGCAGCATGAGATTTGAGAATGTCATTAATCACCCTGGCATATTGTTTTTGCCAGGGCTACTTAGCACCAAGAACATGTAGGGAGTAACTAGCAATAATGATCAATGTAACCGCAGAGATCAACTTGAGTGATAGCAACACTAATTTTCAGAGCCAGGTATTTAGTACGAGTATGAGGAAAGTTAAGAAAGCACTGGCAAAGGCAGAATGCAGTGATGAAAAAACCCTGCAAGAGTCGAGATAAAGAGAAAGGAACTAAAAATGCGGAAATAAAAAGGTGGGAGATGGAATCATAACTAGTGAATATTGGTATTCAGCACCCCTAGCATTTGGTAGTGCCGGTGGAGGGCTCATGATTAAAACCTTAACCCCTGAGAGTGTGCTGAATGGCTCGCCTTAGCATACCCTGTTAAGCATTTAGAGCTCACCCTTAGCATATCTGGTGGTTATAATTTGCATTTTGAAAGCCAAATGGTCCCCACCTGAACAGAATGCTGGCCCTGTCACATTCCTGGTAAATTGTGGGGCAACGCGTAGGATATTGATGCTAATTATTGGCATTTTAGGGCACTTCAAGGCAGTACAGTGCACTCTGAGGCTTAATATTGGACCTCTCATATTGATGATTATTTTAAACCTAGTGGACTTCCTTTGCATGAGATTCTGATAGAAGGACATATAAAGCAAAGTTTATCCTTTTATGGTCACAGAAATTGTGAGTTCAAATACTGATGCTTGGTAACTGACCATGTTATGACGACAAATGGAACGTGGTATTTCAGGACACAGTTTTGTTTTTTAGGGGGAATCTAGGTAACTGTTACAAAAAGAAGTGTTTGTATTTACAAAATGTTTGCATTTTCATCAACTCACAAGCTAATAATTGGGGATAAAATATTTCATTTTAAAATATATATTTAAAGAAGAAGGGTGAATTATAGTCAGTGCTACTATCTTAAGCTCTAATATGTAAGATAAGTGTCTCTGTAAACTGGGTGATAGCAGTGTGTATGAGCCTACAAATTCCATCAAGTCCTCTACCGTATGTACTGCCAGAGTTTTTGAAATTGCTGTGTTATTTTAATTAATTTCCCCAACGTTCTCTTCCCGAGGAGATTCACGGTCATAACATATGGTGCTGAATCTGCTTAATAGTGCAGGATAGAAAAACTGAGAGGAAATGAAGTATACACGTGTAGATTGATGCTATGGTAAATGATAGGCCAGTAAAAAAATAATTTTGTTTTATCTTGTGGCTTTTCGCCATTTTTTATGGGGGGGGGCGAAAAAAACACAAATGAGTCGCAATTTTCTTAAAATTAGCAATGTGAAAGAAAACCTGCAGCACTCCTGTAGTTGTTTAGGTGTGTTCCCACACTATGAAAGTACTGCAATATTCAAAGTGTGCCATTATACAGCCCTTGATTGTTAGCAACTTCATTGAAAAATGTGCTGTAAAAAAGCACATCTTGCCTCCATCTTTCCACATAGTGCAAAGGTTGAGCTTCTCACTTCGGGGCAGATGTTACAGCCCACCACTTTGAAGAAGCACCAACCACCACTGTAAATACGACCCCTAAACCCTATGCCCAGCCCATATCTCTTTTTCACATAGCTGCGAATTGAAGCTATGCAAGAACTTGATTCGATTGCTCTTGCCCCAAAGTAGTCATTTTAAAGTATTTATTTCTACATGAGTCAATAGTTAATGCTGTCAACATCATTACAATCTGCATTTTTCAGAACTCCAACTTAAAAATGAAATTTTAAACGCATTTTTAAAAAAATCGTTTAAATTTATATCCCTGTATGACAGATTTTGCCTAAGTACAAGAGAGCCTTTATTCACCCTTCTGCCTAGTTGGCATGTTTATTAAAACAAATAGTGTCTTATTCATTCATGTGTTTGTAGAGTACGCACTTGGCAAAAATATTATGGTGTAATTTATGTTTCTGCACAGATGATCCATTTTAGCTGAACTCAAAATTTTATTTTTCAAAGCTACTTTTTTTCTATGATAGGAGAATATGTCTTATTACCAGAAGTGGTCGGAAATACTTTTGGGGTTTGTCTGGTCACCTAGATCTCTTTTGGCCCACATGTCTCTCTTCCTCTTATACATAATTTCTTGTCATGAAAAAAGCTTGCTACGTTCTTTGTAATCCAATCTTCCCCCAAGACTTTTTCCATCATGGACCTTATAGTTTTCAACAAGCTAAAAAAAATGTGGCCAATAATTATCGGGATTCCTCACTGAAAAAAACACACCAACACACACGGAAAATGATCTTTCAGCATGTGGCACAACATATACACGAACTTCCACAACAGTCAAGAAATGTGTCAAAAGAAATTGGAAGATACTCAACATTGGGAGATAACAATTGGAGAATCTGCTATTCTCCTATAGAATGAGCAGAAATATAACAGATATCCTTGTGTACACACACCTCCAAACTAACCATCATGATTCACTGATAACCACACTTCAGGGATTACACCCCATGAAGAGGCATAATCCAGTGGGAGATTGTGGTGTATGCACCTTTACGAAATCTGTAACTGATATTGATACAGGGTTGGATTATCCGTGGCACCTCACACATTTATCAAATTGCAATACTGAGAATGTTTTGTCAGCTAAACATATGCAATTGCAGTCTACGATACGTACACATAACTACTAGAAAGGTCCACATTAGAATTAATGAAATTAAGTATTTGTAAAGCGCTTCATATACCCGAGGGTGTCTAAGTGCTTCTATCAGACTAGTGGAATTAGAGGTATTACATTCGACTCACCATCTAAAAAATACAAGTTTTCAGCCCTCTCATAAATTTAAGCAGATTGGTATCTTTTTTCAAAGTTGTTGGCAGGGAGTGCCGAAGTCTAGTTGTTGTGTAAGTAAAACTTTTAACCCCCAATTTTACTTTACGCGCTCTAGGGATAATCAAGTTTTGTGCAATCTGGAGCTTACGAATACTTTGCTTGCTCGCACTAGTAAATAGCGCATTACAATAGTCAAGCCAAGAGCAATAACTGCAGTGACCACTGTTTTTCTCAGATCGAAAGGGTTAAAGGAAGCACCTTCTTCAGGACTTTAAGTTAAAATAAGAATGTGGAAGTAGTGTGATTAATATGAGTTTCAAATGATATACCGGTAAAAGAAAACACTGAGATTTCTTTACTTTATTTGAGTGGATAGGCAGAGGACCCAATTGAGGGGGCCACCTGCTCGCTGTCCAGATAGAAGACGAGTTCCCGAAAAGAAGGATTTCAGTCTTTGATGAATTTAATTTTAGACAGTTGTCTTGCGTCCAATTTCCTATGTGACCCATGCAGTCATGAAATCTGACTGCTTTTCCATCAGGTGCACTATTGATTGACACAATTATCTGTGTGTTATCCGCGTAGAACACCAGGGTAAAGCCACACTTTTAATTAGTTTGTCCAAGGGAGTGAAGTGCAGATTGAATAACATAGGGCTCAGAGACCAGCGCTTTGGAACTCCGCATGGAAGAGAAAAAAGGGGGAAACATATTCTCCAAGTGCCACTACTTGGGACCGATCTGACAAGAAGGAGCTTAGCAGGGAGAGCGCTTTGTCTCTGATCCTGAGTAATGATAGACGGTCAACCAACACATAGTGGTTGATCATGTCCAAAGCCGCTGACAGATCTAACAGGATCAGTGCTGCGCTCACCCTACCTTCAAATGTTTGTCTAGGCTCTTCAGTGGCCGTGATCAGGGCAATTCCAGTGCTACGATGATCCCCAAATCCATATTGAGATGGATTGAGCATGCCATTATCAAAGATGAAGGTGGTTACTTCTAGATTGATAATCTTTTCTATTATCTTCGCCGGAAACGACAGTCGCGAAATTGGCCTGTAGTTCAGAGTGTCATTGACATCCAAGTTGGATTTTTTTTTTAAACTGGCAGTATGGATGCTTTTTTTCCATTCAATGGGGAAGTGTCCTGATGTAAACATAAGATTAAAGATAGGCTGTAGAGATGTTGCTACGTTCTCTGGGGATAAATTAATGGGGATAATGAATATCATAGCACTACTAGATGTAAACTCAACTCAACCCAAACTGACAAACCACTTTCTAGAGAAAGGACATCGGCACACAGTCTTAGGATGGGTGCTTCTAGAGAAACTAATGGCTATAAGCTAAGGACCGGACAAGTATGAATTTGTTGCTAAAAAAATAGACAGTAGTGAGGGTGCAAATTACACACCCATATTTCAGACCTAAATGACAATATCCTTTGGTCACATGTCAATAATAGACCACGAGGTGTGTCCTCTTGTTGTTTATTCAGGTCACTAGCAATCATAAGTATCAAACTAATTTATAAGGTAGACATGAATATCAGGGCCCCAAATAGCTGCGGTTCAGTAGCCTAAGAGGGCATACATTGTCTCTTGTCTCTGAGATTTCTGATGTTTTATTGACTTAAGTTCTTTTGTTAACCACACCAAGTACCTGAGCACCCTTAATCGTGCATTACCAATATAGTATCACTGCATTGTTAATGTCACACACTTGCAGAATATTCAGTACACTTAGGTAATATTGACATTTATACCTATTCCAGTCATTGTTGTGAATAACCGTTAGTACAGATTAACATTTCTGTGTGTGTTGGAGCTGGGCCTCACACTCAAGTGACCGAGTCTCTTGTGCCATCCTTTTGTTTCTACCATACGTTAGTGCACAAGAGTCCGAGCTGCCCATTGAAAAACGTATCAACCAATCACATTGGCTTACACTACCTGCATGCTTCACATGTACACCACGTGAATAGGCGCCACTGGGCAATAGCACTGCTGCACAGTTTACTTGGCCCTGCCTGGTGCCTTTTCTTCAAGGAACCTTATTATTCAAACCTAGTGGTAGTGGCACATCTCAAATTTATTTTCAGAGGTGGGTTGGCAAATAGGTTTTTACCACGGTATGTTTACCGTTACAAATTAAGTCCTTTATTTGAGATATGCAAGCTTGACGACTGTTACGAACGTCTCTATGAAGTTATAGTTATGGTTCTTTATGTTCCGAAAGTGTGTGACTACAGCACAAAACATCCTCATTCTCATCCCTATGGGTGGGTTAAATAGCTCAAAACTAGGGTACCATAGGAAATGTCCTACTTTCCCTTTGTGTGTGAAGTATTCTGCACGAGCCACGCCATTGCCACAGACTTGACATGATAAAGTTCTTGCAAGAAAAATCTCTGGTCATTACTATATTCAGCATTCAACCACATGTTTTCCATAATTTTAATTGTTCTGAAATTGCACAACCTCTTCTGATTTAAAACCTTCTTGGTTACATAAAATCAGGGATATGACATCATTCTAATCCATATATGACACTGCATGAAGAAAGGTTTGCAGCAGTCAGAAAATTATAAGTGAATGGTACCACCAAAAGATTGGGTTGCAGGAAAACAACATTTGTGTTAGTGATTTTGCGAAGTTGCAAATCCAAGGTCCAGTGTCAAGTGTTTGTTCAAGCTTTCTGGTCCTGGAAAAGTCAGTTGCAAGACTTCACAAGTATTTAACCTTATGATACTTGGTGGAATTTAGATAGAGTAATCAAATATGCTCAACAGTTGGCTTGTTCGAAAAGGGGTATGGGGTAGTTTGACGTTTTTGATGCATCAATACCCACAATACTTATATATTCCCAAATATCCTGCACCTTCCACTTCCAGCCAACAAGAAGTAGGTACAAAAAATGTCCAAGAACAGGATGGCAATCCTATTCCGCAAGATTCACACATTACCGAATTTGCTTCTCATGGACAGTCTTTTAAATTCATGCATAGCACAAGATTACTCAAAAGACATAAACATCTCAAATATTACTTATGAACTGTGAATTTATTCATTTTGCAGGTAGAGATGTGTTGTAATTTTCACCTCTGTAAGTTTACCGCTGTGTTTTCTCTCAATTTGTTCTATTTTTAAATCGCATTTCATTCGTTTATTCATCTTTCAATGTTCCTTATGTTGCTGCTTGCTTTTTTCCTCAGTTTTGTCACATGCAACCTGTTTTCCTCTTCACTGAGGCCTACCTTTCGTCTCTCGTGCGTTCCTCACATTCATACTGGCACACCATTCCAATGAAGCCAGTTGTATGATTTCTCACCAGCCGAGGGTGCAATTAAATTCTTTACTTCAGTTCTTGTTCTGTACCTCAGATGTATGCACTTATTGCTATTGCAAAGCGATGCCAAGTTATACAAAGTAACGCAAAGTGATGTATTGGTTTATATTTGCCAGCACGAAAGATATTTTGCAGTGTGTAGGTGGCCTTTTCTCAATGCAAAAGATCACTCTGTGCTGCTTTGTGTAATGGGGGCACAACTAGGACATTACTTGGGAAGATCAGCGCTAATACCCACAGGTTTTGACGCAAGGCCTGATGTACAAAGATAGTCAAATTGGGCTTGCATCAAAAACTAATCCCTCCTTGAAGCAGGCATAAACAAGGGGATTTTTTTTAAATGAAAAAACAAATGTATTGCACGTGCGCTGAAGTGCACAGCGCACATTGAAAGTATGGGATATCTTGATGTTGTATGGCAGTTTTTTTTTGGATAATTCGTATATTTTTCATTGAAGCCAGGCTTGATTTATGAAATTCGAAAATGTAATTCGATACGTAAAGTTCTGTACGTAAAGTATTGCCTGGAACATTTGAAACAACATTTGTAGTAATCTCATTCGAAACAACATTCAAAGGAACTGGATCACGGGTGAAGTCTCTAAGAACAATGCATGGATCCCATCCTCGTCGCCAGTGTAATGATGTACGTCAGGCAGGGGTGAAGAGAAGAAGTAATTTATTGAGCTTCTCCTAAAAGTAATGTCCTATCCACAAGGCTCCGAACTGCAACTGGCCACAAGTGTTAAGCAACAAGGACCAACCATTCTACATTCCAGAGCCTAAGTGAAAAGGTATTCTACATAGAACAGTGCAATGTAAAACTAAATACATGACATGGGGCCGCCTTAGGCATGTGCAAGCTGTGCACCTGCACAGGGCCACCAAACGCCAGGGGCCACCACGCCAATATATATCCTTAATATAATAATCCTCTGAGGATGAATACATATTTGCGTGGCGGCCCCTGGCAAGGATTTGGCGGCCTCCGGCTCTGTTCCATTTCCAAACACCCTGAACCGCCCTCTTCACTGGCCTCTGCACTCTGCCCTGCCCGGACCCCCTCTTCCGGGGCCCCCTACCCAAGCTCCCTGCCCTGGGCCACCATGAGCCTAGAGCCGCCCCTGACACGACCTATTACCACAACTAACTCTCTAGATTGTGTCTGTGATAGGCTTAACTCCTAGAAAAAAATATATTCTGAATGGTAATGCTAACAGTGTTTGAAAGACGACCTTATTATGTTCAGATATTATTTTCAAACCTGCAAGTTCACATAAATCGCGCTATCAGAACGGGGAACTGACATTTTTCATTCTCTGAAAGCTGTAGAGCTATGTGCAGTGTTTGGAGCCACAAGGCCACCCTGCCTTGTCCAAATCAGACTCCGGAAGGAAACAAAAATGGCTATATTTGTCTGGGATCTGTCTACTTGTGTCCCAGAGACATTACTAGAATTCTGGAGTGATAAAACACAAAACTGCACAGGAGTCCCCCACCCCTTTCTATAGAGAAGAATTTGAGGATGAAGTGCAAAGTGATATAGGATATGGGAGTGGTAGATACAAAGACTGGCCGTTAAGGGCACCTGGTGAAATGTTAGTTATCCAAAACCAGACCAGATACCGTTATAAGGTGGCACTGGTACTTACATGACTTTATACAGAAATAACTAGGCATTTCTAAAACCATTCGACTCAATATGAGACTGCATATACATATGCAGATATAAGGCTGGGACTAGATTAATCGAATAGGGAATGTAAGGCTAAACTATTAAATACTAAGGGCCAGATGTAGGAGCCCTAATACCGGTTGGTAACGGCCGAATTCGGCCGTTACCGACCGGTATTAGGGTTTCCAGATGTAGGGGGCCTATATTTTACAGATTCTGTAAAGTTACCGAATCAGTACATTTACAGAATCGGTAAAATACCGAATCGGTATATTTACCGATTCGGAAAAAACACATGTAGGTGGCACTCCTAAGAGTGCCACAGGCCCTTAAAAATCTGTATTTTACCACCCAATCCTATTGGGTGGTAAAATACCGAATTCAGGTGTGCATGCACATCTGTGCATGCACACCTGTGCAATGTGACACACAGACATGCCCTTAGGGCATGTCTGTGTGCCACATGGCACACTAGTCCGAAATTGGGGTGCTAGAGGGTTTCAAAGTGACACCCCCTGCACCCTTGCAGGATTCGGTATTTACCAATTCTGTAAATACCGAATCTGTATTTCCCATTGATTCCTATGGGCTTCAAGGCCCATAGGAATCAATGGGAAATACAGATTCGGTTTTTACTGAATCGGTAAATACCGACTCTTACAGATTCGGTAATTTTTTTACCTACATCTGCCTCCTTCCAATTTACCATCTCTTAAATACCGATTCGGTATGAGTCGGTATTTAAGAGTCGGTAAATCGGATTTACCTACATCTGGCCCTTAAGGAGTTTTTCTGATGCTTATTTTGTTTTATATTATGAATGCTGATATTACCATACTAATTATCATCATTCTAATACACTAGATATATGGAAGAATAATACATAAATAAATGACTGTATGTTGTACAAAAGACTGAGTTGTATGTTTCTACTATTTCTAGGGTTCTGGATGGTCATACGTATCTATATACAATACTCCCCCTGAAGATGAGAGTTATTCTGACTCCTATCTCTTCTTATCAGAATGAGAGACACCAGCCAGTATCCTTTTCCCTGAAAAGGGCACTCTATATATTATTCCTCTGGGGGTTTAGGAGATCTACCTGGTGTGCCTCCTCAAGGGTTAGAGATTCATGACACTGAAATGTGTCTAGGCATGGGAATTTGTACAGTAAGGGTATGTTCAAGTACAGAATCTATACTAGTCAGCGTGCTCTCAACTCAGTGCCATGGTACAAGACTGGGCATTGTGCAAGTCAGCCTAATTAGAGCACTAGTGCAGGGACTGATAGCAGCAGGCCAATCTTAATAGAAATGGCTCACTGCTGTGTTTTTCTACTAGTGCAACGCAGCACACTAAGGGGCCGATTAGGATTGCGGTGAATCCGCATCCTCCGGGCCGGCGGTAGCCACCGCCAGCCCGAAGGATGCAGATTCACCGGTGCGGTGTCAGAAAAGACTCCCCGCCAGATTAGGATGGCAGGGGGGTCGGTAAGACCGTCCACAGCTTTTCCGCTGCGGTCCTGCGGCGGAAAAGCTCTAATATGGTGGCGGTGTCTGTCAGACACCGCCAGTCATATTAGGATTAGCCTTGGGACATGCCTTTCCGCGGCAGCAATGCCGCCACGAAAAGGCATATGGTCTTTTCTTTGGGGGCCCGCCGCGGGCCCCCAGGGCGAAGGGGGGGTGGGGGTGCACATGGGGGTACCTATGGTACCCCCCTGCATTTGCTTGCACATAGCGGCAGGCACCGCGCGGAGCCTGCCACTTTGTGCAAAGGCTGTATTATACATGGGGTGTACTGCAGCATTCTTTTAACTATATGCTCCGGACAGTGGCCCCTTTTACAGACAATTCGCTGCCCCAGGGCAGTTTCAAACTCACGCCTGCCATGAGGGCAACACAACAGTGAAAGGCAGACGCCGTTTGAAGCCGCTGATCTCTCTTCCAGAACCCAGGCAGAACTCAGCCACCAATGAAAGGGGGCAGAGCCCCCTCCTGTAGGCACAGGTGAACAGACTGAGTACCATCATTTTGTGTCTGCACAGTCAGTTCATCTCCTAATGGTCTCATTGCCTCTGCTCCACATCCTTAATAAGGCTTGGGCACAGAAGTAAAGGTTTTCCCTCATTAGTTTAAGGCCACGCCCTCAGTCCATTGAGGGAACACCCCCGTAGGATTGCACCACCGCTATATGTGCACTGGAGTAATTTGCATTAAAGGGGCTGCACAAGTATCTGTGTGCTACTTTTGTAATACCAAAGTACTTCGAGTTTGCAGATGCACTTGCCTGTCGCACCCCCATGGCACTTTGTATTATACAGTCCCATAATGGATTGCTCTAAGTTAAATCTATAGCACTAGGATCATAATGTCACAACATTAAAAAGTGAAAGATCACTTGTGCAAAAAGGCCAAGGGATGACTGGAAATGTATTACATTACGCACACATGTATACACTTAAATTGATGAAATCCTCAAAAATCAGAGCAGGGGTTAGCAGATAATCACTTTGGAGTGTCACGATGTCAGAAAGGTTTTGACAGATTTGACAGTCTCTGTCCTCCGAACCAACATAACATAAATATGTAAATATTATTCTTTTACTTGATGTATGTATTGCCAATGGTCATGTCTCCTTCACTAGCTCTTAGCACCATCATTGCTGCAGCAATTCCCCTGCTGTGCTGAAGAACTCAGAAAACAATGCAATCATAACGAGCTCAGCTCGTCATGTGCGTACGAGAGGTGCACCTCATGACCGTCATGAGCATCGAAGGGGCTAATACAGTCATCAATATTTAGGGTAGTCCACCCAAATTAGGTATAACAATCCTGCTAAGTAGAGCGCTCATAGTCCAATAGTCTTTTTTTTTTTTATTTATTTATTTATTTTTGTCCTCAATAATCACTATTGAACAACACAAGGTTGAACACTACCCTCAGAAAGATATGCCTTCAGGGGCCACATAATGAGGAATCAAGATAGGAAGGGGTAAGTGCCACCACCACCATGCCCGGCTGATGGGGCTAATATAAACCAAGGACACCAAACAAGAGAGTCCGGGTATTCAGGTTCGGAAGCCCCAACAGTGAATAATCATTGGACCGGGGAAAAAAAAAAAAAACCCGGGCCTCAGTTTACCCATACCAAACGGTGCCAAAAGGCTCTCTTAGCCTGGTTACCAGATCTTTCTAGATCTATTCTTGAAACATGTAAAACCGAGATCTGCCAATCTAAAAATGCAGGTGGTGTAACCTCTTTCCACTTTTTGCAGATCTCTCTCCGGGCAAGCAAAGCAGCATAGAACAAAATAATTTTTGCCTGTCCTTGGACCTCAGGCGAGAGCCCAAAGATAACCATAGCCAAATCAAAAGTAATTATAGTTCCAAGAGCATCTGAGAGAAAACGACCAATATCTTCCCAAAAAGGTTTTAGAGAGGGGCATTCGAAGAACATATGGGCATCTGACGCCAACGGTGATCCACATTTTGGGCACATTACAGGGTTTCCGGGATTGAATTTCGAGAGCCTGAGTGGGGAGTAGTAGGCCCTATGCAACGTATATAGGTGGTTCCTATGTAACCAAGCTGGTTTTACAAACTCCCACAATGTTTTAAATGAAATGGACCACAACTCAGTCACCTTATGACCCGGTAGCGTAGAACCCCAAAGATGTTCTGGTAACAAAAAGTCGCCATCAAGTTCATCCAGCATCAAGTTGTACCACAAGGAAACTTCTTTCTTAGACGGTGGAGTGTCGACTAGCTGTGAGACCAGATAACTATAGCCTCCAATAGGAAACCTATTCAATAAAGATGGCCGCGCTAAGAAGGCTTGCATCCAACCTGATATCTGAAGATATTTAAATCTTGAGAAGTTAGGACCCACTTTCTCTCTCAAGCACTCCCATGGGAGCAGGATGCCCTCAGAGAACAAGTCCCCCCAAACCAGCAACCCTGCATCTTTAATCGGAATCGCCAAGCTATCGCCCAGCCACTCCGGACTTTCCGGCAATCCCCATAAGGGAGTCTTATCGCAGTAATAACCTATTTTTAATGTGCCCATCAGTTTGGCCCATGTTTTGGATACACCCTGTAGGATTTTTAACTTAATTTTCTTAAAAAGCGTTGATTTCCAAATTTAAATAATAAACCTGAATTACCTAAACCCTCCCCATCAATCAAGGCAGACAACAAGGCACCCACCCCCGAATCTAATGGCATCTTTAAAAGCATTCTAACATGCGATAATTGAAAAGCCCAGGCGTAGAGCTGGAGGTCCGGAGCCACCAACCCCCCTTTCTCTCTACGCCTCCTAAGTTTTTTCCAGGAGATCCGCGATTGTTTCCTGTTCCAGATAAAAGATGTAATGTCGGACTGTAACTTCGCAATCATGGCAGGTTCAAAGTATAATGGTATTGTATTAAATAAAAAAGAAATTTTAGGTAGGATGGTCATTTTAACTAAATTAACCCTTCCTAAAAGAGTTAATGGAAGCATTTCCCAAGAACGCATTAACTGGCGGCAATGCTTTGCTACAGCAGAAAAATTAGATGTAACTAGATTGTTTATATCCTTCGGGATATTTAAGCCCAAGTATCGCATTGAAGACCCTGGCAAGATGTTAGTATCGCCGATGTCATCATTCCAAACCAGGACTTCCGTTTTTGCAGCGTTCACCTCATAGCCCGCTATATCCCCAAACTCCTGAGCTATTAAAAGAGCTTCTGGGAGTGCGGATTGTGCATTAGATGTCAAAATAAGCACATCGTCCGCATAGAGTGCAACTTTACGCTCCCAGCCATGATATACAAAAGGCTTAATATTTGGGGCATCCCTCAAGCGTTGTGCTAGGGGCTCGATGTATAAATCAAAAAGTAAAGAGGAAAGGGGACAGCCCTGCCTTGTCCCTCTAGAGATATTAAACGGATCCGAAAGTACCCCATTAACCAGGACTCGAGCAAAGGGCCTTTTGTACAAAAGTTCAATAGTGCGCCGAAAACCCTCCCCGATGTTAAATTTCACCAAGGCCTCCGCAAGGTAGATCCAATTTACCATATTGAAGGCCTTGGCGGCATCCAATGTTATAGCTGCCAAGGGGAGGGACGCAGTCGTGGCCATATCAATGGCCCCAATAAGATCGTAGGTTAACTTGTACAGCTGTCGTCCTTTTACGAACCCCTTCTGGTCCTGATGTAACAACTCCGGAGCAACCCCTGCCAACCGCCTGGCCAATATTGTAGTAAATATCTTATAGTCTACATTAAGTATAGAAATTGGCCTATAGGACCCGCATGATGTGGCGGGCTTGCCCGATTTTAAAATTAGCGTAATGGAGGCACCATTCCATGACTCAGGGGGAGAATGACCCTCTATCAAGATGTAGTTAAATAGAGCAACCAACAGAGGTGTTATCTCTTGCTCCAGAAGTTTAAACATTTCAGCCGGGAGACCATCCGGTCCTGAAGCTCTGCCTTTTTTACTGCTCCGAATGGCAGTCCTGACCTCATCCTCTGAAATGTTTCTATCTAGAAGCATACTTTTCTCGGCAGATAAGGCAGGAAGAGAGATTTTACTAAGCCACTGTTTGGCTAAAGCAGGGTTAATGGATTTATCTTCATGATATATCCTGTTAAAAAAATCTCTAAAGGCAGATCTAATACCTTCGTCTGAGGAGATTATAGAACCTCCAGAAGCTATTTTGGCAATGTTGTTCCGAGCCTGCTCTGTTTTGGCCTTCCATGCCAATAGCTTACCCGCGCCCTCCCCATACTCAAAATGCACCAGCCTACTGGCCTCCCATCTCTGCTGAATTCTCCTACCAAGAACTGTCCCCAGAGAGGATTTTAAACTCAACAATTTCTCTCTAAGCGGCTTGTATACAGCCTCAGACGGGGTTGACAGTAAATCGATATCAGCTTGGATCTTAACTATCTCTGCCTCGATGGTAGCGACCTCCTCCCTGTATTGTTTAGCACGGAAAGACACTTTCCCTGTGATCAGACCTCGCAAACATGCTTTTAGGGAGTCCCAAACAACATCCAAGGCAGCTGAGCCAACATTAATGCTAATAAAGCTTTGGACCTCAGCTTTGAGATAGGAGACATCCTCAGAGTTCGTAAGGAGAGAGCGATCAAAGGACCAACATCTTGGAACTATTCTAGACGACCCTTTATACACCAAAAAAATCGCTGAGTGATCTGACAGGTGTAGGGGAAGGTAAATAATAGATTTTACAGCATCGGTCAAACTTTGGCTTATCAGCACAAAGTCGATCCTAGACTTGTGGTGGTACTTATAGTTCCTAAAAGAAACACCCTGCTACTTTCCTGATCTTAATCTCCAGATATCTACATAGGCATATTGCCTCATAGATGCAAGAAGAAATAACCTGGATTTGGAAGGAACCAATGGGCGGCTGCTAGGAGATTTGTCCAAACAAGGATCCAAGACAATGTTAAAATCTCCTGCCCATATGATAGGATTTGGACATGACAAAATGTGGAACACAATAATCTCCAAAAAGGAGGGATCGTCTATATTAGGGCCATAATAGCCGACTAGAGTGTACTGGGCATCGGCAATACAGACCGTAACAATTGCCCATCTGCCACACGGGTCGACAATCTGCTTTATCATCCTCGCTTTAAGTTGTTTTTTAAAGATAATCGATACTCCTCTGATATTAAGATTTTGCGAAGTGGAGACTGCAAAGTCAATCCACCTCTTTTTATTAATCTCTGCCGTAGATTCAGCAATGGTCAAGTGGGTTTCCTGGAGTATTATTATCTGAGCCTCAGAGTCACGCAGATATTGCCAGATTTTATTAGCTCTTGGTTTAGAACGCAAACCATTAACGTTCCAGGAAATGATTTTAATATCTCCCATGAAGAAAAACCATCCGCCTTACCCCTATGACCATTCTATATTTAAACCAGCACAATGAAGATGCCAGAACGGACCACCACAAATACAAATGAACTAAGACTTGAAAAATGAGGATTTTTTTTTGTTTCTTTTCTACCACCCACCCCACCCACAAACCCCTGTGCCCTTTTCCCTCACCTCCCCCCTCCCCATGGAGAACCCTTGCTATATCTAACCGGAAAATTCCTGTAGAATAGCACCCCTCCCTGCGCTCCTGCAAGAGCCCCCCTACCTCTCTATTTGTGCCTAAAAACAAAACGGAGACCAAAATTTAAAGATGTCAGCACCATATATAAATAGTGAAATACACACTCTAATTTGTGTTTTTCCTAAACCCATTTCTTATTTTCCTTCTGTTATTTATGTATTTTACCGAGAAATTTATTATTTTTTTTTTTTCTTCTACCAAACTTATTTCACTACTGACCCTATTCTGTGTATTGATGCTTACCCATACCCTACTCCTGATACACAAGAACTTACTCGGGATCTCCTAGGATTTGCTACCCAATGATAGTAAGAGCTTGTCGGCCGCCTGCACAGATCTTAAATTAAACATTTTATTATTGTGCATAACTTTCAAAGCTGCCGGGAACATCAATTGCGCTGTTGCCCCCAGCCCCCTAAAGGCATCCAAGCGCCTCCCAAATTCCCATTGTTTTTCAAGTGTGGTGCGTGATAAATCGGATCTTATTAGGAAGTCAAATCCTTTACCTTTCAGTGAACGCTGTTTCAGGGCAAGATTTAGAATATGCTCCTTCAAAGCGTACGTATGGAAATTCACTAGAATTTTGCGTGGTTTAGTCCTTTGGGGGTTACGTCGAAAGGGGTCCCTATGGACTCGTTGGATATCAAGGGCAAGATCCTCCACTGAGTGGGTTAGGGACAAAGACTCCTTTAACAGAAGGACAATAAATTGCTTAATTTCGGACCCTTCAGAGCCCTCCGGGACATTAAGAATGCGGATATTACTTCGCCTCGAGTTGTTTTCCAACGATTCCATTCTATCAGCTAAATCCATATCCATTTTTTTTAGTTTAGAGATGTCATCTTTAGCCTGATCCAAGTGAACCGTTAAAACTCCTACCGTCTCTTCCAGGGCTCCGGTTCATAGTCCAATAGTCTTGTTGAGAATTCCTGTCCCCTTCATCACACTGGTAAAAGTATAGTAGTCCTACTGAGGCATGCATAACTATTAGAATTAAAGTTATCAAAGACCTAGCTGAGAAGTGCCAAGTCTATTTATTTAATATAGCATACATTGCATAAGATCATGGCTCCAGGGTGTTAGCGAGAGGGCGAGAAGTAAATCAGCACACAGGGCCAGAGATTAGAATAGAATTGTTTTCAGTTGTTGTGTGATGGTCTGAATGCCAGGAGGCTGTTGGAGTTGAAGTGTTGAGCATGACTAGTCCACAGGCGAGGTCCACCCACTGAGAAGTGTCTGTTTCTGTGGAACTTGCAGTTCATGTTATGGTTCACAAGGATGTTGAGCTTGCTAGTGTGGAGTGGCCTAAAAAGGGTGCTTTTCTTAATTTTGTTCTGTGTTTGTTCTAGAACTGGCCCATCAAGCCACTGAAACATGAGTCACTTAAACTTGAGTTTTCATGGTAACCCTGGCCTTTACTGCCAGCCAGGACAGGTTTCTATGATGTTGGGTTTTGCACGGGCAATAGATAAGGTTTAAGTCTGTGTTTTCTTCATTTTGAAATATTTTCATTTGGTAGGTAGAGGCCAAAGAATAGGGAGTAGTAGTAGCATAACCAGGAATTTACTATAGTTCTACCTACAGAGGAGTGTTGTTCTTTGGGTATGAATGGGGATATTTCTAAGGAATCTATTTGATCACTGCCCCAAATTGGGAGTTGCAGCATAGTTTCCTCTGCCTGCAGGTGCCTAGGTTCATAGACTAGTTGAGATAGGCACGATTTCTTCAAAGAAGACTGGAGGGGGAAAGATGATGTCAATACTCTTCAGGAGGTGAGGGTGGCCTAGTACTGGGATTTCCATTTTACAATTGTTTAGAATCACACAGTTTTGACTCATCCCTGTTTTAATTGCTTTTAAGCAAGTAAAACATCTCTGCATTGGCTATCTGAGCGTGTGGCTACCATTTTTGTAGGATTAGAGTAGGGGGTTATAAAGTTGAAGGAGGTCAGGAGACACTTTAAGTAAACATTGAAGGGTAAGGAACACAATAGAGAGGCCTACGATACCAAAGTTACTGGGCAAGGGGCGAAGGTAGATGCTCTAAATGTGGTTTGTGGTGAATTGTCTTTAAGGAAGGATTTGAGCCATTCGAAAACGTGTCTGTGATTTGGGACCTTGAAGGGGAATGCCATGGTTCAAAAGCTGTGGACAGGTTGAGGAGGACAATGCAAACAACATAATAGATGGCTGTCCACATTATGGATCCCTGTGTTTCTGGTGAAGGGAAATGATTGAAAAACCTTTCCTACAAACATTTTGCTAGAAACGTAAAAAAAATTCCCACATTCACATTTCCTAACACTATTAGTTGGATTCAAATACAGCTTACTTTTCTGCCTCTCTACATTCCCTTCATCGCTTACATTTTCCAATTGTGATCCTTATTCTTGTGTTATTCTCTCCCTCTTTTTCGCTTCTCTATTTTTTCACCTCTTCTCTCTCCTCTCCTACCTCTCTCTCACAGTCCTACATCATCAGGTCACTTGTCAACTTAGTGCTATTTCTTCCACATAAGAAAACGCTAAATATATTACCTCATTTACCTTCCCTCATTAGCCTTTCCTGTGACCACATTGTCTTCCCCAAGCCTGAGCGCAGATGAGTTTTCTGATCACCTTTTGACTTCACTTCTAGATTTCTGCTTCACTTGTCTTACTACTTTACTTTACGTTATCTTATTCAATGCTCTTTTCAAATGATGATCACCTATCCCTTCAGCTGTCGCCTAATTTCTCCACCTTTCCAGCTTTTCTTGCCTCACCTTTTCGACCTCCTTTATCCTTCACTCTGTCAGCCTTTGATTTTGCTACCATTCTCAATTCCAAAACCGTAATACTGTGTTCTGTCACTTTCCACTCTTTTCATTACCGTTGTCCCCTTTACAGTGCACATGTGCTGAATGAACTGTCATCCTATCTGCATTACCACCCTCTTCTCTCCATGCTTCCTTCTAGATGCTCATCCACAGAGACTTCTCTCTTTTGGTTTCATGTGAAATCTCCCACACTATCCTGACAGAAAGTTTAGATACTATCAAAGACACAGGGGCAAAGATTATGACTTTATCATCTTTACTGAAACTATGGCGGCATGAGAAACAAACATACATATTGGAAATTGACCATCAATTTCCAGTAGTCCAGTGCAAGGTTAATAACAGCAAACCAAGGGACAGATTCACTAAGCCCTTGCGTTGTCTTTGTGTCATGCAAGGTAATGCAGGGCAACACATGGTTTATGTCAAATTTACTAGGCCATGCAGAGTCAAATTGCTTAGCTCTGTAAGGCCTAGTAATTCTAGAGTAGGGCAAGGCAGCATTGCCTTGCCTTACTCTGTGTTGGAGAGGCCTTTAGGGTGTTCCCATGCATCCACCTATGGGTTTTGGCCCATTTCTTGATTTTACTAATACAAGTAAAGCTGGAAATGCGTCAAAATGGTACACTTCTCAACAGAGGCGTAACAAGGAGAACTATATATATTTCTCACTGCTATTTCCTCTTTCTATGTGTGCAGCATTTTGCAGCACACATGTAAAGAGGAATTCGCCTCTTAGGACTTTTTTGTGCAGAAAGGTATCGCTTAGACAGTCGATTTTTTACTGTTTCTATGTGTGATGAAGAATGCAGCACACATGGAAAGAGCAAAAATCGAGGAGAAATTAAAAGTTTGGCGTGATAAACTACTCCAGCAGCCTGAATACCATTTAGGAAAGACTGCAGAAGTTTTACTAGTATTTCATACATGCAGCAAGGACACCTGCTCCCTTGTGTGAAATGGAGAGACCAGAAATGCACTATTTCTACTAAGATACACTTTTGCTCTCTACGAGGGTAGGTGCACTGTTTGCTGCCTTGCACCAGTGAAGCAAATTTGCACCCGTGCTAGTATTACAGACATGATTGTTTTTGTGCATGAAGTGATATCTTCCTGCACAAACACAATCCTAAGTGACAATATTCTCATTGTATGCATTATGCAGAATGCATCACAGATAGAAAGAGTAAGTAAAGAGGAAAAAATAAAGATCTTTCTCCTCGTTATGCCTCTCTATGGTAGGTGAACCATTCTGGTGCAATCTCAGGTTTACTGCCTTTATCATATTTGAGATTGCGTCAAATTCCATGGGTGGATACACAGGAATGCCCATGCTCCCACGATGGAACGCTTTCCCCAACAAAATGCAATGCAACACAACACAAGCTGCTGCGATACGTTACATTTCTTTACAAAGTGATGCAAGGCTGCACAAATTGCCCTTTGCATGGCTTTGTAAATCCCATTTTGGAACTTTGTTGCCATGCAATGGCATATGTCATGTAAGGACAACACAATTCCTTAGTAAATATCCCCTGGGTATGCATTGTGCTGTATGTAACTTGCTCTCTTCCTACCTAGAAAACAGAGGTCAAAGGTCAAAAGAAATGTCAAACTCTCTGTTGAACACCCCCTTACTCCAGCATGGGCTCCCCAAATGTTTTATCCTTCTTCCCAAGCTAATCAACATATTCATTGAACAACTATTTCACTGCTTAAAGGCTCACAATCTCGTTCCATTTTTATGCAGACATAACTTGAAAACTTCTTGCCAAATGATAACATTTTACCGCACTTTACCTGTGAAAGAAGGGCTGCAGACGCTGACACCGCCGATACCGCCACACAGGGAGTAAGCCGCCACTGCCAGGAGTCATCTGGGCATTGCACTCCGCGCCGCCGCTCCGGGAACCACAACACCCGGCAGGCCTCGCGGCGGCGCGTAGAGAGACGCGCACGGAGAGCGCGAGCACACACAAAAGGCGGGCAGACACCGGCAAGCGGGGGAGACCGCACTTTACCTGTGAAAGAAGGGCTGCAGACGCTGACACCGCCGATACCGCCACACAGGGAGTAAGCCGCCACTGCCAGGAGTCATCTGGGCATTGCACTCCGCGCCGCCGCTCCGGGAACCACAACACCCGGCAGGCCTCGCGGCGGCGCGTAGAGAGACGCGCACGGAGAGCGCGAGCACACACAAAAGGCGGGCAGACACCGGCAAGCGGGGGAGACCGCACTTTACCTGTGAAAGAAGGGCTGCAGACGCTGACACCGCCGATACCGCCACACAGGGAGTAAGCCGCCACTGCCAGGAGTCATCTGGGCATTGCACTCCGCGCCGCCGCTCCGGGAACCACAACACCCGGCAGGCCTCGCGGCGGCGCATAGAGAGACGCGCACGGAGAGCGCGAGCACACACAAAAGGCGGGCAGACACCCGCGTCGCGGGACGCGAGCGGGACGCCCGGAGCGAAGCCCGGGCAAAGGGCGGGCCCTCTACGGCCCTCATCGGCACGAAGAGGCAGGAGCAGGGCCAAGAACGCTGTTCAATTTTAACCAAGTAAGTGCTGTCACCCTATTACTACTGCATCAGGCGGGATCATCATATTGTTTGACACCCCAAAGACTGCCTCTACTGATACTATTATGACTAAACCCAAAGCATCCTCCGCTCCAATTAACACAATTGAAAACTACATGGTACAGAAAGTTGCCAAAATCAACCAAGATAGGAGGTCCTCATTGGGTCTCAGCTATTCTCCGGACATGCTTATTGGCAATACACCTCCACCAGCCTCAATTCTTGATATTAGCAATGAGGTCTTTCAAATACCCGATACCAACTCACTGACCCAACTTTTAGTCGAAATTAATGAAACAACCCCCGACTGCACCATAGACGTTGAAAGTAATACCCTAGAGGAGGAAGCCCCTACACCGGTGCCAGCCCCCAGAATAACGAAAAACAAGGGTAAAAATATACCAAAAAGGGGCGGACTTAGATCGGGGAAAAAATGTCTTGAGGCTCCCTCAGAGGATAAACATGGTGACGAAATTGAGAATAAAGGGGGAGGTGGAATCCACCTAGACGAAGATCAATTCAAAAAGCTACTGAATGCTATAGATAACAAAATCAAAGTGATCACTAAACCACTTCTAAGCAAAATTGATTCGCTCACAGCAGAGGTCACCAGATTGGGGTCGCTTCTGCAACAAATTATAACAGAAACTTCTAGGCCAGCCCATACAAATTCGACAATGGTAGACCCAAAAAACACTAAAGCCCTAGTCTGCCCAGATAGTGCCGCAAGCACTTCTCAAAATACCACGCACCAACCTGGTCAAGGGGGAGAAGGGATAGGAACTATAAATCCAGCCCTGAGGGTTGAGGACCCAGCAGGACCTGCTACCAGAAACACCAACGAGATAGAGAATTTGGATAGAGGTCCTGTAGAACTAATAGTAGAAGCTTCCCCATTAATTCTGGTTCTAGCAAATGTTCCTCAATTAGAACCAGGACAAGAGGAGAATATCCCCTCATTGATAAATAAATCACTCCATTGGCTATCCAAGAATATGGCTTTTAAGCCTGGAGGCAGGGACCAACTGGCACAAGAAATAGTAAAAGCTAGAAGGGTCGAATGGATCGGAGGTGGCTGTAAAAAGTTTAGGGGGGACTGCGTGGTGTTGCACCTCTCAGATCCCGAAGCCCTACCAAACATTCTAGCTAACATATACCCCCCTCAGCGAAGATCAACAGAAATTGTGCCATTAACGTTGGACTTCTTTTATACAAAAAGGGGAAATGCCATAAACCCAACGTTGCTAAAAACTAAATGGAACACCATTACTAGAAAATCAAAATACCCACCAAACAAAAGTAACTGGGGAATTACGTTAGAAAACAGGTTCTCTGCCATATCTGGATTAAGCCAATGTGATTGACTGGATAGTCAGGAGAGTGCAGGGCATCTAAAGACTATAGAGGTTCACCATGGGAACCCTAGTCTTATTATGGTAGAAGAAATAGGCCGTAGGACACCCGACCCTAGAGGATGTACCACTGAATCAGTGGAGAACAGCTTATCAGCTGCTCAACCAGGTAATACATTGATTGAAGTAAGGTCCCTATCTGATGAACCTTCCCCTAACCTGACTACTCCCTTAAATAAGAGGAGTATGGAAAGAGGAAGCCCCATCAAGATTATCTCTTGGAATATTGCAGGTATCCAAAATAAAACTGAGACCCCGGAATGGTGCGACTTTATAGATTCTTATGACATTGTACTGTTACAAGAGACATGGTCAGTGTCTCCAGTATTTCGCCAGGGATTTTTGAATTTTTATGTGCCCGCGAAGAAGAATCTAAGGGGACGCCCTTCAGGGGGCTTAACCATTTGGTTACGCCAAACTCTGCAATGTACTACTAAGCAAAATCTTATTCCAAATAGTGACCTACTTTCTATCCTGCTTACTTGCAACGATGGTTGCAAGCTGGCAATATACAACATCTATGCTAGGGGGACTCTAGGGGGTATACCCTCAGATATAATAGCTGCTCTAGATGCGGACCTGGAGAAGTTATCTACTCAGTATAATATAGTAGTAGGAGGAGACCTAAATACAACATTTGAACCTCTAGGCTGTGAGGATAATGATCTGACCTACGAAGAAGACACGAAATGGGGAATTCCTCAGTTGGACATTCCAGTGGTTAAAAAATGGTCACAAGTAGCTATTCAGGTGAAAAGTTTATGCCTATCCAGAGGATTGAGGGCAGTAAATGGCCGTACTCCCTCTGATCCTCAGGGCAGACATACCTTTGATAATCTTAGATCAAGCAGCAGAATTGATTATATTCTGATAGACATTAGAGCCTGGAACAAAGTGATCGATATGCAGGTCATATCCAGGTTGGAGAGTGATCACAACCCTCTGTCCTTAACATTTAATCTTGAACAAAAAATCATGACAGAAAATTTAGCTAGGAACCTCATGACCTCAGACGTTGTCTTAACAAACGACGTCCGTCATGTCAGATGGGCAACTTTAGTGGCCAACGCAGAGGATAGGCAGGTCCTCGAGGGGCTAGTTATTGATGAAGTCGCCAGATTGCAGGTTTTAATGAATGAGGGAAATTTTAGAAGGGTAATTGAAGAGTCACAGCCAAAGTTTTTTGCCAGCCTTCAGAAATTGTTCTTGAAAGCTGGCAAGAAGAAGAAGGGAAATGGACAACCTATAAAAAAGGGTTGGTACGACCAATCATGTAGAGTAGCAAGGCATAACCTTAGTAATGCACTTAGGTCTAAAACGGGAGTTTTGAAAGCCAGAGATGAATATAGAAAAACTCAGGTAAAGGCAAAAAAGCAATGGGATGAGAATCTCTGGTTAGAACTGAAGAAGGCTTGTGCTGACAAACATCAGAAAGAGTTTTGGGCCATACTAAAATGGGGTTCAGGGGGTGTAGCGGAATGCCCAAAAAATCATGTCCCGAAAGAGTGTTGGGTTGACTTCTTCAAACCCCAATACGCTGACAGCATAGGACAACAGATAGTTCCTCCCCTAGAAAGGGTCTTCTATGCCAATGGACCATTTACACTAAAAGATGCACATGAGGCAATGGATGGAGTGACCAGAGGCAGGGCACCAGGCATTGATGGGATACCGGCTGACGTTTTCCTATTAGACAGAGACAGCTGGTGCAAATATTTCGTATGGCTCGGGAATGCTATCGCACAGGGGGCGAAGATTCCCTCTACGTGGAAAGGAGCAGAAATTGTTCCTGTTTACAAAAAAGGAGATAAGGCTCTAGCAAGCAACTACAGGCCAATCAGCCTTATTGACTGCGCCCAAAAATTGATGGGTAGGCTGGTTCAAAAGAAGTTACAAGCCTGGATAGTTGACAAGGACATCCTTTCGCCTTATCAAGCTGGATTTCGCCCTTTAACCAGCTCTGTTGACCAAGTGTTCCACTTTTTAACTATATATTGGAAGAACGTCACCCTGCTAAATGGTCCCCTGCTCGCTGTTTTTGTCGACCTGAAGGCCGCATTTGACTTAGTTCCCCGTCAAAAACTCTGGGATGTTCTAAGGGATCTAGGAATAAGCCCGGAACTACTAACTTTGCTTGTAAGACTCCACGAGAACAACTATGCCCGGATAAGGTGGGGAACCCAGGGGGAGGTCACGGAAACCTTTCCTGTGGAGAGAGGAGTAAGGCAGGGTTGTGCCCTGGCTCCCACGCTATTCTCCCTCTACATAAACGGCATCGTGGATTTCCTGAAGCAAACTCCGACGGATGCTCCATTACTGGATGGGAAGCGAGTACCAGTACTTATGTTCGCGGACGACACCTTGCTGGTCTCGCGGACCCCTAGCGGCTTACAAAAGACACTAAACGCTTTTGGAGAATTCTGCCGGATCCGAGGCCTAGAAATAAATACATCTAAAACAAAATTTATGAACCTGAATCCCTCTAAGAAATACAAGGGGAAAATGGTCTACAACGGGGCTTTCTTAGAAGAAGTTGACGCCTTTACCTATCTAGGCATCTCTATGAATGCTTGTATGAATTGGAGATCTCATATGGACTTTGTAATGCTAAAATTCAATCAGTTGGCAGGGGCAATAACAAAGAAGTATAAAACTTCATTTTCAAAACCAATACAGCCAACATTGGAGATCTACGGCATGAAAGTGCTGGGTGCATGTCTTTACGGGTCAGAACTTTGGGGCTTCACCAATTTGAATGCTTTATCAGCGGCAGAAAATAAATTTCTCCGAGGCTTAATCGGAGTCCCACAGAGTACCCCCACCACTCCTCTCCTTTATGATCTGGGGAGAAAAAGGATTGAGGACATGATTAGACTTCGTCCCCTCCTATATTGGAGGCGTATAAAAACTACTCCGGAACTGAGCCACTATGCTGCTGCCTTATTGGATGTTGTCAATTCTGATACCTTTCACAAAGTAGTTTGGTTAAAAGAGGTGAGGAAACTACTCCAAAAATTGCACCTCGAACACTTGTGGTCTGAAACCGACCCAGATGTCTTTCCTTCCAAGAATGCATTAAAAAAGCTATATTGGGAAATGATAAATAATGCCACATTGGTCTCCAGCCAATCCCCTGCCTTGACATCCCAGTTCTTAGAGATAAAAACACTCCCTATGTTTGAATTGTACTGGGATTTGATCTCCAAGCCTCTAGATAGGAAATTGTTTTTTCAGTTCAGAGTCGGCACCCTACCCCTGAATGCCTTTACTGTAAAATGGTCCCCCGATAATGTTAGCACATGCTTTTATTGCAAATCCCATGCAGAAGATATTTTGCACTTTTTATTCGTATGTCCATTATACGCTGCCCCTAGGAGCAGATGGCTGAAACCTGCATGCAAAAACCTGGGCACAAGGAGATGCCTCGAGGCTTACAGGGTCCTGAAATCAAACTGTGCCCCTCAACTTGTAATTGCAGTCGCCAAGTTCCTGGGTTGGGCTTGGATAATACGCATGCGCACTTTAAAACCCCCATGATCTACATGAATTTCCATTGGACTGTGATGATACTTTTAATGTCTAATTTTTAAAGATTTTTTCGCCAACAAAGCAATATTGCATGCTATTTAATATGTCTTTTTACTGTTAGATCAGTATTTATTATGTTTAGATAGGGATGAAAGCTTTTATGACAATGTTGTCGAATAAAGCATTTAAACTTGATAACATTTTAATGCTCAGACCCTCAGATGTATTCAGTACTGGATGATTAATCACCACCTTAAACTGAATATCATTAAAACTGAGAGGCTCATTAATGAGAGGGTTGCATCACGTATCCCCCATGCAATGTGGTACATGCGTGACACAAACCTCTAAGCCAGATTAGTAAAGCCACTTTGCATGGCTCTGAATGGCTTAAAAAATCTGGAGTAACACAAACCAGTGCAAATCGCTGCATTGTGTTGCTCTGACCCGGTAAGGAATTCCAAGGGCATTGCTTGGGAGAACCCACTCACCTCCCATCGATTTTGACACATTCCCAGATTTACAAGAACCTGTAACCCTGGAGATGTGCCAAAATCTTACACCTTCCCACAGGAGGCAAAATATCTCTATTTCTCCTTTTTTATTCCTCTTTCTACGTTTGCTGCAGGCACACATAGAAAGAGGAATATGCCTCCCAGGTTTGTTTTTGTGCAGGAAGGTGCCACTTTCTACACACAAAGAATCCTGCATGCAACACAGGCACCCTTGCGCACCGGTGGAAGGGTGCCTGCATTGGATCTAGGCTGACAAAATGGTGCCAGCGCAAGGGAAAGAACAGGAATGTGCCATATTGACTTAAATATGGCACATTTCGGCCCTTCCCCTGTCATACAGTGCAGCTCATCAAGGAGGCTTGCTCATAAATTAGCCCATGAGTTTCTATTGACTGCCCCTCCAAATAGATACATAGCCTTCAAGAAATGCCTCTGTGCTCTTCCATTGCCAAACTCATTGAGGAGGTTGTAGAATCTACAAAATCTCTTTATTTCATCCTAGAAAACAACCTTACTGTTCAAGATCACATTAACAGTGCAGCTAAAGTGGTGCAAGATGAACTGAGATTACTTCGAGATAGAAAACCCCTAATGCCAGAAGAAGACTTCAAATACATTACTGAATCCTTGGTGCTTTTGAGATTGGAATTTGTCAAGTTCCTGCTCTTGAATTCTAAAGGGCAACCAAGCTCTTGTCAAGGTTGCCCGTCAAAAGCACAGCCAGGCTGACCACCAGTGCAACAAAATCTGATCAAACTACTACTCTTGAAAAACACTTGAATGGCTATCAAAAGATGCAAGAAGCATTTGAAACTAACTTGCATCACGTACACAGTTCTCTATATCACGGAAAGTCAACACTTTCTGCTGCGTTTGGAGACTTTCCAGCCACAAACATCAGTTTTTCAGAAAAAATGCTAAAATTAGCTTTCTGAGAAAATGCACCAAAGGTCTGGAACTCCATATCATCAGCACTCAAAATATAATTGTCCTGTGAAACATTCAGGCAACAAAAACCTTGCAAGTACAATGTCAGCAATTCCTATAAATGGTCCTGCACGGCTAAGTTCTACAAACTTAAATGACACATCGCTAATCACAGCTTTGGAAATAAAGCACACGGGTAAAGAATGTTCTTTCATATATATAGTTTATATAGGTATTTATTATTCTTATGCTATTTGCATCAATTAATAAGAGGCCTAAGTAAACCTATGTATGAAAAAAGTGCTTCAAAACCTCATCAGAGGCAAGCCAGCATTATATATATGCAAACCTTTTTCCCACTTCTATCCGTCTGCTACCTTTCTCTATCCAACTGAATAACATATCCACCACTCAAACTACTTTCATATTTCACTACACTAATTTTCAACACTAATACTTTATGGGTTCCGGAGTAGCGTGCTACTCTCCAAAAAAACGCTTCAACACCCCATCAAGGTTACAATCGCTATATAAATTCAAACTTTTTCCCTTTTCTACCCCTCCCCTTCTCAATCCAAATAACTGACTAACATATCCACCACTCAAATTAATTTCATATTTCACTATACTAATTCAACACTAATCCTTATGGGTTCCAGAGTAGCGTGCTACTCACCCAAAAAAGCGATTCAAACCCCATCAGGGGTAGCAAGCACTATATAAATACAAACCTCTTTCCCTCTTCTATCCTGCCGCTACCCTTCTCTATCCAAATAATTGAATAACATATCCACTACTCAAATTACCTCATATTTCACTGTACTAATTTTCAACACGAATCCTTTTCTGGGTTCGGGAGTAGCGTGCTACTCACCAGAAAAGCGCTTCAACACCGCTTCAGGGGTAACAAGCGCTATATAAATGCAAACCTTTCTCCCCCTTCTATCACTCCACTATCCTTCTCCCTCCAAGTAACTGATTAATATCCACCACTCAAATTACATTCATATTTCACCATACTAATTCACCACTAATACTTTATGGGTTTCCCCAAAAAGGGCGCTTCAACACCCATCAGGGGTAACAAGTGCTATATAAATACAAACCTTATTTCCTCTTCTATCCTTCCGCTATCCTTCCGAATCCAAATAACGGACTAAACAATCCACCACAATTACTTTCATATTTCACTATACTTATTCAACACTAATCCTTAATGGGTCCCGGAGTAGCGTGCTACTTGCCGAAAAAGCATTTTGATGCCTCGTCAGGGGTATTAAGCGCTATATAAATGCAATTACAATACAATACAATACAATGCAACGTTAAACTTTGCAAACTGCTCCCTCTGATTCTTTGAATCACAATATAAAAAACTGCCAAATAAACGAAATAAAAAAAAGGATGAATTGGTGGATGGCTGTTGATCTAATGCGAGCATCATTGATGTGTTCACTTAGGCATTACACCCTCCATGAAGGGAATCAGTGGAGGTAGACAGGAAAAGCACTCTCAACAGGATGTGTGTTGTTTGTCCTTGGAAAGCTCACTTTTACTGGGGGCTGGAATGTTTCAGCTTCATGTCCATATATTTGAAGCCCTCACTGGAATGTTCACAAGTAGGTAACGATTCAGTGTACTCTGGAAGCCCATCCCATCCTTGCCAACTCTAGCATAATTATGCATATGTAGCACTGCAATGCAGCACCTCAATATCCTTAGTTCCCAGATCGCTCTTGTACGATGAACAATGGGGCATATCACCAACAACTAGCGATAATTATCGCTATGTTGGCTTAGCGACAATATTATTATCGCCGAGCTACGTCGATTTTTATTGAAGATAAACCTTGCTATTATCAAGGTTTATCTCAAAAGCGATAAAAATAGTCCGAAATGCATGAATATCGCTGAAAAGTCAGCAATATTCATGCATTACTGAGCTAATGCTCTTAGCCATGTTATCCACCTACCATTAGATAACATGGCTAAGAACTGCTCTGGGCAGGCGTTTAGCTTTTGGAGATATTCGCGCTTAGCGCAAATATTTCCAGAAGTAGGTAATAATAGATAGCAATGTTAGCGACTGTTTGCAGTCGCTAACATCTTGGCACGCCCACTTTGCATGTCATTAGCGATAAATATCGCTGATATGCAAAGTGGGCCCCAAGATGATCGCTATCTCCTATTAGCTGTCGCTTACTGGTGTTAGCGACAGCTAGGTAATAGGGCGATAACATTTTCGCCGCTTTAGCAGGAAAAATTCCCGCTAAAGCGGCAATAAGGCCCTTGGTAATATGCCCCAATGTATGTCCAGTACTGGGCTTTACTTTCAAAAATGATTATCATGAGGCATTTTAGACCCTAAAGCGAAAGGAAGACTGCAGCTCCCAAAATGCACTATATTATGAAATGAAAGCTCTCTGCTGTAATTGTGCATTTTCATTTGGCAACAATCAAGCATCTTGGCAATTCTTATTACACCACAATCTACACGCTTTAACTTTACCAGTTTAGCTTCTTACACAAAACTCACATTTGAAAAGTTGAATTGTTTGTGTTTTTGAATAAAAAGACAATACATTGTTTTATGGGCCTTGGTTCAGCAAAACTACAGAGTGATACACACAGATGATAATATGAAAAATGATTACCCTGAATATGTCTTTGGTGTAGAATGTTATCCCAATGCCTTATTAATGACACACAAATATTCATTTGTTGCTGCACAGTTCCTAAAATCTACAAATCCATATAACACAACTATCCCTTTGTGAGATACTCCATCAGCGTTCTAGTTTCCTCTTTTTTATTTGGAACTCTAGATGTTTCTGTGAGAAGTTGGCCTGGTATATGATGCTCACTAGTTCAAGTGATCACCTTGTACCATGCCAAGCAACCCTTATGATGATTGGTTGTAAGTCAACCTTATAATGTTAATGTTAATGTTAATATAAATTTATTAAGCGCTCGTACGCCCGGGGGCTTCATGGCGCTATAGGAAGGAACACAACACACCGGTTAGAAGTAGAGATGAAGCGGCTCAGCAATACACCTGGGAGAAAAGCCAGGTTTTAAGGGAGTGTCTGAAACTCAGGATGTTATCGCTCAGTTTTAATTGAAGAGGAAGGGAGTTCCAGAAGGTGGCTGCAAGATGGTCAAAGCAGCAGCCTCCGAGACGCTTCCTCTTATAAGAGGGGACGATCAGAAGGGATTTGTGAGTGGACCGGAGATTGCGGGAAGGGTCATATCTGTTAAATAGATCTCTGATAAACTGAGGGCCAGAGTCATGTAGGGACTTAAATAAAATGCACCCAGTTTTAAAAGCTACTCGCTGCTCGACAGGCAGCCAGTGTAGCGGTTTCAACCCTGATCTGACAGACTGCCTTTTAGATAGATTCAGAATAAGTCTGGCTGCCTGGTTTTGAACCAGCTGGAGGTGTTTTAACTCTCCAGCTTGGAGCCCAAGGTAAAGGCTGTTGGAAAAGTCTAGTCTAGACAGGACCAGGGAAATGACGATCTGAGTAAGGGCAGCCGGAGAAAAAAAACAAAAAAAAAACAGCTATCCTAGCAGCGTGGACAAAGCAGTCTAAACTCTGTAAAGGCATGTAAAGCAAACTGTTTTACCATACACAATCCCCTTGAATGCCAAATGAAAGGACACCACACAGATATATATTGAAAATATATATATATTTATTTACTACAAATCCCCCATACTCTTTATGAGCACAGAAGCAAATGCGTTAAAACAAAACACAGTTTAAATATACAAAAGTTGCACAATATGGATGAGCCCTAGGGGCCACCTAAACCATATACTAAAATAGTGGTATAAGTACCACGAATCGAAAAGGAAATAGGCCTAGGGCCTGGGGAATCGCTGGATCTGTTCGGGACTAACAGTGAAGAAGTCGGGAAAGGCCCGTGGGACTCGGGTGCAGCGCTTAAAGCACACGCATACACCAATGTAAAGTCAATGGTGTGTAAAAGTTACAAAGTTAGTGAAAAGGGAACCTTCCGGATGACCTAGAACCTAGCAACTTGGAACATAGACACTAGGGGCCCGATTCACAGAATGAACTTAAGACTCAATCCTAAACTTACTACTGTTTTGGTATTCACAGATTGCACTTACTACTTTTGGTATTCACAGAATGAACTTACTACTTTTGGCATTCACAGAATGCTCTTACTACTTTTGGTATTCACAGAATGAACTTACTCATTTCGGTATTCACAGAAGTTAGGACTCCTAACTTTAGGACTCCTAAATGCCTTCTGTGAATACCGAATGTCTTAAAATTAGGATTTTTCTCAATTTAGTAGTAGTAAAGTTAGGACTCCTAACTTTAGGACTCCTAAATGCCTTCCGTGAATACCAAAATTCTCAAAATTAGGATTTTTCTCAATTTAGTAGTAGTAAAGTTAGGACTCCTAACTTTACTACTACTAAATTGAGAAAAATCCTAATTTTAAGACTTTTGGTATTCACAGAAGGCATTTAGGCATCCTAAAGTTAGTAGTCCTAACTTTACTACTACTAAATTGAGAAAAATCATAATTTTAGGACTTTCGGTATTCACAGAAGGCATTTAGGAGTCCTAAAGTTTGGAGTCCTAACTTTACTACTACTAAATTGAGAAAAATCCTAATTTTAAGTCTTTCGGTATTCACAGAAGGCATTTAGGACTCCTAAAGTTAGGAGTCCTAACTTCTGTGAATACCGAAATGAGTAAGTTCATTCTGTGAATACCAAAAGTAGTAAGTGCATTCTATGAATGCCAAAAGTAGTAAGTTCATTCTGTGAATACCAAAAGTAGTAAGTGCAATCTGTGAATACCAAAACAGTAGTAAATTTAGGATTGAGTCTTAAGTTCATTCTGTGAATCAGGCCCTAGAGGTGTATTGCTACACAGGGGAACCAGAGTGCCAGGTTTACCTCACCCACAGGAAGCGGGTGCATATGTCTCAAAGTGTGTCTGGTTTCGTCGCGCTGGTCTATGGAGCCTGTAGATGAAGATGCTGCAGGCGGGTCATCGTGGAGAGTTCCGGTGGATCCAAGGGTGGATCTGAAGAGTTGAAGACCTAAAAGCAGAGGGGACAATGTTCAAAGTCACTAGCCAGTGACTACCGTGGAACCAGGCGATGTTGGGTGCAAACAGGCGAAGTAGTGAAGATTGTCTCTGCAGCCACGTGGACACGAAGAGGTCGAGGACGTCCAGGCAAAGGTTCTAGCTGATGGCGGTGTCGGCTTCTTGATCGGATCAAACAGGCCTTGGCTAATGCAATCCACGCATGAATCGATGAAAGCTTCTCACTCGGACCAGCAAGGTCAAAGCAGGTGCTCCTTTTCAGGGGAGTGAGTGCCAGTCTGGAGCAACCAGACCAGTGGTGTTGTTTGTAGGTTTCGTTGCCAAGATGGCCGCTAGCCATGTGGCAAGTGGCCGGGATGGCGCGTCGAGTGGCAAAGTGCAAAAGGGCCCCACGCAGATCATGGAGATGCTGGGGGGCTGATCTTTGGTGCAAATGCTGCTGGGTGGTGGGGCTTTTCTAACCCCAAAGCACAGCGTCGAGGGTGCCTCGGGGCTGCGCAGTCAGCTTCTCTGGGGTCTTTCAAGAGGTCCGGTCCCACGTTTCTCGGTGCCTCCACTCGTCTCTTCTTTTCAGGGACTGTGGATCGGGCTCTAAGATGTCTGGGAATCAGGGTCTTGTTGGGCTCTGGGCTCGGGCTCCTGCGGGAGCCGGTGGCAAAGCAGATGTCGAGTTGCTGGATGGTGCCTGTATTCACAGGGTGGTCCCTCCTTGGCCACAAGGGAGATGCTCTTCAGTCTTCTGTGCAGCAGAATGTCGAAGTCCAGTTTTATTCTTAGTTCCAAGTCGAGTTCAGGATGATCTGAAGTCTTGGGACACAGCTCCAACTCCTATTCCAAATCTGGGGGCCGGATCACCTGCTAGGTCCCTCCTCTGGGTGGGACCAGGAAGGGGGGCGGTTACACCCCCTTTCCTTTGTCCAGCTCCACACCAGGACTGGGGCTGGAAAGCCCCAAGACCAGTTTGGACTGGCTTATGCACGGGGACACCTTGTGTGCCCCAGGCATGTCTCATTCTATTCAGCCCTGTCCTACCCAATATACAAAATCCTGTCTGGGGTGGTGCTCGCACCTCCCAAGGCAGGAAACCCTTTGTCCAAGCCTCCCTCGCTGGAAGGACTCCCAGCAGCAGGAGGTCAGACTTGTGTCTGTGGTGGCAGCATCCATTTTGTGATGCTGAGGCTCGAGTTTAACTTTAACCGGGGTTCAGGTTATGTACATGCCGTGTCCCTCTAGAAGGGTGGAATGCTACCCCCGTCGCCAGAATTGGCGAGGGGGTAGTATCCCAATTCGTATGACACCTTACTCAACATGTTTTAATAAAGCCAAGCCAAAGTTAGCAAATAACCGCAAGGATTATAATACACTTAAGAGTATATGGTATGGCAATATCCCGGAACAGCTAAGGGAGTTGTTCCAGACAGCTGCAGACGGGCTCAGCTCGTGCTAGAGCACCATCTCACATGAAACCAAGCACTCTGCCTCCAGGATTGTCGAGGCCTTCCATAGGAGTGGCTTATAGGTTAACATGTGCCCAGATAGGTTTAGATATAGGTATACTATATCTAAGTAAGAGGTAATTACACCAACCTACCCCAGCTGAGTGATCAGCCAGTTGTGTCAAATATGGAGGCCAAGCCAGGGGTGGCACAATACATGCTGCAGCCCCTGGTAGGCCTTGGATACACCTATGCCCTGGGTACCTTGGGTACACTGTTACAGGGGCCTATAAGGTGAACCAGATCCAATTGTGTATGTACCTAAGGTACATGGAGTCCATTTTAAGGAGAGAGCAATTAGCCTGGGACCCTGAATAGCAGGATCCCAGGCCAACTAAGTCAAAAACCAGCTAAACACCAGGCAAAAGGTTTGGGGGTAACCATAGTCAGATATCCACATTCCTATAGTTTCTATCTGTACTCAGGCCTCGGACCTGTAGCTCCCTGTACCACCTACTATTTACCGATCGAGTGGTAGAGAACCGTCACCGCTTAAGAAGCTTATACATTACTTCCACTGGGCCCCATTGGCTGATAAACTGTGTCCTGCTAAACATCAATTATTTGTTCATGGGCCTTTTCTGTCTGCAGACCAAGTGCTCATGGATAATACTATTAAGCAAAACCATGGTAGAGGGGCATGATATGCACAGCAAATTAAATAGAAAATTAGATATGATTAAAATTGTAAAACACTGAGAAAGGGGCAAATAGAAAAAGTAAGCGTGAGAGAAAAATGCAAGCAAAATTATGCATTTTTTTTAAATCAAGAGAATTTTATTAAGGAAAAGTATGGTGCCAATACAGAGTACAAATACTACAATTAACAGGGGAACCCTACTCACTGGGAGCCTGGGCAATGTATTTAGACAAAAACAATGGCTCCTGTGGGTAATACTGAACAAGTTATAATATTATACATGCACAATGGCAATAAGGGTGATATAAGAAGGACGAAAGGCAAGTGAGTGGTTTATACACAAGAAGAATATATTAAATACCAAAAAAGAAGGAAAGGGGGATATACATATAAACAAATAACACACTTATATACATTTATGCAATTTCAAAACAGTGTAATCGTGTCCCAAGTAAATAGATTCTAACAAAAAACCTAAACACATTACAAACATTTAAGACAAAAGTGACATAAAGTTCTTGGAGATAGATTAGTTATTTAGTTTTTTGCAGAGGGAAAAGAAGCGACCCTTGTAATAATTTCCAAGTAAATACAAAAAAGTTGCCCAATAATGACAACTTATTTTCAAATGGTCTGCTTCTTCCAAGAGTTGTCAACGACGTTTCGACCTTATGCGGATAGACGGTCTCTTCAGGACTAAAAGGGTATGGGGCACCTAAAAAAGTGGTATCAAAAAATATGTGTCTACATTAGCAGGGTGGACCAACGCAAAGTGAAAAGGAGTATATATAGTATGGTATAGCCATCCATGTAGGACGGTTATACACTACCTGTTCGGTTATGACTGCAGTATGTGCATGTTGCTAGTGACACCGTGAGGTAAGTGAATAAAAAGCAACTTACAGGGATCCCGGGACCTAGTTGTAATAAAGAAGGCAAGCGGACGCATTAGTGTTTTCTGCTATTTACAGTTGATGATCAAGGTCACAAGTATGAGGACTGAACAGGACCAGTGATTCAAACTTACCCCTGTAATGACTAGATGTACCGTGAATAGGGAGCGCAGTTTCGCGGTCTGTTCCGGTCTGCGACTATAGTTAAGGGTAGCCTGTTAATGTAAGCATGTACCCAGTGTTAAATCCATGCTTAAAGCATTTAAACATAAGACCATGCTCTAACTTTATCGGGATTGTAGGTTACTAACCTCCAAGCACTGGATAGTGCTAACGGTGGGGCGATTTCTTTAAAAACAATGGGGCCAACTTGTTTCTACGAGCAGTGACTGTTGACTCTGTAATGCAATAAATAAAACATATTCTATCGTCGAACGCTTATCTATAAATTGCCGCCGCTTTTTATCAAAAGGTTTATATTTCGGTTTCATACCTTAGAAAAGCCGCGTGGCTTCGGACAATCCCGAGGATGCACCCAGCGTCTGCACAGTGGCAGGAATGGCCGAACGATTACGCGGGTTGCGTTAGAGTGCCGGTATAGGCTGTGTAAACGGGCGCCAATGGGTGCGCACTTACATATAGAGGTGGAAAAGTTACTTGATACTTCGAGTCGTGCCTGAGCTACATCTATAGTAATGGATGTTCCAAGCTGGTATATAACCGGACTTATGTGTTTATTAGCGTAGCACTTCACCGTATCCCGTATTGGAATGACGGAATACAAAAAAAAAATGTTATTTATATTTACGATAGCAATGAAAATAATAATCCCTAATGTAACCAGACTGATTTCTTTGGTAGCACTATGTGTAATTATAATTGTTGAGGGTTATACATGCGTAATATTGAAAAAAATAAAGATTGAAATTTAAACCTGAGAGCACGGCCCATAGATGACTCGAACCCTTAGCTAGCTATTCATAGGGTCACTGCTAGTAGCGATCATCTTTCTGAGCCACTGGAGCAGTCATTGGGGTTTGAGACCACTGACACAAGGGACACATTTATGTAAGGAGCATTATGAACGATCAGTCTTTAGCATTTCAATTTTTTTGGGGAAAAACGTGTTTTCTGGGGTAATCAAACATTCTTTCCTCATCTAACCAGTATAGGACTGAGCTTCCCAGGATCATTGCGATTTATACAAATCAGATAATGATATCATAGTACATCTGATTAATAATCAATTACATTTTGGCAATTTCCTCTGGAGCAACCACGTATAATGACATATACATTTAACAACTTGTGTGCACTCTATAGAGGAGGGACTCAACTCGGCGGAGGAGTGGCGGGGATTCGTCACCTCTCTGAACGTCTGAGAAATCCTTCTCTACTTCCCTTGCTGTTTCTGTATAAAATAGTATCTGCCCATACAGTGAAGTGTATGACAGTATACTGTTTATGTTTACACACAAGAATGCAATCACGATCATGACAGTCCTAAGTGCCACAAACATCTGGACTCCTATATGCACATGTCTTAACACAGGATTGCTATAATGTAAATTGTTGAAATGAGTTGTTAAATGTATATGTCATTATACGTGGTTGCTCCAGAGGACATTGCCAAATGTAATGACAAAGCACTGAGAATGGTATGAACTTAGAGTTGGAGAATAATTGAGATTTCCATATTAACCCCTTGAGCCTCCATGACCTCCAGTAGAAGGATTTATTGTTGATTAAAATATGTGAGTTATACCAAATGGTAGATCTAAGGAAGTCAGCCACCGTGGTAATAAGGGGGGGGGGGTAGAGGGCAAGAGTAATTTGGTGGTGAATTTATGCAAGGGAGATGACAATGAAGATGGTTTACGGGAAAAGGATAAATATTCAGTAAAAGAAAAAAGGGAGAGTGAGAGACGCTCGACTGTGACCCTGAGAGGGCAAGGATCCATGGAATTGTGTATCCAGAAGGAAGCCTGACCCAAAAGAAATGCTTTATGGTAGGCTGGGAAATCTGGAAAATTAACTCCACCTTCTGATTTAGGTTGCATTAGTCTACTAAGAGACATCCCAGGCTTCTTATTATTCCAAAGAAAAAGAGATAGGATAGAGTTGATTTTCTTAAAAAATTTGGAGGGAATGGGCACTGGAATATTAGAAATCGTGTAGAGAATTATGGGGGATAACATCATCTTGATGGTGTCAAGGCGACCCCACCAAGACAAATAAAGAGGGTGCCATCTAGAAGTTAAATCCGATATCTTCTGAATGCATTTGCTTAGGCATAAAGAAACTGTGTCTAGAATTGAGGGGGTAATGTGTAGTCCTAAATATTTGATGTGTGAAGAGCTCCAAGTAAAGTTTGAGGCACTGAAATCAGGTTTAAAAGTAAACTTTGTCAAGGGCAGGCTTTCACATTTGTCATTGTTAAGCTTATAACCTGAAATTAAAGAGAATTCACATACTACACTAAGAATAGCCTGTATGGAGTCAGAGGGGTGTGATACAAAGAGCAAAATATCGTCAGCGTAAGCAGCCAGTTTAATATGAGACTGCGAGGTTTGAAAACCATGGATGTTGGGATGCTGACGGAGCTTGGAAAGAAATGGCTCCAAAGCTAAGTTAAAAAGGAACGGAGATAAGGGACATCCCTGATGAACACCTCTCCCTAGATCGAAAAAAGAGGAGACTAAACCATTGGCGCAAACAGCAGCACGCAGGTTAGAGTAAAGGAGGGAAATTAAAGAAATACATTTAGGGCCAAAACCAAACCATTCGAGGGCAGCAAAATGATACGTCCATTCGACCCTATCAAAAGCCTTCTCAGCCTCTAGTGCAAACGCTGCCAGAGAATGCTGGAGCCGAGAGGACTTGGACAGGACATTAAATAAAAGTCTGGTGGTATCAGTAATAAAGCGCCCTTTAACGAAACCAGATTGTTCCACACCTAACAAATCAGGCAAGAGAAGGTCCAGTCTCACAGCTAGTGACTTGGCAAAAATCTTATAATCGATGTTGACTAGAGAAATGGGCCTGTAGTTTTTACAATGTTTAGCATCCTTCCCCTCCTTAGGAATGAGACATATGTGGGTGTTGGAAAAGGAACCAGAAGACCTACCAATGGTGCAAAATGTACCCAGCAAGAGGTGTAGTTTTGGTATTAAAAGTTTTGAAAAAACATCTGGTCCGGGGGCCTTATCCTTTTTGAGATGTTGAAGTGCAGTAAGTAGGTCCTGTTGGGATACATCTATTTCTAAATGGGTGAGGTCAAGGGGGAAGTGTTGGGGTTTGTGAATGCTGGAGAAGAAATGAGATAAAGATTGGGGTGAAGGTTTAGTGTCAGAGGAAAAAAGATTTTTATTAAAAAAAGAGAATTCAGTGAAAATGTCAACATCCTTATATTGAAGGTTAGAATCAGAGTCATAAATAGATTCAATATTCAGCTTATTATGCTTAACTTTCAAGTAATTGGCTAAAACCTTCCCAGCCTTATTCCTACCCCCATAAAATTTGCGCTTGACTTTAATAAATATAAGGATGCATCTTTCGTGGGTTTTTTGTTGAATTGCATCTTAGCTTCAACAAGGGCCGTCAAACTGTCTTGGGAGTGCGAGGTATAATAAGTGTGCTCCAGGCTCTTGATCGTCTGGAGAAGGTCACCTCTGAATTTACGAACAATCTTCCGTTTGGTGGCAACGTACCAAATTATAAAGTCTCTTGCTGATGACTTGAAAGCATCCCAAATGGTATGCTTGGGTACAGAAGGGGTGTCATTAATCTGGAAAAACTCGGTAAAAAAGGCAGTGAAAGAGGTGGTAAACTTAGAATCTAATAAGAGGGCGTTATTAAAATGCCATCTCCTAGGCCCAGCAACTTTAGGAAGGATATCAATATGAATAAGAACAGGAGCATGGTCACACAATAAGAGAGGGCCAATTTCAGCATTCGTAAGGGTCTGGGCAATGTTGTGGGAAACAAAAATGTAATCAATTTTCGATTGAGAGTGGTGGAAGGGTGAATAGAAAGTAAATTCTTTTGTCGTCGGATTACAAAGGCGCCAGGCGTCAGTGAGTTTATGTTGCAAAATGGCCTGGGCAAAAAGTTTGTGAGATCTATTGGGAATAAATGAAACTTTGGAATTTCTATCAAGAAAGGGGTGAAGAGGCTGGTTGCAATCTCCTGCTAAAATGAAATTATCATCTACGAACTTGGATATGTGAGCGGACAACGTGCTCCAAAAAGTAGGGTCGCCACCAGTGGGGGCATAAATGTTGAGAAGAGAGAGTGGAACACCTCTCAAAGACAGCTTGACATGAGCCCATCTACCTTCAATGTCAGATTCTTGGGTTAATATGGAGTAAGAAAGAGACTTGCGACATAAAATTGCAACCCCATTCCGTTTACCATCACCAGGAGAATAAAATACATCACCCACTCAACCTCTTTTGAGTTTGGCTGATTCTACTTCTGACAGATGTGTTTCTTGCAAAAAGGCAAAATCAACATTCAACTTAGCTAAATTAGATAAAATTCTTTGTCTCTTAATAGGAGAATAAACACCCTTAACGTTCCATGTAACAATTTTTAACGACATGCAGCATAAAACAAAAAATGTTGAGCAAATTGAACAAAATCAATAAAAAAAAACAGTAAGAATAGGACAAATAACATACAAAAGAATAAGAGAGAGAAAAAAGTGAAGAAAAAAGTACAATTCATCTGAGCACAATGCAATCGAGAAAAAAGCAAGAAGATGAGTAGGAGAAAAAAAGAGAGAAAGATAAGGACAAAAGAGAATATTGAAGAGAAATAGCAGCAAAAGCATATGCACAGAAACAAAAAAACAGGGATCACAATACCAATGAATAAAAACAGGTATACGAAAGAAGAAGAAGGAGCGGAGAAGTTGAAGTGAACGAAAAGAGATGACACCTTTGAACACGAAACAAATAGGGAGAAGGATAAGGAAAGGAAGGCAAAAACCAAAACAGACATACCAATCAGGAAAACGTAACCATACTTACAAAAGGGACGAGGTGAGGGAGCACAACCGGGAAGACGATCAGACGTGAAGGGAGGGGGAGGTAGAGCCATACGGAGCAGGCGGGACATCCAAGGTCAGCGAGCCGTCTAACCAGGAGAACAGCACGAACCGTGGTGAACAATCTATAAAAAAACATGAGGAGAACATTGAAAGAACATGTCAATACAAACAATAGAAAAACCATATGATCAAACACCTGAGTCGAGAAGAAAGCAACCAAGAGATGCTGTAGTAAAACAGAGCCACTTCAAAAATGTGCATACAACGAACAAGAGCATAAAATGCAGTTAGAAACTTGAAATAATGAATAAAAGGAACAGTATTGGAAAGGGTAGCAGGCACATCAGGGGAATCAGGTAGGGAAAGAGAAGGAGGGACCAGAAAGGTCCATGCCAGCTACTCGGCAAGAATTCAGGAAGCTCCGGAGCCATACAGGATCCTCGTATGTCGTTGTTTTGTTGTATGTAACCTTAAAAAGGCACGGGTGGAAAAGTCCGTATCTGGCACCAATGGAGCGGAGATCAGGATGCATATCCAAGAAGGCTTTACAGTGACTGGCCGTGGCTTGTGCATAGTCTTGCGCAAAAAACAGAGAGGACCCCGACCATGTGAGACGAGGAGATACTCTGGCCGCTGATAAGACTTTTAGGAAATTAGTGTATTCCAGGAAGTACATGATTACACCTCTCGGCCTCAACGTAGTAGAAGTAGGTGAAGGAGCTTGTCCAAGTCTATGCGCCCGCTGCATATTGAGCACAGTACCCTCTGGCAAGTGCAAGAGTTTTGGAAGAAAGGATTTGAAAAAAGCAATAGAGTTGTTCCCCTCACAACCCTCAACCAGGCCGTAGATATGCAAATTATTGCGTCTGTTGCAATTTTCAAGGTCCTCTACCTGCTTTTGAAGAGAGGAAATCTGTGAGTTCATAAGAGAAACTTTGGCGGACAAATCCTGAAGGGAGGAGACACTTCGCTCCACTGAAGTGACTCGCACATCCATTAATGACCAATTATCCGTCATAACTTGTAACTTAGCATTGGTTTCCTCCATAAAAGGGCGCAGGGCTCTTGTCTCCTCCAACAACAGCTCCATAGATATGGGCGAGACCGATTTAGGCGGTGAGGTAGGGTCCTTTTACAGCCTTTTGGTGGTGGCCTTCCCTGAGGGTTGCACAGGCTGCTCCATCGTAGACTGTGATTCGGAAGTACCGAGCGATTGAGAGGTTTCTAACTGAGCAGGTAGAGAGAACAGTTTGGAATTTTTAATGAAATTGCGCTTCAGGGATGTGCTGGCAGAGTTCGTCGTATTCCTGCCCATGAGGTACTGACCACCACTAAAGAGAATATCTCAGCGACACACCAGAGAAGACCACTGCGCACTGTGAAGTGTACAACAAAAAAAGGAAAAAACACAGTAGGAGGCCGGGAAGTATAAATGAAATTCACCACGCAATGAGATAGCCTGATGGGTGAAGTGAGAAGCCAGCAATTGGAGCGTGGAGAATGCACACCACACCACTCAAGGTGAGACCTGGATACAAAGTCCCCAAGAGGAGATATGCAAGATATGCAGAGCCAGGAGAATCCATATGAAGGTAAATATGGAGAAAAATCAAGTCCTTAAAATGGCTGCCAGAGCTGAGGGGAATACATAATACTGCCAAAAATGAGTGAGGAGGCTGCAAAATGATGAAAAGGCTGCAAAATATGTAAAGTGACCCACCTTATGGAAAAAAAGGATAATTACAGGCAGTGTCGGCAGATGGCAGGTCCAAACCGGAGAAGTACATAGCTGGATACATGATGTGCGCAAGACGCGCCTCAGGATCGCAAAATGGTGGCCGCGGCCGACATACAGCCGCGACCGGAGCAACCTTCGGAAGAAGAACAGAAGACGTGGCTACGGGGAGCCCTGCAAACCACCTCAGGACATGCCCCGAGCCATCCGACAACCAAGTCCTCCGTTTCTGAAGTGAAGAGGAGCCGCAAACCGCCTGCTCTCCACAGCGCCGACGGAGCGCTCACATCAGCGCCTCTACACTCGTCAGGCGCTAAGCCACGCCCTCCAAAATTATGTATTGAAGAAAAGGTAAAAGGTAGGACAGAAGGGTGAAAGTAAAGGTGAAAGAATGAATAGATGGAAGGGTGAACGGGGATTTGAACAGTAAAAGTATCGATAACTTAAAGAGTGAATGAATGGACGGATTAAGAATGGACAGATGGGGAGGAGTGAAAGGATAGCTAGATGGATACATGGAGATACTAATGGTATGGGCGCATACATGAAAGGATGGATGGAATATCAAAGGATGAAGTAACTTTGCTAAGGAGGGTCTCATTTGCTAGCCTCGCGTTCGGTGCGATAAGAGTGATGGTTTAGGGGGGGTCATTTTCTGACTACTTCCTTGTGCTGAACTGTATATATACTTCCCTTCTGCACAGCTGCTATAGGGCCAGACTGAGGATTAAAACCAGGCCTGGCTCAAATGTTCAAACACCTCTCTCTCTCTCTCCATTTCACTTGTTTTGTCCTCTCGCTACGTCTTCCCTGAACTCTTTCTCTCTCTCTCTTAAAGTTTTGTTGTGGATCCTAGATGTCTATTGAATAATAATGCTACTTCAGTATTATTTAGAATTGTCAATTGGACCGAAATCTTCATTTTTGTAATCGTATATGAACTACCTATTTTAGGTTTGTGACTTTTGAGAAAATACATTTTGCATATCACATTCAATCAGTGGCCTAATGCTGTAATGCGGTAGCTGAGGTTATTTTAAGTCTTCTTCACACTTGTGTTTCTTCCTTTCACCTCACACCAATTCACAGTTCTCCTGGAAGATTTCAGTGCTGCACGCTTCATATGGAACACACATGGGCCAGGTAGAGAGGAGTAGGGATGACTTTGGAGCACTGCTTGGAGGTGTGTTCTGGGGCAGAGCAGATCACACTTGGTTCCATTCATGAGGCGTTCATTTGCAAGAACCAGAGACTTGGCTGCTCACCAGTTTTCCTGGGATAGTGTTTGCAAATATTTCTAAAACCCCTTTGAAGTGGACTGGGCTGGACTGTTTGGTGGGTTTTGAGAGGTGGTGCATGACTCTGTAGCACTAGAGCTGGCCCCTTTAATTTTGACTTCTGGAACAAAGTCAAACTGAAAGACTTTGATGCCAATAGACAGAATAACAAGATGGTCATGCTGAAGTAAGAGGAACGGTGTAGAGACGTCATACAGATCTGCTATGGGTAACTTACTAATGGTAAACGGTGTCTCTTTTAAAAGCCCTTAATTGTACCACTGGCATGTCAGTTGAGTTCCAGGTTGAACCATGGAAGAAGGAGAGGAAGTTTATCTGCCCGCTACAAGATTACCTTCTTTTACTGGCAAAGGGAACAATAGGGGAGTTAATTCTTACTATTGACTTGAAACAGTGTGCCCATGCCCTAATCCGGAACTCTGGGAGCCGGTGTCATACCCTGGTCGACAGGGCTTCCGGAGTGCTCTCTAATTGGGATACTGCCTTCTTGTAAGTGCCTATTCAAAGAGCTCTGTGCTGGATATTACTGCCTTTTCAGTCTTTCTCCTCCATAATATGAGCATCAATCTCCTGCCCACCAGACTTCCCCTATACAAACAAAAAAAACTTTACCCCCTCATAATATGACTATCTACTATTAGTTGACATTCTTGATGACAAATAAAGACATTGGGTGTAGCAGTATTTTTAAGTGGTCTGTAGTCTTATTTCTACCTGAGGAAATGTTATCTAGCTTTGGAATATGCTCATGCAATTAGGCTCATTATTAGGCCAGGGTGCTAAAATCTGCCCCACTAGCAGAGTTTACAGAATTCGGGCACTCCACGCTCCGCAGAGCAGTTCCCAGTATCTGCCTTCTGGGCATGAAGCAGATTTATTTTTAAGTTTGCGCTCTTTACATTTGATTTGGCGTCACTCATGCCACAATATTCTAGGCTGCCAGCAAGACTTTGCTCCCTGTCACACAGATTCTGGCTATGATGGCGCCAATGTAGTGCCACTCGCAGTTGTAAATGCACCACTTGAGTAACTTATATGCTCAAGAAGCAGCTAAAGAGGTTTTGAAATGGTTTTTCTTCTCCAAGAACTTGTTTGAGTTGGTTTTGTATACAAGAAGCCTTTTTATAAATACTTTTTTTTGTCTAACAGGAAGGAAGTGACCCAGAGACTCTAACTTCCTGTTTCTGTACAGCAGGGTCTTCCCAGCGCCTTGTCCATCTCCTGGACTCTTATCATTTGGATTTGGATCTGGAAGGATCACTCTCCTTGTCTGCTGCATATGTGGATTCAAGGACTTTGCATTTGTGATTTCACAAGTTAGTTCAAGCTCTTATGTAAGGGTGCTGTTTGTTTGATAGAAGGCAAGCACCAGTATTTATTTGTACTTTAATTCAATTTTTCAAAGTTGTTGTGGTAGATGGCCTGTATTTTCTTTAGGGGCCTAGTTATATTTTCATATTCAATGTTACTTCTTTTGTAAAGGAACAATGTTGCACAGTTCAGTAATGTTTGCCATGTTTGTAAACGTGCAATATTAATTAATTTTACTATATGGCCTAGTTAAGCATGGGCGTAAAATCCGTTCCGCCCGCGAAATTTGCGGATTTTTGGCAAATTCGCAATCCGCGAACTCTCGCGAATTTGCGGCAAATTCGCAAATTCGCACACAGCGGATTTTTTTGCTTGGTGATACAATATTGTGGCGCGCGGCATTCACTTACCGTCATTCAGCGTTTGCAGAGTTGTTTTTTCTCCATATTTTGCATGTGCTGCGCCATTTTGGATCTTGCTGCGGGATCCCGCGGGAGTTTGGTGACCACGATTACGTAATCGCGGCTTGCCACCTTGCACAGCACGCATCGCGAGAGTTCGCAATTGCGAACACGTAGATGCGGCGGGCAGCAACAATCTCACACTTGCGAAATTGCTAAATTTTCAATTCTGCACAAGAAATCCACCAGCAAGCAGCATAAACCTTCTGAAAATGATGATTTTTATCAGAATAACTCCTCAGGTTGACTTTTGCCTGCACTTTTCTTTGCAAGGAGTCCATTTTGGGGGGGGTGGGAGGAAGGAAGTGCCCCACAGTCTCCAACTTGCTGTTCCTGTCCAGCAGGCTCCTCCCAGTGCTTTCTTCATGTGCTGGTCACTTTCATTTGGATCTTGACCTGGAAGGATTACTTTTTGTGGATGCTGCTGGATATTTGGATTTGAGGCCTTTTTGATTTTCTTAGGATCACTTTTGGATTAGAAATTTCACAAGTAAGTTTGTTTGGAGCATTACAGTTGCTGCAACTACAATTTTGGAATGTTCGATTTTTGGGCTGTTGTTGGGGCCTTTTGCCCAGGGGTAGTGAGTGGTGCATGGACTGAGTCTTTCTGTGGGGTCTCTTTAATGTAACCATCATGGAGGGCATGGATGGCATGGGATTGTGCTGATTTTTGTGTGTTTTTCGATTTTTTTTGGCTGCTGTTGGGGCCTTTTGCTCAGGGGTAGTGAGTGGTGCATGGACTGAGTCTTTCTGTGGGGTCTCTTTAATGTAACCATCATGGAGGGCATGGATGACATGGGATTGTGCTGATTTTTGTGTGTTTTTTGATTTTTTGGGGTGTTGATGGGGACTGGGCATGTGGGTGGGGGGCATTTTGAGTGCTGGTACAGGCAGGCCCTGGCCATGTACTGGGGGGCAAGGGGCCATTTTGAAGGCAGGCAGTGTTCTCAGACCTGCACCCATTTTGCCTAGCTTTCATCCTTTATGCCCAGGGGTAATGAGTAGTGCATGGGCCTAGTCTTTCTGCAGGGTGTCTTGAATTTAAACATCATTGAGGGCATGGATGGCATGGGATTGTGCTGATTTTTGTGTGTTTTTCGATTTCTTTGGCTGCTGTTGGGGGCTTTTGCCCAGGGGTAATGAGTGGTGCATGGACTGAGTCTTTCTGTGGGGTCTCTTTAATGTAAACATCATGGAGGGCATGGATGGCATGGGATTGTGCTGATTTTTGTGTGTTTTTCGACTTTTTGGGGTGTTGATGGGGACTGGCCATGTGGGTGGGGGCCATTTTGAGTGCTGGTACAGGCCGGCCATGGCCATGTGCTGGGAGGCAAGGGGCCATTTTGAAAGCAGGCAGTATTCTCAAGCCTGCACCCATTTTGCCTAGCTTTCATCCATTATGCCCAGGGAGTGAGTGGTGCATGGGCCTAGTCTTTCTGTGGGGTGTCTTGAATTTAAACATCATGCAGGGCATGGATGGCATGGGATTGTGCTGATTTTTGTGTGTTTTTCGATTTTTTTGGCTGCTGTTGGGGCCTTTTGCCCAGGGGTAGTGAGTGGTGCATGGACTGAGTCTTTCTGTGGGTCTCTTTAGTGTAAACATCATGGAGGGCATGGATGGCATGGGATTGTGCTGATTTTTGTGTCTTTTTCGATGTTTTTGGGGTGTTGATGGGGACTGGCCATGTGAGTGGGGGCTAATTTGAGTGCTGGTACAGGCAGGCCCTGGCCATGTGCTGGGGGGCAAGGGGCCATTTTGAAGGCATGCAGTGTTCTCAGGCCTGCACCCATTTTGCCTAGCTTTCATCCTTTATGCCCTGGGGTAGTGAGTGGTGCATGGGTCTAGTCTTTCTGTGGGGTGTCTTGAATTTAAACATTATTGAGGGCATGGATGGCATGGTATTGTGCTGAATTTTTTTGTATTTTTCTATTTTTTGGGCTGCTGTTGGGGCCTTTTGCCCAGGGGTAGTGAGTGGTGCATGGACTGAGTCTTTCTGTGGGTTCTCTTTAATGTAAACATCATGGAGGGCCTGGATGGCATGGGATTGTGCTGATTTATGTGTGTTGTTCGTTTTTTTGCGGTTTTGATGGGGACTGGCCATGTGGTTGGGGGCCATTTTGAGTGCTGGTACAGGCAGGCCCTGGCCATGTGCTGGGGGGCAAGGGGCCATTTTGAAGGCAGGCAGTGTTCTCAGGCCTGCCCCCATTTTGCGTAGCTTTCATCCTTTATGCCCAGGGGTAGTGAATGGTGCATGGGCCTAGTCTTTCTGTGGGGTGTCTTGAATTTAACCATCATTGAGGGCATGGATGGCATGGGATTGTGCTGATTCTTGTGTGTTTTTCGATTTTTTTGGCTGCTGTTGGGGCCTTTTGCCCAGGGGTAGTGAGTGGTGCATGGACTGAGTGTTTATGTGGGGTCTCTTTAATGTAAACATCATGGAGGGCATGGATGGCATGGGATTGTGCTGATTTTTGTGTGTTTTTTGATTTTTTGGGGTGTTGATGGGGACTGGCCATGTGGGTGGGGGGCATTTTGAGTGCTGGTACAGGCAGGCCCTGGCCATGTACTGGGGGGCAAGGGGCCATTTTGAAGGCAGGCAGTGTTCTCAGACCTGCACCCATTTTGCCTAGCTTTCATCCTTTATGCCCAGGGGTAATGAGTAGTGCATGGGCCTAGTCTTTCTGCAGGGTGTCTTGAATTTAAACATCATTGAGGGCATGGATGGCATGGGATTGTGCTGATTTTTGTGTGTTTTTCGATTTCTTTGGCTGCTGTTGGGGGCTTTTGCCCAGGGGTAATGAGTGGTGCATGGACTGAGTCTTTCTGTGGGGTCTCTTTAATGTAAACATCATGGAGGGCATGGATGGCATGGGATTGTGCTGATTTTTGTGTGTTTTTCGACTTTTTGGGGTGTTGATGGGGACTGGCCATGTGGGTGGGGGCCATTTTGAGTGCTGGTACAGGCCGGCCATGGCCATGTGCTGGGAGGCAAGGGGCCATTTTGAAAGCAGGCAGTATTCTCAAGCCTGCACCCATTTTGCCTAGCTTTCATCCATTATGCCCAGGGAGTGAGTGGTGCATGGGCCTAGTCTTTCTGTGGGGTGTCTTGAATTTAAACATCATGCAGGGCATGGATGGCATGGGATTGTGCTGATTTTTGTGTGTTTTTCGATTTTTTTGGCTGCTGTTGGGGCCTTTTGCCCAGGGGTAGTGAGTGGTGCATGGACTGAGTCTTTCTGTGGGTCTCTTTAGTGTAAACATCATGGAGGGCATGGATGGCATGGGATTGTGCTGATTTTTGTGTCTTTTTCGATGTTTTTGGGGTGTTGATGGGGACTGGCCATGTGAGTGGGGGCTAATTTGAGTGCTGGTACAGGCAGGCCCTGGCCATGTGCTGGGGGGCAAGGGGCCATTTTGAAGGCATGCAGTGTTCTCAGGCCTGCACCCATTTTGCCTAGCTTTCATCCTTTATGCCCTGGGGTAGTGAGTGGTGCATGGGTCTAGTCTTTCTGTGGGGTGTCTTGAATTTAAACATTATTGAGGGCATGGATGGCATGGTATTGTGCTGAATTTTTTTTTATTTTTCTATTTTTTGGGCTGCTGTTGGGGCCTTTTGCCCAGGGGTAGTGAGTGGTGCATGGACTGAGTCTTTCTGTGGGTTCTCTTTAATGTAAACATCATGGAGGGCCTGGATGGCATGGGATTGTGCTGATTTATGTGTGTTGTTCGTTTTTTTGCGGTTTTGATGGGGACTGGCCATGTGGTTGGGGGCCATTTTGAGTGCTGGTACAGGCAGGCCCTGGCCATGTGCTGGGGGGCAAGGGGCCATTTTGAAGGCAGGCAGTGTTCTCAGGCCTGCCCCCATTTTGCGTAGCTTTCATCCTTTATGCCCAGGGGTAGTGAATGGTGCATGGGCCTAGTCTTTCTGTGGGGTGTCTTGAATTTAACCATCATTGAGGGCATGGATGGCATGGGATTGTGCTGATTCTTGTGTGTTTTTCGATTTTTTTGGCTGCTGTTGGGGCCTTTTGCCCAGGGGTAGTGAGTGGTGCATGGACTGAGTGTTTATGTGGGGTCTCTTTAATGTAAACATCATGGAGGGCATGGATGGCATGGGATTGTGCTGATTTTTGTGTGTTTAGGCCTGCACCCATTTTGCCTAGCTTTCATCCTTTATGCCCAGGGGTAGTGAGTGGTGCATGGGCCTAGTCTTTCTGTGGGGTGTCTTAAATTTAACCATCATTGAGGGCATGGATGGCATGGGATTGTGCTGATTTTTGTGTGTTTTTCGACTTTTTGGGGTATATAACTGATGTTCCTCTGTCTTCCATTGCTTTTTAGGTGCACAAGAGAACTACCAGTGCCAGGAAGAAGTCCTGCAGCGGTGTGTGCAGCATAACATCATGCGACGTCACGTGTGGCCACAGACAAGACAACTCTGCAACTCATGCAACTGCGGCCTGCTGTTCTGACACCTGAAGAAGATGGCCCCAAAAAAAGTTCCCCGTAGCTCCTCTAGGAAGAAAGTTGCCAGTAGGAGCAGAAGAAGCAAGTGGCGCCACTTATCAAGGAGACTGGTGTGCCGCCCGCCACATTTTTTGGGAATAAAAAAAAAAGTACGCCTGCAGCAGCAGCAGGATCTGCTGGGGACCAAGCTGGGAGCAGCACCCACACTCCATTGGGCTCAGTGCCACCACCACCACGCCACCACCACGCCAACTTAAGTCCAAGCCCTTGAGTGCTTTAGAGGCAGCCAGTCAAGTTGTTCAATCACCATCGACCAGTGATGTTGGCTCATCGCAAGAAAGTAGCAGCATCCCTCAATCAACACAGGTTGTTGTAACTCATCTGACGAGTGTTCAACAACCACAGCCGCAACAACAACCACATGTGCAAGTACAAGCCCAAGTACATGTGGAAGGAGAGGCAGCGCAAAGAGATGCACAAGCAGAGGGGCATGGAGTGGCACAAGTGCCCACAATAGTTGTTCCTCCCGAAGTAGGGGCACATCATGAAATCGACATTCAAGCTGAGGTATCATTTGTAGAAGCCACTCCTCCTGATCATTCATTGTCTTCCAGATCCCTAGCAAGTAAAAGATCAAGGATGGTGTCTACATCTTCTTCAAGCCCCCATCCTTCTGATGATATGGATCTAAATTGGGAACCACCACAGCCGTCTGAGAGTGAGGCACACCATGATCTGACAAAGGTAGCTAAGCATAAAAGGAAGGTCCCCGAAAGTCTTGTACTTATGGAGTGTCATGATGACGCTGAAGAAGAAGTGGCGTATACTCCTGCTGATGAAGACTCTCACGACGACGACGCAGTCATCATAAACGTCACTCCAGGCTCAGTGGGCATGCAGCAAACAGACATTTTTACCCTAGCCCGAAATGCTGCTGAGTGTGATGTTGGCGACGTGGGAATGGGACCACCACCAATGCAGTTAACTAGTACACCACCACTTACCGCTTCCATATATTCTCGCCAGAAGGGACCTCCATCCACCTCGACCTCCATTTCCTCAATTAGTGGTGCTGCAAATGCACAACGTAGTAAAGTTCGGCAACACACATCCTCCACTTCATCTGGCATTAGTATGACCAGTATCGCCTCCTCCGCCCCCCACAGACATTTGAAGTCCGCAGTTTGGGACTTCTTTAGTGTTAGCACAACAAGAGAAAACATAGCCATTTGTACCATTTGTAAGCTTGAAGTTAGTCGTGGTAAGTTTGGTACCAACTATGGTACCGGAGACCAGAGAGGTCATCTTGAGAGACAGCACGTGGTCAAATGGCATGCGCACCTAAAGGAGATCAAGGAAGCCCGAATTGCAAGTTAACAAACTGTACCCGTTGATGTTTCATCTGATGATGACGAGGAGGAAGAAGCGTCAAACATTCCTTCAGTTACACCCAGTACCCCTGTCAGCAGCACACCCCCTGCAAGATATATGAGCCACACTAAGAGTGTGGGAGAGAGTGAGACACCAATGCGAAAAAGTTCATCAACATCACAGAGCGTAACTGGGTCGAAGAAGTCATCATCATCATCATCCCGTAAAATGGTCCAGCCCACCATTAGAAGCATGTTGTTTTCAGATGCGCCATTTGAACGCAACCTCCCAATGACGCGTCTGTATAACACTAAGCTGGCTAAAATGCTAGCTCTGGACCTTCTCCCTTTTTCTTTTGTGGAAGGGGTTGGTTTTCTTGAATTAGTGGCAACGCTCTGACCTAAATGGAAGGTTCCTAGCCGGTTCTATTTTGCCAGAGTTGTGGTTCCAGCACTACATGAAGATGTGCTGGAGGTGATTGGGGCAGCTTTGCAGAAGAGTGCTGTTCACACTATACATCTGACAACAGACATGTGGACCAGTTGCGCAGGCACTGATTACATGTGCATCACTGCACACTGGGTCTCTTTTTCAGGGGTTACAGCAAAGCTAAGGGCAGGTGTTGACCCGGACAACGTCTTTAAAGCTGCTAGGAAACATGCAACACTAGCCATGTTTGGCATGGAGAAAAGTCATACAGGAGAAAACATTTTGCATGAGTTTAACACAAAGGTCTTTCAATGGCTGTCCCCAAGAAAATGCATGATTGGTTATGTTTCCACGGATAATGGCGCCAATGTAGTTAAGGCCATGGATATGGGTAACTATTTCAGAGTGCCGTGTTTGGCGCACTGTATAAACCAGGTTGTTAAAAAATTCTTGAGTGAAGAAAGTCCAGTGTGCGAGTTACTGACCACCTGCCGAAGAATGTGCACACATTTCAACCATTCTTTTAAGGCCCGGAAGCATCTGAGGGGCCTGCTACTTCAACATAAACTGCCAGTGAAAGCACTCATCCAGGAGGTGGCAACACGTTGGAACTCAACCTTCTACATGCTTGAGCGTCTGTATGAGCAGTGTGCCGTAGTCGATCAGTATTTCTTTACACAGGGTGCAGCTATGAAGGACATAAGGATACAGGCGAAGCAATGGAAGCTAGTTCAAAGCCTGACAGACATGCTTCGCCCTTTTGAGGTCTTCACGCGTGCAGTCAGCAGGGAGGACTGTAATTTGGGAAAAGCTATCCCATTGTTGCGCATGCTAGAGCACCAACTGAAGGCGGTGTCTTCTACGTTTCAAAAAGATGAAAAAAAGCAAGAAACTTTTGATTTGGCAGAGAAATTATTAGAGCGCCTACTTTGCGATAAACATCTTCAAAAGATCCACACAGAACAGCATTACATTTGTGCGACTATTCTGGATCCACGGTACAAAAAGGCACTGGCAGGCAGAGTATTCTTTCCTTTTGATGACGCAGAAGTTACAAAGTACAAACGTTGGCTAGCTATGTCAGCCACTCGGTTTGAAAGAGAACGGCAGGAAATTGAAGGAAAAGGCAGTACATCAGCATCAGCAGGCCATCCGGAGTCAAAAGAATCCACTTCTGCACCTGTGGCTGTGGCAGAAGTGAGTGATTTTCCCTCTCAGCTGTTAAAGACACCAGCATCCGGATGATCTGCACCAGACACAACAGTAACATTGTGTGAAGAAGAGGATTGGCTAACTCAGCTTGGGTTTGCTTCTCAAAAGATCCCAGCTAAAAGTAAGCAAAGTGGAGGAACCATGGAGAACCTTGAGTCGATGGTGCAGGACTATCTGAATGACTCAACAGAGGTCTATGTTCATGATGACCCACTGGCGTATTGGCATGGGAAAAAAGAATTGTGGCCAGAGATCTCTAACTTAGGCTATAAATTACTTGTCTTGCCCACTCGCAAGCGTGTATTCTGAATGTGTTTTCAGTGCTGCTGGTGGCATTGTAACTTGCAAAAGGACCCGCCTCTCGCCCAAAATTGTGGAGAGGTTAACAATGATCAAGATGAATCAGCACCTCATACCACCAGATTGCAAAATACGAGAATACACGCAGGAAGAAGATGAGGAGGCCAACAACTTAGATGAGGGAAGTTGTTCTCTGTTAGGTGACCTACTCCCGCCTGAATTCGCAGAGTATGAGGACGAACTCTTCTTCCCTGACACCGAGCCCTGAAAATGAGACAATGAATCAATAACTTTCTTTTTCGTCCTTATTCACTTTTATTCCTGTGTGTCTGTCTTTCTTTGTTTTGCAAAATCTATATAAAAAAACTTTAATCACCTAATCACAAAAACAAGCCCATCAGCAGAACTGTCTTCACTTATTTGCTTATTGATTTGAAGGTGCCGCAGTCTGCATTCCTCAGGTTCACAAGAACATGCTCCTTTATCCTCCTCCTCCTGACTCCTATTTCCCTCAAAGCAGATGGCTGGATTACGCCCAATGAAGAAAGACTCTGCACTTGTGGGGGTGTTCTACTTCTTTGCGGGTGAGTTGACGGGTCTGGGGCCATTGCTGGGAAGGTCTAATACCGGATAAAAGTGTTTTGGAGAAAATCAGAGTTGATAACGTTTTTGCCTTTTTTCTCACTAACATGTTTTCGGGGGCCTGTTTGGGTGGGTTCCTGGTGTTTGGGGGTGGGTTTTGGGGCCTGGGAGCACTGCTGGCATAGTCTAATGTTGATTGCATTTGTTTTCCAGGACATCCATGGTGGAAAAGTCGAGTTATGACCCAGCTGCACAGCGCGTTTGGACAGAAGGCCGAAAAATATTGTAAGTATGAGATTTTCCATTTTTGCTTTTTGCCCGTTTGGGGGTGTTGTGCATTTTTGCGGGTGGGTTGGCAGGTCTTGGGGCATTGCTGGGAAGGTCTAATACCGGATAAAAGTGTTTTGGAGAAAATCAGAGTTGAAAAAGTTTTTGCCTTTTTGCTCACTATCATGTTTTTGGGGGCCTGTTTGGGGGGCTTCCTCGTGTTTGTGGGTGGGTTTTGGGGTCTGGGAGAACTGATGGGTATGGATGCAAGAGGTTTGAAGCAAATCAATGCTGGCAAAGGGAAGTTAGGGCCTAGCTGCAGAGCGCGCGCGGAGTGATTTTGGAAATTTGCCTGAAAATTACGAAGTCCCCATTTTTGTAGTTTTGCTTTTTGGCTGTTTGGGGGTCTTCTACTTGTTTCTGCCTGGGTTGGCGGCTCTGGGGCCATTGCTGGGAAGGTCTAATACCGGATGAAAGTGGTTTGGACAAAATCGGAGCAGAAAAAGATTTTGCGCTTTTGATCACTTGCCTGTCTTTGGGGTGCTGTTTGGCGGTCTTTTAGTTTGTTGTGGGTGGGTTTTGGGGTCTAGGAGCACTGCTGGCACAGTCTAATGTGGATTGAATTTGTTTTTCTGGAAATCCATGGTGGAAAAGAGGAGTTAGGGCCTATCTGCACAGCACGTTTGGACAGAATTGAAAGAAGGCCGAAAATATTCTAAGTATGAGATTTTCCATTTTTGCTTTTTGCCTGTATGGGGGTGTTCTGCTTTTTTGTGGGTGGGTTGGCATTTCTTGGGGCATTGCTGGGAAGGTCTAATACCGGATAAAAGTGGTTTGGAGAAAATCCATGCTGAAAAGCGTTTTGGCACATTAACTTAGGGATCGTTAGGGTTAGCACTAGCAGCAGGATTGCATGTGTTTCGGGGTGTTCTAGATTTTTGCAAATGAGTTCTGGGGTCTTAGAGCACTCGTGGGAATGTATAATTTTGGTTGCAAGTTGTTTGAAGAAAATCCATGGTGGGAAAGGGGGGATTTGGCCTAGTTAAAGAAAGTGTTTGCCACTATTCTTAACCTAGGGCTCGTTAGGGTTAGAAGTATTGTATTGCATGTGTTTGGGTGGGGGCTATTTGTGGGGGGGTTTGCGAGTCTTGGAGCGATGCTGGGTATGGATACTTTTGCTTGCTTGCAAGTGGTTTGAATACAATCCACGGTGGGTAAGGGGGGATTTGGGCCTACTTTCCTTTCAAAGTACGTTTTGTCACCATTTTCTACTAGGCCTCGTTTTTTGAGATCTGATTGGGGGTCTTCTACATTTTTGCGACTGGGTTTAGTAAGGGTCTGGGAGCACTGCTGGGAAGGTCTAATTTTGTTCTAAAACACAGTTTATAGTACACCTAGCTTGAGGGGAAAGTTCCCCTAAATTAATACGCCCATACTTATTTATCCTTCAAAAGGAGATTCAGACAGAGTACGCACTTTCAAAAATATTGTACTGTCTCTTAGGAAACTCAAAGTGTGACTTTTTGCACTACACAGCGTACATACCTTATATTTATTTGTCAGTGGTCTTCTAATATCACTTCCTGTTTTTCCATCAATAATTACAGGCCGGGTTTCAGCCTGTGCAATGGGAAAAGGATGAAGTCAGGCTTCACATTAGCGAGCCGCAATTCAGCATCCGCCAGGCAGGCAGTGGACAGGGTGTCTTCAGGTCACCAACATTGATGGATGGAGCATCAGATGGAATGGAGGAGTCACGCTAATAAGAGGAATGGTTGGATGCATCTTACAACTTCCCAAATTCAACAGGACAACTACAACAACATACAGATACAGTATCCGTTCTTTTCTAATTATCTTTTAAGTAATGTTATTGCTGTGAACTTCTATGAGTGTGACTCTGCATTTCTTTGATGTCTGCTTCTAAATTCATCCCTACAGCCATTGTATAGGTTTTTCTTCTGCTATTTTTCAAACCTAATTTAATGTACGAAGTGATTCTCTGAGTGCAGAGATAGGCAAGTGAAAACGCATAATTATTACTGCAGCCCTGTACTGTTGCATTCTTTCATTCACGGTTGTCGAAAGTACTACTTACTTTTTATTAACCATGCATGCAGTAGTGCATGCACTTCCTTTATGTCACTTAAAAGATTTATGGTTAGCTTTGTACCCAAAGATTTCTTTATCTTCAATTATTGCTTGTCCATGCTGTGCTTTTTTTTTCTTCTCTCAACAAAACTTTCCCAAAATCCCCCATTCCCATCCATTTTCCAAACCCTAACCCTCTTCCCCCGGGCTGTGTGGTTTTGATTGATATGTGACTAAATGACAGCAATAATTCCACACACTTGCTGGGGAGTATAAGGTCATAGCAACAGGCTGGTGAAGAATCCGAGGATATATTCTATTCTTACTCAGCTTGACACTCAGTCACTATTGGCAAATGAAATTAGATTTTCATGTGCGTCATCAACTTGATTGGTCATCAAGAACATCCTTCTCCTAGACATGGCAAATTATTACGCTGCTGTGTCCTTCACCTTCAGTACTATTTCTTATAGTAGTAGCCAATGTCAAAGAAATTCAACGCAAGTACTAGTTATACTTCCAATACTTTACCATTTGTTAGGCTACATTGTGGCACTGTTCTAGTGTACTGTCACCTGCTATATTCTCTATCGTACCGTTCTAATGCTACGGTAAGGACAAACAAGGTTTCATTCTCTTTTTTTCAGATGCTGCAACTGCCACTGTGTAACACCACAAGTACCACCGCAATGATGACATTTCACCCGCCCAGGATTGCCAACCTTAATCGCCATTTCAGGTGCAGCCAGCCCTGTGCCTAGCCCTATTTCCAAACACAAATTACAGGTAAGATAAGCATTTGGGGGGAGGTAGTATAATGGAGTATTAGGAGAGACGAGAGACCGACGGTCCTAGGACTACTGAATTCACTTACTCTGTGAGAGGCACTTAGTTTTGAAAACATTTGGGCCATTAGTACTTACACAACTTGAATCAAGATGCCACTTAAGTTTCTGGACTGTTAAACCCCCACCCCCCAGCCTCAAAAGCAGTAAAAAACACGTATGCTAAGATAAAGTTTAAAGTATATTTATATATCCCTAACATAAATAATCTCCCGCAAGACCCACCCCCCCCTCCCGAACCCCAACGAATGTCCCTGAAAACTATGTCCAAAAAAGTAGAAAACCCAACTCCCAATTCCCACCCCCCAGAAGTCTTTAAAAAAGGGGCAAGGGACAGTCTCCTCCTACTGCTGGCTGCTGTTGACTTTTCGGGCCAGGTCGGCATGGTCCTTGCGGAGGGTCTCGAGCAGGGTTTTGGTGTGGAGGAGCTCCTGCTCGAGGTAGGAAACCCTCAGGGAAAGGCAGTGCATCCTTTTTTTGCAACTGCTGTGGGGGCAGCTGATTTCTTTGCTGCTCGGCGGTGGCGGGTGGCTGCCGTACCCCTGCTCCGTACCGCTGGAGACCTGCTGCGCTGACTGGCTGACCCAGGGAGCGCGGAGCAGGGCCGGACTGGGAACCAGAACCGGCCCCGGCAAAGTGCTCGGCCGGCCCCCCTACTCCCCCCCTTGACCCCCCCGCTGAGGGAGGGAGGGAGGGGGGGGGGGCGCGACCGCGCTCTGTGCCAGGGCCGGTTTTCAGCCGTCTTTGTTACAGGGCCGTTTTTGCAGCAAAAACGGCCCTGTAACAAAAACGGCCCCAGGGGCCCAAAACCGGCCCCCAACCATGCGGCCCACCGGGGGATTGCCCGGTGCCCGCAACAGCCAGTCCGGGCCTGGCGCGGAGGAGGATGCAGGTGTCGCCGTGGATGTTGTTGACGTACTAGTCTGCGTGTCCTCCTCCTCCTGGGCCACCATCCGCCGATATTCGGCGACAGTGGCCTCCAGCCTCCGTTGCCGGGCCCTTTTAGCCAGCTCCTTCCGTGTTGGTTTGGAAGGAGCATCTATATGAAGAAAGAGAGACATAGTCTGTAACCAATGCTCTTCAAGATTAACACAAAATGATTCCGCAGAAAGTTACGTCACAGTAGAACTAGCAACTTGCAAGCGCAGTACATAACTATTGTGGCCAGTATCTATCTAACCTCCCACTTCTTCATCCTTGCTCTAACATTAGTGGGAGTTTAAGGAATCAATTCTACGAGCACTATGGACTCACTCCATTAGAGTCGACTATGACAGTACACCAGTCTTATTCTTATTCTTCTCTCTTGTTTAGCAAAATTGGTACGTTAACTTCTGCAAGCCGGCATAATGCCAGCGCAGTCAACTTGCAGCCGAGAAAAACAGACGCCCGCCATGATGAGTGAGACAGACTTGCGTTACTGAACCAGTCCAGTACATGCAGGTGGTGATGCTCTTACTTTTCTAATATGGGTGGCACTGAGAATACTCTGTTACAAGGGCTACTGCTTAATTAATTTAACTTTCACCCTACAGTGCCAATGAATACTAGAAAAGGAAAATGAAGAAGATAAATAATCTGATTATCTATCACTGCACATGGTATGTATTTGCTTACATATGGGATGACTTTAGGTGCTTTGCTTTTTATTGAGTGAACAGTGATACATCCACACATGAATGACCGAGTTCTACTAAACTTATTAACAGAGGTAGTGAGTGGCCATCGTAATAGCCGGATATATGCTGTGCTTGCAATACAAACTACTGCTACTATTCATGGTAGTATTCGGACAAAATTACAACTTCTTTTCCTTGCCTTTCCTACACTGGGACGGACGTGCAGGTGCGGTGTTACATGCTCTTCAAAGTAACAATTAGTTCATCCAGTGACCGTCTACTCTCTCTAGATACACATATGCTATCTAAGAGTCAGATAGTACCATGATCCAGGCATCCATCCATTCAAACTATAAGTCAATCTTTCTTCTTCATGTCTCTCATCTGGACAAACCTTAAGTTTTCTCATGGGGAGCACACTATGCAGTCTGCAATCTCAATAAGTAAGGAATTTAAGAGCTTACCACTGCCCGCCACTACCGTGGCAACCCGCACAGCAGTTTGGTCCGGCACTTGCACCGCCTCCTCCCCAGAGCTTTCCTCCTCCACCTCCGCGCTGGGCCCAGCACCAGATGTTCCACCTACAAAGTACATTTAAGAATGTTAGATGTCTTAGACATACACCACTCACTAGTATTTTGTCTAGGAATGAAGAAATGTGAATACAGAAACCAATCTAATAATTTGTGACTGTCTACTCTAAAGTAAAAATGTCCCTTTTTCCAGTGAAGGGTGTTGTCTTGCTACATTTTTTGGCACAACTGATGAATGCTTGCTTTTTAACACCCACCATTTTTCTCATAACAGACAGAAGCTTCACTTCTAAGAACAAATCATCATCACCACTAGGACAGAGGGACCAACGATTCAGCACCAAAAAGAAAAATTAAAGTTCAAACCAGGTGAGGGCTCGGCTCGCCCACAATAAATGTGTGAAATAAATCACTATAAGCACTTTTCCATTTTTAATCAACCGTTTATATTTTATTACAAGCTTGATTTTAATAAATATTTTTACTTTTAATAAAGCTTTAAAACTTAAATAGATTCTGTGGTTTTTGGTCAATAGTGAATGAGCAAAAGGTTTTGCAATTTGCAAGCATGAGTCCGTGCCTCTGACACTTCTGGACTCTGACTCCGTACTCTTGTCCTGCATTGGATAATCATCATTGGGGATCAATCATCGATGAATTCGGGAGCTAAATGACTCTGCCACACTATCTAGTCAGTAAGGAGATTGGGGGTTCTTCAAAGACTGATATCACTGAGGTATGTGGAAAGTCTACCTGCGCCTATTATAATTGATAAACAATGCACTATTTAGTGTCCATAGTTCTGTTTGTGCAGATTTGTCCCTGCAACAGTAGTAGTATGGATTGTCCTCCTATCCAAACCAAAAGTAAAGTAGTATCTTATTCTTTCACCTTTTTATTGTTGGTAATTGTCAAAGCATAAACATTTAGAAGACTTGAAAAGACATTATGGACAATCCCAGAGGACTGCACTCAGTGCATAGAGAGCTATTGCTGACTAGAATGGGAGTTTTGTTTAACACCTTTTGCCAAATGTGCAATCTTAGTTAGCTACACAGACAGACTAATAAGAATAATCTAGTAATACCACAGGGAGTCATAGTCGAGGCAGGATAAGAATTTAGATACAGTCTACAAGAAGATCAAAGACGATTTAGAAAAAATCGAATGAGGAACGCTAGGACAAAATAGGTACTCTATATTAAAATTAAAACTTACCCGGGCCAGCAAAGGAGCCCTCGCCTGACCGATCCTTGCCTTGTTCAGCAGCAGCAGCCTCCTCCAATGTCCTCTTGCCCCTGGGGGGAGCTGATGTACAACATGAAAGAAAGAAAGACCCGAAAACATGGATTATTGTTGTCAACCAAATCAAACATTACAAAAGAACAATAACAAAATATTTTGGGGAAATAGCAAATAGACAACTATTCCTGTGGATATATTGACCTATCTCATGTGGTCTACTACGATATTAGTATTGCTTGATTTGTGGACTGTCGACTTGGAAAGTTATGTAACTCACTAAACAAACTACTAAAAAGGTTCGCCTAGGACTGGCAGGCAGCAGTCCGCAGCACACAAAGTGACAGACAAACTCCATTGTGATTGCAGATCAGCGACAACACTAAAAAGTTTCCTACTACATTAACCAGTCATTAAAATACTCAAACTATCAATCCACCACTACCTCTTCTTACTGCCAGGTGTACAAAGGAAGGACTGGACTTGAGTCCGTAGGGGCAGATTTACAAGCCCCTTGCAGCTCTTTTGCTCCGTTGTTGCGTGACTTTTGTGACGCAGCGGCAGAACAAAAGAGGCGCCATGGTGCGGCGTACATTAGCAACGTGACGCATATGGGAGATGCATCACATTGCAACGCCCTGCGCCATCAGGGGCCGTTCCGGCGCAAGGGAGGGCGTTCCTGCACAGGAACGCATCCTAAAAGTGGCTGAGGGAAATCTAAAAGATTTCAATCAGTCACTTTTAGGACAATGATGCGTGACTCGAACCCTGCGCCTGCTTGAAGCAGACGTACAGCTTGACGCAGCTTTGGGGAGATAGGGCACCCCAGAGCATTGCTGGAGCTGCGCCATCGTTGCGACGCAACTCCAGCAATGCGCCGCCTTTACGGCACAGATGCGTAACGCTTCGGTGACGTTTTGGGCCCATGGTGCGCCGCATTGTAAATACGGCGCACCATGGGTGGTGGTGGCATGATGCACAATTACTGGCGCATCCCTGCTACTTTGCAGGGATGCGCCGGTAATTAAAAATCTGACCCTTAGTGTCTAGCATTATGCAGTTCTTTAAACTACACTCATACATAATTTCTCAGGCCAATGAAATGAACAAAAAATCGAAAACAAATCAGCATAGTAGCAACGCTACTGAGAAGGAGAGCAGTGCACCTGAAATGCACAGATGATTTTGAAATATAATTTACCTACAATGTAATCAGTAGCATTATTGCTCTTGGTAAAAAACAAAAATTTGCAATATAATAAAACACAGAGCAGGAGAAAACAGAGTAGTGAAGAAATAGCTACTACTACTCACCAAGCCCGGGGATCTCGAGGCCGAGCAGGTCGATCAAGTCGCGTTCCTGGTCCAGTAGATCCGTCCAACGGTGGGTGGCCTGGTTGTAGGTGCGCCGGACCCGAGAGTGTTGGTACATGGCCCGGCAAACCTTCTCCCAATGCTTCCGGCGCTCCCGGATCCTGTAGCCGCTAGCGATCTTGCCGCCTGCCATGATGGTCCTGGGGAGGCGGCGCTGAACATTAAAGACTAGTGCGGCCACCTCCTCCGCGCTAAAGATCTCCCGGGCTGTAACTGTCTCCCCCCTCAAACGCCCACACAGGAGCCGGGCACGGGGTGCGGGCCCCTTCCCCTTCTCAGGCTGCTTCCCGGCTCCCTTTACCATGGTCTGGGCAGAAAGGAAGGTAAATAATAAAGAAGAAATAGAATAGGGAAGAAGAAAAGAAAAGAGTTTAAAAAAGTAGTTTAAACTTAACCAAAAGTAGCAGAAAACACAAAAATATAGAGCTAGAAAAATAGAGGGATAGATAATAAGTAAAATAGATTAAAAAAAATTCAAACAAGCAAAGGGTGGCAGAGATTGACAGAGGATATAGAAAGCATGCCCAGAACCATAGCAATGAATGAAAAACAAGATGGCCGCGCCCGTTCACGACCGCGTGGGTAAGTTCGCGCGAGATTTTCCTCGCGATCACACGCGAACTTGTACTAGCGAGCCGCACACTTTGCGAGATTACACATAGCGCCCGGAAATGGAAATACGTCACGCAAACAAAATGGCCACGCCCGTGAACGACCGTGAGGGTAACTTCGCGCCGTTGCGCTACAAGCGGCTTGCTAAAACGCACAAAACCTTGCGAACTAACACGCCGCAAAAAAACAAAACGCATATTCGCACAAATTCGCTGCTTCCGATTTCGATCTCGCGCAAGTTCGCGCCTCGCAAATCCCGTGAAATTGCAGAAAAATGATTTTTGCAAAACTGAAAGCACTCAGCAGGTGCAAAAGTTCAACCTCATCATTAGTAACCATTCCCTGTAGTGCTTCCTGAGGGCCCCCTAAAGAGTTCAGTTACTTGCTTGCAACTATTCTAGACCCTGCTCTGACCCTCACAGCAGGCTCGGAGAATAGCTACAAGTAGACCACAAAGGTCCTGTGAAAAAAAATTGCACTGCAACAGAAAGCAATTACAGATAAGGAAGCAGGTGCCAGACTCAGTGACACATTAATCAACCCCAAATTAATTCATTTCAGTTGAAGCAGGGCAGGTGTGCTGCCTTTTCCCCCCATAATCTACAGTGATGAACCAGAGGGTGGCAGTGATGTACCAGAGGGTGGCAGTGATGTACCAGAGGGTGGCATGGGGGAACCAGAGGGTGGCAGTGGTGAAACAGAGGGTGCTGTGATGAACCAGATGTAGAAACAACATAGTCGCGACCGTTGCGACCCGACAAGTAAGTTCGCATTTGCGAACTGGTACAAAACCCTTGCGAACTGGCAGAAACCCTTGCAAACACACAAAAAAAAATCCGCAAATTCGCGAAAGTTCACGGATTTTGCGTATTGCGAATTTGTGAATATGCAAATTCGCGAACCGTGAATTCGCAAAATTCACCCATGCTTAGGCCTAGTCTGTTAAGGGGCCATCCAGTAGGCCCAGGCAAGTGCTAGTTATGAGTGTATCAAACAACTGTTGCTGTGGTATATTTTGTTTTAAAACATTATTCAGGGCGGGGATGGCATTGGATTAAATTAAAAACGTTTTTTTTTATTTCTCGTTTTATTTTGTGAAAAAAAGTTGACATGTGGGGTAATATTTGATGCCTTTGGAGGATGTGTGTTGTTGTAAAATATTTATAGCTCAGTTAATTTTCATTTTGGCATTGCTGAACTAATTGTAGTGTTTTCATCAGTGTTTCGAGGCCTCCTTTGCCGGCCCAGTGTTTGTGTGTGTGTTTGTGTTTGCAATAGGCCACCATTGAGTTGTCTTTGTCCTCCATGCCATGTGGCTGGGAGCTATTTTGTGGAGTCTGTGTCCGGAGGCTTACATGTGTTCTTTGTTCCCCATGCTTCCTTGCTTGCTGTTGTTGTTTGGCCATGTGGCTGGCAGCCATTTTGTTCATCCAGCCAGTGTGCCTTTGCCATAGACATTCATGTCTGCTTTGTTTCCCATGCTTCCTTGCTTGCTGTTGTTGTTTGGCCATGTGGCTGGCAGCCCGTTTGTGCATTCAGCCAGTATGCCTTTGCCATAGGCTTGTATGGATGGATGTGTTCTCAGTTTAATATGCTCGAGGATCATTGTGGTATATAAATTAAGAATATGATTTTGATGAAGACTACTTATATAGTGTGTGTGTGTTTGCCATAGGCCACCATTGAGTTGTCTTTGTTCTCCATGCCATGTGGCTGGGGGCTATTTTGTGGAGTCTGTGTCCAGAGGCTTACATTTTTGCATGTTTTTTATTTTGCACCTCTTTGCCTCACAATAGGTTTCTTCTCATCCTCCTATACAAACATCAGCACTTATTTATTTTTTAAAATATTTTAATCGTAATTTTATCTTTGTAGTTTTTTATTTACATTTGTTATTTTTATTTTTATTTAAAAAATCAAGTTATTTTTACTTTTTAATTAAAAAAATATTAACTATTTTTAAATGTAAATTATTATTTTTCTTAAAAAATATTTACTTTGAAAAAAATGTTCATTTGTTTTTACCATTTTTTTTTTTTTTTTTACCTCGGTCGATCCAAGCATCCATATTTTTAAGTATAATTCCATTTCCGCCTGGACACCCTGGCTGCAGTGCACTGCAGACACATCAGCATCATTCATTTTTTAATGATAATTCCATTTCTTCCTTTACCACATTGCCTGCCGTAGGCGCACACTAACCTCCATATTTAAAAGGTTATTATTCTACTTACCTATGCAGTTCCCAGAGTGCCACAGGTGTCTTCTTTAAAATATATGGACATAAAGGAAAGAGCTCTATCTATATATTGTGTGTATCCTGATGGGGAATTAAATTGTATGGTATGGTGGTGTGGTTTAACTTTAAAGTGGTTAATATCTAAGTAGCAAACCACACTAATATTGCATTTGTCTGCATTAATTTAAACTGCAACAATGTCATGTGTCACTGAATGTTTATCCTGCCAGTTTGCTTTTAGATGCACAAGAGAAGAGACATCACCCCCAGTACTGCGAAACAGAAGGGCTGTTCAGTGATGTCATACCTCCAATCACTTCCACCTGTGCAGCTTACTGCCATTGCCAATTGAGAGCATTATGATTGCCCTAAAGAAAGTTGCTTCAAAGAAAGTGGTCAGTGAGAAGAAACAGCTTTCCATCAATGACGTTGGCCCAAACCTTTAATGGACAACATTGTGTGCCTGCCGCACCGGCCTCTGGGGACCATATTGAGAGCAGCCAACAGCACCACCCCAACCTTATCCCAAGATGATGTCGGTCAGTGAGGTGGCCACTGCAATGATGGCGATGCCAATGAGCAGTGACGTTGAATTGTCTCTTTCACAAAGTAGTACCCAATGGTTTCAGGAAACAGCAAATTGGACATCATCCACAGCCAGCAATAGTATATCTTACTGATGTTGAGGCAGAACAGGAGGTCGAGCTTTCTGCTGAGCAAGAATCTCCTCTTTTAGAATAATTGGCTCTTAGATCTCCAGCAAGGCAAAGGAAGCATACTACTCCACCATCTTCTCCAAACACCACTTCTGATGATGATGATAAGGACATGGAGTCTAGGAGATACCAGAAGAGGCAAGGGAAAAGAAGAGTTCCAAAATGCCTTAGAATTATGAAGAGGATGATAAGGAGGATGACGACTATGAGCTTGTAATTGTGGAAGGTGGAAGGTGACACAGAGGAGTCTGACATTGCCATTCAACCAACACCACCCGTGACGGGTGAGGATCATTTCAGTCTATTCAATCTACAAGTTTATTTCACTTTTACACTTTGGGTTACTGATCGGGCTAATCTGCATTGCCCCGGTTAAGATTCACGTTTTCTTTGGGCTCACACTCTAGCTTAATAGTCTTCATATGTCATCATTACTTACGTTTTTATTCCGGTTTCACAATCCTCATCACCTCTGCACCTATTCTATCCCTTGCACTTTCGGTCATTTTCTATTTAACACGACTAATCACAGACGGCTTCTTTGCATTAAGGTCCTGATTATTTTTTGGTTAGCCACATTATCACCTTATGCATGTTCATCACTTAGCATGCATATCTTCTGCATTTGCCCAGCTCCTGATTATCAGTATCGCTACATATATTCCCTGTTTAACTTTCAGACCCCCTGAAGAAGCGCGTGCCAGCGCGAAATGCATCGGGGACTTAATATACTGTGGATGTTGATTCATATATCTACTATGGATAATTTATGATGGATATACCTTCATGATCTTATCATATGAAATTAATATGATGGAATACTTGAAAATTGATGAAGAACTCACAGAATTGATTTGAGTAAAGAATTAATTCTACTTCGGACTACTTGTGTTTACTGATATTAGCACTAGTTGTGCCCAAGAGTGCCCCGGGTCATTCTTACTCGATGTAAGATTCTTGAAATAAAAGTTGAGATACACCTTTTCAGTTAAAAGGAAAGAAAAATAAAATCAATATATGAATGACATCCTCTTCCTTTAAAAGTCGGGTGGGCTGCAATACCCTTATTGTTAGTGATCAAATCTATTATGTGGGTCAACCCATAAGTATATTGTAAACCAGTCAATTCCTGCCCCTCCAGAGAGTGCACCATGTGTGGTCCCTTGCTTAATGAACACAATGACCAGTCACCCTAGGCCACCCTCAAATTTGGGCACAGATGGCAATTAAAGTCCCCAACTAGAATCGATTGTGATTGTGCCAGCCCTCTCCCCCTTGTATACTGCATTCGTGGATTTAGTTCTTGGAAACTGTTCAGACCCTGCACGTTTGACATTGCATTATAAAAATGTATTAAAGCTAACCTGTAGGTATTATTCTAGAATTTGATTCCTTGGGCAACATTCAAGTCCCATGCCAGGTTTTTCCAGCTGCTCTACACTCTCAAATCTATAATTATAATCAGACCCCCCTTTGCCCGGCCGGAGACCGATCTTACTGCAGGGCTAAAGAAGGTTTTATATCCCTGAATGAAAAAATTGTTCACTGGCTCCCATGTTTTCTGGAGGCATATTATATGGAACCTCCTAACATAACTGAGCAATTGGTCATCCAAGAATTTACTAGACAAGCCTGTTTTGTTCCATGACAAAATTTTTATATCTCCTCCGATACTCGCTCTGCAAAACTCAGGCAGCCCAGTGTTAAAGAACGTGGTTACAGCCCTATCTATATTGTCTGGCCCGATTCGCTAGAATACCTGCACTCCAATGGGATTTGTGGTGTTGCCCCAAGGTGGAGCATCTCGCTCCTACCTACTATGCCAGTGTTAACTAAATAGAATCACTACCTCTACCCACACTTTTCCGCTGATGCAGTCAGTCAATGCCGTTCAGGTCCCTCAATGGGGCAAATGCATTACTTAGAGCCAAAGTGTAATTATGAGCCCTAGGGAAACCAGGGACTGCTAGAAGCACAGCTGGTGGGCCAGAGGCCTTCAAAGATTCCAAGCCAATGTGTAAATATCTGATTCTGTTATGTTTACCAATCACATTTATTTGTGTTGTGTTTACTTTTGCAATCTCTTCAAAAACATGAAACAAAAAATTGCATACATTATTTCACATCTGCATATTACACATGCATTTCTGATTGAAAATATTTCCTAGTCATATTTCCAAATCACATACTATTGGCACTTAAGAATAAATGAATAAATCTCATGTGTTTCAATACACAAACTTAATGTCCAGAATCCCAATGCATTTCGGGTTGCAAATTCAACCCTTCGTCAGGGGATTAATAGTGTGTAGATGAAAGTTGAAATATCTTGTAAGTATCAGCGTCCTGTAGTTCAAGATATGCGGGATCTATAAGACAGCAACAAAGAAGAAAACTGTTTCCAATATTCACATTGAAAATACAAAATTCATATGCACTAGACTGGGGAGTGCCACTGGGAGGTCCCTTCAAAGATGGAAAACGTACCATTAAAAGGTAACCAATGTACCCTTCCCGTGGTGAAAACGAGTGGGGCAATTTGTAAGTGATGAGAATGAGAAACGGAGTTGGATCAGGAGAATCAATATAAGAGTGAAAGATACCATAAGAGAATAAGAACCCGTGATAGGAGTAAACTAATAGTCGTGCAGCCCCATGCTCGAGTGAAAAATGAAGGATTTCTGCAATGCATGCAAGCGTACTTTTATCCTTGCTCAAATGCGTCCAGGTTGCGTATTCTAAAAGACTGTTGTACTGTGGACAATCTTCTGCCTAAACAAAAGACGAGCCTGTATGAGTATCCCCATAAAACTTAAGCTTAAAAGATCATCGTGCAGTGTAAGCTGTTCATAACCGCTTACCGCCTACGCTATCGGCGAGCTCAAAAACCTTTGTTGACCGTTTTGATTACAAACAACCTGTAATAGTAATGCATAGGTGTCACACACGCACCTTAAGGAATATAAGCATTTAAAAAAAGTTTCACTAGTCGCACAAAAGTCCGTACACCCACCTAGAGTGATCGACGCCAACGCTTAGAGTCTCACGATAGACGCGAGTCCGCCCATCCGGTCACATGGTGCGGAACTCGCCCATATCTATCACCGAAAACCTGAAAGCAGAAAGAGGACTTTCTGTTGTGAAGGAAGCCGAGACGTATGAATACTGTGGCGCCCCATAGAGCTACAATAATGACTGTTTTTCAAACACAAGATAAAGAATATGAAGGTCAATAATCCAAAGTGTATGTTATTCAAAAAATTAATTAATAGCAACTTTCTCATAAAAGTGCTAAGGGCAATTTTTACTTCCATCCCTCTAGAAAAATCTCAAAACGATACAATGAAGTATATGTTATGTAATTATAACATGTCTGCGGAGAAAGGTGTTAACCTGAAACCGAAAAGGAGGTGAAACTTAACTTATTAAGATGGTGAAAAGGTGCTAAAGCGTGCAAAGGCATGCAATTTCAAATTCATATGTCGATGGATCTATAGGGAGAAGTCCCAGTGTATTCCCTTACAATCTGAAAGGAAACAGTATGGCAATTAAAGAAAACATAGTAGTTCATAATGATCATTAAGACCTGCAGGAAAAACAGTTCCTAACAACTTTATCCAGTGAGTTTCTCTCCTGGCCAGGACAGTGTTAAATTCTAAACCTTGGATATGTTCCACTTTTTCCAGAACTGTGTATCCTAATTGGGGAATGGTGTGTTTTGCTTCTACCCAATGTTTGGCTAATGGAGAAGTGGTATTTTGGTTCCTGATGCGACTTTTGTGTTCCACTATTCTAGTTTTAATTTTCCTACTGGTCCGTCCCACATAAACCGACCCGCATGGGCATTTGATTGCATATACCACTCCTTCTGTGGTACAATCAGCGTTGCTTCTAAGTTTAATACTTTGACCTGTATGTGGGTGCATAAATTGGTCGCCAGTAATAACATTACCACATTGTCCACAGTTGTAACACTTCATCATGCCTCTTACTTTTAATCTGCCACTTTTTTTAGAAGGTTTCAAAAGTTCCCTCAAGTTTTTTGTCCTTGTGTGTGCGAAAAGTGGAAAACCATGAAATACTGTGAGGAAATCTGGTTCATTCTCAATCAGTTCCCAGCGATTCCTGATAATGGATTTAATCTGAGAAGTTTGCACTGAGTTTTTTACAACAAATACTTCTCGTTTCATAGGAGTCTTTTGTTTAGGTGTTAGAAGTTCATCTCGTGTTTTTCGCTATAAGGTTTGAACAGCTTCATCGAGTATTACATCCGGATACCCACGCTCCTTATATTCTTGTGTTTATCTTTGGATGTCACGTAGACATTGATCTCCATCTGATGTGATCCTCTTGATGCGCATCATTTGCGATATAGGAAGGTGTTTTTTCAAACTATATGGATGAGCACTCGTAAAGAAGAGAGCGTTGTTGACATCTGTGGGTTTTCTGTATACATATGTTTCTAAACCATTTCTAGTTCTCCTTATCTCGATATCCAAAAAATGGATTTTATCTTTGTCAATTTCGTGAGTGAATTTAATTCTGGGATTCAGTCCGTTCAATTGATTGATGCTGTCTTCCAGTAGATTTTTGGTACTTGTCCAGATGACCAAAATGTCATCTATATACCGTAAAAAGATTGCAGCATGTCTTTGCCAGATTGGATTGGATGTAATGAATTGGTCCTCAAAATGAGCCATGTAGGTGTTCGCGTATGATGGTGCTCCTGGAAATCCCATTGCGGTACCAGTGCGTTGGATGTAGTATTTATCCTGCCAGCAGAAGTAACTGTTGTAGTTGGAAAAGTGTAGTAGTTCTAACAAGAAAGTGGCTTTGGGGTGATCTATTTCAGAGTGTAATAGCCGCCATTCAACTGCCTCCAAACCTTCCTCGTGTGCAATAGATGTATATAATGCAACAACGTCGATGGTACAAAGCCAGACGTCTTGAGTAAAAAGGTGTTTGTGTTTCTCCAACTTGTTTAAACAATCAGTTTTGTCCTTTACATAGGTAACCCAGGATTGAACTAGGGGTTGTAAGTGAAAGTCCAGGTAGTATCCCAGCGGCTCGTGATTGGATCCGCATCCCGCTACTAAGGGTCCAAATGGTGGATGTGTTCTGTGCTTATGCACCTTGGGGAGCATATATAGTGTTGGAACCTTAGGTGAAGAGTTGAGAAGAAACTTTTTGGTATTTTCGTCAATGGTACCTGATTCAAAAGCTCTCTGAAGAAAGTCACCCAGTATTCTCAATAATTCATTGGTAGGGTCTTGTTCCATGGGGAGATAAGTGTCTGTTTCCTGTACATGGTCACACACACTTTGGTTATAGAAATCAGTGTTGAGTATCACCAGGGCTCCCCCCTTGTCAGCCGGATGAAACGTAATTGTGGGATCCTATCTCAGTTTGTTTAAGATTCGTCGTTCCTTGGGGCTGAAATTATGATGTGTTGTTCCATATTTTATTTTTTCTAAGTCTTTTTTCACAAGTATTTCGAAATTGTCCAAAGTCTTATGTGAAACTGGTGAGAGAAATCTACTCTTAGGTCTGAATTTCTTCTGTTACTCTGTCAGCTCCTCAATGCTCGGATTGATGGTGAAAAACCACCTTAATCTCAATTTGCGCATGAATTTAAAAAGAGCCACTTCCGTCTCTAATGCGTTGGAAGAGTAGGATGGAACGAAAGATGTTCCTTTATTGAGTACCTGTATTTCTTCTTTGGAAAAGTGTTTTGACGAGATGTTGATAACCAAGGAATTCACTTCTTCAGGTCCCTCTTGGGCCTTTCTTACTCCTTTGTGACCTTGGGTTTTTCAACGCCTGGTGTTTCGTCTTGGGTGGCTATTGTCTTGTCTGGTGGGGTTTTGGCTGTGGGGCCTGCCGCTAAAAAAGGTACATTACTTGTAGAGGCAGTTGTTGTATCCTCTGTGGTTGTCGTGGTAACATGTACTGAAGAGGCAGGTGGCCTCTGAAGTGATAAATCTTCATCCTGGACAATGCTTTCTTCAGATGACGTGGCTCCAGGTTTTTTGTAAACTCTTCTCTGTGCTTAATTTAAGCTGTTCAAACCTTATCGCGAAAAACACGAGATGAACTTCTAACACCTTAACAAAAGACTCCTATGAAACGAGAAGTATTTGTTATAAAAAACTCAGTGCAAACTTCTCAGATTAAATCCATTAACAGGAATCGCTGGGAACTGATTGAGAATGAACCAGATTTCCTCACAGTATTTCATGGTTTTCCACTTTTCGCACACACAAGGACAAAAAACTTGAGGGAACTTTTGAAACCTTCTAAAAAAAGTGGCAGATTAAAAGTAAGAGGCATGATGAAGTGTTACAACTGCGGACAATGTGGTAATGTTATTACTGGCGACCAATTTATGCACCCACATGCAGGTCAAAGTATTAAACTTAGAAGCAACATAGATACGGGCGAGTTCCGCACCATGTGACCGGATGGGCGGACTCGCGTCTACCGTTAGACTCTAAGCGTTGGCGTCGATCACTCTAGGTGGGTGTACGGACTTTTGTGCGACTAGTGAAACTTTTTTAAAATGCTTATATTCCTCAAGGTGCGTGTGTGACACCTATGCATTACTATTACAGGTTGTTTGTAATCAAAACGGTCAACAAAGGTTTTTGAGCTCGCCGATAGCGTAGGCGGTAAGCGGTTATGAATAGCTTACACTGCACGATGATCTTTTAAGCTTAAGTTTTATGGGGATACTCATACAGGCTCGTCTTTTGTTTAGGCATAAGATTGTCCACAGTACAACAGTCTTTTAGAATACGCAACCTGGACGCATTTGAGCAAGGATAAAAGTACGCTTGCATGCATTGCAGAAATCCTTCATTTTTTACTCGAGCATGGGGCTGCACGACTATTAGTTTACTCCTATCACAGGTTCTTATTCTCTTATGGTATCTTTTACTCTTATACTTGATTCTCCTGATCCAACTCCGTTTCTCATTCTCATCACTTACAAATTGCCCCAATCGTTTTCACCACGGGAAGGGTACATTGGTTACCTTTTAATGGCACGCTTTCCATCTTTGAAGGGACCTCCCAGTGGCACTCCCCAGTCTAGTGCATATGAATTTTGTATTTTCAATGTGAATATTGGAAACAGTTTTCTTCTTTGTTGCTGTCTTATAGATCCCGCATATCTTGAACTACAGGACGCTGATACTTACAAGATATTTCAACTTTCATCTACACACTATTAATCCCCTGACGAATGGTTGAATTTGCAACCCGAAATGCATTGGGATTCTGGACATTAAGTTTGTGTATTGAAACACATGAGATTTATTCATTTATTCTTAAGTGCAAATAGTATGTGATTTGGAAATATGACTAGGAAATATTTTCAATCAGAAATGCATGTGTAATATGCAGATGTGAAATAATGTATGCAATTTTTTGTTTCATGTTTTTGAAGAGATTGCAAAAGTAAACACAACACAAATAAATGTGATCGGTAAACATAACAGAATCAGATATTTACATATTGGCTTGGAATCTTTGAAGGCCTCTGGCCCACCAGCTGTGCTTCTAGCAGTCCCTGGTTTCCCTAGGGCTCATAATTACACTTTTGTTAACTCATAGGGAGTTGGGCACACACCCTATTCACTAGAGTGCACGCTAAAACTATCGAAGGTGAAAAAAAGAATATTCCCTAACTTGTAAACACTAGGAGTGCAGATCCACACCCCCCCTAAATATTATTACTTAGAGTCTAAGGCATACCCCCCAGGCGGATCCCTCCTCCTGTCCTACAGAACATTGTGGGAGATTACAACTGGGTGGAGGCCTATAAAAAAGCCCAACGGCAAAGGCTTAATACCGGACTCTAGTGCAAATAAACCAGCTGAGTGTGAAAGGATCCTATGCGCTAGTTTAGGGTGTCTAAACGTGAAAATTGCGCTATCTGCTGGAAAAACTTTCCTCGACCTATCAATCCATGAGACCCTTCTGGCCATAAGAATGTGCTGATGCTCTGTGATTTTAAATCCAGCATACTTGCACATCCAGTGCACCACTTTATTAATTAATTGTACAGTGGATTCTTCATGAATATTAATATGTCCTGGCACACCTGTCAGGACCACTGTGTAAGGGCAACATGCAGGTGGGGGGGTCTATTACTAGTATATTCCAGCTATTGGAAGCTGCTGAAATGGAGTCCCCACTCGTTTGTTGTTGGTGGGGACTATGCTCTCTCTGGGCCCTATGATAGCCCTCCTGTTGCACCTTATCGGTCCCCCATACCACTGTCCTAGCATCCTTTCCCCTTCCCACCCTAAGCTAGTCCTCTGGGCCTGTTACCACAGGGTTGAATGGGGGGGCGGGGGTGCATTGCCATATCTATACGGCTATCTGACTGCAGATTTACAGCTTACTGATCATCAACGTACTTTTTTTTAACACAGGCTTCTTATCATGCTACAACAATCTAAAAAACATACTTGTACCTCAGCTCATCCAAACACATTAATTCAAACAAACACCAATCCAATCTATTTGCTAAAAACAATGCTTACTATCCCATATTGGCAATGTGGGATACTTCGAGTAGTCTTTATGTATTTAGTTTACGAGGTAAGTAATGACCATGGATGCGAGCAAATGGGGCCTAGTCAAATGCTTTACACAGATGCTAGTCCCTTTTGAACTTTTTACAAACAAAGTTAGCAAGGAGGACAGTACGATGGGCCAAGCTATCCCATTGTTGTATCTCTTACAGGGCCAGATAAGAAGGTGTCTGAAAGGTTCGCTCTCGCAGGTCTGAATGAAAACAGAAGTGCATGCCTTGGTTGAGAGCTTAATCCTTTTCTTAGCTTGTAATACAAGGTTGATTCATGACATCATCTTGTCAAAGAGTACATCTGTTTTACACTACTTTCTTCCACAACAGACTGATGACGATGAGGTGCTGCTCATCGCCCAGATGAATATTGTCCTTGTGTAATGTTTTTCTTTGTCACACCTTTCCTCAAATCCACTTTTCCATCCATTCATCAAACCCCTAACCCTCTTCCCTCAGACTGTATAATTCATTGAGGTGTGTCTTAATTTACACTATAGCTGGATCACACACTTGGTGGTGAAAGCGACACCAACTCACTGCAGGATCTTCTATTACCAAAGCGAAAGCCCACACTGGCCCCATTCACCCACCCGCACATTAAAATGTTCCATATTTTTGATATAGAAGAACATCAGTCGTCAGCTTCATCATTCAGGCCTTGTGTTGTGTAAACACTTAACCTTGTCCACTCCAGACTTTGAGTCCATTTTTCATTGCTCAAGGATTTCATAACTTTAAATACTAGCTCCCCATTGTTCAGGAAAAGTTACTATTGCTATTATTTCTTATTCTATAACTATCATGTATAGCCCACTAACTCAGTGTTTTTATTTTCATGGAGTTGCTTGCGATGGATAATCGGTTGGAGCTCACCTGGATCGGATTAGGACCCTGCTTGTGAAGTTGTGATGCCTTACCTCATATTTCATCATCTATATTCAGGTAAGAGAACTATGGAGTGAAGTGAGCTAGTTAAGTTAGTATGTAAGCAACTAACTGTTACTGCAGATAAGTAATCATTTATTTAGGTGGATGTAGGCTATGTAGGCCTTGGCAGCATCCCTTCTAATGGTGAAGATAGTTTAAGAGGTTTATAACTAACTATAACTAACCGGTGTACACTTTTATAAGTGGATTCAAATAACCAGGCTGAGTAAAAAAGCAGCAATGCAAAGTACAAGTAAAACACAAATAAAGTACTTCATGCATAAATTGTGATGAAAATTATTTGTTCCTTTAATTATTTTTACAAAAAATTGAAACCCACCATTCCACAAACAACAGGTCTAGTCCTCCCCCAAACAAATTGACCCATCCCCATTCCACAACTAATGTCCATAAAAAATGTTCAACAAATAAAAAACCCTGGTCCCTACCAGCAAAACAAAACTTTTAACAAAGGGCTAAAAGAGGGCATTGTCCATTTGCGTCCGATGCTGATCCAGATTCTGCCCTATCCTGCTGAGCCGGCACTCCATACCGTCCAACCCCTACAGGATGCACTGCAGCAATGTCTTATCAGAGTGAGAGGGGGCGGCGGCACTTTTAGTCAGGGCCCCTGGCAGCTGGCAGTAGTGCCACATTGGAATGGCGGGAGGCTGGAGGCTCTGGGTGACTACTGGGTGCCGTGAGCCCTGGCTTAGAAGCAGCGGTTTCTGCCTCTTCATTAGCCTGGGCCACAAGCCGCCAATATTCCTGTTGGATATGGTCCAGCCTCTGCCGCCGCAGGTGGGCCGCTATCTCATGCCTGGTGGGTGATATGGGTGGACCAGCAGGACTAGCTATATCAAGAAAAAGAAAATGTTAAAATTGTAAGTAATACTCTGTGCAAATATTTGTTTAAAATAAGTGTGTTTTGCACAGTAGCAGTACATTGCTGGTCCCCTGGGGGCATTGGAACTTGATGTGATTATGATTTGGAGAGTCACAAGGCCAATGTTATTTTTTACCAACATGCCTCATATGAAAGCACTGACTGTGTGGCAGAAAAGTATTAAGGCAGAATAACTGGATTAAAAAAACAGTGCTTTGATTTATTTTTCTTTAAATGTTTTTCTAGTAACTAAACAGACACCTATGAGTGGAAAAATAAAAATAAATTACCTCTCATTAATGAGTTAGGCATTTTGCACTATGAAGTATAAGTTGTGTTGTGCCATAATAATGGAGGCATGCAAGCCAGTGAGTCAGGTATTTTGCTACTGTCTGCAGCTAGGGCAGCTATAGTTGATAATTACCTATCTGTATTTCCAATGGCCCTGCTCTACTCCAAATGCCTTTCACTTCTTTACCCTGACTCCAAAGAAGCAGAAGGATAATTAATAAGACACTGCACCACACAAGTCACGTATAAAACACGTATATCCTGTATGCCATAAGTAGACTGTGTGGAAAATGATGCACTGCAGTACAGAGAAAGGAACGGGATGTATAGATTGTATTTGGCACATTTGTAACTGAGAATCCCATGTGCCAAATTTGAAATTAGGCACTTAAACTGGCCTCGTATTCCACAGCAAATTATTTTCAACAAAAGGAAACAATTTTTACTCTACTGAGGGTAAGGTAGATGGATCAGGCTGTGTTGGTACAGCTTTTGCTACAGAATAGTGTGGGTGTCACTGATCATCATCATGTTACTAAGCTTTGGCTTATTTCAGTCACTGTAATTGATGAAAGTCGAAAAGGAAAAATTTGAACAAGCATAAATCTGTTAGGGGAAACCATGAAATATATTTATGAATCACTTCACATGGCCATAAAAATAAAAATGAATTTTTCAAATTTTTGGTTCTCTGGGATGGAAATTCTTAGGAAAGAATGAAATAGTGAACTACTAAGAGGTGACTGAGTGGGCAAAGGGAAACACACCTTGCATGTTTGGCTTGCCATGCCTTGAAAACTTTGTAAATGCCACATTAACTGAAGCTGATGCACATTGCATAGTGAACACTGCAGTCATGAATTGAACCATACTGCACTTCAATGATGGGTGGCAATTTGGCAAAATGCCATGGGCAGGGAGGAGGAGGGGGCTGAATGATGATGGGTGGGATACATATCTGCCTCGCTTAAAAATACAGTGAGTCACAGGAGTTGAGCAAATATATAATGAAAATATCCCCACTTTGAACGATAGCTTTGATTACCATAAAACAAAGTTTGCCCCTCTCCAGAAAAGCTCCCTTACATGTTCATCCAAGCAATCCGAATATGAATTCACCCTTTCATTCTTCTATATTCACCCATAGCCAATTTGATTTAAGCTTTACTTTCCCTCTTCCAGTCTTTCCCCAAAATGTCCAAGCCATTATCCATCCATTCAGTATCGACCCTTTCTCATCATTTCACCCATCCATTCCTTTACCCACTGATGTACCATTTCATCCACCCACGTACACTTTCATCATATACCATTTCATCCATCCTTTCTTTTAACCTTCCGTTCTTTCCCATTTCCTTCAAGCCATCACTTTTAGCATTTAGTATGTGAGATTTTGCTGAGTTGCAGATAGAAGAGTCCATACCTCAACCACCGCTGCAGCTGGTTTAGTGGGGGGTTCACAATCATGAATCACAACAATGCCCTTGAAGTGAGTGGGTATAATAGTAATTGTCAATAAGCCTGCAGACGCTTTTACCCCTCCAACTGACTCTCCTCCTGCAGTGTCACTTGAGCCGACAGCACCTGAGGTCTAAGTGGCTAGAAAAACACATCGTTTTTTTAGATGTCAGATACTCCTCCCCTTAATTTTGTTCATCAAAAAAATACTATTGCTGTACATGACTACAGTTCCATTAGCACTGCAGTATCTCTACCAAAAATATCACGCTGGCCATTTTTTTGTTGGTTGACAGCGTTAAAAAGATAGGTAGTGAAACCATAAAAAAAATATTTCGTAATAGAGGGGCAGAGGTACAGCCTCTGATGATCACATGATGACTCTGAGCACAATTAAGGCAGGTGTTAGACCTGGCTTTTTCAGCGGGTTTATCCCTAGACTTTTTGCTTTTTGGCCTTCTGTTTCTGTTGGTTTTATGACTCTGAGCACTTTACCACTGCTGGTCAGTGCTAAAGTGCATATGATCTCCATGTAAATTGGTATTATGGATTGGTAATTCCATGATTGCCATATTTGATTTACTGGTAAGTCGCTAGTACAGTGAACTGTGTGTGCTCAGGGCCTGTAAATCAAATGCTGCTAGTGGGCCTGCAGACTGAGTGTCCCACCCACATGAGCAGCCTGTAAAAGTAATTCAGACCTGCTACTGCAGTGTCTGTGCGTAGTTTGGTACTACCATGTCGACCTGGCAAGTGCACCCATTTACCAGGCCCCAACCTTCCCTTTTCTTACGTTAGTCACCCCTAAGGTAGGCCCAAAGGTACCCCTGTGGGCAGGGTGCAGTGTATGTGAAAGGTAGGGCATGCCCTGATATGTGTGGCATGTCCTGATAGTGAAATGCAGCCAATTTCGTTTTTCACTATTGAAAGGCTATCAGTCCCGTAGTATAGATTGGGGACTTTGCTTATAACACTTCCCCATGTGAACAAAGTTTGATATACCTGAACTCAGAATGTTAAGATGCATCTTTTAGTGAAGGTGATTTTTACATTCTTGGTTTAAAAATACCACTTCTAGAAAGTAGGTATTTTCTTGCCTAACAATCCAGTGTGCGTCTGCTAGGTTGTGTATTCACTATGGAGCGACAGGAGCTGGGGATGTGCGTTCTGTTCAAACAGCCACTCGGGTTGAGGTGTGTCCTGCCTTTCCATGGTAAGTCAGGGCTGGGCTGAATAGACCTGGGCTTCATTCAGAGTAGGGTGTTAGAATTGAAAACGTATTTCCCCTATTGCTTGTATTTTATGCTGTGTTACGTTTTATTTAATAGCCACCATTTTGCCCTATGATTGAAACTATCTTCTGTCTCATGTTGCTTGCCTCAGCAGAAAGCTGCTGGGGTGCATTTGTATCTCCGAGGTTAGGCCTCACTGAATTATGAGAAAGTCGCTTGTCAACGCATACCTTTCCCTTTAGATAGAGGGTTGCTTCCACTATTCCAGCTGCAAACACAGACTGAATGACCTTGCCAGAGAGATAGTGTGTGCCTGGTCTCAGACTCTTAGCTCATCTTTGTGTGCCCCTTGGTTTAAGCTGTCTCCCTGTGGAAAGTTACACAGTGGGCGTGTCACTGCCCAGTTGTAGAAATTTATAACTATTACCTTTATGCTGGGGAAAGTCAGTCCCCTCTGTAGCATCTAAGGAGGCTAGTCTGACTGGACTCAGCTGCAGCACATTTATAATAAAATAACTTGGTTTGTATTCTCTACTGTGTCACCTACTCTTCATTTCTTGGAAGGCTAAGAGGAGGTTGAGAGTTACCCGGGTGACCCGATTCGGGTCACTTCCTTGAGGGGAGGAGATTTCTTACACACCTGGTCAGCCAAGGACAATGCTGTGTCCACCTCCTGCCAGGAAGTGGCACCAGTGAGGACAGAACTGATTTTGGATGGGCAAAGACACTCTCTGCCTCCAGAGAACAAATGATTTTGTGAAGATGCGGTCCCGGGGAAGCTGACACTAGGTATTACCGATCGGTTTCACCAGCAAGGAAGACAACCAGCAGTGAGTCCACCCAGTGAAATTGAATCCCTAGAGAGACCATGAGGTGCCATTGAGCACAGCAACAACATCTGAAATCAGAGAAAATCATATGTATTCTAACACGAACGCATGCTTTATTACTTAAGTGTGTATTTGTTATTTTAATTATAACTGCCTAACTAGGTACTTTGGAGTGACAAATGCAGGGCTGGTCCCGGCATGGTCCTGAAGAAATGCTAGGAGTAGCATGAAACATGTTGATCTTTCACTGAACCAATCCTCATTATAGGTTGGTTAGTAGTGATATCCACCCCACTTTTAACATTCCTGCCTAGGAGAATAATAAATCTGTTGAGGCCCATTAAGCACGGTATTTTTAATCCACCTACACCCACTACACTAATTCTTTTTTGCACCACACATAGTTTCTCACTTTAAAGTGCTCCTGCGTAGTTCGTGAGTCTCAGCACGCCCCTTTTCGTAGAGAACTGGGATGGCCCCAATGATGAAGCATGTCACCGCGGGGCGACCCCGGTGAGTGAGGGGAAACTAGAAAGAAATGTTTCTTTCTTAACTGGTACCACTGATCACTCAGGAGAGTTACCATGACATGAGCTAGGTCTCGGAACCCAACACATTGGATTCCCTTTTTTGCACAGTAAGAAACTGATGCACCACCTTCCCTGGGCGTAAGGAACCAACACATCACCCATCCGGCAACCGTTTTTGTTTGTGTGTACAACGCATCTAAGGTACTTTGAGGGAAAAGTGTTGCATCTGCAATTTGCTTTGAACACAACAATATCTACCATTTTAAAGTCATATTTTTATTACTGTATGGCGGATTTTTATCGTTTGGTCTTGTTTTGGTTTAGATAAAGATTACTTATTTTTCTAAACTGGTGTGGTGTCCATTTGTAGTGTTTTCACTGTATTTCTGTACTTGTTCACAAATGCTTTACTCACTGCCTCTGAGATAAGCCTGTCTGCTCATGTCAAGCTACCAAGGGGGTGAGCAGGGGTTATCTTAGAAGTGCATCTCCTTTACACTGAATAGGAAGAAGGGTCCCTACTTGGACATAGGTGCAAACCCTTGCCAAATAGAGATCTCTATTCTTAACTAAAGGGACTAATGTTCACTAAAAGACATATGGTGTTGGTTGGCAAGTGCAATGGGACCTCATACTTTCCACCCATTCTACACGGTCATGTAAACTGCTGGTATACTGTATTAATGAATTATACAACACAACATTGGGGTTTGGATAGGGTTCTCCCTGACCATGGCCACTCTCTCATTAACTGTTAGATCATGAGCAAGAAAAAGAAAAAGTATTCTCAACAACAATACATGGTGAATATTATTTCACAACACTAGTTTTCTTGGGCCTGCAATCTTCACAGGAGACAGTAGAGTACCAAAAATCTGTTATTCGACTTCCAGTACCACAAGATATATAGAGAGAAAAGGGAAAGATGACCAACAAAACAGAAGATAAGTGAATAGAGACTAGTACAGACTGGAAAAAATTAGCTACCCCCCAAAAAAGGAAACAAAGATAAGCCAGGGATAACAGGAATGGGGGAAAAAGTGGATAGAGGCTTTGGAAAAATAAAGAGAAAGTATAAAAAACAAACAAGGGAAGTTTTATAAATAGCATAGTGCGCAGAGGTAAAAGTGCAAATCCATCGTGCTTTGCACGCGGGGTTTATAACCTTGCCTCATCGCCACGGGAAAGGAAGACAGCAATTAAGAATGTCAAAGCAACTTTCTTTCTTGTCAGCTACTCCCATTATGGAACCCAGCACCAACATTCTAATACCCCAAGATTCTACCCTAAGGCCACAACAATCATAAAACCCAACATTAGGGAAATAATAATAAATAATCTGGCTAACTAAGCTGAGCAGAGCCCTCACCTGTGGTGCCAGTGGTCAGCGCCTCCCCCCATCTCTTCCCGGACCATCCTCTGCACTGTGCCTCTACTTGCCCTTGGGTGCTGATGTAAGAACTGAGGAAGATTAAAAAATAGATAAGCATTACAATTAATCTCCATGAAATTATTATTACAGGCAAACATAGTTACATTGTACTTATCTAAAACAGATCGCCTATATTACTGGTATTGAGTCTATCGACTATCGTTGAGATGGCCATAATAATCCTAAAATTACTATTCAAAATTTCCTGAACAAAAACTCCGTTTGGAACCAATGTATTGCAATGAATGATCTTTGATTGAATTCTTATTTCTCAGCTCGCTTCATGGAGCAACTCAGTCTCCCTTTTTTTAAAAACATGGATGCATACAACAACATATCACTGTGAAATAGCTTGGGACTGTACGGGCTACATAAAGAGAGTCACATAGAATGCTAACTTACTGATATCACTGATTCACTATGGTGACAAGAGGACAGAAGTGTTATACAACGGCTTCTTAATGAGCCAAAGTAAGCTCCGATGAGTAGGATTGGGTAGCATTTAGCCCCTGCCTAGTTGAAACTGAGTAACATAAGAATAATATTCCAGACATAATCTAAACGTAACTTACCTCTGAGTATGAGCAGCATGCCAGTAGGAAAAAAGAAATCTTAGTATTGCAGAACACAAACACAACAAATAAATAATATCACAAGCCCAGGAATCTCAGCTTCGAGCTGGTCAAGTAGCTCCTGCTCCGGGTATAGGCTATCCGCCCAGCAGTGCATCAGCTCCTGAATTGCAGAACACAAACACAACAAATAAATGATATCACAAGCCCAGGAATCTCAACTCCGAGCTGGTCGAGTAGCTCCTGCTCCGGGTATAGGCTAGCCGCCCAGCAGTGCATCAGCTCCTGAATGGTGCGCTGGACCTGGCTGGTGTGCCTTATACACCGACACACCCTCCCCCAGTGCAGCCGACCCTAACGCAAGGGGATCCCACTTCCAGGCCTGCTGCCAGCATAGAGAGGAGGTGAAGCTGCACAAAAAAAATAGTGCCCCACCTCACTAAAAATAGGCTGGGGCTGCACACCTTGGCAGCGCTGCCGTCTGCAGGCTAGGAGGCTACTTGCATTTCAGGGGGGCTGGATACCACCGCTCCCCTGTTCACACTGGTCTGACATGGCACTAGGTTCAGGGGGGGGAAGAAAAACAAGGGAAGGAAGGAAGGAAGGAAGGAAGGAAGGAAGGAAGGAAGGAAGGAAGGAAGGAAGGAAGGAAGGAAGGAAGGAAGGAAGGAAGGAAGGAAGGAAGGAAGGAAGGAAGGAAGGAAGGAAGGAAGGAAGGAAGGAAGGGAGGGGGGGTGAGAGGGAGGGAGGGAGGGAGAGACAAAACCAAATACAAGGAAAGTAAAGAAAAATTAAAAAGCACAAAAGCCACAAAAACACATGTAAACATTGAGAAAAGCGCAAAATACAAAGACACAAAAACACACACTAATATAATAGATAAGAATTAGGCATAGATTAATTAGGAGGGTGGAAGATTGAAAAGATTAACAGCAGATTGAACAGAACAGAGAAAACACGATGGCCGCGCCCATGCGAACCACATAGGCCATTCACACGCAATGTCCAATGCAGGGATCCACTCCACTTTGCATTTAACATAAAACGGCACGCCAATGGGCTTTTCGGGGACCTCCGCCCACTTGTGGAACTCACATAGTGTGGCAGAGTTCCATGACCACTTCCACCAAGGCCTACTCATTATACATCAAATTTCTTTTAACTTTGCTTAGTGATTTACACGGATGTAGGCACTTTGCACTGGACGATCATGAATAATAATGATTTATGCAAGAAACTCATCTGTGAACTATTAAAATGAATAAGATGAATGCTTGTCTTTAAATCAATGCAATCATGTTTATTGCATATACTTTGTGTTAGTGAAAACGCTTCACTGTGGAAGCTTGTGTGAATCAAATGTCATCTGTAAAGAGTGGCGGCTACTAAGCTATAGTGGTATATATAATATATAATAGTGGTGGAGCATCTCCCCCCCCGCAGGCATCCTCGAAACTTGAAAAATAAACCGATAATAAAACAGGTTTCAAACCTGTTTTATTTATTCTTCTAAGTGACTGTATGCCAAGCCCTGAGGGTACAGTCAGGGAGGTGACAGTACCGGAGGGGGAATGGTGAACACTGTTATCAGTGTGCATGATGGTTTGGCCAACCGTCTTAGGCCAGCCAAACTGTCATGCGCACTGAAGTTCTCTCCAACTTGAGCTGTGCTGCCGGTTTGGAGACAAGAGGCACAGTCTACCAGTCGGTCTCGAAGAGGAGGAGCCACCACTGATATAGACATTGTTTTCTATTCAGCCTTGATAATAATTTTGGCCTATAAGCTTTATATGTGATAAATACAGGTGCATTTTGTTATTTTTCCCTTTCTGTTTTAGTAGGAATCATCACCAGTTTTATTGCAATTTGACATTGTAAAGTTGAAATTGATGACGTACCTTTTGTTTATTTGATTGTGATGTAAAGAGAAGGATAATAACATTGCATTGAAGTTCATTGTAACAGTTCTAACCTGTTTGGGTTTTCAGGTACTTTTGTAATAAAAATTTGAATTGTAGAAATGTGTGTACCTATTTTTCGTATTGTTCTTGTATGTCCTTCTCTTACAGATTCAGCAGTCTGTATTGATCGCTTTGTATGTAGAGTATGAAATATGGTTGGAAATACTGATGTTTTGATTCAATGAATTCAAAAACAAACCCTTCTTTCAGACGGAATGATGAACATGCACAGCTAGCAATTTCGAATGCATTGTTGTAAATTATGTTACATCCACAACAAAATTAATATATTTAATTGATTCATTATGAATGAAATATAATAGCTCTGTATTATGTAAAATAACCATGGTGATAAAATAAAAAAAGTATGGGAATATTAGCAAGGGCGTTTAGACGCACTTTTTGCCGATAAAGCAGCGATTTTTTTATCGCCCAATTACCAAGCTGTCGCTAACAGCCCGCTTTTCATGTCAGCGATATTTATCGCTAATGACATGCAAAGGGGGCGTACCCAAACAGGTAGCAACTGAAAGCAGTCACTAACACAGTTATCGCCTATTAGCAATACCCGCGACACGATAAGAAAACTCACGCTAACCGCGATTAGCGCCAGGATTTTACACCTGGTAAAAACCTGACTTAGCCATATTAGTCAATGGGAGGTAGATTCTACGGCTAAGTCCCCACCTGCCTATTAGCAAGATTTTCCTTAGCAATAGGATTTTTATCGCTGGAGATCTCATGTTATAGATCGGATTCACCGTTATCGCAGGATTTTTTATCGCTGTGAAGATAAACGTTGGTAATACTGTGTTATCTCTGCAATAAAATCCAGCGATAGGAGGCGATAAAAAAATTGCGCTAAACACGGTTTGCGATAATTATCGTTGTTGTAGCTAATATTCCCCTATGTTTAGGTCTCGACCTATGCAACCCGCATGCATTGCATAGGAGGGGACCGAATGCCATTGGCAGAGCTTTTTAAGAAAAGAAGTGCACGTGTTGCATTGCTTGCAATGCAACGCGTACACATCTTGGCGATTTCCTTTCGGGAACGCGCAGCGCCATATGGTAGCGCCATATAGTCGTACGCTCCCGAAAGGAAATTGCCCATGCCCCCTACCCCTGCTCCCACTTTCACTGCCGCGCGGGTTTACTGCCACGCGGCCAATACTTATTTTTGTTTCAATCTAGGAGTCTCACCAGAGGCTGATCAATAGATTTTATTGTAGCCCTCGCGGTCTCCGAGAGCTCCCTGACCTTATGCCGGCTAAAAATACCCTTGCGCCTGCAGCCGATGGAACCTTGACCCGCGAAAACCCATTCGGAGCCTATCTGACGCATATAGTAAGCTGAACATCCCAGACACAATCCTGGCGGGGTTTCAGTAGAGGCGTCCGGCTGCGAGAGGGAACTTTCTGGGCGAGGGAGCACTACATGAGCTGTTACTATTCGGATTGAGGCTATGAGGGGGTCTCCCCCACCGGCCTCGCTTTCCAAAGCCAGCTGACCATTTCCCGGAGGGATCATCAAGATTTTGGTAGTTTGTTGATGAACGAGGTGCTTTGAGAGGTTTTACCGCACGACCACGTTTGTATCCTTTACGCGTGGCCTGTACTCCAAACAACAAAACAAAGAAACACTGTATTTTTACTGCTTGTACTTGGAGATAACACATCTTAGCCACGCATTGTATAAAACACTGAGTGTTCACAAATAAAAATATAAAAGCGGTATTAGTTGTTTTAAACTTGAGAAAGTACTCCCAAGTCACTAACACACAGCAAATATGGCTTGAAGGTGTAGACGGAGCTCTTACAGGATGCAATGAATCAGTGTTCTGCAGCATCAAATGTGAATCATTATATTCGTACTCCCTGGCAAAGAATTGTGACATTTTTTCATCTAGCTATCTGCTATTTTCAAACAATGCGCACCTTCGAGATACTAACCCAGAAGGCAATGCAACACGGTGAGCATCCGCCTCAATGAAAACACTGATGGTCCAGTACCTACTGTACAGTGCTCTATGGAATGCACCGGTTTGTCCAGTGAATCATTAGGGGGTGGCACAGTACTAGGCCCCTTTTCTTCATGGAGCAAAAGGGGTGGGAAACCCTAGTTTCAGAGATTTGTATGGACCACCGTTTCAAAACTAGGCATGGGAAACTCCACCGTTCATGTTTCGAGGGCAGTACTATTGAGTAAGGCGATAGCAGCATCTATTTTATACGCACAACTGAACCCGTGCACCCTCCTACATAAACGGGCAATACCATTTTCAACAATCGCTGCTCGGAAGGTACTTTGTCGAGTCAGCATCACACAAGTTTTTCTTGCATTAAGGAAGGAAAAAACATGTCCATTAATTGAGGTCTGTTGTGGGTGAAAAAGACCCAAAGATGACATCTTGTAGCAAGACAACATGGCCCCTTCTTTGACTTCAAGGAAATCCCTGCAGCGTGGGAAGAACTCCTATATGCAAAATATCAGTAACGATCGCCACCTTTATTTAGCCTTGGACAGGAATTTCTGGCCAAAGGTTGGTGTTCTTTTTTCGCACAAATTTCAGCAGATCTTTTCCATGTGCAAATGGAAGGTGAAACGTTGCGGAAAAGCTAAGCAGCGCTCCTTGTGACTAGGGTCTGGAAGTGCAAGTCCCTCGGAAGATGAAAAGGGAGTCAGGACTGCGGTGCTGTGAGAGGTGGCATTTGTTCCCCAGTGCCTCATTGTCTGGGATTGTTAAACCAGGACACAGCAAATGCTTCTTGTTTTCTGCTATGCTATCTTATCTCCACTCGGAGAGAAAATGCTGCCTTTGATCAATCTCAGATTGTTTGCTTTTCAATGGTGGACATAAGCACTGCCCTCCCCTCCTCAACACTTCAGAGCTGCTAGATGCACTGAGCTGTCTCTTCCCAGCGCCATCTAGGCTCCAACAAATGACCTGGCACAGAAGTATAAAGGACCACTGTACATGCTCATGTATCGTTGCCTCTGCAGTTCTAGACTCTGGATCTGGACTATTTCCTGTCAACTTTAGCCTTTTTGACCAACCAACAATGCTGGTGCAGAGAATTCTGTAATACTTCCCAAAGAAACCTCCTGAAAGGCATGCTCTTCCAAGAAGAGATCTCAGACATCTTAAAGAATCTACCCTGGAAAATCATATTTACACAGACACTTAAATCACTCCAAGCCCTGGAGCTGGGGGATTTGCATTTCCGGAAATGAGTCTGCAGTTAATGTCTGTTCCTTCTGAGTATTTCTAAGTATGTGGTGAGATAAGAGAAAACAAGCATTGGCATACCCAATAGGTCTCACATTTGGGACCTTATAAGTGTTTAGCCATGCAACAATTGATGTTGTTGCACCAAGAATATTGTGCTTCATAGCTAAATACTTATAAGGTCCCAAAAGCGAGACCTACTGGCTATGCCAATGCTTGTTTTAAATTGAAACTGAATTCTTTATTTAAATAGGTGCCTCTTACAGTTGGTTTAATATTAATATTACCTTCATTATCGATGAAAGGGAGGTGAACCATCACCCTGGAAAGCACTTCTAAACAGTGGACAATTAGCTCTTGTTACGCTATTTTTTTCTGTAGCTTTTGGGAGGAATATTGGTGGGTACCTGGGGAGCAGTTGGTAGCTTTGCAGAAGAACTATGGTAAAGAATAGAACTTGGCAGCAAAAACCAGAACACACAGGGCTTGGCAATGGTTGCCTGGGCGTTCAGATTGTGGCAACATCAGTGAAGGAACAGCTATCAAACATCTTACGTGGAGCGGTGACTGATGGCGGGGTGCGCTCTTGGCAACAGTCAAGATCATGAAAATAGAACAAAAGGATGATGGGGCGATTGGCATAGCTGCAGCAGGGGCTGGGCTTTTTGGCCAAACTTGTGCGAAGGGCTGAATACATGATGATCAGAGGGTGGCTGGTCTGCATGGGGATGTTCCAAGAGGCTCAGAAAGTCTTGTCGGTTTAGGAGTGAGTGGGCCATGTGTCAGACCATTTTCTGAAATTCTATGAGAGCTCTGGCAGTGTTCCCCTCTTTGGGTTGGGCAGGAACATCCAGTCTGGGAGCAGAAGATGAACGCACAAGGTAAGTACAGGCAGACGCGCAGGTCCTGGGACATGATGCGTGTACGAGGTCCATTTAATATCCAGGTGTGTCTTGCCAGGTGGCGTGTTCGAATGCTCACACAAAAAGATACCTAAGGTTTCTTATTTCTACACTACAATCTTGAACCCAATGCGGTATACTATGTTCAGCGGAATGATTCTCTTAGGTATGTGATGTGAATAGCTATTAAAAGGCAAACACCTACTCACATAATGTGGCATGTTTTAAAATGACATCCATGGGAGGTTTTGAAATGCGGGGGGTTGAGCCAAATGTGAGTATGCTACTAATGTTTTTTTTTTTAGACATGTTCCTATGCACTTTACTTTGTCCCTTCTAGCTAAACTCTGCATATTAACACAAATGGTTATTTGGATACTGATTAATAGGTAATTGTAATACCACTTGATGTAGAACCCTGAGAAATAAGTAGAAATGCAGCTAGAAGCCTTATATAAAATGTTAGTTAATAGAGTGATGTAGCAATATATTGTTATTACAGCAAGATTGTCATGTGCTTGCCAACAAAAACTATTTATCATATGCCCCTCCATTCACCAAAAACATGCTTTTTAGTAAGATAGCGCAAAGAACAAGTTACTTACCTTTGATACTATTTCTGGTTGATAGCACATATTCTTCCAGTAGATTATTCAAGGGGTGCAACCTCTACAGGCTCCGTAAAACTTTCAACAGCAAGGACTCTTCCGCTCTGCAAGGTGGTACCAGGTAGCTCCTGCCGCTACTTCACCTCCAGATGTCAAATCATCGTCTTATATAAGCCACAAACCAGCATGCTGGCGTCTGTCCCTTACCCTTCTGTGCACCGCACTGAGGCTTCTGGGGAAGAACCGACATAGCCATGACAGAGACAAATACAGCATGTAATGTGTTTTCCTATTTTGGAGACCTATTTTCTATGGAACGTATTCATTGGGGAGACAAGAAGGTGGTGAGGAATCCGTTGGAAGACTATGTTTCACCAGAAATATCCCTATTGAAGTGGAACAACTTTTCCTTCCTGCAGATTCCTCACTTTATGAATGATTCTCAAAGCTGTACCTCCGTGGAGGTGGGCTGGAATAGTGGAAATTTGAAAGGAACTCATGCAACACAGCTCAGGTGAAGTACCAGTCTCTTTCTGCCTAAAGCATGAGGCAGTGGTGCTTGGCAAATGTATGCCGTGCAGCAGCCTGGAAGTTGTTGGCAACAAGGGCACCTCTGTAAGGCACCATGGAAGCAGAAATAGCTCTATTGGAGTGAACATACATGCCGTCCAGAGCACCTATCATGGCCAGAGAATTTCAAATCTTGATGATGAAGACACGCCTTAAAAGGGTAGCTTTATCACTACCTTGCCCTTCTTAGCACCAGCAAAGCCCATAAGGGGCTGGACATCAATTCTGTCCTGTCACGTAAGGTTGATGTAGTATGAAAGTGCTTGTTCTATACAGTTGTTCATTCTTAGTTGTAGAAGGAGGAAGGAAGAAAGATGTACGAGTGAAACCATGGCCATATTATCAGTTGCTACCATGCATGGGTTTAGCAAGCATTTATTTAGTTATTGATTTTCAAATTTGTAGAGTGCAGCTATGACCTAAACGGTATCTTGGCGCTTAGCTAGCAGCAGGATGGATCAGCTACACTCAAGAAGATAGACACCAACAAATTAAAGAGCCATGTCTCTAAAGCCTTCCTAAAGGTCATTAACGAAAGGTTGCGCTCAGTGTGTGCAGCAAGCTGTTCCACTGACTCGAAGCCAGCACTGAGAAGATCTGGCCTCCTGCTCTAGATTTCTTAAACTTGGTGACCACTAAAAAGTTGGCCGTTGCTGAACTCAGATGTATTTGAGGTAAATTGCAATTGAACTTCGCAGTGACAAAAGTTTGAACCAACCTTATGCATTGCCTTGAACATGATGCAAAGAGTTTTAAAAAGAAGTCTCTTTGGGATTGGGAGCCAATGTAATCTAAAAGATGCAGCAGTAGAGGAGAAGGACATATGAGAGTAAGGGCCAGCTTGGCAGCAGCATCTTGAATCTGGTATTAGCGGTTGAGCAAATATTCTGGTGCTCCCAAGAATAAGGCATTACAATAAACAGGTCTGCTTGAGACAGAACTCTTCACCATCAGCTGGCAAACTTGACCCGGCAGGAAAGGAAGAATCTTATAAATTACCCGCAACTAATAAAAGAAAGAAAAGGAAAGCTTATTAGCATGAGACACAAGAAATAGACCCTAATCCAAGTGTAGTCCCAAATTCTGGACAGAAGTAGTAACTACCAGAACCGAGCTGCCTTCTGGGTGCCAGTAGTCTGATGGTAATGCAAATAGAGGATTTCCATCAAAACATCACCTCTGTTTTGCCCCCGTTAAAATGTAATGAGTTTGCCCTCAGCATGTGGGAAATTTGGTCATATATACTTATGGGAAGATCCTAAAGACACCTGCTGAGAATTGCCCAAAGTCAGAATTTGCTGAGTATCAACTGTATAATCTGTCAAATGTATGCCATAGGACCCAATAAAGAGGGTAAAGGGGTGCAGATAGACATTAAACAATGGCAGAGTGAGTGCTGAACCCTTAAAACATCCTGATCGATTGCCTTGAAGGTAGATTGAAATGGGAGAGGTGCGTAGCTTTAACTTTATCCTTCAGGGAGGACTTATTCCAGCTTAAATCCCTACCACTCTTACACCGAGGACGAATCTTCCAAACTATTGCGGGACATCAAACTCCCCACTCTTTTCTTAGAAGATCAGATTCTTATAGATAGCCCCCTGACTGTAGATGAGATAGCACAATCAATCAGGTCACCTCAATCAGGAAAAGTTCTTGGCCTGAACGGCATCCCAATAGAATTATACAAACTCAGCCCTGAAAAATTGTCCCCTTATCTCAAAAGCATGTTTGAGGAAAGTAGAGAATCAGGTGTACTTCCAATTGACCAATGTATAGCTACCGTAGTAACCATACACAAGGAAGGTAAGCCCAAAACAAACTACGCCTCCTACAGGCCGATTTCCCTCCTCTATGCCGAGCCTTGCTAAAGTCCTAGCCAACCGTCTCATTAATGTATTTTGGAAGTGGTACACCAAGACCAGTCCGGTTTCATACTGCACAGGAACACAGCATTAAACCTGCGCCGTGCCCACTGTGTCTTAGGCAGAGCGGACACGATCCTCGAACAGGCTGTTCTCGTGTCTCTAGATGGCACTATGGCATTCAACACTATTGAATGGCCTTACCTCATTGCGGTCCTCCGAAAGTTAGGATTCGGCCAGGAATTCATACAATGGGAACCAATGGCGCAAGTCGTGATGAATGACAAAAAGTTGGACTCCTTTGTCCGAAGCCTGTCAAGGATGTCCTTTTTCTCCCCTTCTCTTTGCGTTGGCACTGGAACCACTAGCTGCATGGATCCGCCAAGACCCAGTTGTTTGCGGTATGCGGTGGTCACGTGACTGGGAGGACCCCATTTCGCTCTATGCGGACGACATACTACTTTATTTAACGGAGCCCAAAAAGCCTCTAATAGCAGTTCTTGACATCTTAGCCATGTTCTGTAAATATTCGGGTTTTAGGATTAACTGATCTAAATCCCACCTCTATATCCTTTGGGGAGCCCCCCTGTTCTACCCCAAAACTGTCCCATCCAAATTAGCACCACTGGTTTCAAATACCTGGGTATTTTTCTCTCCCAAGATCCTATACTCCCATATGAAAATAATCTTCTCCCTCCATTGCTCCACCTAAGGCGAGATATTGCCAGCTAGACGTACCTTCCCCTCTCCCTATTGGGCAAGGTGGCTCTTTTTAAAATGATGTCCCTACCCTGTTTTCTCTATGTTTTGCAGAATATACTTGATCCAGTCCCCTCGAAATATTTCAAAGAAATCAAATGCCTCCAGAGGGACATGCTATGGAACGGGTCACCACGTATAGCCTTGAGTAAGCTCACGTTGAAATGGTACGATGGTGGCATCAGCCTACCTGACATTAAATTTTTTTACTGGGCTGCACATCTGGCAGCCAATAATCATAGCACATACGGAGATCTCACCAACCCGGGCTATCGGATGGATAAATGGCTCCTCCCCGGAGGAAGCTATAACCGATCCCTCTACTCGACACCAAAAAGATCCAAACTTACAGGGCCCACTGGACACTCTGTTAAGGTATAGCACGCAGCAAATAAATCCCTGGGGTGGGAAGGTAAGTCAACAGTGGCTACCCCCTTTTGGGACTCTGCAAAACTTGGCAATCTGTGGTCCTCGAAAGGATTTGATAAATGGGACCTGATCGGCATATCACAAGTCAAGGATCTATGGATACAGGGTTGAGTAAAACCCTTCGCTGCCCTTCAGACTCAGTACGAACTTGCTGATGCTGAGCTCTTTCGATATAATCAGGTTAGCCATGCACTACATTCTCTCATCCCTGGAGGCACATTCCTTCCCGACTCATCCCCGTTAGAGGACAGAATATTAGATGGCCGTGTTCCAGATAAGACCATTTCGCTAATTTACAATAAATTATTACACCACATGGACAATCAACTTTTAGCTTTGAGGGGGAAATGGGTAGCTGATGGGATAGAATTGGATGATGAGGATTGGCAGGAAACGGTCTCCTCGCCCCGGGTGATGGCCATTTTGGCCCGATTATGGTTCGTCTAGCTTAAAATCCTACACAGAATATATATGACCGGCCCTCGGGCTTCATGCTGGCAAAAATAAATATTGGTCAGGCCTGGGGAGCGACAGCCCCTCCTACTCTGGACGCGTGGGAGAATAATATGGACTGGTGTATGTTCAGAGAAAATACAATGTTTACAGCCTGAGGCTGCCTCAAAAAATGGGCCCGCATTTGGTCACAGTGGAACTCCTATCGTGGAGATATTTGCACTACCCCACAAAGTATTGAGCATGACAATTTACTTTTCCCTTGAAAGTCTTCACTGCATGTTATTTGCTATTGTACTGCCTTGATTGTCATGCAGATTTCTGTATTGTACTGATTTAAATGATGATATGCCAATGATTGTTTAATAAATAGTTAAATCAAAAATAAAGAGATGGAAATTAAATCACTACCTCTCACGCCAATCTCTGACCAACTAGAGATCAAGATGTTGGGATTCATGGTGTCAAATGCAGCTGACAGATCTAATTACACAAGGCCTACCATGTGGCTGTTGTCTGCGGCCTTCCTCAGATTGTCCATGACTAAGACCATATAGATTCCATACCATGGGCTGGGCAAAAACCCACGTGTGCCTCATCAAGTAGAGAGTGGCATTTAAAATACTCAAATACCTTCTTATTGACATATCTTTCCAGATCTTACCAGGAAAGGAATATATGATGTTATTCTGCAAACTATCACACCCTGCATACCAACACTCCGAATTCTTTACAACGCGGATGCTATTACTCTGCAATACCATCACTCCACAAATTTTTATCCCGCATATGATTTTACCACGCATGCCATTATAATAACGCAAATGCATGCATGGTGAAGGCATAAACTTAGTAAAAGTACTTACCCTATATATATATATATATATATATATATATATATATATATATATATATATATATATATTCACTGATTAAAACGTAGGTTTCAGGGGTGTTATAGTTAGCTGGACATTTCACTCATTCAAAACCATTGAAATTCCTCCATTACAGTTAGTTGTACTAACTGTAACTCTTGCACCCGCAATCCACTGCCATGTTATGAATGATGTAATATGTGACATCATCAGCAGTGGATTGCGGGCGCGAGAGTTACAGTTAGTACAACTAACTATAACAGAGGAATTTCAATGGTTTTGTATGAGTGAAATGTCCAGCTAACTATAACACCCCTGAAACCTATGGTTTTTTCAGTGAATTTCTAAGGTTTTTTTAAATGATAATTCCTAACTATAACTTGCCTGAAACCTATTGTTTCTTCAGTGAATTTCAATGGTTTTTTAAACGATAATTTCTAACTTTAGCGTGACTGAAACCTAGGGTTTTTTAAGTGAATTTCAAAGGTTTTTTAAATGATAATTCCTAATGATAATGTTCATTAAGCATATCTGGTTTTCTATCTTTTTGAATTATTATCCCCTTCTCAACCTAGTAAAAACTGCAAATATTACCACTCTTCAATTGATTCCTTCCTCAAACAAAATCACTACAAACCAGAACCACAACTAAAGTTAATAATATACAAACCAGGTGTTCCCTCAGCAAAAAAAACACCACTTCCCCATACTTTCAACAACAAGCCAAATCTGCAATGCTACCTAAAAAACAGGTGATAGTTCCATTTACCACTAACAAATGAATGTCAACATTTAACTAGTGTAAGGACGTCCACTATGTACTGCGCGAATTACATCCAACTCACACCCATATTTAAAGTTGAATATATGATAGAGGTACTAATTATGCAATTCCGACACCCAACAAAATCACAACACCCAGAGCCACCACCACTACAACCACCCCTCCTGACCCCTCCCCCTCTACTTCGTCAGAGGCAGCGCAAAACATGACAACGGACCTTCCCAAAATGATATATCCCCTCAACAACACACTATCTGAATGTTCTAGATGTGGCAACCAACTATGTATAAGGGAGAGGACTCACACATCAACAATAATTTACACAATGCCAAGACTACCGGTGATATGCTATACACAACTCACTATACAAAACAAAAAAGTTTCCGTGTCTACATATACTATTGATACATGTAGTGTACTGCACAGTGGATGCAACCATATTATCTCAGACACTGGGGAATATCTCAGTCATGTCGCTGTGTTGCCCCCCCCTTGCAGTAGAAGCGGAGTGGGCTGGTCCAACATACGCAACTCCAGCGTAAGACTATAAATAATTTGGCTACGCCTTGGGCGTGGTTCACTTGTGCAAAGACAAAAGAGTCTGCCACAGTAAAGGTCCTCACCCTGCCACATGGCTGCCGCCATGTCCACATGCCTACTCGATACAGGCCCACTGTGGACTCACCGCCACAGCACTGCAGACTTATGTCTGTATCGACTACTGCCTTTGATCTACACTGCGGACAGCAGGGTCACAACTTCAATTCAGATTTGGATCTACATTACGGACAGTATGAAATTCAGCCCTGCTTTATTTAAGGCAGAGACAATTGTACTATATGTCTTCAGATTTTGTTAAAGGATGTGACAAAAAGCATTCCTCGATGTCTGTCCTGACTACTGTCTTCGATCTACACTGCAGACAGCAGGGTTCACAACTTGAATTCAGCTTTGGATCTACACTACGGACAGCATTGAATTTAGCCTTGATTTATTTAAGGCAGAGACAATTGTACTCTATGTCCCCAGATTTTGTTGAAGTATGTGACAAAAAGCATACCTCAATGTTTGTGTCGACTACTGCCTTCGATCTACACTGCGGACAGCAGGGTTTACAACTTCAGCTGTACATCTACACTTCGGACAGCATAAAATTCAGCCTTGATTTATTTAAGGCAGAGACAATTGTACTGTATGTGTTCAGATTTTGTTAAAATAAGTGACAAAAATTCTTCGTCGATATCTGCGCTGGCTACTGCCTTTGATCTACAATGCGGACAGCAGGGCTCACAACTTGAATTCAGCTTTGGTTCTACACTACGGACAGCATGAAATTCAGCCTTGATTTATTTAAGGCAGAGACAATTGTACTCCATGTCCTCAGATTTTGTTAAAGGATGCGACAAAAAACCTTCCTCAATGTCTGTACTGACTACTGCCTTCCATCTACATTGTGAGGGCTCACTATTCAGGTGGAATGGCAATTGCACATGACACATTCCAGTAAGAAAGAGACATTGTACCAGTGTGACCAACCCAAACCACGAATCATCGCAGGGTGCGCACACGCTGAGTTCTTCAGGTACCACTAACTCACTGCACCACAAGTTATCTCCACGTGGCCTTATTAAAGCAGAATTCACTAGGCAAAAAACATTGCTCCCAGTGTGGCCTGCCTGGACCATGCATCATTGTAGGTTACGTACATGCTCAGTGCCAAAGGTACTACTAACTCAGTGCACCATAATTCATCGCCATGTGGCCGTATTCAGGCAGAATTCAACAGACAAAAGACATTGGTCCGAATGCGGCCCCCCCTGGACCACGAAATAGCATAGGGTACGTACAAGCTCAGCGCCAAAGATACTACTAACTCAGTACACCATAAATCATCGCAAAGAAGAGTGAACAGTTTTATGTCAGCAATGAGGCATACTACCATTTTTGAATCGAATTGATGCAGAATTCAAAAGATAAAAGGCATTACTCCAATTACAGTGCCCCTGACCACGCATCATCGCAGGGTATGTACATGGTGAGCCCCAAATCTACTACTAACTCAGTGCACCATAAATCATCGCCACGTGGCCTTATTAAGGCAAAATTCAGTAGTCAGAAGACATTCTTACCAGTGCGGTCTGCCTGGACCACGCATCATCGCAGGCTCCTCATAAACCGCCCCTACCTCAGTGCACCACAACTCATGAACCCTTTACGATAGAATCTTCTGTGTATTATTTTACATGTAGTGCTCCTACCTTTGTACAGCAGAAGTCATAAACCGTTTATGATAGAATATCTGTGTATGATATCATGATTACTATTGTACTTGTTACCAACAGCAACGTAATAAAATGGAGTCAAGCGCATGTGCCCGTACCCACCTCAACTATCTGTGTCTGTGTATTCATTATGTTTGTAAAATGCTGCTCCTGGGCCCTACCCAATTATATTGTCCTGTAAACAGGGTATGCAACCATCTTACCTCTGGCAGTAACAAAAACTTCGGTTATAAACTTTCTCTCGCTTATTCTACAAATACGAACGTAGAAACTGAATTATTACAATACTGCAAGCAAAGTATATGGTAAATTTATAAGTGTGTGCTATTGCTCGAGTGTTTTTTTTGTAGCACATTTATATAGCACAAAGTCACCCTAAAACCATGGCAGCAATTTACATGGGCACCGTATTTGCAGAACATTTTCAGGCACGTGTAGATTACGTTATTTGTCTACAATAACAGGATGTGGACAGACTCCGAGGCTCGAACACTGACTTCCAGCACCAAGTTCAACAGTATACCCGAATGACCACATACGTATATATATATATTAGCTGTCCTTCATGTGCCAAAAACTGCAACCTAAAGCTTTCATACCCTGTATTACTACAGCTACAACATTCCACTGAATGTACAACAAACATTCATATTAGCAGAAATGCGTCATGTCCACCATCTTTTATGTGTGGAACTATGCATGAATGTAGGGTCAGTGATTCCCTGTACCTTCCATGTTGGCCATGTTGTGGGACTTCACAGACATAAGGACACATTGGCGTTTAAGACTCGGGTGACGGCACCACTACAACACGGACACCTGAATCAGTTGATTTCTCAAATAGCCACGCCCATAGCTCCGGAGTCATTTTTCACATCCTCGCGCAGCACTGGCATATGTCAGGCCAGCCCACTCCGCTTACGCTTACAGGAAAACACAAAAACGCTACATGGCCCAGATTTTCATTGTAGTGATTTGCTAGTTCTAGGTCTAGTTGTCAGAACGGCACACACACACAGTCTCTCATGGCTGGTATACACCCACACCACACCCATCCAGCACAGGCGCCACAAAACACGTGACCCTACCAATAAAAAACACCAGGCGCACGTGCTCTACGCCATTTTAGAGTTGCTCCCATCATAATCGCTGTGATGGCCCGTCCTAGTGGTTCAGAAGCCGCATGTAGGCCCGAACTACCAAACAGGGGGGCTCACTACCACGTGCGTGGCCTCTTTGGTCACTGAGTTAGTGGTGCCGCAAGTACTGAGCGGGTGAGGAGCCTGTGATGATGATGGGTGCACAGGTATGTCCTTTGCCATAGTGATATCAAAGACTCAGCAACAAATGTGAGACTTCTTGGTGGCAGAGCGGGACTGCATGATGTCAAAGGTGCTCTGTCTGCAAAAAGGTGAGCAGTGAGGTCTGAGTGCGCACCGGAGGGATTGATGCAATACAGCAGACTGGATACAAAGAAGCGACGCATCGATTTAGGCGTACACAGTTCTACATACCCTATCTTATTGCATTTGTATTTTTTTTCCTATAGCAGGAAACTTTTTATAGTCGGTCAAATGTCCGTCACTTCCACATGCGTAGCGAAGTAGATGAGTATTTAATTTTTTTATACTATGTACACAGAAATTTACCATCTTATTTTGACAACCTTTCCTTTCTCATTAAATTTAGCACTCGCGCTTCCTTTGCTGTGAGCAGTACATCCTGTGCCTTCGTTGGAGTGCACAGCACTGCTCACGCAGCGCGAGTAATTTTCTATATGAAAAAATGGGTATATTAACTTAACCTACGAACCACACACGCTCATGAATATCTGTTTCCTTCCGTGCTAAACCATTGACCTTTCGGTGCGACTTATTCTAAAAGACTGCACGCAATAGGCCAGAGACGGGCGCATTGCTCTGTCCATGGCCTATTGATATTTATTACGCGCTTGCTGCGCCTAATAGACTCCAATACCACATGAGGTTACAATTATCGTGCCCACACACGGGCATGATGATTGAAAACACGTGTTCAACTGCGCACACTTGTTTTCTACAACCGGATGGAAAACATTACTACTCTACTAATTGTTCATAAATCGAAGCCCATTAAACAAGTTGGAACCATACAAATGTTTGTATTTCTAATGGGGGCGGGAAGGTGTGTGAAAGGGCGATGTTATTCTACTCCAAATTAAGATAGTGGCAATTACCAATCATAACAATATTTTTCTTTCACTATCTTTTAGATGTGGAGCTTCAGGGTGCACTATGTCCCGGCACGTGGTGGAAGACACACCGGTGACAGAAAGGTGCGCCGCGAATATTCTTTTCAGTCACTCTCTCACTTCCTCTCTCCTTTGATGAACAAATGACATAAAATCTTATCTTCCTTTTTATTATAACAGGTTGTGTTTCACAAATTGGCGTCCCTCCCCCAACACCTCCAAAGCTCAATGTTTCAGGATTCTGCGATGATGCGTGGCCATCGTAACGCGTAGGAAGGTTTTTTTGACACATGGTGGACCGTCTTTGAAACACGCCAATGGCACAAGATGAGCAGAGAAGCTTGTTTCCGAAGCAATAAGAAGTCACCTGTGGGCAGAGATAGTGGATAGTGTGCAGCAACTTGAGTGCATAGGAATGTACAATCACCTCCGGGCAGAGGGAGTGGATAGGTTCAACAGTCTGGGTGTGCAGGAAAGGCCACTCACCTCCGGACACTGGGAGTAATTGGGGTGCAGCAGTCTGGGCGTGCAGTAATGAGAACTCACCACTATGCAGTGGGAGTGCATAGGGTATAGCACCCTGGGTAGAAAAGAGCACACAGACACCTCCTTGCAGTGGGAGTTGATGTAATACAGTACCCTTGGTGTGCAAAGGCGTACCGCAGAAATATACATGTGCAGTTGTATGTACTCTGCAATTACTAATTCTATACTATCTTTCAGATCACTAAACTTGAGGGTGCACTTTGGACCGGCACGTGATTGAACACACACCAGAGGCAAAAAGGTGAGCTGCAAAGATTTTCTCCAGTATCAACACTACCTCTCCTGCTCCATCTATTACTTTCTCTCTCTCACACTTTCAATATCTTTCTTTCTCTCTATCTCTCCCTCTCTTTCAGACTGTTTCTCTTTCTCTTTTCAAGTTATGAACGCTGCTGTCCACACTGCAGATACATAAATCAAGGCTGAACTTAACACTGTCTGCAGTATAGATCCAAAGCAGAATTCAAGTTGTGAGCTCTGCTAAAAGCAGTGTTTGCAAAAGGTAAGCAGAGCGGCCTAGATACACAATGCCTCCAATTAAATGCACTGTGAACAAAGGATATTGTCCTGCATAATGACGTGATATCTCACCTCATTCTGTCTCATCTCTGAATCACTTTAAAGACCTGCTGGACCATACTGTCGATCTGAGCCAGCAGGCACTTTCCTACAGACACCTCTTCAGCGCCGGCCTACGAGAGGGGTGGGCTGTATCAAGCACACTGCACAGGTGCGAATAAGCAATATTGCCAAGTGTTATGTTAATTTGTGATCTTTGAACTCATTCAGTCACATCTCTGTGTCATTTTAAATACCATCTATACCATAAGATAGGCCTAAGCCCACAAGCAGCACTGTCCTACAGACTCCTGTTGAGGGTGATTCTGCGGGAGGGGTGGGGTGCACTATCCTGAGTGAGCATGTGAAAACAAATGATCTTGCCTTTCGTAATGATGTAATCTCTCACCTCATTGAATCCCATCAATGTAGTTTTAAGAACTTATGTTTCATTTTTGTTTTGCAGGCTACCCACGCTGCTACCACTGGAGTCCATCTCATATTTTGTTTATTAAAGTTATATTTCTATTTGTTTATTTTTGTTTTAATAAAAGTTAATTAAAAAACTGAGTGTATACATCTTCTTTTTCTGACAGCATTGGACTATTATTTAGTGTGATAATCATCTTCTTAGAGAAGATTTTAAAATGAAAACTATTTAACATTACAGTGCACCTACAAAAAATAATGTAAGTAACTAATAGGCACATAAATCGTGAGTAATTATACAACTACAAGAGTACTATGAGTGTATCACTTTATAACACCATAAGTACTGTCTGTGTCATTATAAAACAAATAAGGCACTGCCTAGCACCACAGAGGCTTCAGAGACAGGCGAGGCACACCCTGCATATCAAAATAAAGACCCCGAGTATGACAATTCCCAGACTTAAGATGCCTCGAACTCCTCGAACAATTATTAAATAATTCTCGACAAGGTGGCCGTCTCCTAGACTACAACACGTCTCTGAAATGAAATGAAATGAAAAGCAACTTATAATGCGCAACTAAAACGCGAAGGCATCAAGGCGCCTAACAGACGAAAAGTCATCAAAAAAGGCAGAGACAAAAACTACAAGTAGGCTTTGACAAAAAGACGAGTCTTCAGAGCTTTTCTAAAGGCTTGCAGAGTGGGCAGAGACTTAATTTCATCCGGTAGGGTTTTCCACCATTTAGGCGCAAGACTCAAAAAAGCTCTGCCCCCCCCACTTAGCTCTCCGGAAGCGGGGGGCACATAGTAGAGATTTCTTGGCAGAGCGTAAATTTCTAGAGGGGTTATAAGGGACCAAAAGGTCAGCAATTCCTCCCGACCTATTTCTCGCCAAGGCTCCATATGTCAGGCAGAGAATTTTAAAAAGAATCCTATCCTCCATCGGGAGCCAATGAAGGAGTTTCCTGGCAGCAGTGGCTGATGAACGTCTAGGCAAGTCTAAAACAAGCCTCGCAGCGGCGTTCTGAACCATTTGTAACCGCTGCAGCAGGCCCTTGTTGATCCTTGCATACAGCGCATTACAATAGTCCAATCTCAACCCTATTAGGGCTACCACGACTTGCTTTCTCGCTTGCGGAGACAGGTAGTGTTTGATCTTCCTTAGAATGTGAATAACACCCCAGCAGGTGGTAATTGTTCTGTTAACCTGCTGCTGCATACTCAGCAAGGGGTCAATCAGGACTCCCAAATTCTTAGCTAGTCCTGTGGGTGCTGGGCAGGCTCCCAACGAGGTGGGCCACCATTCCGCCAACCATATCTCCTCCTTTCCTCCGAACACCAGAATCTCCGTCTTCTCGCCGTTAAGCCTCAATGAATTGTTAATCATCCATTGGGCGACTGCCTCCATACACAATCTAAAATTGGAGGTAGTCAGAGTGACAGACTGGGTGAGAGACACTAGAATCTGCGTGTCGTCGGCATAGGAGACTACCTCCATCCCATAGGATCTAATAAGCCTGGCCAGTGGGGTTACATAGATGTTAAATAGGGTCAGACTTAATGCCGACCCCTGAGGAACCCCACAGTGCACAGGAAGGGATGGAGATAGAAACTCTCCCAGCTTAACTCTCTGTTCTCTCCGATCAAGAAAGGAGGTCAGCAGGCTAAGTGCAGACCCCTCCACCCCCATCTCCCTCAGTCGAGATGTTAATACCGAGGGAGAGAGGGTGTCAAACGCAGCTGTGAGATCCAGGAGGACGAGCAAGGTAGTCTGACCCCTGTCCACCCTAGTGCGGATGTTGTTGAGCAAAATGGTGAGGGCAGACTCCGTACTGTGCCCCCTCCTGAAACCATGCTGCGAATGATCAAAAAGATCAGAGTTTTCCAGGAAGGCTGAAAGATGCTGGTTCAGATGTATTTCCAGCATCTTTGCAAGGGCTGGGAGCAGGGAAATGGGGCGGAAATTATTTAGCACCTGGGGGTCCAGAGTAGGTTTTTTCAGCAGTGGTTTCACTACTGCCCTCTTCCACTGCGATGGAAAGATACAGTCCCTCATGGCCTTGTTCATGATCTCCAAAAGTGGCGGCAGCGTAGTCTCCTTACACTGCTTTAGGAGCTTAAGGGGGCAGGGGTCTAACGGGGAGCCCGACTTGATCCTGCTGAGCAGACTCTCTAGGTCAGATAGAGAAAGGGGAGGAAAACTATACAGACTAGCCTGTGAAGAAACCTCAGCCACCAAAACGGGGGGAGAGAAAGAAGGGGGAGAGATGGATAATGAGGTCTTCTGCAGCTCTAACGCAGTATGGATGTCACCAATTTTTGATTGAAAAAATTGGGCAATGTCATTGCAGAGCTGTTGGGACCCAATGACGGGGTCGGGCATTTGCAGGGAGGTGAAAGAATCCACGATTTTAAAAAGCTCTTTCGGGGAGGACAGGGAGGTGGTACAAATTGTAAAATACTCCTGCTTGGTTCTGATAACCTCTGCCTTGTACCTCCTCAATAATGTTTTATGAGCTACTTTATCCTTAAGGTCCCAGGAAGCCCGCCAGAGGCGTTCCTGTCTCCTGACTCCCTGCCTAAGAAGCCTTAACGGCTCAGAAAACCAAGGGGCCGACGGCCTTTTCCTAGCGCAATAACGCAGGGATGCCGGGGCCAGCTCTTCTATTGCTATTATGACAGCGTTATCAAGTTGTTGTACTGCCTTGCCTACATCTTCCTCCCTTGAAATGGCCGCACTAGGGATCCTCAGAACAAGTGAATCATTAGAAATATTTTTAAAATTTCTCCGAGATACCATTTTACTCCCAACCTTTGCCTTACTAATCATGGAAGTAAAGGCCAGTTCTATCAGGACAGCAAAATGATCGACCACGAGAGAGGAAAAGGGTCTTTGACAGTCAACCTCCCGTCATTCGAAAAGATCCCATCAAGCATATGACCCGCTTGGTGAGTAGCCCCCTTTACTCGCTATTGTAGCGCACAGGCAGATAAGGCCTCCAGGAGTGAGAGGGTTTCCGTGGACTCCAGATTCTCCAAATGGAAGTTCAGATCCTCCAGAATCGTTAGGTGCTGACAGCCAAAATAGGGTTTTAAAATGCCGAGCAGATTTTGTCCAAAGTCTTTTCTAGACCCCGGAGGTCTATAGATGAGGATGCCCGTAAATGGAATCACATAGGGACCATTTAAAGAGAAATGAGGGCCTGAAAGGCATCCTGGGGGGCAGTTAGAGAGGTGGTGTGACATACAAGACCCTCCTTAAACAAAATGCCTAACCCTCCCCCTATCCGTCCTACTCTATCCTGCCTAACCAGTGTATAACCTTTTGGGACAGCTTCCACCAGATCAGGGCCCGAGGAATCTTTGGCCCAGGTTTCGGTAACAAAAACCCAAGAGGGTTTTCTATGTAAGACAAAATCCTTAAAAGCAATATTATGTTTTATGATTGATCGTGCGTTTAAGAGGAATCACTGTTCCCTCAAAACGCAACTACCCGTGGTATCACCTTTCGCGGCCGAAATAGGGCCAAAAAAAGAAACCGAGCCAACGGGATCTGTCTGAAAGCAGACGCACGAGGGGGGGTTAAGAAAATCATCTGGGCTTAATTTATGATGGCAAGACCTCCAGGTAGGATGAAGAGTAAGCAAATCATGCCAGGAGTACCTGATAGGAAAGAGCTCCCCAGCAACTACCCCAGTCGGCCGCCCGACCAGCCCGTCCTCAGCGCGGACGGGCGCGGACGGGCGCGGACGGGCGCGGACGGGCGCAGACGGGCTGGACTCTGGCGTGACTCCGGCGATGCTTTGGCGCACACGCAGCGCGCACACGCTGCGCGCCACCATGCTAGGATTTTATAGGGCTCTGGCTAGTCAGCCTGACTGCTAGAGCGCTGGTCGAATGTCTAGAGCATCCCCTCACAACCCCCAAGATGGCGCTCCTACTTGCCCTAAACGCGATGGCCAATTCACATGTGGCAATAACACTGTACTTGGGGGCATATTTACAAGGAAGCCGTTAAATTTATACCCCTTAATTTGTAAAAGAATAACTGACGGGGCTCAAAGTTTTACTAACAAAAGAATGATGTTTATAACTAGAAGTGTAATACCGAGGCTAACTCTACCAGCTCTTTACCAGAGTCTGTAGCTGCGATTAACGGTTCCTATGGAAACATTTTAAAAGTCCAGCACACTTGCTGTTTGGATTAGTAACATTGTGTGCTAAACTTGTGACCTGTTTGATCAATTAAGTGTTCCATGAACTGTTACTATGGTAACAGGCAGTAAGCAGTTTGGGAGTAGGATTCAAAAGTGCTGGCTGTACAGAAACAGTCATATTTACCCAAAGTCCTCTACATGACACAGGAGAAAGCTAAAGGAGATGACAGAACACTGTGTACATTATGAGCAAAAGAAGTACACAACTCTTCGAATTAACCTCAAGAGAGGGCGCGAGCCATAACCACTGGCGTTACAAAACCCCATGCACAATTTACCTACTCTGTACTCAACAATGGGCAATTCTTTATCGATCCCAATCAGACACTTCTGCTTAACGTTTCACAGTCTGCACTTCACTCAATACTTTGTGACTATTTAAAAGGAAGACGGGATTGTCGACATTTCAAACCTTAGGGGCATATTTACAAGGATGATGTTAAAATTATCTCCGCTTTAGCGACAGCAAACTGCAGTTAAAACAGCGATAATGGACTTGAAAATCCTTTGTTGTCTTACCAGAAGATTTTTCTACACTGTTGTTTGCTATGGCAGGGTGTGAGCTGAAGCTCCCGCCCTGCCATAGCAAACTTGGTTTGGATTTTGAAAGAGAGAACATGGAAACCTACTCACTCTTTCAAAATGCAAAGCAGATTGCTTTTCCCCACGGAGAGCTGCATATTTGCAGGTCCAGGTGTCAAAAAGTAATTGCGGCTTCAGAAGGATGCAGGGAGCTGGCAAAGACCATAGAGACAACGTTGTATATACGCCTAAACATTAAACAGGGTGATATAACTTTCCCCACATTTTTTACTTTTTTTAAAAAATGGCCCTTATAATATGCCCTCAAGTTTGCTAAGACAGAGTGGGAACTTCTACTCCCACCCTGCCATAGCAAACAGAAGTTTAAAAATATCTCCTGCACCCCAAAACCCAAATCCACCCTAAAAAACCCTGTACCCCATAACCTAAATGCCTCCTAAATCATAAAGATACCCCAGCACCTCAAAATCCAAACCCAACCTTGACCCTAAAAATACCACCTTGACCCCAAAACCTAAATCCATCCTGAACCCTGAAATGATCTCCTGCACCTCAAAACCAAAACCCACACTAAACACCTGTACCCCAAAACCCAAACACCCTTAACCCCAAAAATACCCCCTGCACTCCAAAACCGAAACTCACCCTGAGCCCTAAAATTATCTCCTGCACCCTAAAACCTAAATACCCCCTTAACCCTAAAAATACCCCAGCACCCCAAAACCAACCCTATACTCTAAAAATACCATATTCTAAAAATACCCTGTGCACCCCATAACTCAAACCCACCCTCAACCCTTAAAATACCCCAGAACCTCAAAACATATAACCCTACACCCCCAAACTAAATCCATATACGTACCTTAAACATAAATATTAAAAACATATGCTTTTACCATTCTTGCTTTTACAATGAATTTCGTTGTAAAAGCATGCATGGTAAAAGCATATAAAATGTAATGCCATGCGTTATTATAGTATTGCGGAGTAATGGTACTTTCGTTATAATGGTATGCGGAGTGAAGGTATGCCAAATTAAAGTTTAGTCGTAAAGGTATTTTACCCCAGGAAAGTATTGCAGAGAAAGAGAAATTGGTCAAGAGTAACTAAAGACCGAAGCATCGGTCATTGGTTTCTTTTACAATAGAAAAACGAGTACCTTTTTCAAAACACCAAAATTATTTAACAACAAATGGCCAGATCAGTACGATCAACCATAGAAAACTTATTTGGAGACTGGACAATAAAGATGCCATAGAAAAAAAGGCCCAAAAATTAGTTCAAGAGTGCTTTAAAGAACATCCTATGCATTCTCCACTTAAACAATGGAAGCAATTCACACAGACGGTAGTCCAATTGAATGAGGTTAATTCAAGTAACAGGAAAACGCAACAGATTTCAATGGAAAAAAGAGATACTAGTATTAACCTTCCATACACAATTAAAAATGTCAGGCGGATTCGTAATAAATTGAGGAAGCAGCTAACAAGGCTCCCGAATAAGGAAGAAATTCGAAACCAACTTAAAAGCACCAACAGTAACTTGAGGAAATTATTGTGGAAGGAAAAAAATAACATTCAACAAGAGTTATGGATAAAAATCTTTCATGCAAGTAATCAAGTAAATTCCAGGGAATTTTGGAAAATTATCAATGGTTTGAACAGACCTAATAAACATGTGGTAGTTTTCCCGATAACGGAAGAGGATTGGTTAGAATTCCTCAAAAAGACCCTAGATACAGAATCGGAACTTAAGCTTCAGGGTATCAATCAGATAATGAAGGTCGAAAACGAACAAGAAATTGATCTGGTAAATACTTTCTCGAAAACTGAAGTATCTCATTTAATAAAGAGACAAAAGGATGGAGCACTGGGACCTAATGGAATTCCGTTTGCACTCTATAAGGAGGATCCTGATTTCAGGGCTACCTATTTGACAAAGGTGTTTAATGTAGTGGTCCTAACATGCCAAATACTGGAATCCTGGAGGGGATCGTTAATGTCTCCCATCTACAAAAAGGGTAATTGGCAAGCACCCGAGAACTATCGCTTGATCACTCTCCAAGACAAGGACGCAAAGTTATTTGCAGGTCTTTTATTAGCAAACTTATCAGATTGGGTCAAAGTAAAGCAAATATTACCTCGAAACCAAACAGGGTTCATTAAAGGCTTAGGAACTTCTACAAATACATTAATTCTATCAGTTTTAATGGATAAAGCACTTTTAGCGAAACAGTCTCTCTATTTTTGTTTTGTCGATTTTAAATCAGCATTTGATCTCGTAAACAGGAATCTTCTACGGAAAAAACTTGAAGACTATGGAATTCCGGCCTCACTACTAAACCTTATCCAATTATTGTATTCTGAAAACTGGGTCAGGGTGAGAATTGGTGACGGACGAACATTATCCAATAAAATACCGGTGACACGAGGGCTAAAGCAGGGTTGTGTCCTTGCCCCATTACTTTTTAACCTATTCGTATCCGACCTCACCACTGCTTTAAATGTAGTTAACTCACACCCACCGAGGTTAGCAGGAAAACAAATGTTAAATTTACTGTATGCAGATGACGTTGTGCTACTGAGTCAGGCCAAAGTGGGGCTTCAAAGACTAATTGATCGAACATCGCGGTACGCAAAAGATAATCAAATGGTAATAAATGAGGCAAAGACAAAAATAATGGTAGTTGCAAAGAACAGAAAACAAAAACAGAAATGGATGTTGGAGCAAACTCAGTTAGAACAGGTTGATAATTACCGGTATCTCGGTGTCTTATTCAATGATAGTGGAAGTTTTCTCGCACAAAGGAAAGACATTTCTAGGAAAGCAAATAGTTTGGTGGCTGCATTTAGGACCATACAAAAGAAACTAACTACACTGTCATATGGTCCTCTACTAAAGATCATATCTGCTAAATTATTACCAACCTTGACATATGGCTCTGAAGTCCTAAACAGTAAGGATGCAGAGATAATTAACGACGCAGTGGCAAAAACCTACAAGATATTATTCCAGCTACCACGCAATGCCTCGCAAGCACAGGTGAGGTTGGAATTTGGGATAAATAATCAGCAATATGCCTGGAAAGGTCAAATCCTGAAAGTCTGGAATCGTGTAAAAAATGACCTTGACAACCAATTATCTCAAACATTATGGCAAGAAGTAAGAGACAACCGGAAACTGCAAGTGTGGACTTATTTAAACTAAGCAAAGGAAGAATTTGGAATAATACCAATTTGGGAAAACACAATTACCCAGGAAAGTTTCAAAAGAACAATTAATAAGTTGACCACTCATCTTTCATTGATAAAAGACAAAGAATTGTTGGTAAAAAGGAGACACGTATGGCCAATTATAAATGGATACAAAAAAAGCAAGTCCAAAAATATCTTGAAACTCCTTGGTTACAGCAAAGTAAGCGAATTTTTATAAAAGTACGTTTTGGACTTTGGCCAGGTTTGTGCCACCTGCCACCATGGAAGACTATTGAGGACAATACGATATGCAGGTTATGTAAATGTGGTCAAGAAGAAATTTTGCATCTACTATGTCTGTGTCCTGCAATAGAGGTAGAAAGGAAAGTCAGCCTTAAGAGATTATTTAATGCTCGAGGAATAAGAACATGCAGACAAGCGCTAATGGCATGTCTAAACCCGAATGATGTATTAATGAATTCTGCAATGGTAACATTTTTAACTGTGATTGATAAAAACATTAAGGAAAACATTAATTAGATTTCTTTTAAATTATGTAATATTAGAATTAATACGTGTTTTTAAATTTTTTACTGCTTGAGGATATTTTAAAATACATTTTTGTAGGATTTTAATTAATCAAACAAATAATCTTGACTTTGACTTTGAGTACCTTTTTCCACTCTAAAGGAACAATTGAAATCAAGGACTACAAATGGTCAAGAGAGGTGGAGTAAGGAAAACAGCCAATTCCATCTAGACTCATGCGGGTAGAGGGTTAAGAGGGAAACCCAATGAGATAGAATAGACTAGTTTCTAAAGACCTGAAGACCTAGCTCTGTCATCTGGTCAACGGCATCTAGGACTGATTGAATATAATTACCAGTAGTTGACGGGAGGGTGTTCCTTTGGAAGGGGGTGAAGAGGTAAAGTAATGATTTATGGCAGACACAATATTCATAACCTCATTGTAAAAAAATAAAATTGCTAAACAGTTGTACAAATGTTGTGAAGTAACGACAGATTGGATCAAACTCAGAGGACTGATTAAATTCAGGGAAATATCAAATATATTCTTTGTCCCATTCTGTGCTCCTACTGTCTCATTAGCAAAGAACTCAGCTTTAGCAGTTTGAATATGTTTTTGTAATCTCTTAATGCATCTTTAATGGCTGTTTCCAATCTTTAGAATAGTGGCCCGGCAAGATTTTTCTAGTTTGTTTACATTCACGCTTGGCAGGTGTCACAGTGTCTTTATACCAAGGCACAGAAGGCCTCTGAAGAGAGATTTTGGGGCATATTATCTAGGGTTGGCGATAAGGATCGCCAAGCGCGCTTTCACTCATCGCTGGCTATCGCTGGAATATCTCGCCAAGCTAGCGCTGTATTACCAACGTTCAGCGATATGGCGATAAATATTCCAGCAACAGCGGGCAAATGGCCAAACATCGCCAAAAAAAGCAATGTCCCTCCCAAAACAGCGATGATCTTGGTGATAAGGCCCTGTGGACTTAACCCCATAATCCTCCTCCAATGTTAGGTATGTCTAACACAGGAATTTAGCAGACGTTAAATACCTGCGTTAGGCCAGAGGTAGCCAGATTATTATCATCGCTACCCCTGCTTGCTAAAATCTCAAAGCTGCCTTTGCGATATTTTCCCATGTTGTTTCTGTCAGCCACGCCTACTTTGCATCTCATTATCAATGCATAGCGAGTGGTGACAGAAACGGGAGATAAATCAAGGATACACGAGCTAGCGTGTCCTTGTTTACAATGCAATAGAATTATCGCCGCTTTTCGGCCGAAAACGGCCGCTAAAGAGGCGATAATTCTCGTGATAACATGCCCCTGTATTTTTAAGAGGAAGAGACAAATGTAAATCTGCAGTGAACCACTGTTGAGAGTTGTCGACATCTTCATCTAAAGCATTGCCAGAAGATTGGACGAGAGGCGTTGAAAACTATTCTGCCCCGGCCTAGTAACAACATTTTGACCATGATCTAACAGGACCAGATTGAGCCTAGCTGGAATCCTGTGGAAAGGGATTTCCCGGAACGGCAATATTGAATATTATTAAAACATGATCAGTCCAAACTTGGGGCTGAATTTTTTATCACAGAAATCAAGTCTTTACTGTGAAAATTAAGTCAAGACAGTGCAGGGCAGCCTTTGATCTGATACCTCAGGTGAAACTATGGGTTGCATTCGGAAATATGGGGATGCCAGTTGATCTACTCAACCTTGTAATCCGCTTGTACAACAATAATTTGGTCAAGTGAGATGGGGTAGGGAGAGTTAACTGATGAACCAAATTTGGTTTGAGAGAGGGGTCGTCAGTCTTGTGTGCTTGTCCCAACCTTGTTTACACTCAACATTAATGGGGTAATTAAAATGCTATATAACACAAGGGCTTCTCTCCCAAATTGGCCAATCGGAGTATCCCTGCCCTACTGTTTGCAGATGATATGTTACTAATTTCAAAATCCCCCATGGGACTGCAGAACTTAATTGATGGAATTTCTATCACCTGCAAACAGTACGGTTTGGAAATCAATGTTTCAAAAACAAAATGTATGGGTTTTGATTTGCATAGGTCCATCGGAGGGAAGGTGACGAAGGGATCTTCTTACTCAGAACAAGTCAGGGAGTTTAACAGAAAGGAATACCACAGCACTCCATACAAAATGCTCAAGAAACAAATGGGGTCCAAACAGTAAGGACTTATGTTCGACAAAAGGGTTTTCTTTAATGTAGAACAACATAGTTTGAGTATTTCTCAGTATAGTCTTGTTCCACAAATCATTTTTCTCTAGTTTTCAATACATTGATGACAGTTGAAACATGTTTCTTTTCAAGACTGTACAACATTGATAACTAGAGTTTTAGGCACATTATTATTTTCAAAATTACTCAGTGTAGAAGATAAAGGTAGAGACAAGCCTCTAAACGAAAGTTACCATTTCAGATTTGTTAGTGAAAAATGTAAGGGTTGTTATGTTAGGAAGGCAGCTGAAAACAGCATAGTAAGAGCACGAGGCCTCCGTTAGAGTGCCACTTGGAAACGGAACATAAGGGCATATTACCAAGGCAGGCGAAATGAAATTATCGCCGCTTTTGCGTCCGTTTTCGGCCGCTAAGCGGCGATAATTTATCGCTCTATTAGCAAGCTGTGGCTAACATCAGTTAGCGACAGCTTTTAGGTGATAGCGAGCGGTTTGGGGTCCTCTTTGCATGTCAGCGATATTTATCGCTAATGACATGCAAAGTGGGCGTACCCAACCTGTTAGCGACTGAAAACAGTCGCTAACATCGCTATCGCCTATTATCAACGCAGGCGTAGCGCCCAAAAAATTTGCGCTAAGCGTGAATATCGCTGAAAACTAACGCCTGCTCAGACCAGTTCTTAGCCTGTATGTCCAATGATTTGATTTGATTTGATTTGTGGTTGTGTAAAGTGCGCATATGCCCTTGGGCGTCTTAGCGCTACAGAAAAAAAGGGACCTGGTATTACGTGCTGATATTGCGAGCAGATTTATCGGGACCTAAACAGCCAAGTTTTCACTGCTTTCCTAAAGGACAGTAAGGAGGGGCTATTCTTAATGTCGAAGGGGGAGGCGATTCCAGTCCTTAGCTGCATGCAGTAGGAAGTTCCTACCCCCTCATCTGGCCTGTTTGAATCTGGAGACCTGTATCAATTTTGCCTGGCTGGACCTTAACTCTCTTGAGGGGACATATGGCTTGAGATGGGTTCTTAGGAACCTAGGTCCTGTGCCCTGGAGCGCTTTATAAGTCGGCACAATAATTTAAAGCTAATTCGTTTTTGCCAGGGGAAGCCAAAGTAATGATTCCAGGTGATATATGTTCTGATTTCGGGATGTTCAGAATCAGCCTTGCTGCTGAATTTTCCAAACGTTGCAGTTTGGTAAGATGTTGAGCCTGCATCCCGGCATATAATGCATTCCCGTAATCAAGTCTTGACAGTGCTAGTGCGGTAACCACAGTTTTACAGGTGTCCATGGGGATATACGGCAACATTTTCCTGATAACTTTCAGAATATACCACATCGTGGCTACTAATTTGTTTGTTTGGGCCTTAAATGTGAGTCTATTATCTAACATGATGCCTAAATTTTCACTTTGTCTACTGGTGATGGACAGTTGCCTAGATCCTCAGGCCACCAATCTGGGGACTAGATCCCTGTACTTATTCCCAGTAGCATCACCTCACTTTTATCCCCGTTATGTTTTAAGCAATTTTGCTCCATCCACAAGCTTACCTGCTTCATGCAATTTTTAAACTTATCTGCGGTGTTTAAGGTGTCATCTTTAATTGCGACCACAATTTGGTGCCATCTGCGTATGACACCGGGATGAAACCACATGCCCTAATGATTAAGCATGGGCAGAAAATCCGTTGCGCTCGCGGATTTTGCGGATTTTCGGTAAATTCGCAATCCGCGAACGCTCGCGAATTTACCGAAAATCCGCAAATTCGCACGCAGCGGATTTTTTTTTCTTGGTGATACAATTTTGCGGCATGCAGTGTAAGTTCGCAATTGCGAACATGTAGGTGCGGCGGGCAGCAACAATCTCACACTCGCGAAATTACAAAAATTGCAATTCTGCACAAGAAATCCACTAGCAAGCAGCATAGACCTTCTGAAAATGATGATTTTTATCAGAATAACTCCTCAGGTTGACATTTGCCTGCACTTTTTTGGATTTGAGGCCTTTTGACTTTCTTTGGATCACTTTTGGATTAGAAATCAACTTTCACAAGTAAGCTTGTTTGGGGCATTACAGTTGCTGTAATGCTGTTCTGCAGAAAAACGAGTTTTGCAAAAGTGAAAGCATTCAGCAGGTGCAAAAGTTCAAACTCATCATTAGTAACCAATCCCTGTAGTGCTTCCTGACTGGGGCTCCTCCAGAGTTCAGTTGCTAGTTGCAACAATTGTATGACCCTGCTCTGACCCTCACAGCAGGCTCATAGAATAGCTACAAGTAGGCCACAAAGGTCCTGGAAAAAAAAATTGCACTGCAACAGAAAGCAAATTACAGATAAGGAAGCAGGTGCCAGACTGGAATTTTAAAACAGTGACACATTAATAAATCAACCCCAAATTAATTCATGTCAGTTGAAGCAGGGCAGGTGTGCTTGCTTTTTCCCCCCATAATCTACAGTGATGATGAACGAGATGGTGGCATTGATGTACCAGAGGGTGGCATGGGTGAAACAGAGGGTGGCAGGGGTGAAACAGAGGGTGCTGGGAACCTGTGATGATGAACCAGATGTAGAAACAACATAATCGCGACCGTTGCGAGCCGACATGTAAGTTCGCAACTGCGAACTGGTACAAAACCCTCACGAACTGGCAAAAATCGCAAATGTTCGCAAATTCGCAAAATTCGCGAACGCCAGATTCACAAAATTCGCCCATGCTTACTAATGATTCCCGCTAGCGGTGCTACATACACATTGAAAAGCGTTGGGCTGAAAGATTACCCTTGAGGCACCCCACACGGGGAACTAAATGATTTCGATTTTGTCTCACCTAATTCCACTGTAAAGGTTCTATTGTTCAGAAATGAGGCCAACAGTTTTCTTGCCTCTCGGTGGACCCCTACTGTTGTTAACCGGTCCAGGAGTGTATCATGGTTTACCGTGTCGAAGGCCGCCGAGAGATCCAATAGGATCAGGGCGGCCTTCCCTCCGGCATCCAGTACACTCCTGAGTTCTTCTACCGCCATCAGCAAAGCTGTTTCGGTTCCGTGCCCCTCCCGGAAACCATACTGTGAGGAGTCTAAAGTGTCTGTGTTCGCAATAAATTGGGCAAGTTGTCTATTTAATAGTTTCTCCTCAAGTACCTTGGCCCCAAAAGGGATCCAAGCTATTGGCCTGTAATTGCCAGGTACTGCTTGGTCTAAATTATGTTTTTTTAAGAGTGGTAAGACTGAAGTCGATTTCCAGGTTGTTGGATAGATACCTGATTTACTATATGGTCCATGAGCTCTACCAATAATTTACTGAGAATCTCCGGGAAAAGATGAAATATTTTCGGTGGGCATCGGTCTACTAAAGCCCCTGATTTGGTTGCCATAACTGTCTGATAGAGCTGCTCTAGTTCTGGTGAGCGAAAGTTGAGCAATGGTTTCGACTCTGTGCTAAGGCCTAGTTCCTTTATTCGGTCCATTTTTCCTGGAGTAGAGGTAGATGTTTTGGCCGCCTTAAAGGAATCATAGACCGAAGTCACGCATCAATAAAGAATTGTCCCAGAGTATTGCAGAAATTCGGGTTAACTGACACATTGATGTTAGTTTTTATTTTAGATAGTTTTTTTACCGTAGAAAAGAGTTCGCGGCTAGAGTTTTTAGTCTCCTCTATCTTCTGAGTGAAGTATTGGCTTTTGGCTACAAAGATCAATTATTTGTATGTATTCAAGGAAGCTTTATATTCAGTTTTACTGCCTAAGTCATAGCTGGATCTCCATATCCTTTCATGTTTTCTACATAGTCGATTCTAGGCCCTAAGATACTCAGAGAACCAGGGTTGAGATGACAGTTTTTTCTTAAAGGTCGCCTTTTTTTCTGGTACCGCAGTTTTTATAGCTGCTGAAATCCAGTTTGAAATTTGGTCGGTCGCCAAGTTGCTTTCCGGAATTAGTGTAGGTATATGTAAGCCAGATGTTCTTGCAATTTATTTGTGTCTATTCTAGACCAGTCTTGGTATAAGGGGTGTGGACCAAGTGTGGGGGGAGATGGTATCTCTTCTACGGTTTCTAGGTTCAATAGAAAAATGATCACTTTGTGGTCTGACCAAGTAACGGGAAGACAATCAGTTACTTCGATATTCTTATTGGAGGAAAAGATTCCATCAAGGGTATGCCGTGCTTTGTGGGTGTCCTTGTGTACTAACTATTCTAAGGCCAAATTGGCGAGTGTAACGATCAACCCTACTGCCCCTACATTCTTGTTATTTTCAAGGTAAAGATTATGGGAGGTGGATATTCAGGCTAAGTCCCTATTAGCGATAATGCCTGAATATAACTGGATTTCCAGAGATATTCACGGATTTCGCCGCTATCGCCGGATATTTTATCGCTTTGGAGATAAATGCTGCTAATAGCACGTTATCTCTGCGATAAAATCCGGTGATGTCCGGCGACGAAAAAAATGTCGCTAAGCTTATTTAGCGATAAATATCGCTAGTTGTTGATAATATGCCCCTCAATTTGTTTGCCATTCTCTCCCAGCACCAATAAGTCTAAAACATCTAAGGTTAGACGCCGAAGTTTGTAATTTTTGACACAGATATGTATCGGGTCAGAGCATAATTTTCTCATATTTTCACTTTACTTTTGATAATCGCACACAGTGGCTATTATTTTTCTACATCACGTTTCTTTTAATGTACTATGCACAAACGTATTGTATTCACTGTACTTTTCACGCCTCAACTCATTGAGTCACATTACGGATTTGGGTTCAGCTGCCTTCGTAACAACGTTTACATTTTTGTTTTACAAAATATGTTTACTGCGCACATTTACATTTGTTTTATGGGATTTAGGTACATCATATGCATACAAAAGGATCAAAATGTTAAGAAATGTGCTGTGGGTTTCTTTAATTTGTCCCCCAGAGTGGGTGTGGGTTCCCGAGAGAGGGATGTCCCTGCATTGCTTTCTGGTCCTGGTGCTTCTACCCCTCAGCGCAAATTGGTCCCTCTGGCCTATGTGCTCCTCTTACCCTGTGCTCCGTGTTGCTTTATCTCCATGTCGTGTCACTTCCCCCCCAAAACACCCTCCGTGATGTTTCTGGAACCACACTAGCCCTTCATCTTACTTTCGTCTTCCATGTCCTCCATCGTGCTTCTGTCCTTGCCTTCTGTATTGCGTTCTATCCCTACTTCACCCACTTTTTTTTCACTTTTGCTCTACTCTTTATTTACAATCTGACTTAGATTGATAAATTGAACGAAAAAAAGCACCTGTGTCATTTTGTAGGCACATGTATGCATGGTACTCGAGCATACAATATGACGTTGCCGCCACGTCATTGGCTTTATCTTCCTTTGCCATTTGCAATGTCACTGGTTCCATAGGCGAACATTATTGGCTTTGTCAATTCTTGTTTCTAAACACTGAATGTTCCTTCCTGGGATGGGGGTGCCCTCGACTGCGCTGCTCGACTAGATTTCAAGGTTCTGACGACCAAGCAAGGCCCGAGGAGCTGTCGCCGAACCACTGGAACAAACAGAGAAAAAAAGTGTCGCACATGAAAGGCCTTTTGAAACACGGAACAGGAATCCATTATACAGGAGGCAGTTGGCAACCTGGACTTTTTCCAATTAAGAAGATAGCATCTGGGCCATTGTAATCCTCCAGGTTGTAAACGGTGCCAGCAAGAGCCTCCGAGGAGCAGAGCTGCTTTCAGGGCCCTGTTTATAATTTATCTGATTATTAAAAAGAGAAAAGCAGGCGATCGGTTTACCAGGGCTTGACTGCGGCTTTGATTCCTGCAGGCGCCATCCTGAGAGAACCGTTGAGCCCATAGACCGGGGAACTGAAAGGAAGGTGCACGAGCGCGGATGTCAACAAAGTGCGGTTGGTCTGAGCTCGGAGGCCCGACGGAAACTACCACCCACTATTCAAGCGTCTTTGCCCAGTCCTGGAAATTGAGTAAAATGCGGTTATAGAAATGGGCTTTTATACTACTTAAATAAGACAAAAAATGCGCTCGGAGTCAAAAGGGCAGATTTACAAGAAATTGACGCATCTGAATAGATGCGTCATTTTCCCTGCGCCTGCGTGAATAGCCCTCGCGCCACCATAGATGTTCCATATTTTCAATATAGCACCCTATGGTCCAAGGAATGGCAGATGCGTCAAAAATTCTGACTCATCTGTTGGCGGAAAAGTCACGCATTGCTGTAGTCATGATGCAGGCACGACACAACTCCAGCAATGCCTGTTGCTGCCTATTCCCAATCCACTGCGTCAATCCTTACGCCTGCTTGAAGCAGGAGTACGGTTTTGACGCAGTGGTGTCCTAAAAGTCACGCAGTGAAATCTACAAGATTTTACTGCGTCACTTTTATAAGGCATTCCTGCGTGGGGACGCCTACCTGCATACATTATACCTGACGCAGGTATAATGTCACTCAGGGCTTTACAACATGACGCATCTCCCTAGATGTGTCACGTTGTAAATTTGCTGCATTTTTTACGCCGCCGTTGCGTCACAAAAGTGGTGCCACAGCAGAGCAAAAGTGTTGCAAGGGGCTTGTAAGTCTGCCCCAAACTTTTTTAGAAACCCACCGTTGGCAATGCTTACTGCCAGATTTGCTGACTACTAAGACTGTCTAGTCTACATACCACCTCATACAATTATTCCACCTCCCTACACTTTCCATTTCCTTATCTAACTTTTGAAGGTTCTATTTCAACCTCTCTTTCTTTCTTTCTCACTATTTTCCTGTTTCCCCCTACTTCTTTGTACCATTTCTGCTTTTTCCCCCTCTTGATCCGGATCAAAGTATTCTGGCGAAAAAGAAGCCAGGGCGCCTCAAAAACGTGCATGTGTCCAGCTGCAACCACCAGTGCAAATTAAGTTCTGACCTCATCTGCTCTATTTTGCGCTGAGCAAATGAATGTAGTGAACGAGTTAATCAAGAACGAGTATTAGGCGAGATCGATTACCCCAACAATTTTTTTAAAGTTTGGACAAATGATGTATTTTACAACAGAATTTCTAAGAACATTTTAGGTCTGCTACAGTACACAGGGTCATTATTTCCATTCAGTAGCATATAATATCCATACCTCATATACTCTTGCATCACTTTACATACTGGGGCCCATATTTATCAATATTTCATGCAGCGCAGCAAGCCAACTTGCTGCATAGCTCCACGCGAAAGGGCAGGAAGGCTTCATATTTAACATTATATGGAGCATTCCTACTACCTGCTTGCAATGGCGCAGAAACTGCTTCCTAGTGTTAACGCAGACACCCTTGCACCATAATGGAAGGGTGCCTGCATTGTAGGCAGGATTGCTTTTCTGCAAGAATGGGCACCTTCTTGCACAAAAGCAATCCTCAGAGTCATTTTCCTCTTTCTATGAGTGCTGCTTAGATTGATCAAGCCATGCAGGGCCACGAAAGGTGGCCTTTCGTAGCTTGATAAATCTCATTTAGGTTTTGCGTCCCTTTAGGCGGTGCAAGGCAACACAAAACCTTGATAAATATGTGCCCAGGTTTGGCCGTAGATGCCCATTTTTTACTGATTGGCTCTAATCTCACTATTCGATGTTCGCTATCTGTTATTCATTTGATGATTCTATAATTGTTATTAAATGTTCGCTATCTGTTATGCAGTCATTGAAGTCATTGGTGATGGTATATATATTTGATTATAAGGATAAACTCGCTAATGTCAAAGATGTTTTAATTTACTCCATTATTATAGGCATCGTTACATGGTTATGATGGCCTGTCAAGCCAGGGCCCAACCAATAAATCATGTAATGGGGTTCTTGCTGTTAAGTCTTGTCTGGCTTGGTAGAAGGCTGGCAGGGAAGGCCACACAGGTCCTCTGCATTTTTTGCTAAAGTGGAGGACATGAGATCCAAGGTTCAGAAGAACAAAAGGAATTTCTCGTAACTGTGTTTTCTGCTTACTATTGCCACTAGTATCATTATGGACTGAATGGGATGGGACTGCATTGCTGCAATTGAAAGGCATTTATGACACATAATGGAAAATTAGCTTTAACACTTGTTAAAAATGTGCTAAGACCTGTGTTTTACTCATTGAAAAAATATATTTTTATGTTTTGCCTACAGTGTCTGGTTCAGAAAGACTTATTATGAACTTACAGTAGGCTTACATCCCCATTGCTTACAATTAGTTAGCTTTATTATCACGCTCATTTGTTGGTCAATGGCTTGCATTCCCTCATCTTATATTATTCCCTTCCTCAGATCATAGGCTGTTTACCATCCTTTTGATTGGCTGTCTTGTACCCTTCCACTGTGCTCATTTATGTATCTGCTTTTTAGGTCTGGCGTTATCCAAGGCATTTGGAATATATTACAATTTAATGTAATATTCTTACTTATAGGGGCTTGCTGCTAGCACTCATCATCCATTGGTCTGTTATTGTGTCATTCACATTTTAATTCCAAACACTACAGCAGCGGGTCAGCCCACCTCAGCCATTATTTATTTCCGCTGTGCGTGACTATATTCTGCACTCTTAAGTAGGTCCCATAACTGCCGGGGACTGCTATGTCCAGGTGTGCTTTCTGAAGCCCAAAGAAAACTTTTACTTTTGGCCATTGTTTCATAGATTAGTTTGGTGGCCTGGCAGATTTACCAACAATACAGGTTTGCAAAAACCATGACAAAATTATATGAGCATTGACAGAGACAAAATACTAGCACCCAACACGAGGCCTATTAATTTGCCATGCTTGTTTATTATTTGTTAAGCACTATGGAGAGGGCATCTGCTTTCCCAGTTCACTCCCTAGTGTGCTTCTCCCCCTGATAAATATCATGCCTTATATGCCCCCTGTTGTTCTCTCCCTTGTGTGCTGCTCTCTCTTGCACCTTATATCCCTAAATTCTCCCAATCCTTGCTACTTTTTCTCTTTCTCCCTCCTGCACTTCTCTCCACACCACCCATGTTGCTCTCTCCCACGTTTGCGCCTCTCTCTCTCTCTCTCTCTCTCTCTCTCTCTCTCATGTGGTATGGCCCTGTTACAACGCAATTTTTACTCCGCACTACCACTACAACGCAGGCATTACAACGCATACCGTTACAACGCATTGCGCTGGGGGGCGCTCTAGGATAAGAGGTAACTTTAATTTACTATCCAACACCTTCCCTAGGGTCCACGGGGACTGGAGTTAGAATAGTAAATTATACTTACCACTATCCAGCACCCCAAAGCGCTATGCGTTGTAGCGGTATGCGCTGTAAATACCGCGTTGTAATGGTATGCGGAGTAAAAGTATGCGTTGTAACGACATACATCCCTCTCATGTGCTTCTCCTCCCGTAATCTGTCTTGTCTTGTTCCATCCATCATGTGCTTCTCCCACCCCATCCCACATTCCCTTCCTCATGTGCAGCATTTCTTCTTCTCCCCTCACCTACCCCCCAACTGCTCCTCAATTACGCTCCCACCACGTGGCTCTTTTACATGTTTATTTTGCAGGAAATGAAAATGTTCACCTGTGCTTGCGTGGTGACAGGTGAGGTCCTGAAGAACAACACGATCTGCAGCAACGGTCAAATCATGGCAATTTCTTTCTTCTTTTTTTTGCCGATGCTTTGCAGCTCTACTGATGCTGTACAGTATCGTCAAACTTCATTGTCAAAACTAATCTGTCCAAATGCTAAAACCTATTGGTTTGTCTATGCTTGTTAATTATAACAACCTAGTTTGCCTTTCCATTGGTTTCAAACCTTTTCACTTTGTATCACTTTAAAGCTGAACTTTAGCATCTGGAAAAGAAACATGACTTTAAACGGGCAGGGATGGTTTGTCTTCATGGACAGAAGAGCATGGCAACACTTGCTGCAAGCACAGTGGTAAACACAGAATAATAAACTGGTCATCACCATTTTATTATTCTGTGTGCCGCCTGCCTTAGCGAATGGATGCTTGGGGCCTGGCCATATTCCTGCAGATTGCAGGGTGACGTTGTAGGTGCTCAAGTACGCATGTCAGATTGGCCGGCTGTTTACAGCCAGCCAATCTGACATGCGCACTGCAAAGCCAGCAATCCCAGCACCGTAAAACAGCAGAGGGATTGCAGGCACAGGCCCCCAGCCCTCAAAATGAGCACTGGGTTAGCCTGCTCCAACCAATCCTGGAGCTGCTCTGCAGCTGCGGGATTGGTAGGAGTCGCAGTGCACAAGGAGGCAAGTCATTCCCTTTCCTTCCTGCTCCTTGTCACCCCTAAGATCGGCACGGGAGAGGAGCATCTGTATGCAGTGCCCAGCAGCCAGCAGCATTTATCGTGAGTGCCTCACCATTAATTATTGTTGCCACTGTAAATGGATAAAAATACTTTAAATAATCTTTGCACATTTCCTTGTGGTTGCATCCATTTGGTTATTTTTGTGTAGCAGCCACACAAGCAAGAAGCTGCTTCAAAGCACTAATGAAAAACAGAGAGGAGGGGGAAAGCAGCAATAGTGGGAGAAGCACGCAAGCGAGAAAGCAACACAGATGAGGAGAGGATTAGGATGAGCACACCTCAGAGCGAGGCACGGTGAAGCACTTGGATGAGACAGAGCAACATGGAGCACCACAGAGGGGGAAGAAGATAAGTACACAAGGGAGTCAGTTGGAAAACACATGCATGCTGATGCAGTGCTTACCTAAAATGAAAAATGTTGTTCCTGAAAATTAAGCGACGAAAGGACAAAAGTAAAGAGTCTATACTACAAGGGAGCTACAAACACTGAAGAGAAAAGCAAGATCACACAAGGCACCTTCCGGTGTAGGATTGAGTGAGAGCCTTTCTTTTTCTGTGTTCACAGCGCCGGGATGCCCCTGGGTAACTGCGCGTGTTACAAATTTTATATAATAATAATAATAATAATAAGATTAACAATGAAGCCAAACACTTGGTAAGCCATGGCTGGCATTTGTGCCCACTGTAAGTTTTTATAGTAGGTCTTTTGCAAACTTGCACTATCTGGTAGGCTATCTTGCAGGCTCAACCTAAATATGGCAGGAAGAATAAACAAAATAAACAAAGAGAGGAGTACCATCATGGGAAAGTCAGAATGAGATTCCTAATGTGGGTTGACAAAAGGAAAGAATGTATCCTTTTGTTAAAAACCCCTCACTCACCAGCCTAGTGGTGACATGCTTCATCATCGGGGTCCACCCTAGTGGCCTAGCGTCACTAGGGTGTGCTACGACACCTGGGTTACAGTGGAGCAGGTTGTGAATGTAGGTGCAGAAAAAATGTTAAAAATTGTCCTGGTTTAACTTAAATAAATTTTATTAACAAGAAACTGGACAATGTTAAAAAGGGTGCGGCGAGATACTGTGTGGGTATATTAAGAACCAGAGTACCTCTTATATATGTGATGGTCTACATGTTTCAACCGTGATTGGGATGTACCAGGTTTTCATCAGGACCGGATAGTCAGGGAACTGGTAGGTATGTGCCCACTAAAAGGCACACCCTGTCCTCGTTCTCTGTGACCCAAAATAGCAAAAATCTGCTATCTGGCGTAAAATGAAGACTCTAACCACAGTGGGTGAGTCCAAAACAATGAAAAAAGGACTACTGTTTTGGAGTCCTATCTCATCGGAGGGCGGGAGGGGGTATCCCCACGACTTAACCTATTTAGTTACTTCATGGTGGAAATGCCGGTTACCTATGCTTATCCTCCGCTGCCCTGCTACTAGGAAGAATAAACACCCATAGACTGCTGACAAGGGACTCAGATGCCTTGATGAAAAGGGTTAGTGCAGTGACAGAGTGGAGGATTAGTACATGTTCCTATAAAACGTGTGACTATTCCTATATCAATATTTATGCCTGGGTTGAATGAACACCCTATCTTTGTGGTCATTTACAATGTGATGTGAGTATAGAACAGTGGGAATGAAGGGAGAGGGAAACAGAGAGAAATAAAAAAGATGATTAGAGCAGGAAGTCAGATGACAGCCATGAGCTGAAAAAGGAAGGTTCCATGTGTGCAGAAGATCTGACGCTGAGCATGAGTGCTTTATCTTTTTCAGGTAGCTGTCTACAAAGTATACATCAACTTGTTTTTGTTTCATGGTGACCCAGAGGCAGTGGTTTACAGTTTGTCATTTTTGGCCCGATGTAGGTAAAACCGTAATACCGAGTTCTAAATAGCTAATTTTACTGAATCGCTATTAAGAACTCAGTATTTCCGATATATATAAAAAATCGCTAAAGGTTAGCGATTCTGTAAAAATCGCTAATAAAAATACTGATTCCTCATGACCAAATCAGTATTACCGATTCCATAGTACCGATTTGGTAGTTAACGAATCCGGTATTTAAAAAAATTGCAAAGCTGTGAATCAGCCAATCCTGTGCTTCCTGATGACCTCAAGACCAGGAAGTGGCCACTCCTATGCAGCTACACTGATCCTTAAGATGTTGGAGAGGCAGGGAGCAGGATCAAAAGCACAAGAGCTGCACAGCTACCAGCTAGCTGATACACAAAAACAGAACCATGGACTCACAGGAGAAGGATGCTGGATAAAGAAAGCGCAAACAGGGAGAGGGAGTTAGAGGTTCTTATAGAGGAGGTCATGAAGGATCACGGCCATCTCTTTGGAAAAACATCACTGCACGTCCCTGAGGCACAAAACCAGAAAATTTGGTTAGTGATCTAGCAGAAAATCAATGCCATTGGCGTAACCCATCGCTCAACAGAGGACCTCAAGAAGCGATGGTACGATCTCCAGAAACGGGCCAAGGAGAGAGTGGCCATACGGCTGAAACAAGCCAGAAAGACAGGTTGGGGGACATCAACAGCGCCTGTACTGGCTGCACTAGAACAAATGGTGGAGTCCACACTCCACCTGGAGACCGTCAGTGGCATCGGAGACGTGGATAGTTCAGCCACATGGTCCAACAGAAAAGGTAAGATGCATGCACGACATGCTGTGCCCCCTCCCTAACCCCGTTCCCCCTCAAGAATCCCACTCCAGACCATGTTTTGCCTAAAATCAGCAATGCATCATGGGAGATGTAGTTCCTATCAACTGATAGCATTTCAGTCAGTCCACAAAAAGTATATGCATGTCACACACATCAATAGATAAGCAAGGGGACATGGCTACGGAGATGATGGGGCTGGCAGCGTGAGCTCGGAGCTCCGCGCCCGATCCCCCGTGATTCTCCTGATATCCTTGCCTTCTGGGCCCCCAGACTCGCTGATGGCAGCGGGGGATGTCCCGGGGAGTGGGGGCACCGTGACCTGCCTCCGGAGGGCGGAGGCGGCCTGAGCGAGCGGCCGGTAGACTCGGTGCCGCAGCGTACTGGAGACCCAAGATGACGCTGGCCCCGGGGTCTGCTGACACTGGGCCCCACTGACGGAGGCAGTGCCTACCGGTGGAGTGCTGGGCCCACGGAGGCCGGGGCCGAGGCCCCGTTACCCGGCTGCAGAACTTGGGAGCGCCCCGAGGTGTGGAGAGCGGGCCGCCGCCCGGCTGGAGATCGGGGGTGAAGCCCTGTGGCGGACCGCGATCTCGGTGACCGGACCACCGGATCAGCTGTTGCACCTGGAAGGCTCTGCGGGGGACCTGCTGGTGTTGCGCTGGGTCCCCGGCATTTGATCAGAGGCGGGGCTGGATATTGGCGCTCTGGCAGGGGGACAGGCTGCCTGGAGCCCCCTGATCGAGCCCTTAGGACTGGTTGGGGACGCCCGAGAGTGCCCGGCTAGAGCGACATGGTGGGCTGGGCGCTGCAGGCCTGCTGAGGACGCCCTACCCCACAACACCGGAGAGTGACAGCTGGACTGCCCTGGCTCACTGTCCCTCTCAGGTGCGACAGGCTGGGGGCTGAGGAGAGGGCTGGTGGAGGGCTCTCTGTCCCCAGCACATAGGTGGCCCAAACGTGCGGGGCAGCAGGGGAGGTACACAGGTGGCGCTGCTGTCCTGCCCCTCGCCACGCGTGCAGATCTGCGCCGAGTGGACCCAGACTGGTGGTGAGACTCGGTGCGAGCTAGAGGTGCCCCTGTGCTGGCTTTTACACTGTCATACGAGCTGCATGGTTGCTGTAAGGGGTGTACACACGGAAGAAGCAGCGACGACTCTGAGGAGAGGTGTGGTGTACCCCGGAGGAAACGAGCTCCCTGGGGGTAGCGGACTGGCATGCACCACCCCTTGGGGGTGCTGGGCCCGCACCTGGACTGGCTGCTGTGTGCGTTACCAGTGACGGGGGAGCAGTCGAGAGGGTGTCACTGGCGTGGGCACCTGCAGTCTGTAGGTGGCGGGAGCGCCCTGGAGACCTGGGACTGGATCGCCTGACCAAGACGCGTGGAAGGTGAGGCTCACCGAGGCTGAACTAAGGGGGATAAAGAAGTGGAGGAGCGAACTGACACTACGTAGCTGGAGGTGGCCATGGGCAAACCCCGGGGTCAGAGGGAAGGTGAGCCGGCCCCATCGGATGCTGAATCCCGGCCTCAAGAGTCCAAGATCGAGCAGGAACTGCCGCTGAGTTCGGGGCTACAGCTGCAGTTGGACAAAATGCTGGCGGCCATCACTGACACTCGCACTGCCCTCCAGCAAGATATTGCACAGGTCACAACAGGACTAGGCCTCTTGAGAGCAGACCACTCGAAACTCACGGACCGCGTGAAGCAGACTGAGATCACGCTTCAGGAGGTGGGCCCTGCACAGACTGCGCTGACTGCCTCCATGGCGGGGGTCTTGGACCGAGTCACGATGCTGGAACGGCGGGCTGAAGAGGCGGAGGGCAGGAATAGACGCAATAACATCCGCGTGGTGGGGCTGCCAGAGGAAATTGAGGGATCGGACATGGTGGCGTATTTGGAGGATTGGCTATGGAATTTCTATACCTTGGAGAGAGCGCACCGGGTCGTCCGCCGCACCCAGTGGTGGCGCGGTTGCTCCACTTTCGGGTCCGAGACTTACTGTTGCGGAAGGTCCCTAGCGATGGTCCCTTCCAGGTGGACAATAGCAGCGTCACTCTGCTTCCGGACTATTAGTTTGAGACGCAACGGCGCCTCATGTCCTTCCAAGTGGTGAAGAAGGAACTATGTGTGGAGAGGATCCAATATTCCCTATTCTTCCTGGCTAAGCTCTGCATAGTTCTGGATGGCAAGTCCCATTTACACGATACACCGGAAGAAGCCTGGGAGTGGCTGGGGGTCCTATAGCGCAGGGAAGGACGGACAGGAAGCGGAGCCGCGTGAACTAACCGGGGATTCTCAGCCTCGCAGATCGCAGCATCTGAGGCGCCGTAAGCGCAGCTTGCGGAAACCATCGACCTCGCAGACAGCCATGGAACGCAGGGGATCCCTGGATGCTGTGGTGGCGATCTCTGGCGAATTGCTGCAGACCATGTCGGAGGCGTCTGAGCAGGGCAGTGGAAAAGGACAATTGGAAGGGGAATCTTCTGTCTCCGTTAAGCAGAGACTTCCACTGGTCACCCCTGCGACAGCTGATGGACTGTTGGATGAGTAGTTGCAGGACTAATTGGGGGGTTGAGATATCAGCTTTGAGCTGTGATATTGCAATGTTGGTTTGCCTGATGGCGGGCGGCTGTGCGATACCGTGGATGAATGGGAGGGGGGCCGGATGCCTGTAGGCTCTGAATGCTTAGGGTTGCAGTGGAAGTGGGGTGCTGCGGTAGGGTTTGGGGTGGTGTGGGGGTTAGGGTAGCTTGGGGGATTCGGGGCGGGAGTGAGTAGTCTAGCTGGATTTGTTGCGGGTTGCACCTGCGGCCCTAGTCAACCCCCACCGGATGGTATCGTTCAGTTTGCCTTGACGTTGCATGATTGGGCAGTTGAGGTGGTTTGGATGGGTTTCACTATCTTAGTGCCTGTTTTTGAGGGGGGTGGGCTGTGCGTGGGATGTGGGAATGTTTTGGAGTTCGGGGTTATTTGTTTTGGGGTTGTGGTCTGTTGGTGCGCATATTTGATTTGACTGTACTACCAATTGTGACCTTTTTGATTGTGAAATACACTGCTTGGCGGCTGGGAGAGGTGGGCCGCTTTGAGCGGGAGTTTGCACTGTTGTTATGGGTCTGGCTCCTGACGTGAAATGTATAACCTGGAATGTTCGGGGATTGCACTCTATGTAGCGTAGATATAGGGTCCACTCCTATTTAGTTCGCAGGGGGATACAGATCGCTTTCCTGCAAGAAACACAACTTAATAAAGCAGAGGGGCAGGCACTGCAGTGTAGGTTGCGCATGCAGCTGTATAATCCTACGTATTCGGCCTTCGCGCGGGTGTGCTGATTTGGATTAGGGCTGGGGTCCCATTCCAACTGATAGACTCGTTAATAGACCCTGGAGGCAGGTATGTAGTGGTACGCGGCCGCTTGTATGGCCGTGAAGTGACCCTTTGTAGCGTTTATGCTCTAACGTGGAGCAGGCCTCTTTCTTGGAGACGGTTTCTTCTGCCCCCGCTGATTACTTCACAGTATCGGTGCTGATGGGGGAGACTTTAACTCTGTTGCCGATGTGACCATAGATAGATCGCACCCCCCGCTGTCCTCGGCCCCGATTAATAAACTGGCCAAGGTGCGCGCTCACTGGCAGGACAATTGGGGGCTTGTCGACGTTTGGCGCATACAGCACCCGACGGATAGGGATTATTCCTATTATTCATCCCTACACGACCTCTATGTCCGGCTTGATGTTATCTTTTGTAGTGCTGGCCTGACCTCTCTGGCGACCAGCAGCGAGTATTTGACGCGCACCATATCGGATCATAACCCTCTCTTGGTGAATATCTGCTGGGTGGCAGAGCGACCCAGAATCCCTCACTGGAGGCTGCGCCCTGAGATGTTAGAAGACCAGGTGTTCTGAGCGGAACTTGGAGAAGGGGTGGAACACTATTTCTCTGAAAATGCGGGTACAGCCTCGACGACGGCCATGGAGTGGGACGCCTTCAAGGTGGTGGCCCGCGGAGTTTGTATTGCCAAATGGGTGGGGGTTGGATAGCTGCTCCTGCAGGAGATTGAACAGGCCGAGTTAGCCCTGCGTGAGGCTGAGAAGGCCCACTCTGACGGCACTGGGACGCGTGATGATGTACTAGCTCGAAGGGAGGTGGTAGCAGGGGGGTGGAGCGGCTCCGATGCTTTGACTATAAAGCGTTTGTGGCCCGTGCGCATTGCTGGCTTGGCTCGTGGACCCCGCCCCTCGGTGTGCGCCTATCCTGGCGCTGGCATCCACTGCCGGTCGCTTGGAGTATGATCAGCAGCGGATCAATGAGGTGTTCCGCGCTGCTTTTTACACTGATATTCATACCAGCCGCCTACAACCTGATGAGACAGGATCCCAGGCATTCCTAGAGGGTCTGGAATTGCCTACGATAGAGGAGGAAGAGGCGGAGGTCCTAGGGCAGGAAATTACATTGCATCCTTTGCAACATGGCATGCAGTAATGTATTGAAGAAACGTTACAGGCAACTCTGTGAGACTCCACCTGACACAGCTATTACCCCCTGGTAACTGCCAGATGCCAATAGGTGCAGGCAACAGAGTACCTGTGTTTGTGGAGGTGTTGCGTGCACCCTTGGTGTCTGGGGCTCCAGGATTCGGTGCAGGTCCCGTATCAGGTCCAGGATGGTGTTTGGGTGAAGCCTGTACCTCTCATGGATTTCAGCCTCTGTGAGTTAGAATAAGGTGATGCGCAATCTGTATACGTGTTTCTGTCATCTCCAGATCCATTGTGCTGCAGCTCGTATCGGTAACCGCCTTACAATGACATAGAAGGCCGCCATTGTGTTCAGGCTGATGCAATCGGGGCTGTTATATGCTGTTACCACCTGCTTTGAGTTCATGGTAATTTGTGACTCTTAATTACCGATTTTTTAAGGATTCTGTAATAGGGAGTTTATGTATTTATTTATTTATTTATTTATGGAATTTTTAATGCGCAACTACTACCCAAGGGTGTCTAGGCGCAGTATGATACTTTAAGATGCAGTGGTAAGCACAAACCTATTGGTTGAAGAGCCAAGTCTTCAATGCCCTACGAAAACAGATGAGAGTAGGAGCCGTTTTGATATGTGAGGGTAGAGAGTTCCACAATCTAGGAGTTGCTACCAAGAAGCGTCTGTCTCCCCAGGTGGCGGTTCTTGTTCGGGGAACAGCTAGTAGACAACTGGCTGCTGATCTTAGATTCCTTATAGGGGTGTATGGCTGAAATGCCTCTCTTAGAAATTTCGGGCCGGTGTGATGTACGGCCTTATAGGCAATACATAATGCCTTAAATTTAATCCTGCTCTCCACTCTTAGCCAATGAAGATGGCGTATAGCTGCCGAAGTGGACTGGCGCCTTGGAATGTTGAGGAGGACTCTGGCTGCCATATTTTGAACGGATTGAAGCTTGTTCAGAATATATTTGTGCGTGTTCAAAAAGAGGGCATTTCCGTAATCAAGCTTGGAAAACACCAAGGTGGTAATCAGTGTTTTTCCAGCTGATGCTGGCAAGTACGGTAGCAGCTTTTTTATCTTTTTCAACGTGAAAAAGGCACCTGAAACAACCTTATTTACATGATGTTTGAAGGACAGGTGTTTATCAAAGATCACTCCAAGATTCCTGACCTTTGCAACTGGGACCGGAGGCGGACCCATCTGAGTAGGCCACCAAATTGGGGACCATTCAGGAGAGATGTTGCCAAAGGTCATAACCTCCGTTTTCTCCGCATTCAGTTTTAGGCAGTTGCTATGCATCCAAGCTTGTACCTCCAATATCCCCTCTTGAAAATTAGCTGCCACCACTGGGCCGTTCTTATGCACCGCCAACACAAGTTGGGTGTCATCAGCGTAGGTAGTTAGGCGCATCCCGTGAGATTTTATGACCCTTGCCAAATCTGCAACATAAATGTTAAAAAGCGCAGGGCTTAACGACGATCCTTGGGGGACCCCGCATGGCAGTTTGGAAGTCGACGAATAATAATTGCCCAGTTTAACTGCCTGTATGCGGTTAGCTAAAAAAGAAGCTATAAGATCTTTGGCCACATTGTTAATCCCCAGGGCTGTGACACGGTCGACCAAGATGGTGTGGTCGACCGTGTCAAAGGCCGCCGAGAGATCCAACAGAATGAGCACTGCTGCTCCTCCCGAATCCAAGATGTGTCTGATTTCATCGGAGGCCTTTATCAGCGCTGTTTCGGTTCCGTGTCCCCTCCGGAAACCGAACTGTGTATCATCCAGAAGTTCATGTTGTTCAATGAACTCTGAGAGCTGCTGGGTCATGATGGCTTCTACGATTTTAGCGGGAAAGGGCAGGCAAGCAATGGGTCTGTAATTGGCCGTGACAGTAGGGTCTAAAGAAGGCTTTTTGAGCAAAGGTTTAACAATGGCCTTCTTCCAGATGTCCGGGTAGACGCCTGTTTTAAAGATGGCATTACAGATGGTGGTGAGCGGCTGAGAGATAGTATTGTGCAGTTGATTCATTATATCAGGGGGGCATGGATCAAGCGGAGAGCCTGATTTGATCTTGGCAGCAAGTATGCTGACCTGATCTTCTGTCACTGGCTTGAAACCCGAAAAAGAAGGATGGATCACAGCCAAGTGGGAAGATGGTTCAGTCCTGACTTCCGCCGGTAACTGAGGGAAAATTGAATAAATATCCATGACCTTGGTGGTAAAGAAGTTAGCCAACGAGTCACAGAATTCCTGAGAAGGTTCAGTTGCAGAGCCAGTGGGAGGAGTAGAGAGAGAATTCACGACCTGGAATAACATCCTTGCTGAGTTCTGGGCTTGTTCAATTTGACCAGTAAAGAATGTGTTTTTTTGAGTGATGATAGCTTTTTTATAAATTGCCAGAGCATCTTTATAAGTTTGCTTAGCAGAGGGGCTATAATGCTTTCTCCAGCGTCTTTCTAGACTTCTACAATATTGACGCTGGAGGCGCAGCTCCTCTGTGAACCACTGGGCCGATGGTGTAGCTCTATTTGGGCAGTAAGATTTCTCAGGTGCCACTTGATTAGCTGCATTTAGTAACCATTCCTGAAAGCTGGTGGACAGGGTTTCAGGATCATAAGAACTTTCTGGGACCGAAGTCCTAAGAAGGTTTGCGAGATGGAGAATATCGGCCGTTTTCCAGGCTCGTGTTCCCAGAGATGACCGGGCTTTGGTCTGGGGGGGGGTTAGATTGTACTGCTCGGATTCTGAAGATGATGGCTTGGTGATCAGACCATGCCAATGGTAGTACTGCTATCAGGTCAATACCTGGATTATTTGTGAACAGACCGTCTAGTGTGTGCCCCGCTTCATGTGTGGGACCTCTCACCAACTGTTGCAATCCTACATTGCTTAGTGAATTTTTTTTGCAATTCCTTATTTTGCTAATCACTAAGTAGTGAGTCGGTGTGGAATTTTCCCCATAAAAGGAATCGCTAGTTGTTTTTTGTTGTTTTTAGCGATTCCTTATTTAGCTATTCGGTGTTTCTGCCTCTACATTTCACATGGTTTATTAGCGATCGCAAACGCTGAAATTCTGCAATGTACAGCATTAGCGATCGCTATTTGGCCACCAACATTTTGCCCTTATAAGTACACCATGGGCACCTCAAGGTTGTATTCTATAGCTTTTGTAATGGAAATGTATTTATTTAATAATTTGTACAGGTCAAATGGTAAGAAACAGACACCAGAGACACCCGTAAGGCCCTTATGATGAGTGGCCTCTTAAATCCAGTGGGATCAGTAGAAAGATCAGCCCCCACAAAAAAGAGATACAGAGATAAACTACAGATCTCTTTACTTTCACCTAGAGATTTTGTCTGCTGATAGTAGCTGATATTTGTGTGCATATGTACTCCAGGGAGGGTGAAGACCGACCCATTTATCAGGCCACTCATAGTGAGAGTCCAAGGGCCAGATGAATGACTGGAATCTTAGCTGTGTCTTCATTCTCTGTATGTCTGACCTGGTTTCCGGAATGCTGTGTGCGAATGATCTAAAGGAATGCTGGTGTGTGTTATGGAATAGAAGCTTGGCAACAGGCACAGTTGGAGGGAAGTTTGGGGCTTGACGGGACCAACCTACTCTTGCTTTAGCCAATGAGTATACTGTATTAAATAATGTACCATCTACCTTGATCCAGGGCCAATCAGAGATCGATAATCAATAACTTCACAACAACATATTCAACGGGCCCATTACACAACACATCCCACATGGATCCACTGAAAGACGCTGTATTTTAGTATGAAGACTAAATGAACACTAAATAAATCAGTTGTTCATTATACAGGCTCGTACTTTACACTTTAACTAACTAGCTGAGCTTTCATACCAACTTCTTTCCTCTGGTCGATGCTCCTAAAGTTAAGAAGTTGATGGTAATAATAACTATCTATCTATCTATCTATCTATCTATCTATCTATCTATCTATCTATCTATCTATCTATCTATCTATCTATCTATCTATCTATCTATCTATCTATCTATCTATGATTATCTATCTATGATTACGTTGTTTATCACCAAATAATATAAGAATAAAAGCTCATACATGTACAGAAATCGCAAGGGAAACAATGTATTATTCACGAGGAGAGAGAAAAAAAACATATCAATGCAAAATAGTTTCAAACTCATATCAAAAGGAATAAATGCACATGAAGGAGTGGATAGGCAAAGAGTCAAAAGTTTCAGAGACAAAAATAGATTTGCAAATGATTATACAAAGTAAGAATCATCTAGCTAATACTAACCCCAGGGAATAAAGAAATACCACCCCTTTGCCACAGGGATAGTAGGGGTCCCCTGAGATAGGTTTCAAGGAACAAAGATCAACAGGATGCTTGGCAATAGGACAGGAACAGGAAACAGGTAGGCCTCAGCGAACCGTCGAACAGCAACAGTCTCCCTCTAAGCTTCTCCCAACGCCGACCTAACCACACACCTAAAGACATCCCAGTTATACCCTAAAACCTATATGTCCAACCCACAGTAGTTGAAACATTTACTAAACTTCGGTCTCTCATTGGTTGATTCGGGGGTTCTTCTGTCACACCACCATAGTCGGGATCACATTTTCTAATACACTCTTTGTTTTCTATTCATTCACATTACACTATTCACACAGTTCCTCAAGTCTGCAACATGTATCTGTTTACTACCTTTTTATTATTCAGCATTGCCACTTTTGACCTAAGAAGTTTGAAAATTTCCTTTCTTTCCCATCACCATCTTTTCCGCTTCTTGGCAGACACACAGCATTCTTTAGCGAAGGTCAGCTACTGCCTTTCTCTCCACTCTCTGTCAGTGCTAGATTTTCAGTCTATTATTTCGTTTTTTTCACCAAATTAACTACAGAAATATAGGCCTGTATTTTTCTAAAGTAAATAGAACACAAACATTATTAATTTCACAAAATATACTTCTCACTGTTAACCTCCCACTATTGTACTATTTTCCCTAGCAAGAGCATTAATGTGCAAAAGCAGCATTATTTTTGTTAATCTTTAAAAACAGAATAAAAATGTAGCCTTGTCTTTCATGCATTAATCTTAACATTAGTGCACGCATGCTCAAAGCTTTTTCCCATTGTGTTCGTGTCGGTGCATATTAGTAACACATCACACTATTAGTATGTATTACTGGGGCGTTTATCCGAGCAGCTTTTGTACTTAAATCCCGCACCATCAATTCCCCCCTTTGATGGCATTTTGGAGCGATCACAAAATACCCATCATACTAATTGTCACCTTTATTTTTATCTAAAGGTTTGTACTCTGTTCTCTTTTTATCATTATTTCATCTAAAATTTTCATTTTATCATAATAGTTTCCTTTCATGTGTTCTAATTCTATTTTTCTTGCTTTCCGTTTGTTGTCTAATTCGAACATTTTCTTCTTCTCACATCTACATTTGCAACATTTATATGTTATTGTATTGATAACACCACTGCAGCTATTGAAATGATTGGTGTTAGTATTTTCCTTAACTTCCAAATATATGGAACCATTTACCTACAAATGAAAACCTTTACTAAGTTTCTCCCAGACACCATCAACACCTAGTTGGGTCAAGCCTTCATGTAATTTCATAATACTTTTAATTTACCCTTTTAAATTTTTACTCTTGTCCGGAATATAAGTACAGCAATGTTGGATTTTCAACATGCCACAGACTCCACCCTCTTTTGCTAATAGGATATCAAGGGCAAGTCGATTTTGCAAATATCTATTGACAAAGATCAACCACTGTAGAAAATTTTCGAATTTTGTGTGAATTCAGAACGACCCCAACTGAAGGTATCAGTGCACCAAAAATATCACCTACTATTTCTGAAAAAAGTGCTCTCTTTTTACGTATTAGTTCATGCTTCATTTAATTAATCTTATTATTCTTATCTACATGATAGACCTTTGGGAAAAGAATCTCAAAATACCAGCTACCACATCAATGTGCAGGCAACCTATAGTTAAGGGTGGGGGTAGTGGGCATAGCAGGGCTATGCGGAGTGCCACATAGACAAAACCAATCTCCGCACACTCTGCGTAGCTCTGCTACGCACCACCCACTTCCCTCCCATGCCATTGGAACGTTTAAAAACACTTATTAATAGACCCAGAAAATTCCTTACTGTACCTTCATGAAAACTGCGCATGCGCAGGTATGCACATTCCTCGCGAGAAATGTGCATGGGCGGGCACCCGTGCATGCGCAGTCTTCATGAAGAAGTCGCAATAGAGGAAGAGGGCAGCCCGGGGACGCCGCCGTTGAGGTAAGGAGTTTCCTGGGTGTTTTATACAGATGTTTTAAACATTTTAATAGCGCGGGTGGGAGGCGGGTGGGAGGCCAACTCCGCTCTGCTGCAAGTGTGCAGAGATTTGCCTCCTCCGTCTACTTCATGGAACGTGGAACAGCCAAAATTCTGCACATTACGTGAGCTGAACGGAGTTGTCCACCCACTCCTACCTACAGTAGGCACTTTTACCACACACATAATAAACTCCTGGAAAAACAGGATCAGTCCCTCCTTTCAATCCCCATCCGCCGGTTATTAAGAAAGTATGTTCACATTCACTAGTACCAATGAAATCATTGTTATAGTCAGTTTTTAGTCTAAGCAGGCAAAGTTTCCGTTCATGATACTGATCCAGAGACATTTCAGCATATATCTCACATTTCTTGTAATTTCCCTCTCTAAAAGCCCATGGTGGAACTTGTGACCTCTGTTCAGCAGCTTTCCTTTAAATATCCTGTCTTCTATCTTCTACCATATTAATAAAGTCAATTTCTGCAGTTTGCGAACTACAAGTTAGGTTATTTCTATGGACATACACCATATCTAGGGTCTGTGTAATATGAAAAATTATCCCATATATTCTGCTTTTCTACCACTATACACTCTATTCATGTCTTTTCTAATAGGAATTTCTGAAAATACTAGATCAAAATTTGAGAAAAGAACTCCAACTTTCCAGTGGCATATAATGAACTGTTTAGTGCACTACATGACACTCCAAATATTAAAGGTAAGTGTTCGTAGGTTAAACCCTCTGAGACAGACGAAGGTAATTGCATGCAAACGTAACAATCACTCACATCCATCGTGTCCACGTACTCCTAGAGCAATTTTGTGAAAACGTTTAACTAAAAATCACTAATTGATTTATCCTGGTGATAAATACTTTCATCTGTTTGTTCTATATTAGTAGTAGGTATTTCTTTAGTCACAGCATTCACTCTTTCACTTATTACATTATTAGTATTTTTTTGTTATTAGTCACCATTAGAACAGGAATAATGTCAGTTAATATTAACCACATCAACATTAGTACTAAGACACTACATAAGCAAGCTTTAATACACCTATGCTTTGGACTAGATTTCAGATGTCAAGTCACTGTAGCTTCTGCCATTTAATATACTATTTAAAAAATAAAAACTAGAAAAATATCGAAAATCAAATAACTCTTTAAAAACTCAAAAATGTAAAGATCCTCCAAAGTAGTGTGTCTCAAAAGTTTAAAGATCCTCCAAACTAGTGTGTCCAAACACTTCAAAGCTTTCTTCTTTACCCACTCTTTTTCTTTTTTTTATCTTCTCAATGTCACTTCAAAGTCTTCTTCAGATCTTCTCGATCTTTCAATTTATTTTGACTGGAATTCTTGCACTTTAATTTTTGACAGTTCTTTTTAAGGTGGTATTAATTTGCTTTCATCAACTTCCTCAATATCATCACCTGTTTTTCTCTTTATTTGATCAATGCTCTCAATCTCTTCCAATATCACATAAGTCCATTCTGGGGCTGTATATCTCTTGCTTGGAATTCTTATTCTTTTTATTTTTCTCACAAAATCTTTCTCTATTTCTTCTTTTTCAGTTTGGCTTGAGACTTCATTTATTTGCTCTGGCCTTCTCTTTTCAAGGGTGTATTTCAGTATTTTCACTCCACTTGGCCAAGTGTCTCCTTACCTCGCTCTCTTTGCTTGAACCTCTTCTTCAACCTCCTTTTCAGGTTCACAGGTTCTTTTACTCAACCCTTCTCTTTGCTGTACTTGCTCTTTGTTTTCTTTAACTTTCTTTTTTTTTTCTCCACAGCATTTTTTTGAGACTCAGTAGCTGGTGCCCACTTTACTTGGCTTTTGCTCGGTTGTTCATCGTCCACAGGCTCATCAGAATCTGTCACTCTAGATTCTTTTGCTTCACAACCTCTAGCTTCTGGTTTCTTCTGTTCTTTGACCAGTTGCTGCTCACCGTCTTCAAGCGGACTTGGGACTCTTCTTGTATGGCTCGCATGAATTCACTGCTGTTGTTGTCACCTAAATGATCTGATATGGTCTGTGCCACCTGAGTTCTAAACACGACTTCCTTGCGTGTTTCTTGAGAAGAAACCACTCTCCAGGATTCAGATCATGAGCTTGATCCAGCTGTGTTGTGGTTGCAATTTCTCCAACTTGATAAGACACAGAACACACCAGATCAGCCAATCCTTTGCAATAATCAAGCACTAGATCATCAGAAATATTCATCAGTTTGTTTGCTGGTACAATGCTTTTCTAATTGCTCTTTACATTAGTACCTCATTCGGATTCAATCCAGTCTTTTTTATCAGGAATGCTTCTAAGACTCATCAATATCAGGGGTAAAGTGTCACGCCATTTCAGTGTTGTGGATGCACATACCTTTGCCAATGTAGATTGTATAGTGCCATCGATTTGCTCCACTATTCCAGAAGCCTCTGGTTGATAGGCACAATGTAGCTTTTGTTCAAATTGTAATGCTGTGCAAATCATCCAAATTATCTCATTATCGAAGTGTGATCCCCTATCTGTCTCTAAAGTAACTGGAAATCTATACCTAGGGATATGTTCTCTCAGAAGCAATTTAGCTATGGTAAGGCTGTCATTCCTTCTTATAGGATAAGCTGCTACCCAACGTGAAAACAAACAAACAACATATTTTAGCCCATTACATGGGGTAACTCTATGAAGTCAGGTGGGAGTCTTGTAAATGGTCCTGCTACTTTACCAATGTATTCCCAACTAACAACTGTCTTTCTACCTAGATTCTGCTGCTGACAGATGGCACATCTTTGTCATTGCTCTCTGCGATGACCCTAACTTTAGGGTTATACCATGACTGCTTGAAGAGCCTAATCATTGCATTTCTTCCAACATGTGCAATTCCATGGTATACCATTGTCATTTGAGAAAGTAAGCCTATAATGTGTGTATACCCACACTTCATCTTCTGTTCTCCTTGTGCTGCCTGATTTTATCCAAAGTTCTTTTTCCTCATCACTTACCTCATCCTGCCTAATTTTATCCCAAGATTCTAGAGAGCAATACATCAAGTGTCAATTAGTATTTTCTTTTTCCACCCTTCTGTTGATGGCAATTGAATTTAGTGCAGGGAAATGCGCTATTTGATCTGCATATCTGTAACCATTTGTCACATAATCATTTCCTGCCTTATGTACTGAACATTTCACCACTGCAATCTGTTTGGGCAATTGCAAGGCATCCAATAAATCTTTTACATTTTTGCCATTTTTGATCGGAGAACCTGAAGAAGTCAGCAATCCCTTTTGAATCCATAGCTGCCCAAAACCATGGACCACCCCAAAACCATATTGATTATCAGTAAATATGGCTACTCTCAGATTTTTGCCAATTTTGCAAGCTATAATCAGAGTGATTAGTTCAGCAATTTGTGCAGATTTTATCCCATTTAGGCAAGATGCTTCTAGAACTGTAGCCACTGTACATACTGCGTAGGCAGAACTCAATACACAGCTTTTATTTCTCGGACATGATCCATCAACAAACATCACACTATCTGATTCTTCTAGTGGACTATCCTTGATGTCCGGCCTTGGTGTCATACACAACTCTGTCACATCCAAACAATCATGATTTGCTTCATCCTTAACCTCTTTACAAAGTGGACTAGGCAACAGTGTTGCTGGGTTGATCGTCGTACATCTCACCACTGTCACATTCTCAGCCCACAATATCACTCTTCCATACCTGGTCAGCTGACTATAAATCATATGCTGAGTTCGAGTTCTTGTCAGAATAATTTCAACTGAATGTGGAACATATACTTTGACTGGATATCCCATCACAATCGATTCACTCTGTTTCAGACTCACACAAGTTGCATTAACTGCTTTCAAACAACCTGGTAATGCTGCAGCTACTGAATCCAAAGTAGCAGACAAATATGTCACTAGACATTGTGCCATTCCACGCTTTTGAGTCAAAACTGATAATGCACATCCATCTCTCTCACAACAGTACAATACAAAATCCTTTGCATAATCTGGCATACCCAATGCAGGTGCTCTACAAAGACTGTCTCGTAACTCAATAAAAGCTCTCACGCTTTCATCATCCAACTCAATTGGATAAGTCACATCTTTGAGTGTCAACCTGTGTAGAGGTTTTGCTATCAGTGAAAAACCACTGATCCATTGTCGACAATATCCAACCATTCCCAAAAACATTTGTATTTCTTTCTGAGTTTTAGGAGGACTAGTTTGCTGAATCACACTAATCCTTTCTAGTGTCACTTTCCTGACTCCTTTCTCTATCTTGTGTCCCAAATATTGGACATCTTGCTTACAAAATTGTAATTTTGCTGGTGATACTTTATGTCTACCTTCTGCCAAATGATTCAATAAGGCAATTGTATCTGTCACACATGCCTCTCGTATAGTTGATGCCACCAGTAGGTCAGCCATGTACTGAAGCAATACTGATTTTTCTGGCATGATCAAAGTTGCTGGACACTTTTTCAAAATCTGATTAAAGATTGAGGGACTCTCTGTGTACCCTTGAGGAACTTGTTGCCATGCTAAAACACGGTCTCCGAACCAGAATGTAAATAAATATTGGCTCTCCGGATGTGAAGGAATCAAGAAAAATGCTTGACACAGATCAATCACTGTGTACCATTCTACATCACAGGAAATATGATAAAGAATCACTGCTGGATTTGGTACTATTGGACAACAGGGTACTACTATATTATTAATTTTCCTCAAATCTTGTATTATTCTATATTTTCCGCTTGGCTTTTTAATTCCTATAATAGGCGAATTACAAGGATTGCTGAATATTTCTCTCAGTATACCTTGCTCAATCATTTGATCAATCGCAGGAGAAACTCCTGCTATAATCTCAGGATTCATTTTATACTGAGGTGTATTTGTATATATTGCTCCAGGTTTCACTGTAACCTGAATGAAGGATCCCCACCTTTCATCAAACAAATTTCTTTTTCTGTAAAGTCCCATATATCAGACCTTACTGAATCTCTCAGCTCTGCAGGCAAAACTTTTTCTGTGAGAAGTGAAAATAACTCATCCACTTCTGTCCCTTGCTTCGCTAGCATTATCTTGAATGCAACATCCTCATCTGGTATTTGAAACACAATACCATCTGGCGTACAATAGATGGTGCAGTACATCTTACAAAGTAAATCTCTTCCTAACAAGTTCACTGGACTCGTATCACATACCACGAACCGATGCATGTCTCTGAATTGTCCAATATGAACTTCAATTGGCTTTGTTATTGGAGTTCCAGTATGCTTATTTGAGACTCCTACAACTTGGATAGTTTCTCCAGAGAGGGTTAGGTTAGGAATTTCTGTTGCTCTCACAGTAGAATGGGTAGCACCAGTATCCACTAGGAATGTAATATCATTACCTTCCACCTTTTCATCAACAAATGGACCTGACTGATCTACCTCTAGAGTTGCGCCAGGCACTCACTTTTCCTCCCCCTCAGGCACCATCATTGAAATGAGTCTGAATCACTCTCATTGCATTGCAACAAATATTGCGAAACCATTTGCATATTTTCGTTCTTACCAACTTGTTCACATGCGTGGAATCCAGTGTTCGCACTGTGTCTCTGTACTTGAGCATTCACATTATTTGGCATAGGAGCTTGTGACACCTTTAACTGTGGAGTAACTACCTGCTGCTGCTATTTCTGTTGCTTGGTCACAACCACCTCATTCTGCATCTGTAAATTTAAATTTTGATTCACCCCATTATTCTTTGAAACAGATATACACTCATTCTTCCAATGGCCAAATTTTCTGCATGCATGACAAGAATATTTCTTTTTCAAGTCATCTTTACTTATTTGTCCTCTACCTCTGACACCGCCACCAGATACCTGATCATTCTGCATGGCCCGCTTCATCGGATAATCTGTGTGAGAGCCACTATTTTCTTCCTGCTGCTCTGCTACTTTCCCTTGCACCCACATCATTTTCTCTTTCAACTTTTTATGTCTCGACTCAATATCATCACTACAATATTTAGCATCAATCATCTTGCTCTGCCAGCAAATTAAATGTTGCTGAATCATGCTACTAATTTCTGGTTTTAATCCAAACACAAAACGATATACAGAATGTCCCATATCTTTATCTCCAATATTCTCAAACCCACTGTACTGTTTAAACACCTGTAACAACCTTTCATAATTTACATGTACCGATTCTTTCGGTTCTTGTGTTGTTCTGTCTATTCTAACCCAATCTGTTTCCTTTGGGGAAATTTTACTCTTCAGGTAAGTTACTTTTTTATCACCTCATCTGAAGGGGAACCTGTCTTTTAATCTCTTGGGTATTCATCTTTAGGCCAATCAACAGTAATCTTACACTCAGTCCACAAATCAGCAATGACAACATTCTCAAACAGACCACCTAAATATTTTAACAAGACTTTTGAAAATTTCACAAACATGTTTGTGCTATTCAACTGGTTTTTCCTTCAATCTAAGAAAGTAATTTGTAAAAGACAATATATCCTGTCTATTCCAAGGAAAGTGAACATATCGACCACCTGGAAATTCTCTCTTCGGACACACCCTTTCAGCTTGTTCTGTCTCCCTCAATGGGAACAAAGACACATTTTTATCAATATTGGCTTCTTCTTTCTTTTTCACCTACCGACCTTTCCATCGTTCTACATCTCCCCATTTCTTCAAGATAATTATCAGCTCTTTTATCTGCACTCTTTTACCAGATGCGGTCAAACTCTCTAAATCTTTATCAGAAAAAAACATTCTATATGTTTTCTGTAACACCTTCGATTTCTCTGTTTATTCCATATTCACAAGCAGCCTCTGCTAATTTCTCATGAAGATTTCTTGCTCTCCAAGTAATATTTTTACACAAAAATAACAACTCCTCATCTCAATAAATACTCAGTCTGCCTGGACTTATTGTACCTAGAATCATTTCCTCCAACTCAACTCTCAGTTTACTCACATCTATACTCTGTAGTTGATGTTTTCGCTTTTCCACTCCCTTTATCCACTCGTCTAACTCATCTGGCGAAGGACAGATTGAACTCCCTGATGCTGGAGTGACACTCTGCAACTATCTCCCTTGGTTCTAATTATACATTTCTCTTTGGAGTTTCTGCTATCAACTCACAAACTGGAAGATCAATCAATGAGGTATATGACTCAACCTGTTAAACCTGATTAGTTACAGTTAGTACCTCATTTCTAACACCATTCATCGGAACTGTTAATGCATGTATTTTTGATATATTGCGTTAATCTCCATACAATGGAACTAAAGGACCAATTGTTACAGGGACTGTCAATGCCTCCGCATTCAGACTCAATTGATTAACTTTCTGAGTCAACTCCACTCTTGTTTTAGTCAATGCATCCACTTCATTCTCCTACACTACTCTATTAACTACATGAACTTGTGGTGGAATCAGTGGTGTTCCCACTTTTGGTGCATTTGGAACTTTCTCTTTCGGACTTCTTGATATGGTGGAGGTCTTTTTGTCAAAATATCATCTAACAATTCATCATCCAAATCCTCAAAATATAATCCTGATATCTCTAAATGTTTCTTTTTCTCTTTACACTTTGCCTCCAGTCAATTCATCAGCAACTAGAACCGGATATAAACCCTCCATCTTTTTAATCTTTCTTCTCGATTCTCAAAAGGATATCTTGGTATCATATTTCTGTATCTCCGTCCACTTCTATACCTCTCTTGCTCAAATGCCTCAAACTCCCATTCCACAAGTGCTTCATACTGTGTAGGTCTAGGTCTTGGTTCTAAAGATTTCATTTGATCTCTTAGATTCTGTAAAATCCTTATATGAAATGTACCAGGCTCTGGGAAAGCCAAAATACCATCATCTTCTGTATATTTTATCCAATTCTATAACCAGGTACAAGTATGATAACCACATTCTAACTTCATAAAAGAAGTAGGCGTATTTCTTCCCAATTCTTTATGCTAAAATAAAACTCAATAAACATACGAATAGTCCCTAATATAACACCTACAGCCTTTCGCTGTTCAGTATTACAACAACAGACAAAGTATTTTTCCAGTGTGATAACTTATCCACACTATTATTCTGCCTACTGCAGGCTAAACATAATTATCCCGGGATCTCAGTTAACTCCGTACCCGCATTTCCAGACAATAGAAAACAAAACACGAATTTTTCATTGTAAGGAAACAAATTATCAATAATCAACAATTATTATCAAACTAATCAATAATTAACCATACTCTGCTACCAAAAACTGATCCAGCGCCAATTAGGGATCGATAATCAGTAACTTCACAACAACACATTCAACGGGCCCATAACACAACTCACCCCACATGGATCCACTGAAAGACGCTGTATTTTAGTTTCAAGACTAAATGAACATTAAATAAATCAGTTGTTCATTATACAGGGTCATACATAACACTCTAATTAACTAACTGAACCTGCATACCAACTTCTTTCCTCTGGTTGATGGACCTAAAGTTGAGAAGTTGATGGTAATAATAAAAATAACTATCTATCTATCTATGATTATCTAAATAACCATATACTCGGTGTAAAGTTAATGTTATCACCAAATAATATAAGAATAAAAGCTCATACATGTACAGAAATCACAAGGCAAACAATGTACTATTCACGAAGAGAGTGAGAGAAAACATATCAATGCAAAATAGTTTCAAACTCATATCAAAATGAATAAATGCACATGAAGGAGTGGATAGGCAAAGAGACAATAGTTTCAGAGACAAAAATACATTTGCAAATGATTATGTGAAGTACGAATCATCTAGCTAATACTAAACCAAGGAAATACAGAAACACCACCACTTGGCCACAGGGATAGTAGGGGGTCTCCTGAGATAGGTTTCAAGAAAGAAAGATCATCAGAATGCCTGGCAATAGCACACGAACAGGAAATAGGTAGGCCTCAGCGAACTGACAAACAGTGACGGTCTCCCTCTAAGCTTCTCCCAACGCTGACCTAACCACACCGTTAAAAGCACCCCAGTTATACCCTAAAACCTAATGTCCAACCCACAGTAGTTGAACATTTACTAAACTTCGATCTCTCATTGGTTGATTCGGGTGGTGTTATTTCACACCACCATAGTCACAATCACTTTTTCTAATACACTCTTTGTTTTCTCTTCATTCACATTACACTATTCACACATTTCCTCCAGTCTGCAACATGTATCTGTTTTCTACATTTTTATTATTTAGCGTTGCCGCTTTTGATGGAAGAAGTTTGAACATTTCCTTTCTTTCCCATAGCCACCTTTACCGCTACTTGACAGACACACACCATTCTTTAACGAAGGTCAGCTACTGCCTTTCTCTCCACTCTCTGTCAGTGCTCGATTTTCAGTGTATTATTTCGTTATTTTCACCAAATTAACTCTTTAACATTCATGCAGGAATATAGGCCAGTATGTCTTCAAAGTAAATAGAACACAAACATTATTATTTGACAAAATATACTTCTTGCCATTGTACTAATCCCAATTTTATTTTCCATAGCAAGAGCATTAATGTGCAAAAGCAGCATTATTTTTGTTAATCTTTAAAAGCAGAATGAAAATGCGGACTTGACTTTCATGCAATAATCTTAACATTAGTGCGCATATGTGCAAAGTGTTTTGCCATTGTTTTTGTGTTGGTGCATATTAGTCACACATCACACTATTAGTAAGCTACGAGGCTCTCCTCTCAAGGTCAACAGTTAGATACAATTGAGCTTATGCTGACCTCTCCCCATTTGGCCGAGGGCTTATTAGCTCTAGAATATAGGACCTGCCCTCCTGGTTCAGATGCTCCGTTCATCACCACCCCCTTTTGTACCACTTTGTGTAGCTTGTTTCCGGTCCAGGGAAGGCATGGCTTAGCAGTTCGGGCTGGACTGTTCCCATGAAGCACAGGGTCAGACTGATTTGCATATGGCCATGTCTGAACTGGGGTGGCAGAGTGGCTAAAGAATGGTGATGGATTAAATCCAGATCTGTTGACTGGGTCTGAGTGTTTGATTGGTTCAGATGCTCCGTCCATCACCACCCCCTTTTGTACCTCCTGGTACCTCGGGCATTCAATTCAGAAGTTCCCCATTGATTCACAGCGCAAGTACGAGGGATGAGGTTCTTGAGCCAGTGACGCGCAGAGGGTCTCAATTAAGTGATATCGATTGACTGACAACAATTCCTCAAATTTGCACACACAGAATGTCCCCATTGCCTCTACCGCCTTACAGAACCCACACAACCAGGCAAGGCTATCCCAAGCAGATCCTTTCTATTTACTCCGAAACATATCTGACTGCAGGAATATAGCCGTAGGCCCTACTACTCCAACATTGACAAACCACTCTTCAGGATCAAATTACACCCAGACTGAATTAGTTAATGAATTAGGGCAGACCAGAGCCAATATTCCAATCTTAAGATCCTTTCTTGGAACATAGCTGGCTTCTTTAAGAAACTATCCCTGCCAGATTGGAACAACTTTGTTGAGGGTTACACCATCTGTATATTTCAAGAGACATGGAGTATGGTGCCCTACCACAAAGTGGGTTTCGCTTCCTATTTTGTTCCAACATTACCATCAGCAACAGGAAATGGGCGGCTTTCTGGTGGCCTGCTGATATGGATTAGTATTTCTCTGAACTATTCATTGAATCAGATCCAATGTAATTCCCCTGACCTCTAAAGATTAACCCTCAGTGAAAATAAAGGAGGGAGAACCCTAGAGATCTTTAACATCTATGTCCAAAGAACCAAAGGCGGAGCACAATCGCCCATCACCGCGATATCTGTGGGGAGCCCTCAGCAGCAGGAGACCGCTGCGGGAAGAGCCGCTCTTTACTACACCAGCTGGAGATTGTTGTGGGACACCAGAGGCACGCCAGCACGGGACTCCATTTCCCAGGAGTCCGTGCACCATCCACCTGTGCCTGAGTCACGCCCCCCCCCCATTTGACTGACTATATGACAAACGACCCGTAACCGCTACGCGGAACGCGCCCGGGACAAGGCGGGACAGTCTGTGACAGTCCGGGACAGACAAGGGCTGGGCTGGGCCACCCCCCGTTCATTTGGTCCAGCGGATTCTTGTGCAAAGTGACTTTACGCTACGAAGGTATTGCTGGTTCGATTAACGGTCCCTGGGGTTCTTGTGGGTAGCTAGCGAAGCGATAGGGACCGGAGGGCTGTATTCTAATATACCTAAATACAGAGGGTGCACAGCAGAATGGGCAAAAGAAAGTTAGCAGATGGGGGCCATGACACTGCTAACCCAAAAAAAGGTAAAAAGGCCAAAAAATCTAAAGCCCAACACACAGCATCCAACTGTGTTCTGTCTAATATTGAACTAATTGCTGAAGAATGCGAGGAGATATTGAAAGGAGCCCAGAGTGCAGAAAAATTAGGTAGATTAGATACCATAATAAAGGGCACTGCGCTGAAGAAGAATAAAACAATTCCAGATCTATTTTTAAAGAAACCGCACTCTAATAGTTCCATCGTTGAGATCCATTGTCCTCCTCAAATTCCCCCAAGGCCAAAGCCCACTCAAACAGCACAGCGTCATAACTCACCTAGCAAAGGGGAGGTTCTGTTGGGAACACCGGAGCTTCCTGACTCGGTGGGGATGGGATAGCGGGAATTGAGGGGATTACTTGCACTAATAGATTTGCTGTATTGGAAGGGGAGTCTAGGGAGCTCTGCGAGGTAGTGCACCAAGACACTGGTCTAAGGAGGGTATCCCCAGATAATACCATAGATTGTCCCAGCTGCCAGAAATTCAAAGGCAATATGTTAAAGAAAATGGGATCTCTAGGAGCAGAATTAGCAGAAATAAAGAAAATGTTGACAGACTTAATCAATCTAGGGAGAAAGGAGGTTGCAAGTGATTCCCAACCATTAGCTTTAGCTACCACTGCAAAATCAACGATTGCACGACCACTGCCATTGGGTGGCTCCAAAACCACTGGATTGCGGGGTGCCCAATGCGCCCAACAAGCAGAGGCGGCGCCCAGATTTACAAAACCTGTTACTAAGCAAGTTGCCCCACCATCAGGCCGTATCATAGCAAGAGGGCAGGCATTGGAAAATACATCTCAAGTTGAGGCTAATGGGGGGGGGGGTAAAAGAGCGAAACAGGACTCCCAACACCTATGCAGAGGCGGCTAAGCAAAAGGGCCCAATAAAAGGAACAATAGCTCACCTGGGGGATAAAAAAAACATAAGAGACCCAATGGAGGCTGTAAAACTGCCAACTGGGGGGGCTAAAACATTCTATGTCCAGCGCACTTCATCCTTTCTTCCCAGAAACAATACCGTCTATATGACAGGGGTTCCTAAACTCAACCCGAATGTACATGAAAGTAGGGATTCTATCTATAACAAAGCTATCCACTGGCTGCGCCATGTGAGAGGGTGCAGGTCAGTTATTAGGGAAGATATGGTTCACGTTGCAAGACTGTCCCTATTTAGCTCTGCTACAGATTGTATTGAAATCCAATTGGGTAATACGGCACTGGCAGAAAGCTTAGTGACCTTGGAGTACAGAACTTCACCCCCGGCGCATTCAAACATTCAAATTAGACAGTCCCCATCATGGTCAAAAGATAGATTCTATGACGACTCTGACCTTAACAAAATTGACTGACTAGGGAAAGGCACACAACCAAGCAAAGTACCAGACACATACCTATTAGGAGAAGTCGAATATCGGCCCAAGGCCACTGTAAATGAGATTGAACCAGGGGAGGACAGGCCATTTAATAAAGAGCCTCTTGAGATGATAGGGACGAATAGAGGCCCAAAGCAAAACTAGGCACAATGAAAGAGGGTGGTGAACTCCTAGTCTCCGCCAATGGCATAGCTAAGAACCTAAAAGTAATCAACCTGGTCTCTTGGAACATAGCGGGTCTCTACAAAAAATTAGATAGCCCTGAATGGAACCAATTCTTTGGGAGGTTTGAGATTTGCTTGTTCCAGGAGACATTGAGTCTGATCCCTCTCCATAAAAACGGTTATGCAACCTATTTCATTCCGGCAACTACAGTAGGGAGAGGCCGTCAATCGGGCGGTCTCCACATATGGGTTAGTGTGGCCTTAAATTGGTCAGTTGTGGTGCATAAGATTCCTTCAGACGATATTCTACACATCTCTCTCAAAGGCCCTCATACTACAACATCAATTGAATTGTTTTGCGTATATGCTAGAGGCACTCCGGGTGGGCAATCTTTCCCTACGATTGCAGTACTGGATACAGCATTAGCAGGTGTCCCCCCACTGTCAAACATCATTGTAGGTGGAGACATGAACTGCACTTTTGAACCTTTAGCTGAAGAAGATTTGGTGGGGGCCAGTGCAGAGGACGAAAGGCAGTCTATCCCCTTATTAAATCTGGAACCCATTAAGAAATGGTCTGCAAGAGCGATACAATTAAACGCCCTAACTTTAGAACATAATCTACGCGCTCTAAATGGGAGGACTCTCTCTGATGTAAAGGGGGCAATGACGTATAATAGACTTAGCTGCCCTTCGCGCATCGATTACATTTTACTGGACACCAAATCCTGGGGATTACTAGTGGATATGGAGGTTATACAATCCCAAGATAGCGACCACAACCCGCTCTGTATGACATTTAAAGGGGGGCAGGAGGTTACGATGATGAATGGCTCACTAATGATTGCCAAAGAAGTAATTCCTTCGCACTGCAATCGGAAGTTAAAATGGAATAGAGTTAAGTGTCAAGAGGATAAATTGACCGCTATTAAGGAGTATGTCCAAATAGAATCCAGAGTCCTGGCATCCTACATGTCTCTGCAGGCTAATGATCCAAGTTTTAATTTAGTTGAAGTGTATAAAACTTTAACAGAGAAGATCGGTGCCTTCTTCATTATGGGTGAAACCAGAGGCCCCACTATAAATAAAATTTACAACAAAGGATCCCCCTGGTATACGGCAGGTGGTAGGGCAAAGAGAAAGGCCATCTCGTCTTCAATTAGAAGTAATGATCCAATAGCAGTGAAGTTAGCCCGAAAGGACTACCAAAACTGTATTAAACTGGCCAAAAAGGAATGGGGGGAAGAGCACTGGCAGCAACTTAAACAAGCTGCTGTCTTAAAAGATTCAACTATGTTCTGGAATCTGGTAAACAATAAGCATGGGTGAATTTTGCGAATCTCGCGTTCGCGAATTTTGCGGATTTGCGAACTCGCAATCCGCAAAATCCGCGAATTCTCGCGAATTTGCGGATTTTTTTTTTTTGTGTGTTTGCGCGGGTTTCTGCCAGTTCGCGAGGGTTTTGTACAATGTCGCAAATTGCGAACTTACCTGTCGGGTCGCAAGTTTCGCGAACTTGTTGTTTCTACGTGTCCAGCCTGTTTGGGACACTCTTCTTCATCACTGCCACTCTCTGTCACCACTGCCACTCTCTGACTACTCATGCCACCCTCTGGCCCACCCATGCCACCCTCTGTTTCATCACAGCACCCTCTGGTTGTCCAGTCAGTGTACATTATTGTGGCAACGCAAGCACACCTTCCCTGCCTCAAGTGACCTGAATTAATTTGGGGCTGATTAATGTGTCACAGAATATTTTTTTAGCTGGCACCTGCTTCCTTAGTGCTTCCTGGTTAGTGAACTTTTGCACTTGCTAAGTGCTTTCATTGTTGCAAAATTAGTTACAACACCTGCCCTGCCCCAACTGACAATAATGAATTAGGGGCTGATTAATGGATTTGAACTGCCAGCCTGGCTCCTGCTTGTCTCCCTTAGCTGTAATTCAGGACCTTTGTGGCATATGTGTAACTATTCTGAGGTTCAGAGCAGGGTCACATAATAGTTGCAACTGGCAACTGAACTCTGGAGGGGCCCCTCAGCAAGCACTACAGGAAATGGCTACTAATGATGAGCCTGAACTTTTGAACCTGGTAAGTAGTTACTTTCAGTTTGCTAAAATCGTATTTCTGCAATTTTGCACTTATTCGCGGGGCGCGAACTCACGCGAACAGTGCGAGCAGTGCGAGCAAAATCCGCTGCTCGCGGATTTGCGGATTTTGCGGGAGATTCGCGAATCTCGCGAATTTCCCGAAAATCCGCAAAATCCGCGAGCGAAACGGATTTTCCGCCCATGCTTAGTAAACAATCTTGAGAGAAGAGGTGCAGAGCCCATATCAAACCACATTACCGAAGACCAGTGGTATACCCATTTTGCTAAACTATATTGTGATCCGATAATATCGGGGAATCACATAGAACTACCAACCTCAATTACATCTGAGACCCATAGTGATGCAGAAACATTTCTTTCCAGGGAAGTGAACAACGCTATTGTAAATATATCACCTGGTAAGGCGGCAGGCCCGGATGGGCTTCCTGGCGACCTATTATTGTATACACCTGAATTATGGTCGGACTTCATCGCTCTCCTAATGAATCTGATTCTTCAGGGACACGCTGTACCTGAATCATGGAAAGGCACTGAAGTGGTGACCATATATAAGAAAGGCAACAGGGAGGACCCTGCCAACTACAGACCAATAAGTCTAATTGATACCATCCAGAAAGTAGTTGGCAGGGTCATCGTCACTAGAATAGGGTCTGGGATCGACAAAGGCAATATGCTCTCCCATTTACAGGCAGGCTTTAGATGAAATGTGGGAACAATAGATCAAGTCTTTAGGCTATATGCCATTTATAGGAAATCGGTGACTGTGGCAAAGGGTAGTCTATATCTGGCTTTTATAGACTTAAAAATGGCTTTCGATTTGGTCCCCCGAGACAAACTCTGGAAAGTGCTGTTGGATATGGGGTTCCTGAGTTACCTTGTAAGGCTTCATCAGGGAAACTACGCCTGAATTAGGTGGGGGGGGTCAGGGACAATTAACTGGGAGGGTGCCTGTTCAGAGGGGTCCGCCAGGGATGTGCAATGGCTCCGACATTGTTCTCCCTCTTTATCAATGGGGTGGTAGACCATTTGAGGGAGGACTCTGCCGATGCCCCGCCCCTGGCGGGTGAGAAAACACCTACCCTCCTCTTTGCAGACGACACTCTGCTACTCTCCAAAACCCCTTCGGGCCTACAGAAGCTTCTGGACAGATTCAGTCTATTCTGTGACGAAAGGGGGCTAACTGTAAACACGACCAAAACCAAACTGATGGTATTGTCCGCAAGGAAAAAAGCCAGGAAAATATGCATAAATCTGAATGGGTCCCCATTAGAGGTGGTGGGGGAGTTTGGCTACTTGGGCGTCAGGATTAACAGCAGAATGAAATGGGACTCCCATGTGGCCAAAATGCGGCTAAACCTCAAAGGAGCTTCAGGAGCAATCCTGAGAAATCAGCGTTTGTCCATCAGCAGACCTGTAGCTCCAGCTCTGGCAGTCTATGACGGCAAGGCTTTGGCCTCTGCAGTCTATGGCTCAGAGCTGTGGGGTTGTGAGTATACCACAGACTTAGTAAGAGCGGAGAACAAGTTTATGAGAGATCTAGTCGCCCTCCCGCCTTCCACCCCTTTAAAACCCCTTTTTTTAGATATGGGTAAGCACACGATTGCAGATATTGTACGCATTCGTCCTTCACCTACGAAGGACCCCAGAACTAGCAAACTACGCCCTGGTGTTCGATGAGCTGATCAAATTGAATAGTTCAAATAAGATTCACTGGCTAAACAAACTGAAGCAGCTAGTTTTGAACTTAGGGTTGGGAGGATTCTGGAACTCCCAATCCCCGCCCCATAAACTAATTTTCAAAAAAATCTATTGGGAATGGGTACAGGGGGAGGAAGCGAAAAGTATGAAATGGGGGGTTCTAACCACCAAATTTATGGAACATAAACCCATCAAGAAGATTAAACCCTTCCTAGACTTCATCCAAATCCCAAGAGACAGGTCCCTCTTCCTGAAAATGAGATATGGGGTACTCCCCCTGAACAAATTCATGGAGGGATGGAAAGGCTTAAGGAATCACACGAATACTTGCCCGGGTGCCCCTGCACGAGTGAATCTCTACCACATTTCTTGTTCGCTTGCATAGCATACAAAAAACCCAGGTCAAGATGGTTAAAACCGGTGTGCAGAGCGTTGGGAGTGAGAGACTTTAGGATCGCTCTACGAATGCTCTCAACAGACACTTCATCTCTGTTTGTTGTATGTGGGATTGCCAAGTACTTATCAAATGCGTGGTTTATACGTACAAGGCTGTTAAACATTGCTAACAGCTAGGCTATGGCACCGTACTGGATATTTTAATCGTCCAATGTATATGCATCATGTGACTTTTACTATACAACTATGTTTTTTTAAATGTAAATAACATTTTTATTCTTTTAAACTATGGAATGAATTGATTACGACAACATTAAATCAAGGGTTATATGTCTAAATTGTTTGTACTTGTATGATATGTATATATCGAATAAAGTATACTACTACTAAGCATGGGCGAATTTTGCGAATCTCGTGTTCGCGAATTTTGCGGATTTGCGAACTCGCAATCCGCAAAATCCGCGAATTCTCGCGAATTTTTTTTTTTGTGTGTTTGCGCGGGTTTCTGCCAGTTCGCGAGGGTTTTTGTACAATTTCGCAAACGCAAACTTACCTGTCGGGTCGCAAGTTTTGCGAACTTGTTGTTTCTACGTGTCCAGCCTGTTTGGGACACTCTTCTTCATCACTGCCACCCTCTGTCACCACTGCCACTCTCTGACTACTCATGCCACCCTCTGGCCCACCCATGCCACCCTCTGTTTCATCACAGCACCCTCTGGTTGTCCAGTGTACATTATTGTGGCAAAGCAAAGCACACCTTCCCTGCCTCAGTGACCTGAATTAATTTGGGGCTGATTAATGTGTCACAGAATATTTTTTTAGCTGGCACCTGCTTCCTTAGTGCTTCCTGATTAGTGATCTTTTGCACTTGCTAAGTGCTTTCATTGTTGCAAAATTTGTTACAACACCTGCCCTGCCCCAACTGACAATAATGAATTAGGGGCTTATTAATGTGTCACTGGATTTGAACTTCCAGCCTGGCTCCTGGTTGTCTCCCTTAGCTGTAATTCAGGACCTTTGTGGCATATGTGTAACTATTCTGAGGGTCAGAGCAGGGTCACATAATAGTTGCAAGTAGGCAACTGAACTCTGGAGGGGCCCCTCAGGAAGCACTACAGGAAATGGCTACTAATGATGAGCTTGAACTTTTGAACCTGGTAAGTACTTTCAGTTTTCCTAAGATCGTATTTCTGCAATTTAGCGCTTATTCGCGGGGCGCGAAGTTGAACTGGGAAGCTGCGAACTCACGCGAACAGTGCGAGCAAGCCATAAAATCCGCTGCTCGCAGATTTGCGGATTTTGCGGGAAATTCGCAAATCTCGCGGATTGCGAATTTACCGAAAATCCACAAAATCCGCGAGCGGAACGGATTTTCCGCCCATACTTAACTACTACTACTACAATCGCCCATAGTTGCTTCTCTGGAAACCGAACTTTCCAGCTGTCCCCATGACTCGTATATCCTGGTATCGGGAGGCTTCCATTGTACTTTTGAACCTCTCGCTGCCGAGGATATGCTGGGTATTAAAGAGGACGATACAAAGCGGGGAATTACCCCGGTGAGCATTCCCCCGATAAAAAGGTGGACCCAATTGGCTGTTCAGTTAAACTCTTTAGCCGTAGAACATGGGTTAAGGGCAGCCAATGGTAGGTCACCTTCTGATCCAACAGGGGCACATACCTATCACAGGGTGGGCTCTTCTTCGCGAATCAACTATATTCTATTAAATTATAAACTATGGAGGCACTTAATAGACATGGCAATAACACCGACAGTTGACAGTGATCACAATCCGCTATGTCTAATTTTAAAATCTCTTTGTATGTGAATGGGGTGGTTGAATATTTACAACAAATACCATCTGATGCCCCAGCCCTGGCGGACAAAAAGATTTCCACCCTCCTGTTCGCTGACGACACCCTCCTCATCTCAAAGACCCCGAAGGGCCTGCAGAGTCTTTTGGACAGCTTTCAATCATTCTGCACCACCAGAGGACTTGTCATTAACACCACGAAAACGAAGTTCCTAGTGCTAAATCGCCCAAGGACACTTAGGAACCCACCTCTACTTAACTCCGCCCCACTAGAGAGGGTTACCACATTCGATTACTTAGGCATTCATATTACTGATTCCATGCTTTGGTGCTCACACACGCAAAAATGCTCCTGAATCACAAAAGGGTAGCGGGGGCAATACCTAAAGAACATCGCTCCTCTACGAGCAGACCAATTGCACCCGCCATTGCTATTTATAAGGCCAGAGGAGTGAGCTTGGCTCGCTACAGTGCCGAACTCTGGGGTTTTACCAACATAGATCAAATAACTAGATCAGAAAATACATTTCGAAAAGAGCTAATGATGCTCCCCCAGAGGACCCCCACTAAGCCTTTATTGTATGACCTAGGGTGCCACTCACTCAGAGACGTTGCAAGACTTCGCCCCCTCCTGCTGTGGGCCCGCTTGTGGCGGACACCAGAACTGTCAAAATATGCAGCGGGGTTAAGCAAAGTAATGAGTATGGATGGGTGGCATAAGATCAAATGGCTAAAAGATGTAAAGAAACTTTTGTTCGATCTCGATCTTAAAGAGGCATGGAAAAATAGAACTTCTCCACCCAAGGCAGAAATCAAGAAGGCATATGGGCTCTGGGTCAGCAAGAAGGGCCTCCTCAATCCCAAAATAGGTAGGCTGACAGAGGAGTTGATGCAAAACAAGTACTTCATCCGTCTTGAACCCTACCTAGACATCAAACAAAAACCATACGATAGAGCTCTGTATTTCGAGTTCAGGGTAGGCACACTCCTTAGACGAGAGCTGACTGCGCAATGGAAGCCTCCACATCAAACAACAGCTTCCTGCCCAAGCTGTGAGGCTACTCTAAAATCAACTGCACATATTATGTTTGTTTGCCCAGCCTACAAAGCGCCAAGAGAGCACTGGCTCAAACCAGTCTGCAAAGAGCTAGGCACCCACAAACACCATGTTGCGTTGCGCATTTTAAGATCTGCTGCGCTGGATCTTTATGTTTGTGGATTGGCCAAATTTTTAAGATGGGCATGGAGTATTAGATTAAGAAACTTGAATGTTAAATTTTAAATACCCCTGTGGTTATGTGTTTCCGGTTTTCTGTATAATGTGCCTTTTTCTATGCTAAATATGCTAATTTTATCTATTTACTACTCAGATTTTAATGAATTTTGCTAGTCGAATAATTTCGGTACATCAATTACTTGTTAAAATGTATTCAGTTTTTATTTGTATAGATTTTTTATTCTGGATTGTACAGCTTTTAAGATATGTTTTATCGAAGTAAAGCTATTATGACTGACTGACTGACTGACTATTAGTAAGTGTTACTAGGCCATTAATCCGAGCAGGTTTTGTACTTAAAACCCTGCTCCATCAACCTGAGTGGCTCCAGACTCTTTTATGCCTTCTACCTTCAACAGAAGATGAGGAAAGGATTGTGGAAACAATCCCTGATCATCCACAATTAGCAAAAGATGCATTGTTGGAATTCAAGTGCCCATTTAAAGAATGGTGAATTAAAAGGTACTCAAAGTTACCCTTATCTATTATGTATGCCATTAGAGATTTCAGATATCTCCAGGTAAACTGTGTCAGGAGTAACAGGAGCTACAGGGGGAACTGGATTTAGAATTACTAATCTCCCAGTAATTCCTCACCACAGGGGGGATTCTGAAGTTTCCATCCACAATCCCCATTAAATTCTCACCTGTGGTGTTAATTGGACTCAGTGGGAATTAATGTCCCTTTGTAAGAAGGCCCATTGAAGCAAATGAGCACCACATCACAAGAAGCAAAGACAAATAATGATTGTGGAAGGATGGCACAACTCTATCCAATTTGTAGAAATACTCAAGAAAGAGGATCTACCAGGATCTAAACTGTAGCAAATCCTTAACCCAAATCAAGCCTAAAAATTATAAACTGACTAAGGAAATGCATCAAATGGTATAAAATAAAGAATTAATGGTTGCTAACAACTGATGCCTACCATATCTAGAGTCAATAGATTCAGTAGCAAGAAAATATTTTAAAACCACCATGCTAAACAACAACACAATCTAACCCTTCCCAAATAAAATACAACTCATATTTTATAAATATTGATTTATAACTAGTAATAAAGCAATGTTTAAATATCATTCTAAAAAGCAAAACAAATGTGGCACCCATAATTGCTCAGAATGATAATTAAAAATTCCTTTAAAACCTTAATTGATTTAAATAACCAATTGATTGTTTCAGACCTAACACATCCTAACATAAGGACGTATTGCAATATAATTTGAAAAACATCAATCCATTAATATTTCCTTCCATATAACATAATAATAAAAATAAAAATTATATTTCCAATTTTATTACTTAAAGGCGTGACAATTAAATCACCCACCCAAAAAAGTCACTTCACAAAAGTAGCCACGACAAAGATTTTTTTAGAAAAGCAACAAAAAAAACATCAATACAACTTCATTAATCCAAAGTATTGACCCAAAACACAGCAGAAAAACCTAAAATCAAAGAAAAATAATACTTTATTAATGGCTAAAAAAAATAACCAATGGTTTTTCCTTGAAGAGAAAAGAAATACCTCCAGAATAAAAATGTATTATCAATTATCGGAAATAAGGACCTGTGAAGGAAAAAAAACTACAAACCCACCCGAAAAACATTTACAACCGACATATCTAACTCAGTACAATTTAAATTCATTTAAAACAGGTATACATTCATATAAAATATATAAACACATTACTCATTTGAATAACCTTACCACACTAACCTTGAATAATTAAATCAAATCACACTAATAAGCAACACACAAAAAAAATTCACCAAAAAATAGCACCCAAACTAAGTATTAACACCTCGCCCCAAACGCTAAATCCTTAGAAAGGAAATTAGAAATGACTCTTACCTGAAATAGAGAGCAAACATGGAAAACTGCTACAGCAAACTTTGTGGACAGCCCAAAATTGAAAAGATGGACTATAAAATAGAGAAAACTGAAAAAATTAATTAACAGAAAAATGAAAAGAAAAAGACACCTATATCCAATAGAAAACAATGGAACAAATAAATGTATCTTTATTATTACTGTTTGTAAATAACAAAAAAAATGGAACATGTTCCAACTACACCATGTAAAATAAATATACATACAATTAATGTCAAATGCTGGAAAATATATTCCTAATATTAAAATGCATAAACAAGAAAAAAATTGGGAAATAATTATTTTCAAGTAAGAAAAGTGTGTAAGCTATGCTTAAACAATTGTGTAACAAGGTGTAAAATTGTATATAAAGTTATACTAATTTGTTTTTACTAAAAAAAATATATAATTTTTTATAAATAAAAATGTTGTTACCAAAACATTGGTGTGAATATTTAAATATTTTAAATACAAGCTGTTTTAATAAAAGATGTTTGTACAACATGTGTATAACTAGACTATATATGCTAAAATAAATAAAAATATTTAAGGAAATTAATCAATATTTAAAAGAAAAACCGCTATACCTATACACATTGCAACATTTCAAATACTTACAAATCTTAACATTTTACAGAGCTCATTTGTACTATTTCTACTATAAATGTATTCACATTGGGGACATGTTGAACTTTTGTGAGTTCAGATTTATTATTCTCAATCCAAACGAAGACACGTTGGAGAAAGTGTTTGACTTTCGGAAGGTGAAACTCACTACTAATGGCATGGGAAGATCAGATTTACTATCCCCACTCCAAACTTAGCCACATCCGAGAAAATGTTGAACTTTGGGGAGATCATATTTATTAATCCCACCACAAACCTAACTACATTGGAGAAATTATTGTTTCAATAATAATTTACATCCAGCAATAATCATACTATTATACATCAAGTTCATTCACTGTGCAACCTCACACTAAAAAAGGTTCTTCCAGTCGGGATGTTGTTCTAAACATTCATGAATCCTTTATTCTTCGTTTTTGCAAACTCCATTAGAATGGACACCATATTAATCAATTGGCAGCTGATGAGTTTCATCCCCATTGGGACTTTATCAAAGCATGTACTTTTTAATTCATCGATTTCATCACATTTGTAGTACATTTTTATAACAAGTCAAATCCAATTTTGGTTTCTTATAATTGATGTGTGGGTCAAGTACAAGTCACTACACAGAGAAGAGTTAACTTGTTCTGTCGTGATCTCTTAGATCTAAGTAATCAGTTGCCGGGTCCTAGCATATCTCAAGGAAATAGTAGGATCCTCACCCAGGTAAATTAATGGGATCCTGGCATGTCTTGAATATTTTAGTAGGATCCTCACCCACATGTGCTACTTGCTGCATTTTTCATCAATGAATTGAGCCCACCCACTACACCTAGTGTGAGTGGGTGGGCTCAATGCAGTTTGTAAGCGGAGCTCTTAGCTAAGAATGAGTGACTTTAAATGTGAATTAAAATTGCCTTCCGGATCCTAACTCATTTCTGCTATTAAAGGTCCTTTGACAGAGATGAAAACAAGATGTTTGTGGTTTTAATGATCCGTAACATCATTGGGTCAACATGCTGCACCCTTCTGTGTGGCACCAAAGGTCCATAGGCTCTCTTCAGGACCAAAAGTTATAGTAAATGTCTACAATTCAGCATAATCCGAATGAAAACCAAAATCCCGAGAGGGATGAACCTTGTTGAGGAACTTTTTGTACACCTATAATAAGAACCTCAAAATGTGAAACTGAAACCAGATGTGTGATTGAAAGTAAAAAACATTTCTCTAACGTATCATAAAGATAAATGTAATGTATAATGATGTGGGGAAAAGGGACAGCCCAGATAAGATTACAGCCACATGCATAAAGATACTTGAAAGATAATCTTAGGTACTATACCATGAAAGACAGACAATGTATGATCTTATATGACAAAAGGTGGTAAACAGGTAAACAATGCAATGGCACTAATGTGAATTTCAACACTGTCTTAATAGGTACTATACATTTAAAGTTTATGCCGATTAACAAATAATGAGTGCAATTGCATTAACAAACTTGTCACAAAATGTTATCTTAAACTGAGATAGATAACTGTCACAAAAAGGTGTCATTTCATTGTATGTATACATATGGACTACAAATCCCAGAAATCCGAGGAAAGGGTTTCCAATGGAAAGACTTTTTAAACAGAGAAAAAAGTAGTGCCACCTACCGTGAGAAAGGGCGTGTGCCTTAAACATGTCGATGTGACAGACTTAACTTGCTGTGGAGTTTGCCAAATAAATTAAGTTATCACAGTTCCTGAGTGCGGCGTACAGTTTTTGCAAAAAAATATTACTGGACCTGTGGTTGGTCCCGCGCACGCACCCGCCGAAGAGCACTCTAGCTCCAACCGCCATTGTTTTCCATATATATATATATAACACGCCGAAATGCATCCGCCATCGAGGGTGCGCCATGGAAGATGAGAGACATTCTGGCTTGTGCAGCACATTAAAGCGCTTTTAAAGGATTCCCCTGTTGTGGCCTTTTCTCTTTCATTGAAGGAGTGGATGTGGATATAATCGAGCGTGCTGTCCAGTGCACGCTAAAAAGGCTCACGCTGCTTCAAGTGGCCCTGTGTTTACTGGATTCCGCTTTGTGGTTTGTTGTTCCTCCGGGGTACCGGATTTCACAGGGTCCTCCCACTCAGCGGATGAAGAAGTACGATGGTGTGGAGGTCTACGACGCCACAGGGCAGGTAGGATTTCCAAGCCTGCCCATGTCAGAAACGATTCGTTTGCAGAGGGGGATGCAGCGTTTGGGGACCCGAGGAAGCGCAGCTGCACTACAGTACTCTGGAGTTAAGGACAGTTTGCAGACTATGGAACAATACTATCTTTCCCCACCTCATTCCCGCATATACCGACCAGAATTTGCCACTGCATGCTGGGACTTGTAGGCGTTGTCGACAGGACAGGCTACAGGAGGCATACACGCTGGGACAGCATAGGCGTGGGAGGAGCTACGGTCTGCAAACAAGGAGAGGGCAGGTCATATAACCCTCGACTCGCATCCCCACACACAAGCACTTGCACCTGGCGCTGAAGAGGCAGAACACGCCGAAATGCATCCGCCATAGAGGGTGCGCCATGGAAGATGAGAGACATTCTGGCTTGTGCAGCACATTAAAGCACTTTTAAAGGATTCCCCTGTTGTGGCCTTTTCTCTTTCATTGAAGGAGTGGATGTGGATATAATCGAGCGTGCTGTCCAGTGCACGCTAAAAAGGCTCACGCTGCTTCAAGTGGCCCTGTGTTTACTGGATTCCGCTTTGTGGTTTGTTGTTCCTCCGGGGTACCGGATTTCACAGGGTCCTCCCACTCAGCGGATGAAGAAGTACGATGGTGTGGAGGTCTACGACGCCACAGGGCAGGTAGGATTTCCAAGCCTGCCCATGTCAGAAACGATTCGTATGCAGAGGGGGATGCAGCGTTTGGGGACCCGAGGAAGCGCAGCTGCACTACAGTACTCTGGAGTTAAGGACAGTTTGCAGACTATGGAACAATACTATCTTTCCCCACCTCATTCCCGCATATACCGACCAGAATCTGCCACTGCATGCTGGGACTTGTAGGCGTTGTCGACAGGACAGGCTACAGGAGGCATACACGCTGGGACAGCATAGGCGTGGGAGGAGCTACGGTCTGCAAACGAGGAGAGGGCAGGTCATATAACCCTCGACTCGCATCCCCACACACGAGCACATGCACCTGGCGCTGAAGAGGCAGAACACGCCGAAATGCATCCGCCATAGCGGGTGCGCCATGGAAGATGAGAGACATTCTGGCTTGTGCAGCACATTAAAGCACTTTTAAAGGATTCCCCTGTTGTGGCCTTTTCTCTTTCATTGAAGGAGTGGATGTGGATATATATATATATATATATATATATATATATATATATATATATATATATATATATATATATATATATATATATATATATATATATATATATATATATATATATATATATATATATATATATATATATATATATATATATATATATATATATATATATATATATATATACATATATTCAAGATGAGATTCCAGTCCCATTAGTCTTTCCGCTGAAAACATCCAGGCACTCACGAGCAAAGTTTCATAAGCTTATTTATTAAGCAGTACCATCAACGCGTATATATATATATTTTTTTTTCACTCCACTAATGCCGGTAAAGAGACTAGGGCTGTCTTGTGCGGTCCGAGTTCTTAAAGCCGGCGCTTTACGAAAATTCCACTCCCAGGCTCCCTTCCACGCAGGAACCACTCGGACACTTCAGGTGCTGTTGAAATATTTATTCAGCAAGGAAATAAATATTTCAACAGCACCTGAAGTGTCCGAGTGGTTCCTGCGTGGAAGGGAGCCTGGGAGTTGGATATATATATATATATATATATATATATATATATATATATATATATATATATATATATATATATATATATATATATATATATATATTCCATCTTTCTCGTCCACAGGTCAGAAAGAACGATGTCCAAGCCTCAGTTGTATGCAAAAATGGATTTAATTCACATCCCACTCGACGCGTTTCGGGAAAGCCTTCCCTTTGTCACGAGTCAAGGGAAGGCTTTCCCGAAACGCGTCGAGTGGGATGTGAATTAAATCCATTTTTGCATACAACTGATTCTTGGACATCGTTCTTTCTGACCTGTGGACGAGAAAGCTGGAGTATTGTGGGATTGGCGATCCCGTCCGAAGCCCGCCGCTGCAAGGGGCCAGATCAGCTTAGCGCCAAAAAACTTCCTTGGAACATATATATATATATATATATATATATATATATACATACATACATACATATATATATATATATATATATATATATATATATATATATATATATATATATATATATATATATATATATATATTCACTGAAAAAACCATAGGTTATAGACCATATATAGTTAGGAATTCGCATTTACAAAACCTTATTTTACTCACACAAAACCATTGAAATTCCATATATAGTTAGTTGCACTAACTATATATCGCGCACCCGCAATCCACTGCTGATGATGTCACATATTACATCATTCATGACATGGTCAGTGACATCACTTCACTGATGACATCACTGATGACATCTCAAATGACATCACTGATGACATCTCAAATGACATCACTGATGACATCACTGATGACATCTCATTTGACATTACTGATCACATCACTGATGATATCATTCATGTGATAATACGATGAACCTCTTCAGACTCTAATATAACCTTAGATACAATCAGTGTAAACAGACACTCACAGACTGTCACTCATCCAGAATCAATCACACCTCCATTTCCTCAACTATACAGTTATACAAACTTTACTTATTCAAACATATACTAACACATATTTACTCTCTTATACAATCCCTGATACAAGTTCACAATGATCCATACAGCCACTCACACATTCACTGGCTCTTATGCACAGTTATTTATATATGTCAACTCTCACATGTACTGTGTTTTACATATGTACTTACTTTGACATGTAGCACTGAGATATCCATTCACTCACCAATACACTCATGCACACAGTCAACCGCCCATACAGCTGTTTCCACATGCACTTTTGAAACCATACATCTAGTAAATCAACTGCTCACACATATATGCACAGAGTCATACACCTCCCAGCCACCCACACACACACTCAGTCTCCCATACAAATACTTGGGCAACCAATCAATAACCCATATAGTTACTCATATAGCTACTTATCAACACATGCAACAGTTTACAGAACAACAGACATAATGATGCACAAATTAAGACAGTTTAGTCATTAACCCATGCACTCAGTGAGACACATTTAATCACTCACTCATACAGTCAGTCATGCACCTACTAAATCCTTCATCCAGACACTTATACATCCACTCATTCTTCAATATGTAAGACATATTTTAACTTTACAGAAACATACAGTCACTGGATGTTGTCATCAGTGATGTCATCAGTGATGTCATTTGAGATGTCATCAGTGATGTCATCAGTGATGTCACTGACCATGTCATGAATGATGTAATATGTGACACCATCAGCAGTGGATTGCGGGTGCGCGATATATAGTTAGTGCAACTAACTATATATGGAATTTCAATGGTTTTGTGTGAGTGAAATAAGGTTTTGTAAATGCGAATTCCTAACTATATATGGTCTATAACCTATGGTTTTTCAGTGAATTTTCAAGGTTTTGTAAATGCTATTTCCTAACTATATATGGTCTATAACCTATGGTTTTTTCAGTGAATTTTCAAGATTTTGTAAATGCTAATTCCTAACTATATATGGTCTATAGCCTATGGTTTTTTCAGTGAATATGTATATATACATACATATATAAACATATATCATCTGTATATCTATATAAATACAAACATAAATGCATGCATACATATACTTATATGCATACAGATGCATGTTATTTACATGAAAGTTGAAAAAACACTAATAAAAGCAAAGCTAAAAAGCCACCTCATTACAAACAGAATGGCTTTAACTTAAACGAGGGCGAGATCTATTGCATTTTCAATGCTTGTTTACTTTGGTTCCATCAAGAAGGCATTCAGATGTGTCACACATTTGCCATAAATTCTGAATGTTAGCACTCTAGTTGCACATTAGATCACTGTAGTAAAGCTACTGCTCACCAGGGACGTCTGCTGCTGGTATTCAAAGTGCATGTTTCAGTCTGCATGTCAGAATTTTTTTAAAGAAATAGAAGAGGATTTGAGAAGTCACTCAAAATGATCCCTAATTATTCTTTCTGAAGCACTAATCATACTTTCTATGGCAAAATTAACCCCCTCATGTTGTTCCTTTTTAAAATGAGTGTTTTCAGACTTACCACTTCATTCCAATCAAGATGGCTTCTGGTGTGCCATACTTTTGTCATAAGTAAGACTGTTAGCGCTCTAGTTGTTCTTTAGAACACTCTGGGACATTCTGTCATTGGGCTATACTTGGGGTACATCTGGGTGATATTTGGGCTACAGTTAGGCTCTTTTGTCTCTGGTGGCCATCTTGGGAGACTGTATGTCAGAATTTTTTAATGAAATTGAAGAGGGTTTGAGAAGTCACTCAAAATGTGCCCTAATTTTTCTTTCTGCAGCACTAATCATAATTCATATGGCAAAATATACCCCTTCATTTTGTTCCTTTTTAAATTAAATGTTTTAAGAGTTACCACTTTATTCCAATCAAGATGGCTTCAGGTGTGCCATACTTTTGTAATAAGTAGGACTGTTAGCGCTCTAGTTGTTCTTTAGAACACTATGGGACATTCTGTCATTGGGCTATACTTGGGCTACATCTGGGTGATATTTGGGCTACATTTGGGCTCTTTTGTCTCTGGTGGCCATTTTGGGAGACTGCATGTCAGAATTTTTTCATGAAATAGAAGAGGATTTGAAAAGTCACTCAAAATGTGCCCTAATTTTTCTTTCTGCAGCACTAATAATACCTTCTATTGCATAATATACCCCCTCATTTTGTTCCTTTTTAAATTAAATGTTTTAAGAGTTACCACTTTATTCCCATCACGATGGCTCCAGGTGTGCTATACCTTTGTAATAAGTAGGACTGTTAGCGCTCTAGTTGTTCTTTAGAACACTCTGGGACATTCTGTCATTGGGCTATACTTGGGCTACATCTGGGTGATATTTGGGCTACATTTGGGCTCTTTTGTCTCTGGTGGCCATTTTGGGAGACTGCATGTCAGAATGTTTTAATGAAATAGAAAAGGATTTGAGAAGTCACTCAAAATGTGCCCTAATTTTTCATTCTGCAGCACTAATCATACTTTCTATGGCAAAATATACCCCCTCATGTTGTTTCTTTTTAAATTAAATGCTTTAAGAGTTACCACTTTATTCCAATCAAGATGGCTTCAGGTGTGCCATACCTTTGTAATAAGTAGGACTGTTAGCGCTCTAGTTGTTCTTTAGAACACTCTAGGAGGCTGCAGTAGAACATAAAGGAATCAACTGACAGTCTCTGTCCTTGTTGGATGTACATGTTTTACTGAGAATGTCAGACTTCATTTTCACATGACTGAGAAAGATAATGTGAATTTACAGAAAATATGCTTTCAGTTTAGCTTATATATCCCCTTCCAAACCACTGTGGGAAAATCATGAGATATTAGTTTTCTTTCAAACAATATTCATGATATCACAGCAGAAGGTTTTTTTCACATGGTAAAATCACCTTAGAACCCACCACAATTCCTAAAACGAGTATGGTACCATCAACAAATGATTTATAATGTAACTAAAGTCCTAAAACCCTCTATTAACTACAATGCTTTTTAATGAGGTGCTATCATGTATATTGGTCCCAAGATGGCTGCCAACACTTCTTGGATGAAGTGCTGACAGCCAATCAGATCAGATGTGTGGTTAGGCTCCGCCCAGATATATATCTTTTTTTGAACCTAAATTACTCAAAATCCACTGGAGCACATATATTGAGACCTAGCAAAGGCACATCGGGCTAACAGTCCCTACAATTTTGCCAAGTTTCGTGCAAATCCATTCCGCTGTTCGAGCTAAAAGTGAGGCCAACCGCCCTATGATAATTAACATGGGAAAAACGCGTTTTGGGACCCCCCTTTTTTCTCGGCCCCCCCTTGATGAAACCCCCCCAAATTGTCAGGGGCTGCTCAGAAACAAAATGTTCCATTTTCCTGAAAATTTCAGCCAATTCCGTCCACAAACGCCAAAGTTATTAGACCTAGAATTTTCAAAAATCCCACAGATATATATATATATATATATATATGCCTTACTGAGGATTCGTTTGGTCGTCTGTTCTGGTTCTTCGAGCCAGGTTGCAGTTCTGGCTGTTTGTGTGCATTTATCCCACGGAAGGTGGTTGCTTCCGCCACGAATCCAATCCCTGTAAGCTGTCCGGCGTCGTCAACCAATGTGTGCTTAGTCTGAGGATCAGAATTTGATGACGGACCCTGCCTGCAGATAGAGAACACACCCACCTGAAGCAAGTGTGCCGAGGAAACGTTGAAACGCCGAAACGCCGAACGTCGAATGCCGAATACCGTGAGAAACGACCCGCTGTGTGACCTGCTGTGTGAGTAAAAACACGGCTGTGCTGATTACAACTAGCGGGAATAACGGCAAAAGATTACGGCACGGCTTTGTGACTTGCTGGTGAATGTTCCCAAGTGCATGAAAGGCGGTGGGGAGGAAACAGGCATTGTGCGAGGGTGAGCCACAATATTCGAGTCCCCTGCACAGAAGTATTAATTTAATGTGTAATCGGGCAAACTGAGCAGCGAAAACCATGACAGAGGAAACAGTAATGGGGCGAGAGGCAGCCTCTTTGGAACTTTTTGCTAATCTGCCCAAAGTCACTCAAAAGGGCACTGCCGCAGCAGCAGGAGCCTCGGGGGATTCAGAGACCAGTTCCCCGTCAATAGAGATACAGATTAATACTCTAATGAAACGCCTGGAGAAAGTTATGAAAAGCGAGGTCACCAAGCGGTGAGAACATAAATCTCTCACTATGTACATAGCAGAAGGACGGATTCCACGGGGGCTGCGAATATTACTAGCCCCAAGTTACAAGAAACCACATCCGGAAATGCTAAGTGAATGGGGCCAAAGTAACTTGAATGCATCTCGCAATCTAGTCCTGATTTTAATAAAATATGCGGAGATTGACCGCACACAGCTGCTTAAAGACATGGAAGAAATAAATGGAGAGTTGCTTAAACTTGAACCAAACGAACTGACAATAACAATGAGAAAGGAGGTTCTAGAGAGGGTTAATAAACATGAGGATAAAATCTAAATCCGCAAAGCTTGGAAATTTGCGCGAGATAAGGATGATTATGAACATGGCAAAATATACACATTCGCGCGCAAGTTTGACAATGCTAAAATGCTTAAAAAGAACGCAAAAACTGCTCCAGCATCAGGGGCAACAGGGCCAGGACCATCAGGCGGAGTTCCTCGAGGCCAGAACCCGGAACATACTCAGATTATGAGTGACAACTCTTCAATATCCAGCAGCAACACTAGCATTTACTCGGATGAGGACGCAGCATTATGAGTGACAACTCTTCAATATCCAGCAGCAACACTAGCATTTACTCGGATGAGGACGCAGCATTGAGGGTTGAGGAGTGAGGACCCCCCTTGGTACTTGATTTAGGGGAAGAAGTTGATTTTTTAGTCAACGCCCGACTACAAACTTTACGCACATCAACGCGAAATCAACAAAAACAGCAGAAAAAGGGGCTAGAATTAACCGCCGCAGGAAAGAGCGCCGCAACAAACACAAGCAAAAACAACAGCAACAAAAAGAAAAAATAATGGCGCAACAACAAGAAATAAACGCGAAAACTATTATCAATTTGTCGTCAACAACACTCACCGCGGCAGAGCAACAACTACTTAGTCTGGGCCTCACATATTGTCCCCTAACTGACTTTAACTATGCTGCGACGAGGATTGATGTATTTCGTTATATCCGCAAACTTAAGCTATGTACATTTTTCAAGATCAAGAAAGGACCAAATAAGGAAGATATAACAACAGTGGATAATAGTGTAACAGCTCCCCAGGCTGGTGATACTAGAGGCTTATCCAATTGGGTGAGGACAATGAAAATACAAATTCTCAAATTTGCACACAGGATGAATTAAGGGAGGCTGCAATTCTTCAAACAGGAGCAGGTAGCAGTCCTTTCAAACCGTCATCTAACTGTATTCCTATTATGCCTAGGGATGCTATAGACTCATTCCATGATGTGATGACTGCAGACCTTAAAAAATTATACCACCAGGTCAAACATCGTAAAAGGATTAAACAACAGCAAGAAACTCAATACTGGGATCTGGTTAATAAACTCAAAAATGATCATCACAATGTAGTATGCAGCTCAGATAAAGGAGGCAACATTGTAATCTGGCCCCAAGCTGAAGGAACAAGGCAACTTTCTGATGCTGCGTGCAACACCAAAACGTGTTTGAAACAATATGATCTATCAAAAGACAAGCTGAGAAAACTTTTATTCCGGTATAAACGGGAAGGTTTAATTTCAAATAAGGAATTTAAGTTTCTCCACGTGGAATTGCCAGTTATGCCCAAGTTCTACCTCATACCGGCGAGATCGCTGGCCACGCCCCCTTTTAGGCCACGCGCCGCCCTCTTTACTTAAGACCTCGCTGACTACGAGCGCGGTCTAGACATCTATCCTCCTGAGGAGGAAAGCCGGGAGTAGGCGAAACTTGCACTAAATTTTAAAATTGTCTTTTTGTTCTTACTTGCTGCACCATCTGCTCCCCTTGGGGCCACATGCTCCAGTCCTCAGCGGACTTAGCGCTGTTCATGGGACCCTGGGGAAAGGATAATATCCCGCCGCCATTACCGGCGAGATCGCTGGCCACGCCCCCTTTTAGGCCACGGCCCCCTTGCCGCCTTTCGACACCCATAAAAATGTGTCATTTCAGGAAGAGCAGCGGGCGCGCCATTTGCGCGCTGAAGGCGCGCCTAAGGCAAGCCCGTTTGCACCCGTCCGCGCCAGGGGCCTGCCAGGCTGGCCATATCATCACATATTCGGCCACTTCCCTAAGGGATTTACAGTCTTCCAACCTCACACTCTCCCCCTCTACCATCAGACGCATCCTCACGACCGGCATCGCCCAGTCAGATCGGCATCTCACCAACTCGGCCGCACCCCTTAATCTGCCCACTCAAAGCAACACCACTATTAGAGTTCTCTATCTAAATACTCGATCTTTAGTAAAACATCACGCCGATATCTTTATCCTTCTCTCTAACGAAAAACCTGACGTCCTCCTACTTACTGAAACTTGGCTGACCGCAGACTCACTCCCTGACATTTTGGCAGCCCTCCCCCCAGACTATTACATCCTTCACGCTGATCGGCCAGGGAACCGCCATGGGGGTGGGGTAGCGACCATAATCTCCAAACACCTGAATTCCACCTCTACCTCATCCATCTCCCTCCTGGGAGTTGACAATCTCATCTTTAGCTTAAACACGGATAGCGGGGCCCTAACCTTCTTTCTTCTCTACCGCCCCCCCTCAACCGATGCCAACCTTCGCGGCCACTCTGTTTGATCAGTTGATCAACCTCCTCACTTCCCATCCCATATTCGCCCTCTTTGGCGACCTTAATTACTGGTTTAATGACATCAATGCCGGGCCCCACGCCTCGGAGGTCTTCGAGGCCCTCACCAGTCTGAACCTGTCCCAACAAATCTCTTCGCCCACACATATCAAGGGCCGCATTCTAGATCAAATATGGACCCAAAGCCTCATTCTCTCCCCTCCTTCCGTTTCACCCTGTACTTGGTCCGACCACCATTTAATAGACACCACTCTCTTGATCAGTAGCTACTCCCCCATCCCACTGATGGCCGGAGGTCTATCCCGCAAATGGAATGCCTATGACGCCAAAGGATTCCTTGCGAACCTGTTAGACACCCGCCCTGCCCTTGTTCCATGCACTAATGTGGATAAATTAGAAAATTACATCTCCCTCTGGCTGCAGTCAGCCAGTGACAAATTTGCCCCCCTCACTAAATTCCCCCCGACCAGACACCAAAATTCCCACAGATGGTTCTCAGATGACCTCAAAAAACTGAAACTAAAGGTACGTCAATCAGAAAGGGCATGGAGACGTAACTACTCCGAACAAGCTAGATTACAATACATCTCAGCTCGCAGAGACTATAAAACTGCAACAGTCTCTGCCAAATCTTCCCATTTCTCGGACCGAATCTCCTCCTCAGACAATAAATCCAAAGAAATTTTCAAAATTATGAATGAATTGACATCTGACGACAGAACCCTTCCAGTCCAGACTCCCACCCAAGAAACTTGTGATGCCCTCAACCTTTTTTTCGTTGAAAAAATCAACAAAATTAAGGCATCGATCTCCACCGTCCCTCAGATCACCACCCCGGAAACCCCCGCTAATAACACTCCTATTTTTACTGAATTCCCCCTATCAACCCTACCTCCCTAGGACAGCTCGCATCCCGGATAAAATCAGGTTCACCGAACGACGGCTGCCCACCCTCAGTCTTGCAAAGAGTACGTCACTCCTTACCTGATTGCATCTTAACTCTCCTGAACAATTCACTCAGCACAGGCACTGTCCCGAGACCCTTCAAAGAAGCCATCCTTGTCCCGCTATTAAAAAAACCTGGCGCGGACCCAGCGGAACTCTCCAATTACCGCCCCATCTCGCTTCTGCCTTACTTCTCAAAACTCCTCGAAGCACATGTTACTAGATGCCTCTCCAATTTCATTGAGTCCTCCTGCTATCTGGAGCCTAATCAGGCTGGCTTCAGGCCCTCATTTTCCACTGAAACCGTCATCCTAGCTGTCCTCGACATGCTGAGAAGAAATGCCGACTCAGGAACCCCCCAGGCTCTCGTTCTCCTGGACCTCTCGGCCGCGTTTGACACGGTTGACCACAATATCCTGCTCAACCGTGTCAAACAGGCTGGCATCCAGGACCCCACCCTCGGCTGGATCCAGTCTTTCTTGTCTGACAGATCCCAAGCCGTCCGCCTAGGCCCCTACACAGCCCCCAAGACCCCCACAACCTGCGGAGTCCTTCAGGACTCCTCCCTATCACCTCTACTGTTCAACCTGTACCTCCGTCCCCTACTCCATTCACTCCGTAATTGGGACATTACAGTTTTTAACTATGCTGACGATTTGCAGATTATTTTTCCACTCAACTCCCCTAATGCAATAGACAACTTTCACTCTGCCATGCTCCACATCCAAGATTGGATGAATTCCAACCAATTGAAGCTAAACCCCGGGAAAACCGAGCTCCTTCTCCCAGGCTCCAGCCTCTCCTCTTGGGGCACCCAGTTCTGGCCTCACGAACTGGGACCCCCGCCGACCCCTTCCACCTCTGTAAAAAGCCTCGGCATAATAATCGACGCCGATCTCTCCCTCCGACCTCATATTAGCTCCGTGATCTCATCCTGCTCCTTCCAGCTCAGAAAGATCCGGAAGGTCAGCCATCTGCTTCCCACAACTGCCTTGACTCAGGTTATCATCTCTCTTGTGCTCTCCCGTTTGGACTTTTCCAACAGCATTTATCACGGACTTCCCAAAACCCTTCTCCACCTCCTTTAGGTGATCCAAAACCAGGCAGCCCGGATCATCTTTAAATCTCCAAAATGGCAATCTGCCAGACCTATGATGTACAAACTTCACTGGCTACCAATTGAACAAAGGGTGGCCTTCAAGCTGGGCTGTCTCACATACAAAGCCCTCAATTGCCCCATCCTGCCTTCCTGATCACCCCCTACTGTCCAAACCGCAACCTCCGCTCTACCCATCTCAAATCACTCATCACACCCAAAACTATAACTAACAAATTCGGTGGTCGAAGGTTCGCCTTTTTGGCCCCGAAATTTTGGAACTCCCTTCCCTTGAACATCAAATCAAGCAGCTCCCTCCTTCATTTTAGGAAGTTGCTAAAAACCTTTCTCTTTCCCCCACCCTGCTAACCATGCACTAAACCTCAGCTCCGGAATTCGATGTCTTATAGCGCCAGGAAACCCATGGTGTTAGCGCGCTCTACAAATTTCATTTAATAATAATAATACCCAAAGTCCATAAACTTACATCACCTGTTCCAGGACGGCCGATAATTTCGGCGATCAATAGTGTGGGGGAACATCTTGCCCAATACACGGACTATTTCCTTCAACTGCTGGTAAAAAGTCTGCCCACATACATCAAGGACACAGGGCATATCCTGGACATAATCCGCAATGCAACATGGACTGAAGACTCTTTGTTAATTACATTAGACATCGAGGCCCTTTACACAAGTATTGAACACCACATGGGTCTCAGAGCTCTTGAATACTTTTTGAGCACTAGATCGATAGACTGCTACAATCACAATAAGATGTTGGTGGAACTTGTATCATGGAGTTTAAACAATAATTACTTCATGTTTGGCAAAGATGTCTATTTACAGAAGAGAAGTGTCGCCATGGGGGCCTTTTTCTCCCCTAGCTATGCATGCTTGCACGTAGGCTATTGGGAGAGGCAGGTCCTCATGGGTGAACATCAAGATATTTTTTCGGAAAATGTTGGCATGTGGGTCCGTTTTATAGATGATGTGTTTTTAATTTGGAAAGGCGATAAGTCTAGTGCTTTGAACTTTATTGAAAAACTTAACATCAATGATTATAATCTTAAGTTTACCCACCACATAATTAAGAGCTCAGTAGATGTTCTTGATGTTAAAGTATACATTAAATCCAATAGATTAGCTACTACTCTCCACAGAAAAGCAACGGCGGGCAATTCGACTCTGCACGCAAGTAGCGCCCATCCCAGGCACACAATTGACAATATCCCCTTTGGGGAACTGCTCCGACTAAAAAGAATTTGCAGCTCTCAAGATGAGTTGCACAAATGTACAGCAGAAGCCCTTAGAAGATTTCGTGCTAGAGGTTATAACAATCAAATCCTCAGCAGGGCTGTTAGCAAGATGAAACTACGAAGCAGGGAATCACTTTTAACCCAAACTAGTGATACAGTAATTATCGATGAAAACAACGAAAATTCTGCTCTTAGATTCATTTCACCTTTCAGTTTTCAGGATAGAAAAATTAGGTCTATCTTAACAAAAAGTTTGCCTATTCTACAAACTAATGGAGTCCTGGCTCTAAGTCTACCTCAGAATCTGAAGATTACGTTTAGGAGGGGACCCTCCCTACATAGTCATGTGTCTAACCCATTCCCTGAATTACCAAAAATCAAATCCTGGCTTCCCCCGCGACTTGGTTTCTTCAAGTGTTAAAGTTGCCGGGCGTGCAAATTTGGTGCCAACACCAGCACTTACATGACCCCCTTCAGTCCTACACCTTGAAAGATCAAGGGAAATTTCAACTGTAGGACAGAATATGCTGTATATGTCCTGACGTGTACATGCGGCCTGAGGTACATTGGAAGTAGTCGGCTGGCAGTACACGCCAGGATATTGCAGCATCTTCGTGCAATCGTTAACAGCGATAATACGTACCCAGTGGCGAGACACTTAAAAAATGTGCATAATAACAACTTGGAGTGTCTTAACTATTTCGTCTTGGCTTCTGTATCCCAACCCTGCAGGGGAGGAGACAGAGACAAGATGTTACGCCAACTAGAATCAAGAATGATTCTGGAGCTGGATACCAAAGTGCCTAATGGGTTGAACACCACTGAGGATCTATATCATTTCCTATAGGGCAAGATTCATTTGAATGGGATCTGGATTTTATATATCCCCATTTCTGTATAGTGAGTTCACTGCCTCTCTGAGATTAATTTTAGTTGTAAATTTAAACTAAATCCAGAGGATTCTTCATTCACCCCCTTATCTTTTACTGTTTCCTACAACACATATCAATATAAGTTTATTCTATAAACTAAAAAAATTCCTTTTTTGTAAAAATATTATTGTGTTGTTTTGTCACTTCACCCTTATCTTTCTTTGACCTGTTTAAATGCTGTTTATTGTGGAAAAAATAGGTTGTTTTATTTTCACATATTGGTTGCACATTTACTAATAAGGTGTTAGGTGCACTATAAGATGGAAATTGGTACTGGTTCATTATAGGCAATACTATGTAGAGGGGTTGCCATCAGTCAATGATGTCCCCAATTTATCATGACTAATAAATCTAGGGGTTGCCATCATTTTAGAGATGTCCCCGATATAGTATATATTAGATCTGAGATTCGCACAGTTCAGGATCATTTAAATAATTTGTTTATATAAAGTATGTATTTATATCATGCAAGTTTGCACATTATGACTTAAACAGTTTTTAGGAATAACAATTTATTTTTGTATTCAAATTGTTTTTAAGTATTTAATATATGCTTTTTAAAACTGAAACTGTATTATTCATATGATGTTTACATAATGGCGGTATTTTGCACAGAACACATTTTAATGATTTATGAACTGTTTTAATCAAACTTATGCATTTATGCAGAAATTTTGTTGTTTAAACATTGAATTTACTCAGTCATATTTATTAGTATATTTCAACGTTGACATGTTAATGGGAATATTATACTTTCCCTTGTTGTACATTTGTTCTATACATATGAAAACAGTACCTCTTCCCTTTTTATTTATGTCACGTGATGTGTCACATGATTTGCACAAGCATTTGAAAAACACAGGCATTGTGGGTAAATGTTTGACTGTGAGCAAGAGCATCCGCCCGAAATGCGTCAGTTTTGCTGTTCAGTTTGCCTTAAACTACATCTTGCCTTACTGAGGATTTGTTTGGTCGTCTGTTCTGGTTCTTCGAGCCAGGTTGCAGTTCTGGCTGTTTGTGTGCATATATATATATATAAATATAAATATATATATATATATATATATATATATATATATATATATATATATATATATATATATATATATATATTCACTGAAAAAAACATAGGTTATAGACCATATATAGTTAGGAATTCGCATTTACAAAACCTTATTTTACTCACACAAAACCATTGAAATTCCATATATAGTTAGTTGCACTAACTATATATCGCGCACCCGCAATCCACTGCTGATGATGTCACATATTACATCATATTACATCATTCATGACATGGTTAGTGACATCATTGATGACATCACTGATGACATCTTAAATGACATCACTGATGACATCTCAAATGACATCACTGATGACATCACTGATGACATCTCATTTGACATTACTGATCACATCACTGATGATATCATTCATGTGATAATACGATGAACCTCTTCAGACTCTAATATAACCTTAGATACAATCAGTGTAAACAGACACTCACAGACTGTCACTCATCCATGGAGTTACTCACACACCTAGTCAGTCATGCAAAGAATCAATCACACCTCCATTTCCTCAACTATACAGTTATACAAACTTTACTTATTCAAACATATACTAACACATATTTACTCTCTTATACAATCCCTGATACAAGTTCACAATGATCCATACAGCCACTCACACATTCACTGGCTCTTATGCACAGTTATTTATATATGTCAACTCTCACATGTACTGTGTTTTACATATGTACTTACTTTGACATGTAGCACTGAGATATCCATCCACTCACCAATACACTCATGCACACAGTCAACCGCCCATACAGCTGTTTCCACATGCACTTTTGAAACCATACATCTAGTGAATCAACTGCTCACACATCTATGCACAGAGTCATACACCTCCCAGCCACCCACACACACACTCAGTCTCCCATACAAATACTTGGGCAACCAATCAATAACCCATATAGTTACTCATATAGCTACTTATCAACACATGCAACAGTTTACAGAACAACAGACATAATGATGCACAAATTAAGACAGTTTAGTCACTAACCCATGCACTCAGTGAGACACATTTAATCACTCACTCATACAGTCAGTCATGCACCTACTAAATCCTTCATCCAGACACTTATACATCCACTCATTCTTCAATATGTAAGACATATTTTAACTTTACAGAAACATACAGTCACTGGATGTTGTCATCAGTGATGTCATCAGTGATGTCATTTGAGATGTCATCAGTGATGTCATCAGTGATGTCACTGACCATGTCATGAATCATGTAATATGTGACATCATCAGCAGTGGATTGCGGGTGCGCGATATATAGTTAGTGCAACTAACTATATATGGAATTTCAATGGTTTTGTGTGAGTAAAATAAGGTTTTGTAAATGCGAATTCCTAACTATATATGGTCTATAACCTATGGTTTTTTCAGTGAATTTTCAAGGTTTTGTAAATGCTAATTCTTAACTATATATGGTCTATAACCTATGGTTTTTTCAGTGAATTTTCAAGGTTTTGTAAATGCTAATTCCTAACTATATATGGTCTATAGCCTATGGTTTTTTCAGTGAATATATATATATATATATATATATACATACATATATAAACATATATCATCTGTATATCTATATAAATACAAACATAAATGCATGCATACATATACTTATATGCATACAGATGCATGTTATTTACATGAAAGTTGAAAAAACACTAATAAAAGCAAAGCTAAAAAGCCACCTCATTACAAACAGAATGGCTTTAACTTAAACGAGGGCGAGATCTATTGCATTTTCAATGCTTGTTTACTTTGGTTCCATCAAGAAGGCATTCAGATGTGTCACACATTTGCCATAAATTCTGAATGTTAGCACTCTAGTTGCACATTAGATCACTGTAGTAAAGCTACTGCTCACCAGGGACGTCTGCTGCTGGTATTCAAAGTGCATGTTTCAGTCTCCATGTCAGAATTTTTTTAATGAAATAGAAGAGGATTTGAGAAGTCACTCAAAATGATCCCTAATTTTTCTTTCTGAAGCACTAATCATACTTTCTGTGGCAAAATTAACCCCCTCATGTTGTTCCTTTTTAAATTGAGTGTTTTCAGACTTACCACTTCATTCCAATCAAGATGGCTTCTGGTGTGCCATACTTTTGTCATAAGTAAGACTGTTAGCGCTCTAGTTGTTCTTTAGAACACTCTGGGACATTCTGTCATTGGGCTATACTTGGGGTACATCTGGGTGATATTTGGGCTACATTTAGGCTCTTTTGTCTCTGGTGGCCATCTTGGGAGACTGTATGTCAGAATTTTTTAATGAAATTGAAGAGGGTTTGAGAAGTCACTCAAAATGTGCCCTAATTTTTCTTTCTGTAGCACTAATCATAATTCATATGGCAAAATATACCCCCTCATTTTGTTCCTTTTTAAATTAAATGTTTTAAGAGTTACCACTTTATTCCAATCACGATGGCTTCAGGTGTGCCATACCTTTGTAATAAGTAGGACTGTTAGCGCTCTAGTTGTTCTTTAGAACACTCTGGGACATTCTGTCATTGGGCTATACTTGGGCTACATCTGGGTGATATTTGGGCTACATTTGGGCTCTTTTGTCTCTGGTGGCCATTTTGGGAGACTGCATGTCAGAATTTTTTTATGAAATAGAAGAGGATTTGAAAAGTCACTCAAAATGTGCCCTAATTTTTCTTTCTGCAGCACTAATAATACCTTCTATTGCATAATATACCCCCTCATTTTGTTCCTTTTTAAATTAAATGTTTTAAGAGTTACCACTTTATTCCCATCACGATGGCTCCAGGTGTGCTATACCTTTGTAATAAGTAGGACTGTTAGCGCTCTAGTTGTTCTTTAGAACACTCTGGGACATTCTGTCATTGGGCTATACTTTGGCTACATCTGGGTGATATTTGGGCTACATTTGGGCTCTTTTGTCTCTGGTGGCCATTTTGGGAGACTGCATGTCAGAATGTTTTAATGAAATAGAAAAGGATTTGAGAAGTCACTCAAAATGTGCCCTAATTTTTCATTCTGCAGCACTAATCATACTTTCTATGGCAAAATATACCCCCTCATGTTGTTTCTTTTTAAATTAAATGTTTTAAGAGTTACCACTTTATTCCAAACAAGATGGCTTCAGGTGTGCCATACCTTTGTAATAAGTAGGACTGTTAGCGCTCTAGTTGTTCTTTAGAACACTCTGGGACATTCTGTCATTGGGCTATACTTGGGCTACATCTGGGTGATATTTGGGCTACATTTGGGCTCTTTTGTCTCTGGTGGCCATTTTGGGAGACTGCATGTCAGAATGTTTTAATGAAATAGAAAAGGATTTGAGAAGTCACTCAAAATGTGCCCTAATTTTTCATTCTGCAGCACTAATCATACTTTCTATGGCAAAATATACCCCCTCATGTTGTTTCTTTTTAAATTAAATGTTTTAAGAGTTACCACTTTATTCCAATCAAGATGGCTTCAGGTGTGCCATACCTTTGTAATAAGTAGGACTGTTAGCGCTCTAGTTGTTCTTTAGAACACTCTAGGAGGCTGCAGTAGAACACAAAGGAATCAACTGACAGTCTCTGTCCTTGTTGGATGTACATGTTTTACTGAGAATGTCAGACTTCATTTTCACATGACTGAGAAAGATAATGTGAATTTACAGAAAATATGCTTTCAGTTTAGCTTATAGATCCCCTTCCAAACCACTGTGGGAAAATCATGAGATATTAGTTTTCTTTCAAACAATATTCATGATATCACAGCAGAAGGTTTTTTCACATGGTAAAATCACCTTAGAACCCACCACAATTCCTAAAACGAGTATGGTACCATCAACAAATGATTTATAATGTAACTAAAGTCCTAAAACCCTCTATTAACTACAATGCTTTTTAATGAGGTGCTATCATGTATATTGGTCCCAAGATGGCTGCCAACACTTCTTGGATGAAGTGCTGACAGCCAATCAGATCAGATGTGTGGTTAGGCTCCGCCCACATATATATCTTTTTTTGAACCTAAATTACTCAAAATCCACTGGAGCACATATATTGAGACCTAGCAAAGGCACATCAGGCTAACAGTCCCTTCAATTTTGCCAAGTTTCGTGCAAATCCATTCAGCCGTTCGAGCTAAAAGTGAGGCCAACCGCCTTATGGAAATTAACATGGGAAAAACGCGTTTTGGGACCCCCCTTTTTTCTCGGCCCCCGCTTGATGAAACCCCCCCAAATTGTCAGGGGCTGCTCAGAAACAAAATGTTCAATTTTCCTGAAAATGTCAGCCAATTCCGTCCACAAACGCCAAAGTTATTAGACATAGAATTTTCAAAAATCCCTTAGAGTAAAAATCCTAACTATATATACCTACTGGCGACTGGGTCTATAACCTATGGTTTTTTCAGTGAATATATATATATATATATATATATATATATATATATATATATATATATATATATATATATATATATATATATATATATATATATATATATATATATATATCACTGAAAAAACCATAGGTTATAGACCATATATAGTTAGGGATTAGCATTTAAAAAACCTTATTTTATTTGCACAAAACCATTGAAATTCCATATATAGTTAGTTGCACTAACTATATATCGCGGACCCGCAATCCACTGCTAATGATGTCACATATTACATCATTCATGACATGGTCAGTGACATCACTGATGACATCACTGATGACATCTCAAATGACATCACTGATGACATCACTGATGACATCACTGATGACAACACCCAGTGACTGTATGTTTCTGTAAAGTTAAAATATGTCTTACATATTGAAGAATGAGTGGATGTATAAGTGTCTGGATGAAGGATTTAGTAGGTGCATGACTGACTGTATGAGAGAATGATTAAATGTGTCTCACTGAGTGTATGGGTTAGTGATTAAAGTGTCTTAATTTGGCAATCATTATTTATGTTGCTCTGTAAACTGCTGCATGTTTAAATCAGTAGCTATATCAGTAACTATATGGGTTATTGAATGGTTGCCCAAGTATTTGTATGGGAGACTGAGTATGTGTGTGGGTGGCTGGGAGGTAGGCATGAGCGAATTTTGCGGATCTCGCGTTCGCGAATTTTGCGGATTTGCGGATTCGCAATCCGCAAAATCCGCGAATTCCCGCGAATTTGCGGATTTTTTTTTTTTTGTGTTCGCCCGTGTTTCTGCCAGTTCGCGAGGGTTTTGTACACTTTCGCAAATTGCGAACTTACCTGTCGGGTCGCAAGTTTCGCGAACTTGTTGTTTCTACGTGTCCAGCCTGTTTGGGACACTCTTCTTCATCACTGCCACTCTCTGTCACCACTGCCACTCTCTGACTACTCATGCCACCCTCTGGCCCACCCATGCCACCCTCTGTTTCATCACCACACCCTCTGGTTGTCCAGTGTACATTATTTTCGGCAAAGCAAAGCACACCTTCCCTGCCTCAAGTGACCTGAATTAATTTGGGGCTGATTAATGTGTCACAGAATATTTTTTTAGCTGGCACCTGCTTCCTTAGTGCGCCCTGATTAGTGATCTTTTGCACTTGCTAAGTGCTTTCATTGTTGCAAAATTAGTTACAACACCTGCCCTGCCCCAACTGGCAATAATGAATTAGGGGCTGATTAATGGATTTTAACTTCCAGCCTGGCTCCTGCTTGTCTCCCTTAGCTGTAATTCAGGACCTTTGTGGCATATGTGTAACTATTCTGAGGTTCAGAGCAGGGTCACATAATAGTTTCAACTGGCTACTGAACTCTGGAGGGGCCCCTCAGGAAGCACTACAGGAAATGGCTACTAATGATGAGCCTGAACTTTTGAACCTGGTAAGTAGTTACTTTCAGTTTTGCTAAGATCGTATTTCTGCAATTTTGCACTTATTCGCGGGGCGCGAACTCACGCGAACAGTGCGAGCAGTGCGAGCAAAATCCGCTGCTCGCGGATTTGCGGATTTTGCGGGAGATTCGCAAATCTCGCGGATTGCGGATTTCCCGAAAATCCGCAAAATCCACGAGCGGAACGGATTTTCCGCCCACCCCTACTGGGAGGTGTATAACTCTGTGCATAGATGTGTGAGCAGTTGATTCCCTAGGTGTATGGGTTCAAAAGTGCATGTAGAAACAGCTGTATGGACAGTTGACTGTGTGCATGAGTATATTGGTGAGTGAATGGATATCTCAGTGCTACATGTCAAAGTAAGTACATATGTAAAACACACTCCATGTGAGAGTTGACATATATAAATAACTGAACATAAGAGCCAGTGAATGTGTGAGTGGCTGTATGAATCATTGTGAACTTGTATCAAGGATTGTATAAGAGAGTAAATATGTGTTACTATATGTTTGAATAAGTAAGGTGTGTATAACTGTATAGTTGAGGAAATGGAGATGTGATTGATTCTTTGCATGACTGACTAGGTGTGTGAGTAACTCCATGGATGTGTGACAGTCTGTGAGTGCCTGTTTACACTGAGTGTATCTAAGGTTATATTAGAGTCTGAAGATGTATTATCACATAAATGATATCATCAGTGATGTAATCAGTAATGTCAAATGAGATGTCAGTGATGTCATCAGTGATGTCATTTGAGATGTCATCAGTGATGTCATCAGTGATGTCACTGACCATGTCATGAATGATGTAATATGTGACATCATTAGCAGTGGATTGCGGGTCCGCGATATATAGTTAGTGCAACTAACTATATATGGAATTTCAATGGTTTTGTGCAAATAAAATAAGGTTTTTTAAATGCTAATCCCTAACTATATATGGTCTATAACCTATGGTTTTTTCAGTGAATTTTCAAGGTTTTGTAAATGCAAATTCCTAACTATATATGGTCTATAACCTATGGTTTTTTCTGTGAATTTCATTGGTTTTTTAAAAGCTAATAGCTATAGCTGTAAAATATATTCTTTATTAAGTGACATATCACGTAGCCCGTGAGACGCCTCATGATGCATCGCATAACCGTGACGTATCGTCTCTGCAGCGCAAACCAAACCCAAAACGTAAGCGCGCCAGAACACGCTTAAAGATATATATATATTTTTTTAACCTTAATTAGACAAAATCCACACGTGCACATATCACAAACGTTCAAAAAACACAACATGTCGGACTCCCGTTACGCTGCCGGTTAGCTGCCCGGTTAACGTACCAGGAAGCACCTTTACCGCGAAAAATCGCAATTTTTTTTTTCTTTTGCCCCGCAGGGAACTTTAATAGCCCCCTCATCAATCCTAGGGGTTCAGGAGGGGTCTGCCTTACCCCTTTCATTCATTTACACCTTTTTTTTTTCCACCTCTTGTCTCTCGATCCTACCGAGAGACAAGATGGCGGCCGCTCTGGACTGTTTACAATGTTGACAGCCAATCAGCTACTCCTCAGACTCCCGTTACACTGCCGGTTAGCTTCCCGGTTAGCTGTCCGGTTAGCTGCCCGGTACGCTTACCAAGACGCGTCTCTACGGCGAAAAAATCGGATTTTCTTTTTTTTTTTTTTGGGGGGCCCCGCGTGGCTCTATAATATCCCCCTCATCAATCCTATGGGGTCAGAAGGGGTCTACCTTGCCCTCTTTCCTTCATTTCCCCCTTTGTTTTGGTCTCCTCTTGTCTCTCGATCCTACCGAGAGACAAGATGGCGGCTGCTCCGGACTGTTTACAATGTTGACAGCCAATCAGCTACTCCTCAGACTCCCGTTACACTGCCGGTTAGCTTCCCGGTTAGCTGCCCGGTTAGCTGCCCGGTTCGCTTACCAAGACGCGTCTCTACGGCGAAAAAATCGGATTTTTTTTTTTGGGGGCCCCGCGTGGCTCTATAATATCCCCCTCATCAATCCTAGGGGGTCAGAAGGGGTCTACCTTGCCCCCTTTCCTTCATTTCCCCCTTTGTTTTGGCCTCCTCTTGTCTCTCGATCCTACCGAGAGACAAGATGGCGGCCGCTCCGGACTGTTTAGAATGTTGACAGACACCGGAGAGCCAATCAGCTTCGCTTTGCAAAGTTCCGATACGCGAAAAGTTCGCTAACCGGATCGCTGCCCGGAGCGCTGTTACAGATATATATCTTGATTTAAACGTTAATTTCTCAAAATCCACTGAAGCACATATATTGAGACCTAGCAAAGGCACATCGGGCTAACAGTCCCTACAATTTTGCCAAGTTTCGTGAAAATCCATTCAGCCGTTCGGGCTAAAAGTGAGTCCAACCGCCCTATGGAAATTAACATGGGAAAAACGCGTTTTGGGACCCCCCTTTTTTCTCGGCCCCCCCTTGACGAACCCCCTTCAAATTTCCAGGAGCTGCTCAGAAACAAAATGTGCCATTGTCCTGAAAATTTGAGCCGATTCCGTCCACAAACGCCAAAGTTATTAGACATAGAATTTTCAGAAATGCCATAGGGAAAAAATCCTAACTATATATACCTACTGGCGACCGCCAGTAGGTAATATATATATATATATATATATAACCTACTGGCGGTCGCCAGTAGGTAGTTATAGTTAGGATTTTTTTCAATGCAAAATCTCAAAATTCTATTTGGTGCCGGTTGACGAATCTGCCTGAAAATTTCCTCAAATTTGACTCGCGGAGCTCCGGTCCTTCCTTGAAAGTTTGGAGGGGATTCGTCAAGCGGGGGCCGAGATAAAAGGGGGGTCCTAAAACGTGTTTTCCCCATGTTAATTTCCATAGGGCGGTCAAACTCACTTTTAGCCCGAACAGCTGTATGGATTTCCACCAAACTTGGCAAAATTCTAGGGACTGGTAGCCCGATGTGCCTTTGCTATGTCTCAAGATATGTGCTCCAGTGGATTTTGAGTAATATAGGTTAAAAATATATATATATCTATGGCCGCGCCCCGGTACGCGCACCGGAGAGCGCAGCGGGCGTGACACGCGAGGTGCACACGGAAAGCTGATTGGCCTCGGGTGTCTGTTAACATTCAAAACAGTCCGGACCGGCAGCCATCTTGTGTCTCGGTAGGATAGAGCCACAAGAGGTGGAAAAAAAAGGGGGAAATGACCATAAGAGGGCAGGATAGACCCCTCTGACCCCCTAGGTTTGATATGGGGGCTATAAAAGGGCCCCACGGTGCAAAATATATATATATTTCTTTTTGATTTGCGCAGGGGGAGCGCCCGGTACTCGCATCGGGTAGCGCGCCGGGGAGCGGCCCATGGGGAAAGAAGAATGACAGAGGTATTAAATTTTTTTGCCTTTTTTATAAATTGGAGGTAGTTCTAAAAAGAACTGTTTTTTTCTTCTTTTTGTTGTTTTATATTTTTTTTGTGTTTTTGGAACATTTTGTACTTTTTTTGGCTTTTATGCACTATTTTATATTTTTTTTGGTATTTTTATTGGGATAAACGAAAAACCAGGGAATTGAAAATGGCTCAACTGGAGCAGAAAAAAAATAAGAAAAAATTAGGGTTTTTTGAGGCATTTGTGGTTGTCCCCAGCAAGGACGATGAGCTTTATGCTCAGTTCACCATAGGAGATGGTCTTACTACAATGTATACATGTTATACGGAAATCCCCAAACCGTGGCTGAATGCAAGGGATCGTCTCCCTTGCCCCTGGTCCCGTTGGAGTGGGTTGATTTCTTTAGGAGGTGGAGCTTGAAGATTGGGGAAGGTTACTGGCCAGTTCCCTCATCTCTGCAGCAGAATAGTTGATTGGATGCCTGCGCTGCATGTGGCGAATCATGGTGTTGTTTCCGAAAGAGTATTTCTTATTAGGGTTTCCCCTGGAAAGTTCCATGCCACACCTTGGCCGCATTTACTTTTTTCTTGCCCTCTGGGATCGAAAAAAAACTCCCTTACAATGTGTGGTTTTGGCTGGTATGGGGTATTGTGTTCTTATAGCCATCTTCTCCTCCCCTCCTCCTCCTCCTCCTCCTCCTCCTCCTCCTCTTGTTGACCACCAATGTCATCTTGTGGTGGTCCTCTTGGTGGTTGTGGTGGTGGTGCAGATGCTCCAGCTGCTGCTGCTATTGAAGCCATTTCAAAGTACAAAATATACCTGAAAGATTGCAAAACAGGTCTTCCTAAATCAAAGGACAAAGTCAGAATAAGGAAAAAAGGTGGGGTCTTTCATCATTTGGAAAACAAAAGGCCTGAACCAATGAGAAGTGTTATTTTCAGGTCACAAGACCAGGGATTTCATCATTATGAAACCAAAACTGTTCTGCACCAATAAAAAGTGTTATTTTCAGGTCACATGACCGACGCGCTTACGCGGCGCGCCCCAGGGTGCGTCGCGTAAGCTCGTCACATGTTTACGGTGCGCGATCGTATTCGCTCGAGTGCTTCCGGGTGCGTTTACGCCGTGCGTATCACGTGGACGCGGCTACGCGATACGTCACGATGATGTTTTCGTTCGCGGCAATAGCGCTAACGGGACGCTCTCCGGAGCGAGCCCTGGGGCGCTTCAAAAGACTACGCTTTCCGGGGCGCTCCAGGGTAAAAACAAAAAACAAAATATATATATATATATATATATATATATATATATATACATATATATATATATATATATATATATATATATATATATATATATATATATATATATATATATATATACATTACAAAAATTGTTTTAAATACAAATAAAATATAGGATACATTCTTTTTCAAAAATATTACATTTTATAGCTATAGACATTTGCTATTAACAAAATTTTGAAATTCAAAGAAAAAAATATAGGTTTGGGGCCTTATATATAGTTAGGAATTAGCATTTAAAAAACCTATAAAATTCACTGAAAATAACCATAGGTTTCACATCCGTTATAGTTAGGAATTAGCATTTAAAAAACCTATGAAATTCACTGAAAAAACCATAGGTTTCACACCAGTTATAGTTAGGAATTTGCATTTAAAAAACCTATTAAATTCACTAAAAAAAAACATAGGTTTCACACCAGTTATAGTTAGCTGGAAATTTTACTGACATAAAACCATTGAAATTCCACGTTATAGTTAGTTGGACTCACTATAACTTGCGCGTGTAATGGAAAGGGGCGACCACTCGGTCCCCCCGAACGTATGGTGGAGTACCCCGATCCCCCCGGGAAGCCATTTTGGGCGGGAGGCGAGTCTCGGCTGGTATGCCCGAAGCGGCGTAGCCGGGGCGCGCCTTTTCCCGCCCAAGAGGGGGTTGTCCTAGACACCAACACCGCTAGCCACGCCCTGGAGGCGGATTGGAGGTGGGTACACGCCCGCCCGAAGAAGGATAAAAGGAGCGACAAGCCAAGGAAGCATCCTCTTGTTCCTGTGCTCTGAAGCTGCACCTCCCCGTTGCACGTGAGCTTGAGACGGAACGAAGAGCCATTTTTGAGAATTAATCGTGTGTTTCTTCTTTCAGTGAGTTCGGGCTTTCTGCTTAGGACCTTTGAGGAATATACGTGGACGATGCCTAGCAAGAAGGTCGGAAAGAGGATCGGGACCGATCAGATGCTCCGCATGCTGTTGAAAGACATGGCGGATATGAAAAAGCAGATGGCGGTAATGAATGGTGTGGGGGGGCCTAAGAGAGTCATCGGACCAGCATTGCCGGGAGTAGTCCCTAGCGGGAGAGGCAGAAGGGCCAAGAAGGGAGCGTCGGGGGGGGGAAGCCCCGGTGCCCGAAGTACCCCCTGCGCACCCGGTCACCCCGATCGAGGCCCGACTCCGGTCCCAGACGTGGGCCAACCGATCCCTGTGATAGTCACTCCTGTGAACGGGGAGGATATGCCTCCTGAGCTGGCTGTCCAGTTGGCGGCATGGTTAGGCAAAGAAAACGAGGGGGCCACGGCTGAGGAAGCCAGGGCAATAATGAAGCAGTTGCGGCAATCGAAAGATGCTGCGAAGGCACCGTCTCCTTTTGTTTCCCCGCAGGCTCCCGTGGAACAACCAATGTCGGGCGTTGGTTTGGCAGGAACTACGGTCACAGTGGCCGGTTCAGGTAAGCAGCCATTGCCGATTGCGGGGGAGGGATCGGTACCTTCAAGGAGGGAAAAAGTTGTTCAGCATATCCCGATTGATGTAAAAGAAAGGATATGGGCTGATAAATATGTGAACATGTTTTCCTTGTTGACCGATCACTATGAGATTGAGCATGTAAAAAATCAAAAAGAGTTTCTGCATCCTAGTGTATGGCGCGCCAAGATGGCCGCTTTCAGAGTGGCTGAGTCGATCGACAATTGGGGCAGAGCGTTTGGAATGTTCATTGCAATTATGGGGGAACGTAGGCCCGAATTATTGGTGGGATTAGCCGTGTATCAGACACGTATCATGGAATTTTTTGTAACATATGGTGGCAATCAATGGTTGTATTACGATAGCATATTTCGTAAGTCCAAGGAGCACGACTCATCCCTGACGTGGGATTGTTTCGACTCCATTTCCTGGCAGAAAATGGAGAAGTCAGGCACGGCGAAGTCGCCATCTTTAGGGGGGGGTATGGTCGAGTTTTCCCGCCATTCGTCTGGGGCGCCCTTTCGGGCAGGATCGAGCAATGATCAGCACACAAGGAATAATGGCAACTCAGGTAAAAAAGGGGTCTGCTGGAGCTTTAACAGAGGTAAATGTACTAGGCCGGAGGGATCTTGCAGGTTTAGGCATGAATGTACTGGGTGCGGGCAGTCCTCTCACCCCGAGACCATGTGCAGAGCCAAAAATGGTGATCCGGGAAGTAGATGGGGCGCCAAACAGGTCTGAAATTGTCCGAGGGGCGCCTCTCCCTACCCCGATTGATATCATGGCAATGATTCCTTGGTTGAACGAATATCCGGATCATATCTCCGCTGGGGTGTTGCGAGATGGTTTTTCATATGGTTTCCGCATCCCGGCGGGGGATTTTCAGGGTAAAGCGCAATGCAGGAACCAACTGTCGGTTCTGCAGAATACGGCGGTGGTACAAGCTAAGATTGGGAAGGAGGTGACCCGAGGTCGGGTTGCCGGCCCATTTGACATGCCGCCTGTTGCTAATTTTGTTTGTTTGCCTCTGGGAGTGGTCCCCAAAAAGGACCCAGGGGAATTCAGGTTGATACATAATTTGTCAGCCCCAAGGGGTCTTTCGGTGAACGACACGATTGACCCGGGAGTTTGTTCGGTGCAGTACGCATCTTTTGATGAGGCTGTCGCCATGTTGAATCGCCTGGGGCCCGGAGCGCTGATGGCCAAGTCGGACATTGAGTCGGCGTTCCGGTTGCTCCCGGTACACCCAGATGATCAGCGTCTCCTTGGTTTCATGTTTCAGGGACGCTATTACATGGATAAATGTATGCCAATGGGTTGCTCCATTTCTTGTGCGTATTTTGAAAAATTCAGTACTTTTTTACAATGGGCGTTCACAAGAACAACAGGGTTTACACATGTTATGCATTATCTTGATGATTTTCTATTTCTGGGGGCAGCCGGGGACATGGAATGTGCACAGGCTTTGAATGAATTTTGCGATCTCATGACCCGCTTTGGCGTGCCATTGGCACCAGGTAAGACAGTGGGCCCGGCTACTTCGCTCGAGTTTCTTGGAATAGAGCTCGACTCCGAAGAGGGGTGCTTCCGTTTGCCTAAGGAAAAGGTAACGAAGTTTAAGACATCACTTGAAACATGTATTGGTGAGACAAAGGTAAATTTGCATCAGTTGCAGCAAGCTGTGGGTCAGCTGAACTTTGCCCTTAGAGTAATACCGATGGCTCGCCCCTTTTCCCGCTCTATTGCTCAAGCCATGGTCGGCCTTAAGGAAGGGCACCACCGCACAAGGCTCTCGGCAGAGGTCCGCCAGGACATGCGCATATGGTTGGCGTTCCTGGCGGATTTCAACGGTCGTGTCGTGTGGACCAAACCAGCGGTCTCCTCCGTGGAGCTGGGGTTGTGGACGGACTCGGCAGGGAGCGTGGGTTTTGGCGCCATCCTGGGTAATCATTGGTCGGCACGAACCTGGCCGCCATGGTGGCACGAGAATGGGCTGACAGGTAACATTGGGTTTCTCGAACTGTTCCCTATCCTGGTGGCCTTGAAAACATGGCCTGAGGATTTTCGTGATCGCTCTGTGGTTTTCTGGTCTGATAATATGACAGTGGTTGAGTGTATCAATAGTCAGGCAGCACGCTGCAAATGGATCTTGAGACTGTTGAAGGAAATTGTCCTGCTGTGTATGAGACTAAACGTCCACTTTAGGGCGAGACATGTGCCAGGGGTGTTAAATCAGGCAGCTGATGCACTTTCTCGTTCCCGTATGCAGGCCTTCTGGGGTTTTCTGCCCTCAGCGGACCCGGTGGCGGCACCATTTCCCGAAGCTCTCTGGTCTCTCGGTGCCCCGGACTACAAGACCTCGTGGGAGAGAGTTTAGCACCCAGGACAAGGAAGGCTTATGAAGGGGCGTTCCGTTCTTATTCGTCCTTTTTGGGTTCAGCTAGGGGGGAGCTGTGGGGCCAAGAAGAGTATGTCCTGAACTTTTTGTTATCATTACATCAGGCAGGCAAATCAGTGGCTACGGCCAATAGGCACCGGGCCGCCATTTCTTTCATGGCACGGGCCCATGGCATACAGGATCCCACTGCGTCTTTCTTGGTGCAGAAGGCGCTGCGTGGGTGGCAACGCCGTGAGGGTTGCAGAGTGGATGAAAGACATCCGATAGGTCTTGAAAGGTTGGCCTTGTTACTGTCCGTACTCCCTGCGACATGTTCGTCTCAATCAGAGACAGTGCTATTCCGGGCCGCTTTTGCATTGGCATTCCATGGGGCTATGCGGGTAAGCGAGCTGGTAGCGAGGAACAAGCAGGATACGGGGGGAGGTCTGTGCCGTGAGCACATTCAAATTAAGGGGGAGACAATGGTAGTCTCATTTGTCAGGTCCAAGACCGATCAGAAAGCGATCGGGGACAGTGTAGTGGTTCAGCGGATTCCAGGATCTTCCATGTGCCCGGTAGCATGCGTTGAGGAGTATTTGGCGCAGAGGGCGGCATCATGGGAGGGAAGCTTGCTGAGGCACGCCGACGCCACCCCGCTCACTAGGTTTCAGTTTCAGCGGGTGCTAACGATGGCGATCGCAGCGGCGGGCTTGAACCCGTGCGAGTTTGGGACCCATTCCTTCAGGATAGGGGCTGCTACAGAGGCTACAGCCAGGGGTCTGAGTGTGGAAAAAGTGAAACAGTTGGGGCGTTGGTCCTCGAATTGTTATAAAAGGTATGTGCGGTTGCACATGTTGTGAAGCCTATGTCTTGTACTCACGCTTCTTGTTTTTGTTTGGTTTACAGTGTCGCGAGCTTACGAAGCGGGGCGGACTGTGCAGTCGACCCGACACCTGGGAACCAGCGGTCAAAGATCACCGGCTGAGGAAAGAGTGGTGTGGGTCGTGGGCCACTCATACGTGAGGCGTGCCGCAGACGTATTCAAAGCAGGTGACATGATTCACATGGCTGGGGAATACGGGTACAGGGTGACCTTCTACGGAAGGGGCGGGCTCTGTATTGACCAGTTTCAAAGTTTTATCGAGGGTTTGTTAGGGCGGACAAGGTCACCGCCATCTATAATCATAGTGCATCTTGGGGGCAATGATTTGGTGACCACTGGTAGACGAATACTTCTCGAGTTGATACTATCCACAGTGAGTTGGTTGGCGAGAAGGGTTCCAGGGTGCACGATTGCATGGTCCCATATGATTCCACGAAAAGTGTGGCGGGGGGCTATTTCGGTGGCTGCTGTAAATCATTCAGTGAAGAAGGTGAATAACAAGCTTGGTAGATTGTTCCGTACTAGTACATTGCATTCTATTCCGCATGGGTGTATCAGGGGGGACCAAATGTATCTAGAGGATGGAGTTCATTTGTCCCGGGTGGGGAATTCTTTACTCATAGGAGACTTCGTAGCTTGGCTAAAGAGTTTGCAGCCATGACCTTTAAGTAGGAGTTTTTGTGGGGGGTCCGGATAGCTGGTCAACTATCCGGCCTGTGGCGGTAAGGTCATGATCGGTGAGCAGGAATTAGAAGATCCCTAGAGGTAGGGCGTCACCCATTATGGATGGGAGCGCCCGGGGGGAGGCGGCCATTGGCCCCTCAAACGGGGAGGCGGTCCCCTCTAAGGATGGGGACGCCGAAAGGGAAGGCGGCCATAGGCCCCTCCCTGGGGAGGAGGGGCTAGGGCCCCTCCTGGGAATTTCCCGGGGCCAGGACATCTGCGACGGCAGATGTGGTAAGTTGTGTGGGGTGGGAGGGGGGTCTACGCTACCTTCTAGACACCTCACACGAGTCCTCGGACGACCACTAAAGATGGCGTCGAGTTATCAAGGGGCCCCCGCTAAGACAAGGGAAATTGGAAGTTGGCACAGAGGTACAGTCCTCTGTGCGACCGCCCCTCACAAGTGAGGGGGGGAGTTCTGGTAGTGGGGACCTGACACCGGTTACGACCTTGCCGTTGGCCCGTAAATGTTAGGATGTACAATTTCAAAGTTTGAGTAATGCATTTGCAGGATGTTTAGTATCGGCTAGGAGAACCTTTGTATTAGAGATGTGTTAAGGTCAGCCAAGAACATCGTAATGTGTAAATGAAATTGTACATGATATGAAACTGTTATTTTTAACGTTTTAATTTTGTTTCATATTTTAATAAATACGGCCGGGAGGGTAACTCCCTCCCGCCTTCCACACGTTCAGAACTGTTTCCGTCTTCCCATCCTTGGGGATTGTGTTGAGAGGGGGTGGCGGGTATCTCAGCCATATGGAAAAGGGCGACCACTCGGTCCCCCCAAACGTATGGTGGAGTACCCCGATCCCCCCGGGAAGCCATTTTGGGCGGGAGGCGAGTCTTGGCTGGTATGCCCGAAGCGGCGTAGGCGGGGCGCGCCTTTTCCCGCCCAAGAGGGGGTTGTCCTAGACACCAACACCGCTAGCCACGCCCTGGAGGCGGATTGGAGGGGGGTACACGCCCGCCCGAAGAAGGATAAAAGGAGCGACAAGCCAAGGAAGCATCCTCTTGTTCCTGTGCTCTGAAGCTGCACCTCCCCGTTGCACGTGAGCTCGAGACGGAACGAAGAGCCATTTTTGACCCACCCACCAGCCCCTGATGACAGCGATTTGTGGAATAAAGTCGAGTGTCATGATATTGTTTTTTTTTTTTCTTACAGGTTGTTTTGAATAAAGTTGGTAAATTGGTGTGTAATAAAGTCGATAATTTTTCCTTTTCAGCATGTTTTATTCAACAAAATAGTTGCACCGGATGCTCGGTAGAGATTATACTTCGATTCGCTTAAGTATAAATTGTTTTTCTCCATTTTAGTCTTAGATTGTCGTATTTATTTTGGTCGGGCGGTAAGGTCATGATCGGTGAGCAGGAATTAGAAGATCCCTAGAGGTAGGGCGTCACCCATTATGGATGGGAGCGCCGGGGGGAGGCGGCCATTGGCCCCTCAAACAGGGAGGCGGTCCCCTCTAAGGATGGGGACGCCGAAAGGGAAGGCGGCCATAGGCCCCTCCCTAGGGAGGAGGGGCTAGGGCCCCTCCTGTGAATTTCCCGGGGCCAGGACATCTGCGACGGCAGATGAGGTAAGTTGTGTGGGGTGGGAGGGGGGTCTACGCTACCTTCTAGACACCTCACACGAGTCCTCGGACGACCAATAAAGATGGCGTCGAGTTATCAAGGGGCCCCCGCTAAGACAAGGGAAATTGGAAGTTGGCACAGAGGGACAGTCCTCTGTGCGACCGCCCCTCACAAGTGAGGAGGGGAGTTCTGGTAGTGGGGATCTGACACCGGTTACGACCTTGCCGTTGGCCCGTAAATGTTAGGATGTACAATTTCAAAGTTTGAGTAATGCATTTGCAGGCTGTTTAGTATCGGCTAGGAGAACCTTTGTATAAGAGATGTGTTAAGGTCAGCCAAGAACACCGTAATGTGTAAATGAAATTGTACATGATATGAAACTGTTATTTTTAACGTTTTAATTTTGTTTCATATTTTAATAAATACGGCCGGGAGGGTAACTCCCTCCCGCCTTCCACACGTTCAGAACTGTTTCCGTCTTCCCATCCTTGGGGATTGTGTTGAGAGGGGGTGGCGGGTATCTCAGCCATATGCACTGCTGATGACGTCACATATTACATCACTCATGACATGGTCAGTGACATCACTCAAGACATCACTGATGACACCATCCTTGTGACAGAGTGACAGACCTCCTTTCACTGTAACCCTTGAAACACATATTCAAAAATAGAAACAAAGATTTTCAAAAAAAAGTAGATACCCATACCAGTTAAAACAACCAATTCAGTAATTCCACCATATATATACACATCCACTAATTCACCAACAGTTCTATGTAGTCACTCATACATATACTCACTCATCATATGTAGTGATACACCTATACATCCTGTAACACATTGACAGTCTTCCAAAAGTTGCTCACACACATACTCACACATGCAAATAAACTATTGAACATCCATTTCTTTGCATATACAGCTATACACACATTACCACCTTACTTCTAAGGAAACTTACACATACTTACTCTCTTAAACAATCACTTATCGAAACACATACTTATTTAAACAGGAACTCTTACAATCTCTCACTCTCACATATACTCACTTATATACATCAATTCTCACATATACTAGATTAAAACATATGTAGTTACTGATAAAGACACTAGTGAGACAGTCATTCAGTCACTAACACACACATATACACACTCATCCATCCATACAGTCCTGCACATATGCCATCTTCCAAACACATAGAAACAGTGAGTCAGTCATTGATGCATCTATGTGCTAAGTAATACCCCCACCAAACCATATAGACACTCATACTGATACCAAAAAAACATCTAATAACCCATATACACACACATGTAGCTACTCACCAACCCATGCAGCCACTTATACACAAAGTGAAACACTGATACAAACATTTAAATATTTAAACAATATTCGCTAATATATGTATTCACTAAAATACACTTATTAAGCCAGTTAACCAATCAATTTTTTTTAAAAAACATCCATTAAGACGCTTATTTAAACATTTATTCTTCGATTGACCTTTACATATACATATATAAAACATACTTATTTTTCAGAAAGGCACACATTCACTGGATGGTGTCATCAGTGATGTCATGAGTGATGTCACTGACCATGTCATGAGTGATGTAATATGTGACGTCAGCAGCAGTGCATTACACGCGCAAGTTATAGTGAGTCCAACTAACTATAACGTGGAATTTCAATGGTTTTATGTCAGTAAAATTTCCAGCTAACTATAACTGGTGTGAAACCTATGGTTTTTTCAGTGAATTTAATAGGTTTTTTAAATGCTAATTCCTAACTATAACTGGTGTGAAACCTATGTTTTTTTCAGTGAATATGTATATATATATATATATATATATATATATATATATATATATATATATATATATATATATATATATATATATAAATTCAATGAAAAAACCATAGGTTATAGGCCATATATAGTTAGGAATTAGCATTTACAAAACCTTATTTTACTCGCATAAAACCATTGAAATTCCATATATAGTTAGCTAACTATAAGCGCTAACTATATATCGCGCACCCGCAATCCACTGCTGATGATGTCACATATTACATCATTCATGACATGGTCAGTGACATCACTGATGACATCACTGATTACAACATCCAGTGACTGTATGTTTCTGTAAAGTTAAAATATGTTTCACATATTGAAGAATGAGTGGATGTATAAGTGTCTGGATGAAGAATTTAGTAGGTGCATGACTGACTGTATGAGTGAGTGATTAAATGTGTCTCACTGAGTGCATGGGTTAGTGACTAAACTGTCTTAATTCGTGCATCAGTATGTTTGTTGTTGTGTAAACTGCTGCTTGTGTTGATCAGTAGCTATAAGAGTAGCCATATGGGTTATTGATTGGTTGCCCAAATATTTGAATGGGAGGCTGAGTGTGTGTGTGGGTGGCTGGGAGGTGCGTGACTCTGTGCATAGATGTGTAAGCAGTTGATTCACTAGGAGTATGAGTTCAAGAGTGCATGTGGAAACAGCTATATGAGCGGTTGACTGTGCATGGGTGTGTTGGTGAGTGAATGGATTTCTCATTGCTACATGTGCAAGTAAGTACGTATGTAAAACACAATACATGTGAGAGTTGAGATATATAAATAACTGAACATAAGAGCCAGTGAATGTGTGAGTGGCTGTATCGATCACTGTGAGCTTGTATCAGGGATTATATAAGAGAGTAAATATGTGTTATTATATGTTTGAATAAGTAAGATGTGTATAACTGTATAGTTGAGGAAATGGAGGTGTGATTGATTCTTTGCATGACTGACTAGGTGTGTGAGTAACTCCATGGATGAGTGACAGTCTGTGAGTGTCTGTTTATACTGAGTGTATGTAAGGTTATATTAGAGTCTGAAGAGGTTCATTGTATTATCACATGAGTGATGTGATCAGTGATGACAAATGAGATGTCATCAGTGATGTCATTTGAGTTGTCATCAGTGATGTCATCAGTGATGTCATTTGAGATGTCATCATTGATATCATTTGAGTTGTCATCAGTGATGTCATTTGAGATGTCATCAGTGATGTCATCAGTGATGTCACTGACCATGTCATGAATGATGTAATATGTGACATCATCAGCAGTGGATTGCGGGTGCGCGATATATAGTTAGCGCTTATAGTTAGCTAACTATATATGGAATTTCAATGGTTTTATGCGAGTAAAATAAGGTTTTGTAAATGCTAATTCCTAACTATATATGGCCTATAACCTATGGTTTTTTCATTGAATTTTCAAGGTTTTGTAAATGCAAATTCCTAACTATATATCCACTATAACCTATGGTTTTTTCTGTGAATTTCATTGGTTTTTTAATAGCAAATATGAAAAGCTTTAAAATGTCAAGTACGTGATAGATAAAAACATTTTCGTATTTATGCACGCTGATGTGCTTTGAACGCTGCCCCCCCCCCCTCCCCTCTTTTGCCTTAGTAGTACTCTCTCTTTGCAGATACTGAAGGGTAGTTAACGCAGGCCTTTACCCCCGTTGTAATCCGTCGTGCCTCCTTGTCTCTCCATTTGATTGATTGTTGTCCAAGCATTTACTGTTTTAGAATTGGTTCTCTTTGGATCATTCTCTATTTACAAACAAGCACAAAGTCGCAATACTCTGTTTAGTCTTTGCAGATAGTGAAAAATCGTGTAAAAAAATAAAAGTAATCGAGCAAAATCAGTAGGCCACTAATTGGATCTCTTTTTGACCTCGCTAAAATAGAAATATTAGGAACAACCCTTCTTGAGAAATACGAAAATAGTGAGATGAACTGAGCTCCACACCATGAGGGCTGCAAGACAGCTCGGCTCCATCACCCATCCCGCACAAAATAATGACAAACCCTATGCAAATATTAAAAATATAGACAACACACCAGCAAAGAAATAGGGTAAAACATTTTATTAAAAAACTATTTACATAACGTTGGTTTATAAGATGATGTCAGTAGTGGACCGATGTGTGAATAGATCGAAAACAGCACAAGGCTCCAAGATCCGGATAGCAAGCTCCTGGATGTTGGGTGCCATAGTTTAGAGTTCTGAATTTCAGCCTTTTTCGATGCCTGTGCTTTGTTGAATCAAAATGGCGGCTTGACACAAAGCTGACTCAAGCGTTGTTACTGATGCTATGCAGACCAAAACTGGTTTTCAGTTTGTACATTTTTCTAGATTTTTCAATCCAAGTTTGGTTGACTTTGTAGAACGATGGCTTCAGATTTTCAACATACGGTGTGGTGGCGCTGACTGGGAGGGGGCGCTTCGCTCCTGCCCCCTCCCCAAGTAAGATTTTCATACGTGAAAGTACGTTAATGGTTTTGGTCCCCGAGATGCTTCGATGTCACTACCATTCTCAAATAGCATAAGTTCTGGATGTTGGGTGCCATAGTTAAGAGTTCTGAGCAGCGCTTGTAACACTGTCTGAAGCTTATTTCCTCCTACTGCAGCTTCACTATTCTCAAAGTAAGTGAGTGTCGTTTGTGGACCTGACTGCATTAGAAAACAATATGATATGTTACCTTCCTAAACAGCTTGACGGAGGCCCCTGAGGGGCGCTGTGATGGCCATGGACTCGGAGAAGACGCTTGGCTCCGACACCCTCCCCAAGTCTTATAGCACTGGTGTAGCCTGAGATCGCCCCCGACATAGGCGGCCGGCTCCCGGGGTCCGGCGGTACTTTTTGCCTTTTGATGACTCTTCAATTCTGGACCTTGTCCCACAATCCGTTTGACCTGAAGACAAGCTGTAGTGAGGCGCCCCTTTATCGTTTTAGTTGCCATTCCGCCCGCTTTTGCTACACTGTGCCTCTTCCGCCATTCAGCTGTTTTCCGCCCGCTCTTGCGACTACAGCGTCTCGCTCACCATGTAGTTGAGATGCGCCCGCTCTAGCGGTGCAGCGATAGGCGGCTGCCACAGGACTCTCAAAATGGCGGCCGGCTCTTCGGTTTTGGGCCTGGTCCACTAAAATGGCCCTGAAACACCTTGGAACTCGGACGCTTGTCTGCTAGGGCTTGGATCCCATTCTCGAAAAGCGTCCCCTCAGCCGTGAAGATTCTACAAAAGTCATGGGGGCCTCCGACTCCCGCAGGCTTCTGGTGGGGAGCGGCTGCCATGATTGCTCGTGGAATGGCCACGACGGAGCTACGAGATGGTAGTGGTCTCATGCTGACGCCAGCTTTAGTCTGAAACATCCCGAAACACTGTAGACTACCAATTCGATCAGTTCCGGTAGCGCCCCAACATGACCCGGAAGAGAAGAACTTGCCCTCCCCTCTTTGACTGATGGTTCTTGTTGCCTGTCCCCTCTGTTGTCATTTAACAGAACTTTTTGGACTGCTGAAAGGGGTTGTGTTCTGAACGCTGGTTGGTGGAGACATTTAGACTATATTCTTGACCTACGTTGTCGCGTAATGCGTTTTATGACACGCCGCGTTAGCGCACCCGGAAGTGATCCGAGGCGCGGCGCGCAGCGCGTAACGTAAGCATAACAGGTCATGTGACTTGTTAATAAAACTTTTCATTGGTTCATTTTACTTTTGTTAATTTAATGATGAAAAGCTTGGTCATATGACCTAAAAATTACGCTTTTTATTATTTTCGAACAATATTTTTTTTTCAAACATATGTTATAATATTCCAGGCTAATGTACTTTCCCGGAAAATTTACAACTGTCTGGCAAGTAAAATATATTCCTTTTTCGAGAAAAAGGGCGTTTCTTCCTTCCATGACGGAGCCGTTGAGTAAAAGAGATTCGGCCTGCTGTCTTAGTCGCCGATGCGCCTGATTATCAGATTCTTATCGATCACTTTATGTTGCAGACATGAAAAACACAACTGCCCTTGACCATTTATCTTTACTGCGTTCCTACATATTATACCTTTTATCCGTCATGTAATTGGACTGCTTTATTTCACTTGCCTTTTACTGATTCGAAAACAGTCACTAAAAGTAAAAACTTTACAAATGAAAATACTACTACCGTGTTTTGTTTTAAAAACCTTTATTGTGAAAATGTCAGTATACAAATACGGGCCTATAACCACGTGGGCCGGCCACGGAGCAAACTCAAATTGTATATGATGAGGAGACATTTACACTGTAGAAGAACGTAACGAGCGGGCCATTAGGTGACAAGAACAAAGGTGTCTAACAGTTGCGGTATCGGTGGACGTACATTTTGTAATTAAAATACGACAGGGCCACTTACAATAACATTTTCTAGATATACATTTGCGGGCAAAGAGTTACGAGTCCCATTTATACCGGCGCCATTTTGGGCGAGGCCGGGCAGGTCCAAGATATAGTCAAAATGTCTCCACCAACCATCGGCCAGACCAGAACCCCTTTCGGCCCTTTATGTTACAAGATGATGTCTTCCATTCAGAAAATATTGGTGGCAGCATTTTGAAAGGAAACAAAAACAGCCGTTCTCCTAGTGAGTTTCACATTGTTACATTTAGGAAGAATGTTGAAGAGTAGTATGTGGAAAATCTGAAGCCATTTTTCTACAAACTCTCAATCAGACTTGGATGGAAAAAAAAACCTGAAGAATGTACAAACTGAAAACCAATTTTTGTCTGTATAGCACCAACAGTAACGCTTGAGTCAGCTTTGTGTCAAGCCGCCATTTTCATTCAATCAATAGCGTCCCCCTGCACACATTCAGGGACCTGGTCGTGTCTTTAGATGAAACGCATTGTAGGAAAAGAAGCAGAAAGGAAAAGGAAAAAAGTTCCGCCGGACCTAGTGAAGCTGCAGCAGGTGCAAATAAGCTTCAGACAGTCTTACAAGCACTGCTCAGAACTCTCAACTGAGGCACTCAACATCCAGGACTTGCCATTCGGATCTTAGCGCCTTGTATTTTTGTTTTGTTCTTGATGGAGGGGAAACAACAAAAAACAGGCATTGAAAACGGCTCAACTGGAGCAAAAAAAAAATTACTTCTTGGGTGCATTAGGGCATTTATGATTTTCGAATGCCGTATTCATCAGGTTGATGCTCATGTTGCCATAGGACAGCATAGCACCACAGTGTATACAAGTTAACTTCATATGTTCAGATGAGGCAGGTGGCATATTTAGCATTCACCTTCTTTGATCCAGGAGGGATGGAGAAAAACTGCCAGATGAAACTTGAAACTTGGCCATCCAGATCTCGGCGCGTTCGACTCACTGTACCGCAACAGTGACCGCAACTCAGCTGGACACGCCGTCTTTCGGCGCAGCATTGTAGGATGGCCACACCAGTGCGGCAATTTGCTAGACACCACCTCGGTGCCATCCGGATCTCGGCGCGTTCGAGTCACTGTACCGCAACAGTGACCGCAATTCAGCTGGACACGCCGTCTTTCGGCGCAGCATTGTAGGATGGCCACACCAGTGCGGCAATTTGCTGGACACCACCTCGGTGCCATCCGGATCTCGACGCGTTGTGCTGCCTTCGGCCTATTCGCACATCGGTCCGCTACTGACAGTGACCGCAACTCAGCTGGACACGCCGTCTTTCGGCGCAGCATTGTAGGATGGCCACACCAGTGCGGCAATTTGCTGGACACCACATCGGTGCCATCCGCATCTCGACGCGTTGTGCTGCCTTCGGCCTATTCGCACATCGGTCCGCTACTGACAGTGACCGCAACTCAGCTGGACACGCCGTCTTTCGGCGCAGCATTGTAGGATGGCCACACCAGTGCGGCAATTTGCTGGACACCACCTCGGTGCCATCCGGATCTCGACGCGTTGTGCTGCCTTCGGCCTATTCGCACATCGGTCCGCTACTGACGCCGCCTCACGTGCCAACGGATTTTCTACGCTTTTTGTAGCCCTATGCCGCAGAACAGGTCATGTGACTTGTTTATAAAACTTTTCATTGGTTCATTTTACTTTTGGTTTCCTAAAGATGGAAGGCTTGGTCATATGACCTAAAAATAACACTTTTCATTGGTTTAGAACATTTTTTTTCCCAAACGATGAAAGCCCCACCTTGTTTCTGGATCATTCAGACTGAAGCTGGCGTCAGCATGAGAGCACCACCATCTCGTGGCTCCGTCGTGGTCATTCCGCGAGCAATCATGGCAGCCGCTCCCCACCGGAAGCCTGCGGGAGTCGGGGGCCCCCAAGACTTTTATACAATCTTCACGGCTGAGGGGACGCTTTTCGAGAATGGAGCCCAAGCCCTAGCAGGCAAGCGTCCGACTTCCAAGGTGTCCCAGGGCCATTTCAGTGGACCAGGCCCAAAACCGAAGAGCCGTCCGCCATTTTGACAGCCATGTGGCAGCCGCCTATCGCTGCACTGCAAGAGTGGGAGCAACTCCACAACATGGTGAGCGAGACGCTGTGGCCGCAAGAGCGAGCGCAACTCAGCTAGATGGCCGCCACCTGGGGAGGCCCGTTCACGCCGCCTCCCCCCCCCCCCCCCCGGGCCGCCGCACGCCAATTTTCGGAGCAGCATTGTAGGATACCAAAACCAGTGCGGCAGTTTACTGGACATCACCTGGGTGCCTGTCGTACATGTTGTGTCAGCCATGTGACACTGGACACAGACCGCTACTGACGAGGCCTCCCCCCGCACCACCCGGGACGCCCCACGCTGTTTTTCTGTGCTGCATTGTAGGATCCCTAAACCAGTGCGGCACCCAGGCGACATCACCTGGGTGCCGTCCAGAACTCTGCACGTTGTGCTGCCTTGGGACTATTCGCACAACAGACCGCTACTGACGAGGCCTCCCCCCGCCCCACCCGGGACGCCCCACGCCAATTTTCGGAGCAGCATTGTAGGATCCCTAAACCAGTGCGGCACCCAGGCGACATCACCTGGGTGCCGTCCAGAACTCTGCACGTTGTGCTGCCTTGGGACTATTCGCACAAAAGACAGCTTCTAACCATTGTTGCTTTTTGTGTTAATAAATGTTTAAATGTTTTTAGTTTTTGTTCTGTTCATTATCGTTAAAAGTTAATAAAGTTTTATAACCTTACTTTGTTGGAGTGTTATCTATTTTTTGAAAAACGGGTGAATGGGGCCTTGAATCGGGTTATTGTCATGTGTGGGCTTTGGAAGTGTGCTGCTGCAGGATCGGACATTTCAAACTCAAATGCACGTTCTTTTTCTTACCTTTCCGAAGCATGGAGCGCAATAGCAAGCAGAGAAAGGGTGATGCACGTGTTGAACACTACCTGACCTGGCAAGTTGCTGGCAGTGCCCCCCCGCCCGCTCCTGAAAGAGGGCACACACACACCGCCGCCCCGAGTACTTCAGAAATCTTTAAAAGACCATGCGCTTGTTCATGAGGCTTAAATGGTTTATCACCTCTTCTAGAACCCCTACATCGACCCTCTGACGTTTCATGGAAAAATTACCATGTAACACAATACCAAGCCCTATCAGCTGAAACCCCCAAGGAATCGTGGGGCATATTAGCAAGGGGGTTTATCTCCGCTTTTTTGGCTTTAAAAACCATGAAAGCGGAGATAAAATTATTTCCCTATTATCAAGCTGTCGCTAACACCAGTTAGTGACACCTAAAAGGAGATAGCGACCATCTTGGGCCCGGCTTTGCATGTCAGTGATACTTATCACTAATGACATGCAAAGTGGCGTGCCAAGATGTTAGCGACTGGAAACAGTCCCTAACATCGCTACCTTCTATTACCAACTTTTGGAGATATTCGCACTAAGCGCGAATATCTCCAAAAGCTAACACCTGCCCTGAGCAGGTTTTAGCCATGTTATCCAATGGGAGGTGGATAACATGGCTAAGAGCATTAGGTCGATAATACATGAATATCGCTGACTTTTCTGCGATAATAGCAAGGTTTATCTGCGATAAAAATCGCCGATGTGCGGCGATAATTTTTGTCTCTAAACAAGTTATAGACAAAAATTATCGCTAGTTGTTAGTAATATGCCCCCGGGTTTTTGCTTGCAGAAATCGGGAGGCGGGAGACTAGCACTGAAATCAGTACTCACACGCCTGAATCAGGAGGATTGGCATGTCTGAATTCTCTACAGCTGGGGCCATAAACTACATCCGCAGGGGTAGGTGATAGCCTGGGACCAGCCTGGCATCTAAAATGGCTGCCGTGCACGACAAAATTGTGGCATTCGAAAAAAGGCAAGATGGCGCAGCCGCTGGAAGAGATATATCAACATATATCAGCCTCCTCAGCCACCCTCAGGAAACATAGGGGATTAGGATATGTCTCCCGCACCCCCTTATACCTAGTACTTTAATTAACGAAGCACAAAATGGCGAATTCCCGTTTCGCTACCAGTTTGCGGCCCAGTTCGCGGCCCGTGAAGCGCTTCTACCGTGAAAAATCATTTTTTTTTTATTTTCCCCACGGGACCCTTTAATAACCCCAACAACATTCCTAGGGGGTCAAGAGGGGGATACCTTGCCCCCTTTCATTAAATTCCCCCTTAGTTTTTCACCTTTTCTTCTCTCTCGATCCTACCGAGAGACAAGATGGCGGCCGCTCCGGACTGTCACGCAGCAAAAAAAAAAAAAAAGCTCACGCACAGCCGCTGGAAGAGATGTATCAACATATATCAGCCTCCTCACCCACCCTCAGGAAACATAGGGGATTAGGATACGTCTCCCGTACCCACTTATAACTAGTAATTTAATTTACGAAGCACAAAATGGCGAATTCCCGTTTCGCTACCAGTTTGCGGCCCAGTTCGCGGCCCGTGAAGCGCTTCTACCGTGAAAAATCATTTTTTTTTTCTTTTCCCCACGGGTCCCTTTAATAACCCCAACAACATTCCTAGGGGGTCAAGAGGGGGATACCTTGCCCCCTTTCATTAAATTCACCCTTCGTTTTTCACCTCTTCTTCTCTCTCGATCCTACCGAGAGACAAGATGGCGGCCGCTCCGGACTGTTTAGAATGTTGACAGACACCGGAGAGCCAATCAGCTTTCTGCGCGCAAAGTTCCGATAAGCGAAAAGTAAGCGGACCGGATCGCTGCCCGGAGCGCTGTTACAGATATATATCTTGATTTAAACGTTAATTTCTCAAAAACTACTGGAGCACATATATTGAGACCTAGCAAAGGCACATCGGGCTAACAGTCCCTACAATTTTGCCAAGTTTCGTGCAAATCCATTCAGCCGTTCGAGCTAAAAGTGAGTCCAACCGCCCTATGGAAAACTCAATGCAAAAAACGCGTTTTGGGACCCCCCTTTTTTCTCAGCCCCCCCTTGACGAAACCCCACCAAATTTTCAGGAGCTGCTCAGAAACAAAATGTGCCATTTTCCTGAAAATTTCAGCCGATTCCATCCACAAACGCCAAAGTTATTAGACATAAAATTTTCAAAAGTCCCATAGGGAATTTATCCTAACTATATATACCTACTGGCGAACGCCAGTAGGTAATATATATATATATATATATATATATATATATATATATATATATATATATATATATATATATAATAGTGGTAATGTTGGTGCTGCTTAAATGGTTATGCCTCTTTGCTACAGAGAGAACAAAGAAACTCACCACAAGAGTTGAGAATATAATGTCATTTGTGTGATGGCAGGCTGCCAGCAGTCACACATGACTATCTTGTGTGATGATAGTTAATAAAATAGCTGCCAATGGGTACAAGATGTGACAAGCTAACATTCATTAGATATCCACCTCTGTCCACTCATTATACTGCAAATGTAAGCTTCAGAGAAAAAAGACACAGAGAGTGCAAAAAGCAGGGCCTGACTGGGAAACAAAATGTAGCCCATGCAAAAATACTCAAACCAGCCACCATACTTTCATTTCCTTGCCCAATCTCTCTTCCTATCCACCCATTCTCTGTCTCTCCCCTTCTCTTCTCTTTCTCTTCTCTTCTCCATCTCTAATCCCTTCCTTTCTACCATCTCCCTACCCCTCTTTCTCTTTCCCCTGGAAGTGGCCCTTTGCCTGCTCCAATTAACCTGGAGGAGCAATGGAAAGAGATAGAGGCATCAGAAGCAGCCATTGTCCTTGACACCGGCCTCCAGGAACTCCAGCCCACTGGGAAAATGCCAGGTGGAATACATGGCCTATCTGGCCCAGGAAAAAAGAGTTGGAGGAAATGCAAAGTGTTTGGGAGGCTCATGAACGGTGAGCAATAAACTAGCAAACATGATTGGAGAGCCAGTGAGGTAGGTTGGGTTGTAGGGCCGAGTCAATAAATAGTGATAATAAATACACATAGTCCCGCAATCTAGGACATGGTGGAAGATATTACATGTATATTGTAATATTGGAATATTGAAAGCTTTAATGAAGACAATGGAGTGGTTCAAGGCCTAAAATGACTGATACAGACCTTCTGCTTCAACATTCCAATATGTGTCTTTCAGTTTCACCCCTTTTCATTTATATCATTCTATACCAAGTGGATAGAATGTTCTCATAGCCTTATGCCTCTTCTGTCACAGCCTATAAGGACTGTTAAAGACCCCCACCCTTATTATAGCCCCTCATGTGCAGCTCAGGCCTATGACTTGGGTCTTGGCCTTTAGCAGCTGTTTTTCTCCTCTGCAGCAGGCTATGACGCTCAATTACGTCGTCTAATAACGTAACTGCTGTATACAAGAGGGCACACTCCTCTTATCAAACATGTATGATTTGACCAGTAACTATCAGAATAAAAATTCTGATAACTAGATGTTAAACGTCAGACTCTGGTAGGTAGAGTTAAAAAAAAGCTGCTTACAGTCATGTTACACCTACAAATGTATTTTCATTATTATAGTTAGAACATTTCAATTATTAATGCAGATTGGGAAAGAAAATTTATTTCGGTTCCTGCAGCACTAGGAGGCAGAGGCGCAAAGTGCACATGACACTTTCTCTTGTCGCAATAAATAGTGCAAATATATTCAGTAACAGTAAAATAATTTCATTTGTTGCTAAAACATCAAATTCATGCATACACTTTCACATGGCAGCATGAATAGTGACTTATTGTGTGAGTGAAAACAATAAAATTGTTCATTAAAATCGTATGAAGAAGTCTAGATAATACTGGATGTCTCAAAGATATTCCCAGAGCTCGCAAATATCATGATAGAACATAATGTGCCCAAAGGGCTTTAGGGCTGGTGGCGCCTGACGCGACAGTCTTTTTTGGCATTCCCCCATAACCTCCTTCACCATGAATTCCCTCACTGCCCCTCTCCATCAGTGCACCTCATCTCTCCATAGCCTCTCTCCGACGTACATTTTTTTTTATAGTGCTACTCATAGTTCACTCTCACTCATTTCTTTGATCTGCATGGTACACGTTCGCTGCAGCAGGCACATGAACCCTTTGCGCTACTTTATGATGAGTCAAAACTGGCACTCGACAAAATTCAGATCTCTCTCCCGCAGGAACATTAATCAGCAGAGTTATCTTGACATTTTTACTGTTGCCTACAAACTGCCGGACTGGACAAGGAAATTCTCATGCTTTTAAACCAAAAGTTATTTTTAAACACAGCGCTGCCACCCTACCAAAGTCAGCGATGGGTGAGCTGGACCCATCGCACTGCTCTAAAGCTAGCCCTGTCAAAAGCAGCAGGTTTGTGAAATAACCCCAAAATATTGTTATACATTAGCAAGTTCAAATATGGAGACAGGTGTGTGCAATCACTTTTAGAAGTTGACAGTTAATTTAAATGTTTCACAATTCAACCTGGCAAGGTATGGCTATGATATCTTGGAAGATTCCTGTATTTTCGAATATGTACAAAGGGCCTCATTTATGAAAAGTGACGCATCGCTGCGTGAAAACAGCGATGCGTTACTTTTCATTGCGCCCTCCTTGCGATACCAATGATACGTCATATTTACAGTATGACGCATCATTGCGCAAGGAGTTACAGGTACGTCAGTATTTCTGACGTATCTGTATGGCGCAAAAGTGACGCATTGCTGGAGTGTGTCACAAAAGTGACACAACTCCAGCAATGCGTCATTTCACATGGGGCAAGCCCCATGTGAAAGGGCCTGCGTCAGTCTTACGCCTGCTGTGAGGCAGCCGTAAGATATTGACGTATTTGCATCCTAGAAGTGGCTCAGTGAATTCTTATAGATTTCACTGCGTCACGTCTACGATCCTTTCTTGCATCAATACGCCCCCCTTGTATAAATTATACTTGACGCAGGTATAATGTGGGGCAGGGGTTTACAAAGTGACGCATCTACCTAGATGCGTCACTTTGTAAATATGGCGCAACAAGGCGCATTTTTTTACGCCACTGGTGTATCACAAAAAGTGACGCACCAGCAGCGTAAAAGTGGCGCACAGCCTCATAAATGAGGCCCACAAAGTTGAAAAAACCTTCATCCTCCTTATCAGTCAGGGATTTTACAGATACTTTGATTAGGATTTTAAAAAGCAGATGTCTCACAACGAGATGATTGGAATTGTACTAAGTTCTGCCAAAATGCACCTAAACAAATGTCTGTGCTCTGTATTACTAAAACATAGGTTAAACACTCACCTGTATGTGTGGACATGCACAAACTACATAAAACACGCATTCCAATGCGTTTTGGTATTTTCCTAAAAATGAAAAACATATGACCCACACATTTGACACCCTTTTACGAAAAAAAACGTTCTCAATCCTGATTCCGAGCTGGTGGAATAATTGTGGGTGTTCAGCTCACCCTTTCCTCGTGATCATTTTTTTTGCCTGCTTTTACCTGGGGAAAAAACTGTCGTGGGAAAAGAGGGATTATAAAGGGGTTACTATAATTATAGCATAACTCATAATGATAAGGGCCAGGTATTTAACCCTCTAGTCATACCCGGGGACTTTGAGCATAAATTCTAATATTTTGTGAAGATGTGTGCACCGGTTTTTGATGAAACCGAAGGATAGGTATTTACTTGGCACAAACATTAAAAACATACAATATTAAAGATCCCTCTCCACAAAAAGAACCTTTTTAAAACAATTAGTTTGGTCGGATTTTTCGAGATGTGGTTCATTTAGGGCAAAGAGACAGATAAATAAGAAAATTAGTTTTAATGGTTGAAAATATGCGTCTCAATTGATTATTTGAGTTATTGTTTGGTAACTTACATGTGACTGCCTAAGAGCATAAGTTCTACAGTCAATTTAGTTTTCTGCGTTCACCATAACGTTTGAAATCCTTAACCAAACAACCATGGTAAAATCTAAACTGTGGCACAAGCATTTTGATATGCAAAATGATATAAATATTGCTTTCATCTTAAAAAACTAGTGGAAAAGGACAGGGATGTCAATGTTGTTTGATGAAACTGCTAAACACGTGGGGTAGATTTACAAGCCCCTTGCGCCACTTTTGCGTCATTTTTAACATGAGAAAAGTGAAGCAAAAGTGGGGCAAGGGGCTTGTAAATCTGCCCCGTGGTCTCTGTTCACAAGTTCGTCATGAAGTGTCCAATAATCTACCAGACGATGAAACATAACTGTGACACTTTTTTTTAACGTTTAGTATAGCCCACTAACATTTTCAGCACCTCCAATGCTGCTATGTTTTGAATCAGAGATTATTATTGTAGATGATGCAAACCAAACAATATATCTCTCCCTTAGATGTACAATGAAACCGTTTTAAAACCCTTTTCTATTTCTTTCTGCACTCTGCCCCTCACTCACGCATTTTTCCGGTCTCCTCTCTATAAAGCACCTCAACTCCTTTTTTAGTCCACAAGAGTTGTAGCCCATACCAGGGACCTTGCAGCCCTGGTGTGAGGAGGGAATCCTATGATTAAGCCAGTCACCCTTAGCTGAGTGAGGCTGCTCATCCTAACAAAGGCCTCGCTCCGCTACAAATACGACACACAACTCTTTTGCCCTCACATTATATTCACATTATACTTAGGAGAACCTCCTACGTGCTTTCCCCTTTTTCACCCAAAAATATTTTTGGGGGAACGTAATTTCAGTGAGTTTATATTTAATAAAATCCCTAATAAGTACATTGTTTGACACCGACTACTGGTCAGCTTAAAAGTGGCATATTGTCACATTTACAATTATAAGTGATTTTAGGGAAATGAATGAGCAATACAAATAATACATGCACCTGTGAAACCTATAGACATTTAATACAATTACAGTTTTTAGTATCATAACTGCCTCAAGATTCATATAGTCCAAATTGCAAATATTTGGGGTGTTGCAGTGCTTGACAGAAAAATCCTTACCATTTCCTAGCCTTTGTTGGAGTTTTTGTCTGTTTTATATTTTTTGGGTGCATTATTAACAGCGTACAGAATGTGAATCAACCAGGTATTTGTGAAGCGCACTACTCACCCGTGATGGTCTCAAGGCACTGGGGGATGTGGATTTATTCTTGCTTTTACATGTACTCATAGATATAGTACTAATACATTTAAAACTAATTTCTTATGGCATGTAACAGTGTGTTTTTCAGGTTTATGTGAACCCAACCTAAATTTAGGTTTAAACGCCATCTTGCTCAAAATGTATGTCTCCTCCTGTGTGTGTACTGGTCATCATTTCTGCAGCATGCAGTCAAGCAGAGTCATATTTGTTTATTTCCATTGGCATTGTTCTTGCTATTCTCCTTGAAATTACTCCAGCATGCTCATAAGATTGTTTCTTTTCCCAAGGACTTTGTGCTAGCTCTTTGTACCCTATTCCTTCATATTCGTTTGCTGTTGTTCATGTAACTGGTTTGTTGAGCCATTTCTAGATGACATTAGCATAGAGTGGGCAGAATGCATATTCATGTAGTGCAATAGTGCTTAGGTGCTATGACAATATGATGGTTTATAAAGCTGTGCTCTGATTTGCTGAAGATGTCATTCTTTTGCCTACACCATGATGAACCTGCAGAACTATTGATTTTCTGTAAATGAAAATTGTATATAAAGCCTTGATTTGGTGGAGAGCCAATGCTGCCAGGGGCACTGTCTGATTTGTTAATGATTTTGCTGCTCACTAGGGATTTCGATTTTTTGTGATTTACACATTATAGTGTGATGCTCTATTCTGATAGCCTGTATGTTAGTGACTTCATGTATTTGCATTTATGATTTCTGTACCATACCTCTTTTCAATACTTGTAATACATCTTTTACATTTTATTACTGATATACAACTCAATAATTGAGTGGGACCTCACGTAATTGTCTTTATTTTGATGTACTGTAGGTGCCTTATCTCTGGGACACATTTCCTCATGAAAATGAGGATTAATGCCATCTCCAATTCATCATGTGGGTGAGTCGTTAAGGTAATATTTTGTGGTGTACAAATTTAGAGTATCGTTCACGTCCACACCTTGTCACAGAAATGCCATTTTTATGCACTAAAATACACTGATGATGGGAAAGTAGAGGTAAAAATGGCACAGAGAAATTATTAGTGAGTTTTGGCTCCAAACCCCACGGAACACTGTTAGTTTCCAAAAATAGGTACCAAGCCATTGGAAACTAGAGTTGAAGAAAAGTGAGGTTAGCGAGGGGCACGTTTTCAGAAAATATTTACAAAAATCAAGAGCATGACTAAGGGGAGAACTTGAGGGATATCACTATGTTTAAGGAAATGTAAATGATAGAGAAAACAAGGGTGAGCCATGGGCTCCTGCATAACAACTTTAGTCAAATGTTCTAAAAGTGAGATAAGGGGTCTGCCAGATGAAGGAGGGAATAACGAAAATCGTTTTGTGGTAATCAGCATAATGTGACCCGGTTTCACTCTTTACTAATAAGTTGACATGGTATGTAACTGTCCACAACAAGTTTATTTGCAGTCAGTCTCAATGTGAGATAAGAACATCATAAATATGCCCCATAGAGAGGATAGGTTGTACTTGCAAATTAGTCCTGGGTGACTTTGCCCAGAGCAGCACCAACAGCAATTAGCCTAGCATGTAAGAGGCCTTGTCGGATATAAATACCAAAGGTCTCAGGCAGATTTTCGTCGTAAGTCCAGCCCTGGCCCAGGGCTGCTCACATAACTTGATGAGCAAAGAAGCCCTTGTGATTTTGGTCACCCTGCTGTCTTATTACTCTTAGGGCCAGATGTACGACCTGCCAAATAGCGCCTCGCAAATTGCATCGCATTTGCGAGTCG